>NC_044568.1:62654176-63254176 GCF_007565055.1 Rhinopithecus roxellana
AACCAGTGCTGGTTATCTTTGTATTTTCAGGTAGCCAGTTCTCCCCGCGCCCTCTACTGAAAGATCTCACGTGTCACATTTTCTTCCTTGGGGATAAGACCAGAGAACTTGGCCTGTCCTGCAAGTCTTGTGTTATTCTGATCCCAGTCTTCATGAACTTCACTCATTCTTTCAACACACATTATGGGTTGAGAACCAACCAGGCACCGGGCTGTTGGAGGAGCTGGAGATACAGCAGGACCAATATAGACAAAAAACAAAAACCCCTGCCCTGCAAGAACTTGCATTCTGATGGTGGGAGACAGCCAACGAATGAGAAGTTTGATAAATGGCTAAATTATTTAGCATATTAGAAAGTGCCAAAGATTAAAGTGGAGAGGGATCAGGGGATTAGGAATGTATGTGTGTGTAGGAGTATGAGTTGTTAATTTTTTAAGACGGAGTTTCAGTCTGTCGCCCAGGCTGGAATGCAGTGGCACGATCTTGGCTCACTGCAATGTCTGCCTCCTGGATTCAAGGGATCCTCCTGTCTCATCCCCACTGAGTAGCTGTGATTACAGGCATTCGCCACCATGTCTGGCTAATTTTTATATTTTTAGTAGAGATGGGGTTTCACCATGTTGGCCAGGGTGGTCTCGAACTCCTGACTTCAGGCAGTCTGCCTGCCTCAGCCTCCCAGAGTGCTGGGATTATAGGCATGAGCCACTGTGCTCGGCCTTTTTTATTTTTTTATTTTTTTATTTTTTCATTTTTTGAGACTGAGTCTGGCTCTATTACTCAGGCTGGAGTGCAGTGGCACGATTTCGGCTGACTGCAACCTCTACCTCCCAGATTCAAGCAATTATCCTGCCTCAACCTCCTGAGTAACTGGGATTACAGGCACCTGCCACCACCTGGCTAATTTTTTTGTATTTCAAGACCAGGCTGGTCTCAAACTCCTGACCTCAAGTGATCTGCCTACCTTGGCCTCCCAAAGTACTGGGATTACAGGAGTGAGCCACCGTGCTTGGCCTTTTTTTTTCTTTTCCTTGAGACAGCGTCTCACTCTGTCACCCAGGCTGAAGTGCAGTAGAGTGCAGTGGCACAATCTCAGCTCACTACAACCTCCACCTCCTAGGTTCAAGTAATTCTCCTGCCTCAGTCTCCCAACTAACTGGGATTACAGGTGCATGCCACCAGGCCCAGCTAATTTTTTTTGTATTTTTAGTAGAGACAGGGTTTCACCATGTTGGCCATGACTGGTCTCGAACTCCTGACCTCGAATGATCCACCTGCCTCAGCCTCCCAAAGTGCTGGGATTATAGGCGTGAGCCACTGCGCCCGGCGGTTTCTTCCACTTCTAATAGACTGCTAGTCTGGGAAATGTACCAAAAAGACAGCATGGTTAAAGGTCAGTATTTCATGACCTTCTTTATACTTCCTATTTTTATTTTAGCTAAGTTTCTTGGTTGATACAGAACGTCAATTGTAGTGGTAGGGAACCTGCATAAGGAAGCTTCCTAAAAAGAGGCTTCAAGAGAGAGCACTAATAGGCCAGGCATGGTGGCTCATGCCTGTAATCCCAGCACTTTGGAAGCCCAAGGCAGGTGGATCACCCGAGGCCAGGAGTTCAAGACCGGCCTGGCCAACGTGGTGAAAACACCCCCCCTACTAAAAATACAAAAATTAGCCAGGTGTGGTAGGAGGCACCTGTATTCCCAGCTACTTGGGAGGCTGAGGCAGGAGAATCGCTTGAACCCGGGAGACCGAGGTTGCAGTGAGCCAAGAATGCACCACTGCACTCTAGCCTAGGTGACAAACCAAGACTGTCTTTTTTTTTTTTTTTTTTTTTTTTTTTTGAGACAGAGTCTCGCTCTGTCGTCCAGGCTGGAGTGCAGTGGCATGATTTCGGCTCACTGCAAGCTCCACCTCCCGGGTTCACGCCGTTCTCCTGCCTCAGCCTCCTGAGTAGCTGGGACTACAGGCGCCTGCCACCACGCCTGGCTAATTTATTGTATTTTTAGTAGAGATGGGGTTTCACCCTGTTGGCCAGGATGGTCTCGATCTCCTGACCTCGTGATCCGCCTGCCTCGGCCTCCCAAAGTGCTGGGATTACAGGCGTGAGCCACCGCGCCTGGCCGAGACTGTCTTAAAAAAAAAAGAGAGAGAGAGAATTCTAATAAACCATCTTGCTAATGTTCTTGAATTAAAAGGAAAATATTGTGTAATGTGAACACAAGCATCTTGAATTTAAAATAATTAAGGTTTCGAAAAATCGTTTCCCCTGCAGACACTGAAGGTGTTGGTGCATGGCCTTCCAGCCTCCTTCACTTGGCTGCTGATCCATCTGATTCTCATGTCTTTACAGCAGAATTATGGAAAAAAAGCTGTCAGCTCGAATCATTTTGCCACATGCCAAAAAGTCATACAGAATCCGAAATGCTGGAAAATATCTGTAAATCACAGATCTTTTCATTACAACTAACATGACAAAATGTTTCCACTTCATTGACTTGCTAAGTACCTGAGCCATCTAAAAAGCTTGCGTTCTTTTTACTCTTAAAAGAAAGAATAAAACAGATTCGAAAGTTGTATTTAAAAGAGGGGAGTGGCCAGACGTGGTGGCTGATGCTTGTAATCCCAGCACTTTGGGAGGCAAGGCAGGCTGATCACTTGAGGTCAGGAGTTTGAGATCAGCCGAGTCAACATAGTGAAACCCTGTCTCTACTAAAAATACGAAAATTAGCTGGGAGTGGTGGCGGGTGTCTGTAATCCCAGCTATTTGGGAGGCTGAGGCAGGAGAATTGCTTGAACCCAAGAGTCAGAGGTTGCAGTGAGCCTAGATCAAGCCACTGCACTCCAGCCTGGGCGACTGAGGAAGACTGTGTCTCAGAAAAAAAAGATAGTGGAGAACCAAGATGACTGTTACTGTTGTTAATGGTTTTTGTTTATGGTTATCGTTTTGTTAATGGCTTGTTTTTTGAGACAGAGTTTCACTCTATTGCCCAGGCTGGAGTGCCTGACCTCAACCTCCTGACCCGAAGCAAATGTCCTGTATCAACTCTCCTAAGTGCTGGGATTACAGGCATGAGCCACAGTTACTAGTCAATCACCATTTCAAAGTCAGTTCTTTATTGTTGGTTGTGACGTTTCTCAAGGATGTAGTATTTTTTTTCCCTCCTTCCTTCTCTTAGGCACATGAGGAGCACTTGGTTCTCTCCAGCTTTGTCTTATCTGTATTTTAAACGATTCTTTCTTGGTCTGTTGTCTTTGTTATTTTTCCTTAAATATCCACTAATTAGAGAATTTTGATTTTCCCCCTTTGCTTTGCTTTCCTCTTTTTTTATTTTGTATTTGCCTTTAAAGTTTATTTCCTCGGCCGGGCACGGTGGCTCAAGCCTGTAATCCCAGCACTTTGGGAGGCCGAGACGGGAGGATCACGAGGTCAGGAGATCGAGACCATCCTGGCTAACACGGTGAAACCCCATCTCTACTAAAAAATACAAAAAACTAGCCGGGCGAGGTGGCGGGCGCCTGTAGTCCCAGCTACTCGGGAGGCTGAGGCAGGAGAATGGTGTAAACCCGGGAGGCGGAGCTTGCAGTGAACTGAGATCCGGCCACTGCACTCCAGCCTGGGTGACAGAGCAAGACTCCGTCTCAAAAAAAAAAAAAAAAAAAAGTTTATTTCCTCAATTTCCTTTTCTTTCTTTTTCTTTTTTCTCTTTTTGTTTAGAGATAGGGTCTCACTCCCTCGCCCAGGCTGAAGTACAGTGGCATGATCATGGCTCACTGCAGCTTTGAACTCCTGGACTCAAGTGATCCTCCCACCTAAGCCTCCTAAGTAACTTGTACTACAGGCCTGCACCTTCACACCTGTCTAATTTTTAAATTCTTTTTTTGTAGAGACAAGGTCACGCTATGCTGCCTAGGCTGGTCTTGAACTCCCGGCCTCAAGTGATCCTCCTGCCTTGGCCTCCCAAAGTGCTCAACTTTCTTTTTTCTTTTAGAGATGAGGTCTCACTCTGTCATCTAGGCTGGAGTCCAGTAGCATGACCATAGCTCACTGCCACCACAACCTCCTAGGTTCAATCAATCCTCCCACCTCAGCCTCCCAAGTAGCTACAACTACAGGGGTCCACCATCCCACCTGGCTAAATTTTTGTTGTTGTTGTTTTTGTTTATTTTTGTTGAGACAGAGTCTTGCTCTGTCACCCAAGCTGGAGTACAGTGGCGTGATCTTTGCTCACTGCAACCTCTACCTCCCAGGTTCAAGCAATTCTCCTGCCTCAACCTCCCAGGTAGCTGAGATTACATGTCCACCATGACACCCAGCTAATTTTTATATATTTTTTTTTTTTTTTTTTTTTTTTTTTTTTTTTTTTTGAGACGGAGTCTTGCTCTGTCACCCAGGCTGGAGTGCAGTGGCCGGATCTCAGCTCACTGCAAGCTCCGCCTCCCGGGTTTACGCCATTCTCCTGCCTCAGCCTCCGGAGTAGCTGGGACTACAGGCGCCCGCCACCTCGCCCGGCTAGTTTTTTGTATTTTTAGTAGAGACGGGGTTTCACCGTGTTAGCCAGGATGGTCTCGATCTCCTGACCTCGTGATCCGCCCGTCTCAGCCTCCCAAAGTGCTGGGATTACAGGCTTGAGCCACCGCGCCCGGCATATTTTTAGTAGAGACAGGGTTTCACCATGTTGGCCAGGCTGGTCTCGAACTCCTGACCTCAAGTGGTCCACCCACCTCAGCCTCCCAAAGTGCTGGGATTATAGGTGTGAGCCACCACACTGGCTCCAGCCTGGCTCCAACCAACCTGGCTAATTAAAATTACGCCTGTAATCCCAGCACTTTGTGAGGCTGAGGCAGGAGGATCACCTGAGGTCGGGGGTTTGAGACCAGTCTAACCAACATGGGGAAACACCAAAATACAATAAAAATACAAAATTAGGCCGGGCGCGGTGGCTCAAGCCTGTAATCCCAGCACTTTGGGAGGCCGAGACGGGCGGATCACGAGGTCAGGAGATCGAGACCATCCTGGCTAACACGGTGAAACCCCGTCTCTACTAAAAATAAATACAAAAAACTAGCCGGGCGAGGTGGCGGGCGCCTGTAGTCCCAGCTACTCAGGAGGCTGAGGCAGGAGAATGGCGTGAACCCAGGAGGCGGAGCTTGCAGTGAGCTGAGATCCGGCCACTGCGCTCCAGCCTGGGCGACAGAGCAAGACTCTATCTCAAAAAATAAATAAATAAATAAATAAATTTAAAAAAAAATACAAAATTAGCCGGGTGTGGTGGCAGATGCCTATAATCCCAGCTATTCAGGAGGGTGAGGCAGGAGAATCTCTTGAACCTGGGAGGCAGAGGTTGTGGTGAGCCGAGATCACATCATTGCACCTCAGCCCAGGCAACAGAGCGAAACTCCGTCTCAAAAAAAAAAAAATTTTTTTTTGTAGAGGCCATGTCTCCGTATCTTACCTAGGCTGGTCTCAAACTCCTGGCCTCAAACCATCTTCCCACTTTGGCCTCTCAATGTGCTTAGATTACAGGGCATGGGCTACTGCACCCAGCCCAACTTTATTTTCTAACTCATTTATCACATTGTAAAATTGGAAGTCATATTTTAAATTTCTAATAACTTATTATTGTTATCTGTTTAATTTTTAGGGCATCATGCTTTCGTTCTGTAAATACAATATCTTCTTGAATATGCTAATTGAAACATATTATTTATCTTTGTTTCTTAAATTTTCTGTTTCTTTCTTTCTTTTTTTTTTTTTTTTTTTTTGAGATGGAGTTTCGCTCTTATTGCCCTAGCTTGGAGTGCAATGGTGAATCTTGGCTCACCACAACCTCTGCCTCCCAGGTTCAAGAGATTCTCCTGCCTCAGCCTCCCGAGTAGCTGGGATTACAGGCATGCGCCACCACGCCTGGCTAATTTTGTATTTTTGGTAAAGACAGGAGTTCTCCATGTTGGTCAGGCTGGTCTCGAACTCCTGACCTCAGGTGATCTGACCGCCTTGGTCTCCCAAAGTGCTGGGATTACAGGCATGAGCCACCGCGTCGGTCCAAAATTTTCTGTTCTTTCCAGGATCAGCTGAAGTATTTGGTCAGCCTGTTCTACCTGTGGGAGGGGCAGGGGATGGAGGAGGAAAGGAGGGGCTGGCAAAGCTGCTGTGCTCCACCTAGACCCTGGGTAGGTCCCTCTGTGTCCAGCCTCCCTTCTTCTCCACTCCACCAAGCCCTGAGGGTGCCTCCTCCATCGCAGCTTCCTTCTGGGTTATGGCTTCTTTCTCCAAAACGTGGTCTGAAGGTTAACCACTAGGCTGTGGAAACAATACCTACTTTCTTTATTCTTTTTTTTTTTTTTTTTTTTTTTGAGACAGTCTGCTCTGTCCCCCAGGCTAGAGTGCAGTGGTGCGATCTCAGCTCACTGCAACCTCCGCCTCTAGTGTTCAAGTGATTCTCCTGCCTCAGCTTCCTGAGTAGCTGGGATTACAAGCAGGTGCCACCACACCCGGCTAATTTTTGTATTTTTAGTAGAGGTGGGGTTTCACCATATTGGCCAGGCTGGTCTCAAACTCCTGACCTCAAGTGATCTGCCCACCTTGGCCTCCCAAAGCGCTGGGATTACAGGCGAGAGCCACTGCACCCAGCCAGCAATACCGAATTTCAAATCCCCTCTTAGCCAGTTACTAATTTTGTGACTTCAGTCAAATTATTTTATCTCTGTTAAATAGAAATTTCACCTGTTAAATGAGAATAAAAATAATAACTTCACTCAGTGCTTTGGATTCATAACATAATCCATAGCTAGCATTTGGTTTGGTGACACACAGAAAACGTTCAATTAATACTTACTATTATTCATCACAAGCCTCTCCATCTCCTGAAACTTTGTGGAAATCGCTTGGTGGTCATGGTCTGAATGTGTTCCCCAAAGTCCTTGTGTTGAAACTTAACATCAATGTGATAGTAAGAGAGGAGGGGCCTTGGGGGATGATTAAATAAGAGGGCAGAGCCCCTATGTATGGGATTAGGACCCTTATAAAAGGGCTTGAGAGGCCAGGCGCAGTGGCTCACACCTGTAATCCCAACACTTCGGGAGGCCAAGGCTGGTGGATCACGAGGTCAGGAGTTTCAGACCAACCTGGCCAACATGGTGAAACCCCATCTCTACTAAAAATACAAAAATTAACTGGATGTGGTGGCAGGTGCCTGTAGTCCCAGCTACTCGGGAGGCTGAGGCAGGAGGATGGCTTGAACTGGGGAGGTGGAGGTTGCAGTGAGCCGAGAACATGCCACTGCACTCCAGCCTGGGCGAGAGAGCAAGACTCTGTCTCAAAAAAAAAGGGGGGGACTTGAGAGAGTGGGTTCACTTTCTTCCTCCCTGTGAGGACCCATAGGTAGTGCCAGCAGTGAGGAACAGGCCCTCCCCAGATACGCAACCTACAGGCGCCTATATCGTGGACCTCCCAGTCTTCTGAACCATGAGAAAGTAAATTTCCATTCTTTATAAATTACCCAGTTTACTCAAAAAAAAAATTTTTTTTGAGACAGGGTTTCCCTCTCTTGCCCAGGCTAGAGTTAAGGAGCACCATCTCTGCTCACTGAAATCTCCGCCTCGCAGGCTCAAGCAATCATCCTACCTCAGCCTCCTGAATAACTTGGATTGCAGGCATATGCCACCACGCCTGGCTAACTTTTCTATTTTTTGTAGAGACAGGATCTCGCTACATTGCCCAGGCTAGTCTTGAACTCCTGGGCTCAAGGAATCCTCCTGCCCTGGCCTCCTAAAGTGCTGGGATTGCAGGCTTAAGCCACCACACCTGACCTTGCTTATTCCTTTTTACAATTTCTCTGCCTACATTTTAACAGGATCTCTGAAGGGAGGTAGTCAAAAGTGTGATCCAGTTTTGTCATATTGAATAGAAGGTCTTTAAATTTTTATTGTATTTAAAACTAGGTAGCAGCCGGGCAAGGTGGCTCACGCTTGTAATCTCAGCACTTTGAGAGGCTTGGGCAGGGAGGATTGTTTGAGGCAGGAGTTCGAGATCAGCTTGCGTTAACACAGTGAGATCCCGTTCTTTTTTAAATTTATTTTCTTGTCTTTCTTTTTCTTTAAATCAGACAGAGTTTTGCTCTGTTGCTCAGGCTGGAGTGCAATGGCGCCACCTTGGCTAACTGCAACGTCCGCTAACTGCAACCTCTGCCTCCCACAACCTCTGCCTCCCAAGTTCAATTGATCGTCCTGCCTCAGCCTCCTAAGTAGCTGGGACTACAGGCACGCACCACCACGCCCAGCTAATTTTTGTATTTTTAGTAGAGAGCAGGTTTCACCATGCAGGCCAGGCTAGTCTCGAACTCCTGACCTCAAGTGATACACCTGCCTCGGCCTCCCAAAGTGCTGGGATTACAGGCGTCAGCCACTGCGCTCAGCTGAGACCCCATTCTTTTGTTTGTTTGTTTGTTTGTTTTGTTTTGTTTTTTTGTTTTTTTTTTTTTGAGACGGAGTCTTGCTCTGTCGCCCGGGCTGGAATGCAGTGGCCAGATCTCAGCTCACTGCAAGCTCCGCCTCCCGGGTTCCCGCCATTCTCCTGCCTCAGCCTCCCGAGTAGCTGGGACTACAGGCGCCACCTCGCCCGGCTAGTTTTTTGTATTTTTTAGTAGATACGGGGTTTCACCGTGTTAGCCAGGATGGTCTCGATCTCCTGACCTCGTGATCCGCCCGTCTCGGCCTCCCAAAGTACTGGGATTACAGGCTTGAGCCACCGCGCCCGGCCGAGACCCCATTCGAGAGAGGAGACAGAGAGGAGAGGGGAGAGGGGAGAGGGGAGAGGGGAGAGGGGAGAGGGGAGAGGGGAGAGGGGAGAGGGGAGAGGGGAGAGGGGAGAGGGGAGAGGAGAGAGGGAATGAATTAGAGAATTAGCCGGTCATGGTGGTGCACGCTTGCAATCCCAGCTACTCAGGATGCTGAGGAACGAGAACTACTTGAGGCAGAGGCTGCAGTGAGCCCAGATCGTGCCACTGCAGTCCAGCCTGGGCGACAGAGCTAGACCCTGTCTCAAAACAACAACAACAAAAAACAACTACGTTGCACTGTACAGAGACTATATATCCACAGGCCAAACTCCCTCACATTCCGGCCCCTACCAGCCTGTTAATAGGATTTTACTATCCAGTTTAAATAGAGAAAAAAATTTTTTTGCATGTTTTTTGTTTTTTGAGACAGTCTCGCTCTGTCGCCCATGCTGGAGTGCAGTGGCCCAATCTTGGCTCACTGGAACCTCCGCCTCCCAGATTCAAGCGACTCTCCTGCCTCAGCCTCCCGAGTAGCTGGGATACAGGCGCGCACCACCACGCCCGGCTAATTTTTGTATTTTTGGAAGAGACGGGGTTTCGCCATGTTGGTCAGGATGGTCTCGAACTACTGACTTCAAGTGATCCGCCCGCCTCGGCCTCCTAGAGTGTTGGGAGTACAGGCGTGAGCCACCGCACCCGGCCTGAGAATGTTCTTATTCTACTCATGAAAACTTCGTAAATATTGGGGTCCAGGCTTAGATACTACAATGTTACAAATCTGTTCTGATCACTGCTTTGCCAAATCCCGGGTAAATCCACAGCCCTGGTCCGGTGGGCCGCATGCAATTTCCCTTCTTACTTAACAGTGGGCGCTGCAGAGAAGGGCAGGGCAGAGCGCGCACTTGGCGGGCAGGGGCCGCTTCTCCAGGATTGCGCGAGTCCGTGGGGGTGGGTCTGTGCGAGCCACGCGCAACGTCGGGGGCGGGAACAACTCTGGCTCTGTCCCCGCCGGCTGCAGCGCCTTGTGCTAGGAGGAGGGAACGGTCACTTGGCAGCGCCGTTGGGATTGAGGAGTGAGGGTCCCGGCTGGAGGTGACTCTGAGGCGGTGAGGGTGCTGGTGGCTGGCCGCTGCCGCCCTTCGGCCGCTCGTCCCTCAATTCTGTGGTGCAGGGCGACCTGATGGAGCGCGAGGGGAGCGACGGCAGCGGCGGGTCGGCCGGGTTGTGGGCGCCCCGAGTCCGGGCGGGATCCCCGGTGTGCTGCCGACCTGCTGGGTAGGCGCTGTCCTCCTGGAGCCCCTTTCCCCGTCACTTCCTCGCCGGTCCCTGAGGCGGGGCCCTGGAGTCCCGCTGGGCGTGAGGTGCAGGGAACGGCCGCATGTGGGCCCGGAGCTGGAGGGCGCTCGACTGCCACCCGAGCGGGTCTTGGCCTTTGGAGCTTCCAAGCGTCTCAGGTTCAGAGCTGCACCCCACGAGCCCGGGAGGCGGTGGTCCCCGCCCTGCCTGGGTTGCCCCAAGGCGTCCGGCCTCCTTCGAGGTGTCTCGGAGCAGCCTGGCCCGACTGAGGGATCAGAGCTCGCGCTCCCTGTGCCCGGGGGCTGCAGCCCGGACCCTCCGCGCGGGCGCCTCGGGCCAAATCCACCCCCTCCGAGACCCGCTCCGCTTTGTAGGAATCTCTTTCCCAGACCTGGTGCCACCTGGTGCCGGTTCTCCCGCTAAGCCTTCCAGATCTTTGGCACAGCTTCCTTTGAACTCTTCCTCCCCGCTGCGGCGTGAGGTGGGCCTGCTGGGAGGGTTGCTCAGATTGCTAATGCCTGGAAGAACTCTCCGTGCGCGGAAAGCTGGAGGGAGGAGAGAGGACTCACCTGGGAAGGAGGAGAAAGGTTTTGAGGGGAGGCACAGTTATTCATGTAGACCTTGAAAGGCAAGAAGACTGGGGCCCCTGGCCCTGGAAGGGGAGGTGGGGCTCCCAGCAGAGGGGACTGAGATCTTCATAAACAATGAGGGACCAGAGCAGAGGGAAGGAGGACGAGATTCCAGCCTCTAGTTCCAAACAAGGCACCTGTGATTTCTCATCCCCTGGGCAGCGACTGCCAGGCGCCGTTCAGCGCACACCTGGGACTTGCAGTGTTATCATGTGCCCAGGGATTTTCCCGGAGGGATTGTGAAATAGGAATTGTGAAGTAGCGGGTAAGGTCATCAGGCAGGTTGGGGTCAGATGCAGATGTTCGCTTGTGGTCATGCCTGAAATGAGAATCTGGCAGTTCACGTCATTTCAGAAGGTGCTGGGATCACTTTTGACAGTGATATCAAAAAATTGATGGTATTCTGGGGACGCTGTGTGAAAAATGAAATGTTCTTGCAATCTGGAGGCACTACTGGGACCAGATTAATCTGTTTTTGTTTCCTTATTTATTTATTTTTGAGACGGAGTTTCGCTCTTGTTGCCCAGGTTGGAGTGCAATGGCGTGATCTCGGCTCACTGCAACCTCCCCCTCCTAGATTCAAGCGATTCTCCTGCCTCAGCCTCCCGAGTACCTGGAATTACAGGCATGCACCACCACGCCTGGCTAATTTTGTATTTTTAGTAGAGACGGGGTTTCTCCATGTTGGTCAGATTCTTCGTGAACTCCCAACCTCAGGTGAGCTGCCTGCCTCGGCCTCCCAAAGTGTTGGGATTATAGGTGTGAGCCAGCACGCCCGGCTTTTTTTTTTTTTTTTTTTTTTGAGATGGAGTCTTGCTCTGTCACCCAGGCTGAAGTGCAGTGGTGCGATCACGGTTCACTGCAACCTCTGCCTCCTGGTGTCATGCGATTCTCCTGCCTCAGCCTCCCAAGTAGCTGGGACTACAGGCATGCATACCATGCCTAATTTTTTTTTTTTTTTTTTTTTTTTTTTTTTGTAGAGACAGGGTTTCATCATGTTGGCTAGGTTAGTCTGGAACACCTGACCTCAAGTGATCCACCCACCTCGGCCTTTCAAAGTGTTGAGATTACAGACATGAGCCTCCGCGCCTGGCCCATGCCAATTGTTTCATAAAATGTTTTACAATCGAGCTTCCTCTGGTTTTCTTCGTGACTAGATTCAGACTTCTTGTTCAGAATGCCACCTGTATAGGTGATGTACGCTTGTCAGTGGATCACCTTAAGAGATGTCAATTTATACCTTTGTTGACAAGTTTGATCCTTTCATGAAGATGGTATCTGTCAGATCTCTCCATTGAAAGGGTGCCAGAACCCTCTTAATAGTCCTATATGGGGTGATACTTTGGAACTGAATATTCTGTTGACTCTTCTGGCTTTTAATTCCCTTTTATTTCACTAAGAAAAGATTGAGATAAGTGGATTTGGGGTGATAGTTTTAATGTATCAAAGTAGAGAATCTGTATCCCTGATACTTGTTTTGATCTCAGAAATTGTTCTGAAAATTTTAAACTGCAACGTGTACTTGAGTTTAATATTATTTTTATGGATATATAACTTCAAGGTGTTGATTACCACGGATCATTCATTCAGTGTGGATACATTTGGCCAAGTGCAGGCTCTGACCTGGAGGTATAAGCAGATGGGAGGCATGGCCCTTGACCCCAAATAGGTGAGAATTTGGTGGTAAACATATAACCTGTGTATTAGTCCATTTTCATGCCACTGATAAAGACATACCTGAGACTGGGCAATTTACAAAAGAAAGAGGTTTAATTGGACTTACAGCTCCATGCAGCTGGGGAAGCCTCACAATCATGGTGGAAGGCAGGGAGGAGCAAGTCACGTCTTCTATGGATGGCAGCAGGTGAAGAAAGAATGAGGAAGATGCAAAATCAGAAACCCCTGATAAAACCATCAGATCGCCTGAGACTTACTCACTACCACAAGAGCAGTATGAGGAGAACCACCACCATGATTCAATTATCTCCCTCGAGGTCCCTCCCACAACACATGGGAATTATGGGAGTACAATAAGAGATTTGTGTGCGGACACAGAGCCAGACCGTATTAACCTGCATCCCATCTTTAGCTGGAATGATGGCTGTATTAGGTACATGAGGTCTGATCTTGTTTGAGGCACCAAAGCCTGTTTTCCTGAAGCATAGGTAATATTTTGGCCCCACAGAAAAGGTTATTTGCAGTTTATGCCAACTTGTTAGTGCAAAATCATTGCTCTGAAATATTCATTTCTACCAGGAAGCTTTGATTTTTTTTACCTGCAATATCTGCCCAACCCTCCTTATTCCAGTTTTTCAAATTTCTTGTGTCATTTTTAACGAATCTGAATGTCAAGGCATGCAGATCTTTTTCTGGTATCAGAATTGACTTTATTGTGTGATAATATGGATTTCACTCAAACGAAAGTCCTAGTGGGTCTTGTGATCATTAAAGTACAACCCAATAATATTTTTCTTCTGTCATTGCTGAAATCAAGACTGGGTCACATTTGGCCCACTCATTTATTCATTCACTCAACAAACATTTGCTCGGTGTCAATTGTGTGCCCCCCCTTTTTTTTCCTAGGTACCAGGTCAGGATGCCATGGTGAACAAAACAAAGCCCTTTCCCACATGGAGCTTTCAAGCCATTCTCCTGCCTCAGCCTCCCAAGTAGCTGGGACTACAGGCTCCTGCCACCATGCCTGGCTAATTTTTTGTATTTTTATTAGAGATGGGGTTTCACCGTGTTAGCCAGAATGGTCTCGATCTCCTGACCTCATGATCTGCCCGCCTTAGCCTCCCAAAGTGCTGGGGATTACAGGTGTGAGCCACTGCGCCCGGCCTTTTTTTTTTTTTTTGAGACGGAGTCTCGCTGTGTCGC
Source organism: Rhinopithecus roxellana (assembly GCF_007565055.1). Lineage (NCBI taxonomy): Eukaryota > Metazoa > Chordata > Mammalia > Primates > Cercopithecidae > Rhinopithecus > Rhinopithecus roxellana. The sequence continues at coordinate 62,667,756 of NC_044568.1, forward strand.
CCAGGCCGGAGTGCAGTGGCACAATCTCAACTCACTGCAACCTCCGCCTCATGGATTCAATTCTCTGCCTCAGCCACCTGAGTAGCTGGGATTACGGGTGCCCACCACCACACCTGGGTAATTTTTGTATTATTGGTAAAGACAGGGTTTCACCATCTTGGCCAGGCTGGTCTTAAACTCCTGACCTCATGATCCACCCACCTCGGCCTCCCAAAGTTCTGGGAGTGCAGGTGTGGGCCACCTTGCTGGCCAATTCTGACTTTTTAAAAAAGGAAACAATCCAGGGGTTTTTAGTATGTTCAGAGAGCTGTACAACTATCGTCACAATCAGTTTGAGAATATTTGCTGCATCCCGAGAAGAAATCCCATACGCAGTGGCATTGATTTACTGGCTTTGCATGGAGAATAGATGGAAAGCCTGATCAGGACAAAGTCTACTCAGGCTAGGACCCAGAGACCACTGAGGTGAGGCAGACCAGGGGCACACCCAAGAACCAGGGAAGAGCAGGCAGGCAGTATCCAGAGACAGGTGGTTGACTACAGTTGGTAGTTCAGTGGGCACGTCCTCTTGTTAGGGAGGAGTGGAGAGGAGAGTTGGACGTCCAGGCTTTGACAAGAGAGGAGCCTCCCAGTGGACAACGGGTGGAGCTGCAGGCTGATGGGCAATGATTAGTATCAAGGCAGCCCAGCCTCAGCATGGAGTTGCAGGACCACATAAGACTCTTAATCCTCAGGAGGGCTCGTGTGGTCTGCTTAGAACCCCAGTTTAAGGGGAACTGGCTGTGTTGACCCAGTTATTCACTGGAACACAAGACGAGAGTGGGGCCAGCTGGAAGGAGGGCTGAGTGCTGAGCCTCACGCTGCCCCCTTGGCTCAGGTTCTTTGCATTACTGCCATTTGGGGCCAGGTTGGTCTTGAGGCCTTGGTTAGGAATTAGGTGACTCTGCTGTGGCGGTTAGAGGCCAGGGAGCTGGCCATTATAGACCCCTTGTGTTTATGTTCTCTGTGTCTGTTCTCTTTCACTGCAATATCTCTCTGAAAATATATCCTTAAAGAAATAAACTCTGAGAGCAGGCATCTTAGACTCTGTTTTTCACCAATGTTGCCAGCATATAGAACGAACTCTGTAAATATTCATAGATAGACTGGGCACAGTGGCTCATGCCTGTAATCCCAGCACTTTGGGAGGCCAAGGTGGGCGGATCATCTGAGGTCAGGAGTTCAAGACCAGCCTGGCCAACATGGCAAAACCCCATTGCTACTAAAAATACAAAAAAATTAGCTTGGCATAGTAGCTTGTGCCTGTAATCCCAGCTACTTAGCTGGGCGTGGTGGTGCACACCTGCTGTCCCAGCACTTTGGGAGGCTGAGGCGGGTGGATTACTAGAGGTCAAGAGTTCAAGACCAGCCTGGCCAACATGAAATTCTGTTGCTACTAAAAATACAAAAATTAGCCGGGCATGTTGGCGTGTGCCTGTAGTCCCAGCTACTCAGGAGGCAGAGGCAGGAGAATCGCTTGATCCCAGGAGGTGGAGGTTGCAGTGAGCTGAGATTGTGCCACTCGACTCCAGCCTGGGTGACAGAGTGAGACTCAAAAATAAATAAATAGGCCGGGCGCAGTGGCTCAAGCCTGCAGTCCCAGCACTTTGGGAGGCTGAGACGGGCGGATCACGAGGTCAGGAGATCGAGACCATCCTGGCTAACACGGTGAAACCCCATCTCTACTAAAAAATACAAAAAACTAGCCGGGCGAGGTGGCGGGCGCCTGTAGTCCCAGCTACTCGGGAGGCTGAGGCAGGAGAATGGCGTAAACCCGGGAGGCGGAGCTTGCAGTGAGCTAAGATGCGGCCACTGCACTCCAGCCTGGGCGACAGAGCGAGACTCCGTCTCAAAAATAAATAAATAATAAATAAATAAATAAATATTCACAGATTAATGAATAAATTCTTAATGTTTGTATAAGTTTGCTATTGTTACAGTAATTAATTCCCCAAATTGAGCTACTTAAAACCATATTGATTTTGTAATCTTACAGTTCTTACTTCTGGTGGTCAAAAGTCCAAATTGATGTCTCTGGGCTAAAACCAAGGTGTCAACAGGACTATGTTCTTTCCAGAGGCTCTAGGAAGAATTTCTTTCCTTGACTTTACCAGCTTTTAGAGGCCACCGCATTCCTAGGCCCGTGGTCCCCTCCTCCAAATCCAGCAGCGTAACATCTTCAAATCTTTCTGACTCTGACCTGCTGTCTCCTCCTCACAAACAAACATGATTACTTTAGACCTGTCTTGAAAATTTACAATAACCCCCTACTGCAAGATCTTTAATCACAACTGATTAAATATCCTTAATTTAATCACAGGGTTTTTAAAAATTATTTTCTTCAATTTGTTAAATAGGCCACCAAACCATTTCTTCAACACCTTTTGCCTTGTAACCTATTCACAGGTTTTGGGGATGAGAATTTGAACACCTTTTGGGACCCATTCTACCACAGTGCTTAATCTCATTTCCCCTTATATTCTTCTATTTTTTTATTCATTTGAGACAAGGTCTTACTCTCTTGCCCAGCCTGGAGTACAGTGGTGCTGTCATGGCTCACTGTAGCGTCCACCTCTTGGGCGCAAATGATTCTCCCAACTCAGCCTCCTGAGTATCTGGGACCACAGGTGTGAGCCACCATGCCCAGCTAGTTTTTTATTTTTTATTTTTTGTAGAGATAGGGTCTCCCCATGTGGCCCAGTCTAGTCTTGAACTCCTGAGCTCAAATGATCCTCCCACCTCGGCCTCACAAAGTGCAAGGATTATAGGTGTGAGCCGCCACTCCCAGCCTTTTTTTCCTTTTTTCTTTTTTAAAGACATGGGGTCTCGCTCTGTTGTGTAGTGATGCCGTGTAGTGTTGTGCAGTGATGTGATCATAGTTCACTATAACCTTGAACTTCTGGGCTCACACAATCTTCCTGCCTCAGCCTCCCCAGTAGCTAGGACTACAGAGAAGCCAGGACCTCAGATACATGTTCCCACACATGGGTGGTCTCCAGCCACTGGCTTTAAGCCATCCTCCTGCTTTGGCCTCTGAAAGTGCTGGAATTACAGGCATGTGCCACCGTGCCCAGCCGTCTTTTATTATGGTTTAGTTGTCTGACTTCCTTATAGGAAACTGTCGTGCCTTTAGCTGCCAAAGTAAAGCTGCCAACAAAACTGAAGATAATGCACACACTTGATTTGAAGCAGTGAACAAAGAAATACTACAAGATACTTTGACAAAGATTTTTGACAGTGTTGAGCCAGGGAAATGAAAAGTATATGACAATCGACAAATAGTTATTAAATAGATGGCAAATTAAGGTGCAGTAGATTAAAGGGAAATCACTTTTTAAAAAGTGTTTTATAGAACTGTGTTTGCCTTTGCTCTTATAATCCTTTAATAATCTCATCCATCTGAAACAGCTTTATATACTACCTTAATAGAGCCTTTTTTTCCTACTTGAAGTGACTTTAGCGATGCTATATAATATATGTAGGCCCTGAAGGAGCTAATGGATTTGGCTCAAGCTTGTAGGGGGTGCAATGTGCCTCCCCTTTTCAAAACCTGAGGGAGGTTCTGGCCTGCTACACCAGATCCTGTTTACAAATTGGCCTTTAAGCTTTTAAGAAAACTGATGGCCAGTTGCCGTGGCTCATGCCTGTAATCCCAGCACTTTGGGAGGCTGAGGTGGGTGGATCACAAAGTCAGGAGTTCAAGACCAGCCTGGCCAACATGGTGAAACCCTGTATCTACTAAAAATACAACAATTAGCTGGGCATGGTGGCATACACCTGCTATCCCGGCACTTTGGGAGACTGAGGCGGGTGGATTACTTGAAGTCAAGAGTTCAAGACCAGCCTGGCCAACATGGTGAAATTCTGTCTCTACTAAAAATACAAAAATTAGCTGGGCTAGGTGGCATGTGCCTGTAGTCCCAGCTACTCAGGAGGCAGAGGCCAGAGAAGCGCTTGAACGCGGGAGGCAGAGGTTGCCGTGAGCCAAGATCGTGCCACTGCACTCTAGCCTGGGCGACAGAGTAAGACTCCATCTCAAAAAAAAAAAAAAAAAAAAAAAGGAAAATTGAGATGTGGGTCAGACACCTAGCAGACCTCCTGGGGCAGGGGCTGTGTTCCTGGGGAAGTGGGAAGGGTTGAGTGTTGGTATCTCAGATTGTGCTGCCTTAATGAAATACCACAGATTAGTTTGTCTTAAAAAGCAGACACTGGGGTCAGACGTGGTGGCTCATGCCTGTAATCCCAGCACTTTGGGAGGCTGAGGCGGGTGGATCATCTGAGGTCAGGAGTTCGAGACAGCCTGACCAACATGGTGAAACTCCGTCTCTACTAAAAATACAAAAAATTAGCCGGCCGTGGTGGCACATGTCTGTAATCCCAGCTTCTCAGGAGGCTGAGACAGGAGAATTGCTTGAACCCGGGAGGCAGAGGTTGCAGTGAGCCAAGATGACACCACTGCACTATGGCCTAGGTAACAAGAGTGAAACTCTGTCTCAAAAACAAACAAACAAAGAGCAAAACAGACACTGGCTGGCCTTGTGGCTCACACCTGTGATGCCAGCACTTTGGGAGGCCGAGGTGGGAGGATTGCTTGAGACCAGGAGTTCAAGGGTGCGGTGAGCTATGATCGAGCACTGCATTCCAGCCTGGGCAACGGAGAGGGACCATGTCTCTAAACACACACACACACACAGACATTGTTTCCTCCGTTCTGGAGGATGGAAGTGTGAGGTAAGGGTGCTAGCATGGTTGGGTTCTGACTTGAAGTTGGGTGCCTTCTATGTCCTCACAGAGCAGAGAGAGAGATATCAGGAGATTGAGATCTCTTCCTCTTGTAAGGCCACAGCCCTATCATGTTTAACATGGGAATCTGTGGTGCACACAGTTCAGCCCTTAGTTGGTTGGCATACCTGTGTCCAGACCCACTTTTCTGGAAGTTTCCAGCTTCATGTGTTTCTGGCAGATCAGGGCCCTGCCTCCTAGGTCTCTGCCCTGATGGTTATGGGACAGTCAGTAAGAAGCCAGGCTCCAGCAGTGCCTTGAATTACTACTAAAAGCCGTGCTTATCACGCCTTCAGCAGAAGCCTTCCACAGCAGGGGTCCAGGGGGTGATCTCACGTCAGTGGGGGCAGACAGCAGGCAGTGGTGACTAATCTGAGTTCTTTTTTTTGTTTTTTTGAGACAGAGTCTTGCTCTGTCGCTCAGGCTGGAGGGCAGTGGTGGCGTGATCTCGGCTCACTGCAACCTCTGCCTCCCAGATTCAACCAATTCTCCTGCCTTAGCCTCCTAAGTGGCTGGGATGACAGGAGCGTGCCACCATGCACAGCTAATTTTTGTTTTTGTTATTTGCTTTTTTTTGGTGGGTGAACAGAGTCTCAGTCTGTCGCCCAGGCTCCAGTGCAGTGGCACAATCTCCACTCACTGCAACCTCTGCCTCCCAGATTCCAGTGATTCTCCTGCCTCAGCCTCCCGAGTAACTGGGGTTACAGCCACACGCCACCACACCTAGCTAATTTTTAGTAGTAGTAGTAGTAGTACAGATGGGGTTTCACCGTGTTGACCAGGCTGGTCTTGAACTCCTGACCTCAGGTGAGATCCACCTGCCTCGGCCTCCCAAAGTGCTGGGATTACAGGTGTGAGCCACCACACCAGGTCTTAGTCTGAGTTTTTGGAGGCAGGTTTGCATCTCATTTTTTCGCTTTGGACCAGTGAATTCCTGATGCCATCATAGAACTTTCTGCAGACTAGGTGTTTGGGTGGTCAGAGGGTCAGCTTGATTTGGGAGTGGCAGGTGAGGACTCGGGATAGAAGATGGTCTTTCTGCTTTGGAAGAGAGGCATGGTGCTGTGCTGGGGTTTGGGGATGAGCTGGCAGTGGGTGGTGGACCGGAGGCCTCAGCTGGGAGGCCAGGCTGCTCTAGACTGAGCCAGGGGCCACAGTAGCTGCCCAGGCAGGAGGGATTTGTGTGGGCGCCAGAGCTCTGGTGGATGCACATTTGTCAGGGAAGAGCAGTATCCAAATGCAGGCGCTGCCCCCTCTGGAGCTGCTCCCAGCCAGGGAGGGCGAGTCTCTGGGCAGCAAAGGTAGGAATAGCTCCTGGCCTAATGGCAGCCAGAAAAGAAGCTGCCGGAGGATATGAGTTTGTTGTGGAAGAGGTGGAGCCTGAAACCCTGAATACCGAGAATCCTGCCCTCAATTTCTGATTGACACTATTGACTAAAGGTGGCTTTTTTCATTGGTGGAGGAAGGGCAGTGGTTCGTTTATTCAGCCTCAATTTATCCATATCCTGGGCATGAGAGTACCCACCTCTCTCCTCGGATATGTGGAGGGATCACGTAGGACAATCAATGGATATAATAATTGTTTCAAATCCTGCATATACCTCATAGGTGTGAAGTGGTTGTGTCATTTGTGAATTCTCTTGGCCAGGCACCAGTGGGAAGTTAGATAGTGACCTGGAGTTTGTGTTGAGGAAGTAGTGACCTTTGAATGCCTGCCTTTGTAGCTGTTGCACATATGTTAGGCTTACTTTCAATTAAATGGAATTAACTAATTGATTTCTTCAGTGGTCCAAGTGATAACAGAGCCAACCCTTTTTAGCCCATAGGGGTGAGAGTCTAGCTTAGTGACGGGTTGTTTTTGGGAGACACACCCTTTGCATCCTCACTTCTCTGTCCCCTGTGTCCACTCTGCTCTCCCTCTCACCCATTCTGCCAGCTGTACTGGCCCCATGGGTACGCAGAGCACATGCACTTGTTGAGTCTAGATCCTTCATCCCTGAGACATTGCTGCACCCCATCACCTCATCACCTCACTTCCTTCAGGTCTCCAACATGTCAGGTCATCCTGAATATTTTCTTTAAAACTTTCTGTTAAATTCTACCTTCATTATTCTTTCATTTTAGCCTGCCTCATTTTTCTCTGTGGCATTTATCACTATTTGATATTGTTGCATATTTATTCATCTATTTTCTGTCTGCTTGGTTAGGAACATAAGCTCCATTAGGATGGAGACTTTGTTTTGTTTAGGTTATATTCTCATCATCTGGAATAGTGCCTGTAGGGCCTCAAAAAGTTCATAACAGATTAATGAGTAAATTTAACAAGTAGACACTATTGATGGTGCTGAGCCACATCTCTGCCCTCTCTGAACTTGGAGCAGAATTATGCACACAGGCAAGTATACAGACTTTGATGCCTGGTGCTGCCGTTTTGCAAAAAGACTTTTCCAACCCACTGTCTTCTTTTTGAATTTTTAAATAAATCTGACTGAGCGCGGTGGCTTACATTTGTAATCCCAGCACTTTGGGAGGCCAAAGCGGGCGGATCATGAGGTCAGGAGTTCGAGACGAGCCTGGACAACACGGTGAAACCCCGTATCTACTAAATATACAAAAAATTAGCTGGGCGAAGTGGCAGATGCCTGTAATCCCAGCTACTCAGGAGACTGAGGCAGGAGAATTGCTTGAACCCAGGAGGCGGAGGTTGTAGTAAGCCAAGACCATGCCACTGCACTCCAGCCTGGGCAACAGAGCGAGACTCCGTCTCAAAAATAAATAAATAAGTAAGCAAGTAAGTAAGTAAGTCTGGATATTTTAGTCCTGGAAAGGATACCACATTTGAAGTCAAAGACCTGATCTGAAATTCTGTCTTCACCGTTACTTGCTGTACCTTTGATAAATGCCCTAACCTCCCTCACCCATGGTTTTCTCCACTATGTAATGGGAAAATACTTGTTCTGCCTGCCTGGGGCTTAACATTTATTGTAAAGATCAAATGAAATGAATTTCTCCCCCTGCCCCACAGTGTGTTGGAGTCTGGCAGTTGTCTCCTGGCCCCTATCCTCTGTTGCAAGTTGAGAAATGTGATCTTTGTTTCCTGTCCAACCCTAGAGATCCAGAAGGCATGGATCTGTCACAGAGAGTTACACAACATTTTCTACCCAAATCCCAATTGACGAAAATCCACAGGAAGACAAGGCAGGCTCTTTTCATCCTACCCGTAATGACTAGTCCATCATTACCTCAGTAACTTGATCATAATCCCTGGTAGTAGATATCCCTCCCCGAAGCTGATGAAACAGGGCAGAGAGAAAGTATACAAGAGAAGAAGAGGGAGGGAGGTTTCTCTAAAACAAGACCTACAATAAGGACATTATTGTCTAGAAGGAAATAAATAATTGGAAGTTTCTGAAAACTGGGATTTCTTCATCTCGAATGACCTTATTAGCCCAAAAAAGTACAACAATTATTCTCCTCACATAATAGTAATGGTGGGAATCAAAATGAATCAGTAGATGGGGGATCCAGGTGGGAATGCTGCTACACCATAGTAGAATCGTTCTGGGAACCTACAGTGGGGAAGGATCACTTGTAGCAGAAAGATCCAGAGTTGTACAGAGGGATCATGTCAGCAGTGATCACTTTTCAGTAACGACCCTTTCCTGCTGATCATTTTAGGATCACTATGAGGTCAGATTGGATGGTGGGAGTGGATACCAATTTTTTTTTACTGCCTACATATGCTTCATGAGCTATAATTTGTCTTTTTCTCTTCCACAGATCTCTGTTTCTTTTCCTTTCATGCCCATAATTTATCATACAGATGTGGTTTAATGCTTTGTTGATTTGACACAGATTCCTTTTCCATTTCATTGATTGCTACTAAAAGATGCACAAGGCTTTCAGGTCCTCACATGAATGGTGAGATGAGATCCAACATCAAGAATCTGAAGCAGAGACACTTGTGGTTTCGGAATATGTAAATAGAGCTTGGTGATTTTCTGTTGAGTTTGTTGGGGGAATGCATAATGATTAGGATTAGGTGTTTTTCTATTTTAAAAAGTTGCTTCTAGAGGCATAGAAGATAATTCTGATACACTATTTAAATTTTCCATACAAATCCAGGCATGTTTATGAAAAAGAAAAAACACCAGTACAAAACAAATAAGATCTGATCTGACTGGGCGTGGTGGTGCACGCCTGTAATCTTAGCACTTAGTGAGGCCAAGGCAGGAGGATCCCTGCCTTAAAAATATATATATGTATTTTTTGAGACGGAGTCTCGCTCTGTCGCCCGGGCTGGAGTGCAGTGGCCGGATCTCAGCTCACTTCAAGCTCCGCCTCCCGGGTTGACGCCATTCTCCTGCCTCAGCCTCCCGAGTAGCTGGGACTACAGGCGCCCGCCACCTCGCCCGGCTAGTTTTTTGTATTTTTTAGTAGAGACGGGGTTTCACTGTGTTATCCAGGATGGTCTCGATCTCCTGACCTCGTGATCCGCCCGTCTCGGCCTCCCAAAGTGCTGGGATTACAGGCTTGAGCCACCGCGCCCGGCCTCCCTTGTGTCTTTTTAATAGACCAGAGCCCTTCTTCTGATTTCTAGAAGACCCACAGTGTAGCAGGCCCTCTTCCCCATGTAGCTCGGGATTTAACTTAGGCCAATCGAATGGTTTTCACTAAAGTCATATTAACTGATATGGGCTGTTAAGAGCTCAGAAGGTTCTAGGCAGTGTTTCCTGCATGGCTACGCTAGGTATGTGAGGGCCCCTTAGGTTTCAGCCAAGACAGGTGACTCTTAGCACCCAGAGCCCTTCAGATCTGATGGCGGTTGGTACTGTTGGTTCTTCTAATGATTTCAGAGGATGGTGACCCTCGTGATGCAGAGCATGGCGTTTCTCCAGTCCTCCTTTCCTGTCCCGGGATCCCAGTTATATGTGAACGGAGACCTGAGGCTGCAGCAGAAGCAGCCACTGAGCTGTGGTGGCCTAGATGCCCGATACAACGTAAGGGCGCTTTTCATCGTCCAGCTCCTTTGTTTCTGTGTGTTACTGGTCATCGAGTTCTTTGAAGAGGGGAATAAAAAGTAGAAACATTTCTCTGTGGGTGGCTTTCAAGGGGCCTTCTGAGAAATTCTTGCCATGAAGTCTTTTCAGGCTGTGAAGAGACACCTGTATTTACACCTAGAGGGAGACAGAGAAAAAAAATCTGTGTTTGTTGAATAACTAAATTGTTTATTGTTTTTAGGTACACATGTGCGTGTGTGCACACACACACACACACGCACATATTCTCTCTTCCATACACACACTTGGAGTATGTGTTTCCAAGAGATTATGTAAAATGATGATGTAAAATGTTCATGTAAAGTACTTCAGAAATACTACTAGACAGTTTACTGAACCCATAACATATGCCACCCCTGAGTGCGGGGGTTTACGTGTATCATCTCCTTTAATCATCACAGCAACCTCTGAGCTGCCTGCAGTGTCCTTTCCCAGCACTCCAGCCAGTGGTCCCTTTGCTGTCCCCCTTGCTTCCTTGCAGCCACCTTGGCCTTTTTGCTGTTCCTCAAACCCAAGAAGCGGCTGCCACCTCAGGGCTTTTGCTTTTGCCATTTCCCCTGCCAGGCATCCACTGCGGCTTATCTGACCACGCCATTCAGGTCCCTGTTCAGATATCGCCAAGCACAGTCCTTCCCTGACCTGCTTCTGCAGTAGCAGCCCCTCCCTCCACCATCTCTCAGCCACTGTCTCCCTCCTGCCGCATGGCCTACTCAGGACACGTGTTTATGTGTTTATTTGTTGTCTGCCTCAGGCTTGACAGCAATGGCATCTCATACACTATCACGTCCGTGCCTAGCACACTGCCTATCACATGATAAGTTCACAGATACTTGTTTAAAGAATGAACTCATTTTGCAGAAGACAAAACTGGGGCCTATAGCGATTAATTTTCCCAAAGGCTCAAATCTTGAAAGTATAACAGAGCCAGGAACTTTCTGTGTCCAGAACTCATGCATCTAATCACTCATTCTTCACCTTTATTTTATCACAGTGGGGACCATAGAAGTTGGGCTGCTGTACTTTGGAAAATGAAAAAGGGAAATTATCAGTTATAAGCCATCCTCCCACCTCAGCCTCCAAGGGTACTGGGAATACAGACATGAGCCACCGCACCTAACCTTTTTTAAAACAATTTCATTTATTATTTTATTTATTTTTTGTAACAGGGTTTAGCTTTGTCACCCAGGCTGGAGTGCAGTGGCGCAATCATGGCTCACTGCAGCCTCGACCTCCCCAGACTCAGGTGATTCTCCTACCTCAGCCTTCTGAGCAGCTAGCTGGGACTAAGGTGCATGGTAGCATGCCTGACTAAATTTTACATTTTTTGTAGAGATGGGGTTTGCCATGTTTCTCAGGCTGGTGTCAAATTCCTGGACCCAAGTGATCCACTCACCTTGGCCTCCCAACATGCTGGCAGGTGTGAGCCGCTGTGCCTGCCCTTGCACCACCTTTTTAATTAAAAAACTAGAGTCTCACGCTGTGGCCAAGGCTGAAGTGAAGTGGCCTACTTATGACTCATTGTGCCTCATACTCCTGGAGGCACCACAATGCCTAGTTTATTGAGATTTTTTTTCTTTTTTTTTGATAGAGATGGGGTCTTTATGTTGCCCAGGCTAGTCTCGAACTTCTGGCCTCAAGCAGACCTCCTGCCTCAGCCTCCCAGATTGCTGGGATTACAGACATGAGCCATAACATCCAGCAGAGAGAGATTTTATAAGTAGCTTTAAAACCTATGAAACATGGACACTGACCACTTATTTTCATCCCCGCAGAAGGAAGGACAGAGTAAATGAACTTAAATTGTTGCAAGAGAGTTTATTCATCTTTGAAGAGAAGATTATTGATACTGCAGTAGGCCACCAAGAACGAGAGGGTGCTCTGTGGGACCAGCCTGGGTGGGCAGAAGGGTAGAAGGAAGAGAGGAGGAGTCTCCTAGGTGCTTACACCACATCCTCCTCCTGTGTCCCAGGTATCCGTGATCAATGGGACCATCCCCTTTGCCTATGACTACGACCTCACCCATATTGTTGCTGCCTACCAGGAGAGGAACGGTGAGTCACAGGTAGAGCTCATTCAGCCGCTGCTCAGGACTTTCAAGGTTAGTGGGGGCAACAGAGACAAGCAGAATTGGAACCCTTGTGATAAAAATGTGAAAACCTGTGAATGCTCAACGATGGGAGCAAATGTGCTGTCCAGGATTTGTCCTTTTCGTCCTCATCTTCAGACCTGGGACCGCCCCCACCCCTCCAGCATCCCATGGTCCAGAAGGTTAGTGATAGTTAAATGCCATCATTTTCCCACCAGTGGCTTGATGGTTTTCCTTTTAAAATATATAAGCCTAATTGAGTTGTTCCCCATACCACACCTATAACAGATGCCAAAGACAAATTGCTGTTCATGCTTTTCAGAGAGAAGCAGAGGACGTGGGTGACTCTCCACACATTAGTAGTCTTGCAGCAGAACAGGAGTGCCCCTGCTTCCTGCCAGAAGGCACAGTGTGCTCATTCCTTACAGAGCTCTAGGCCAGGGCATGTGTTAACTCAGCTCGTTTGGCTGGTCAGTGACAGGTTTTCTGTAAAGGCATCTACAGTGTTACTTGGCAACCAGACATCATGGAGACTATACACAAACATTTCACAAGGAAGACTACTGCAAATCCAGTATTGCTTTCTGATTTCATGTCATACATTAGCAGCATTTTTCTAATAATAAACGGAATTCTAAAACAAAACTAAAAATCACGGCCCAAGAAATTGATATTTTTCTTTACTTTTTTCACTCTTTATTCTTATGTGGATTTTTATTTTTTTATTTATTTTTTATTTTTATTTTTGAGATGGAGTCTCACTCTGTCACCCAGGCTAGAGTGCAGTGGCACGATCTCGGCTCACTGCAAGCTCCGCCTCCCAGGTTCACACCATTCCCCTGCCTCAGCCTCCGGAGAAGGCTGAGGTGCCCACCACCACACCCAGCTAATTTTTTGTATTTTTAGTAGAGATGGGGTTTCACCGTGCTAGCCAGGATGGTCTCGATCTCCTGACCTCGTGATCTCCCCGTCTCAGCCTCCCAAAGTGCTGGGATTACAGGCATGAGCCACCGTACCTGGCAATTATTTGTATTTCTATGTAATAAAAGTATTTTCCCCCACTGCTACAAAGTTCTAATTTTTTTTCTTGAAGAGGCACAGGGTCATATTCTGATGCTCAGGCTGGAGTGCAGTGCTGTAATCATAGCCGATTGTCACCTGAAATGCTGTGGTTTCAGTGATCATCTCACCTCAGCCTCTTGGGCCGCTAGGACTACAGGCACGTGCCACCATGCCCAGCTAATTTTTTTTATTTTTTGGCAGAGAGAGGGTCTCGATATGTTAGCCAAGCTGGTCCCAAACTCCTGGCCTCAAGTGACCCTCCCACCTTGGCCTCCCAGATCCTTGGGATTACAAGAATGCGTGACTTTGTCCAGCCAAACATAATATTTAGAGTGGCAACATATTATTCTTTCAGTTAGCCATTCAGCAATTGTAGATGATCACATGACCATTTCCAAGTTTTTGACATATTTTAATATAAATGTTAGTCCATCTTACACAGCTGTAAAGACATACCGAGACTGGGTAATTTATAAAGAAAAGAGGTTTAATTGATTTGCAGTTCTGCATGGCTGGGTAGGCCTCACAATCCTGGCAGTAGGCACCTCTTCACAGGGCGGCAGAAGAGAGAATGAGAGCAGAGCTAAGGGGGAAGCCCCAAATAAAACCATCAGATCTCGTGAGAACTCACTATCATGAGAACGGCATGGGGAAACTGCTCTCATGATTCAGTTATCTCCACCTGGTCCTGCCCTTGATACATGGGGTTTGTTACAATTCAAGGTGAGATTTGGGTGGGGACACAGAGCCAAACCATATCAAATATTTTTTTGACAAATGTCTTAACAAATTATTTGTTAATCTACTTTGTACACTCAATTTTTAATGCTTTCTAATGATTTCTTTCAGTTCTGAAGTACAGAATATCCCACAGGAATAAAATAATATTTTTATAGCCAGGCGTGGTGGCTCATGCCTGTAATCCCAGCACTTTGGGAGGCCAAGGTGGGCAGATCACCTGAGGTTGGGAGTTCGAGACCAGCCTGACCAACATGGAGAAACCCTGTCTCTACTGAAAACACAAAATTAGCTGGGCGTGGTGGCGCATGCCTGTAAACCCAGCTACTCAGGAAGCTGAGGCAGGATAATTGCTTGAACCCGGGAGGCGGAGGTTGCAGTGAGCCAAGATCACACCATTGCACTCCAGCCTGGGGCAACAAGAACGAAACTCCTTCTCAAAAAAAAAAAAAAAAAAAAAGTATTTTTATAGCCCTCAATATATTTTGCCAATAGGCTGTCCCCATCATGGATTCATGGTTAATGATTGTATTGCAGTTGCCACCATCCTGAATGACTCCAGCTTCCTCTGGCTGGTGGGCAGAGCCATGAAACTCCATTTGTGATTAATGCTGTCATCCAATATCCTGTGGAAACCATATCATATCCTTTCTGTTAGAGAGGCAGTGGTAACTCAGCTTCCAAAAAGGAAAGATTCCAAACTTGTCGCCAGTAGAAACAGATGTGGGAACGTTTGATTGGAAATTGCTATAGCACTGTATCTCCACATAAATGACTGAGTCTGCTCTTTATACAGGGGGGGAATCATTTCCTGTTCGTATTTCTTTCTAAGCCATTCCTCTAAGTCAGAATCATCCATATTTATTATTTAATAATCTTTCATTATTCCTTTCATCTTGAGTATTTGAAATATTCTTGCCATTTCCTGTCTGGCCTAAACCTTAGTTTACTTTGACTTATACCATGTGGTCCTCAACTCTTTAACTGTCTGTCCTTATCAGCCAGGATTCTGGGAGATGGTAAAGTTTGCCTGGGTGCAGTATGTCAGCATCCTGCTTATCTTCCTCTGGGTGTTTGAAAGAATCAAGATCTTCATGTTTCAGAATCAGGTGGTGACCACCATCCCTGTGACAGCGACGCCCCAGGGAGAAATGTGTAAGGAGCACTTATCCTAGGAAGGCCATTTCTGAAGACTTGGCAGGACCGTGGCTGCCTCATTCTCATCTTCTGGGAACATCTTAGGACCTTTTGAAAGAGCCCGGAGGACACATGCGGGCTTGTATGCTTTTCCCCTCAGAGACAACCGTTCTTTCCAGTTTTGCTCTACACAAGTTCTGTATCTTCAGAGATCCTGCAGAATCACCAAGGACTAGTTTGTGGAAAGGTCTGAGAGTTCCTGGAGGCTATAATTAGCTTTTTTGGATTTTCTTCTTTGCCTTAGGGTTGAATTTCAGGAGAAAATTGCAGTCAGTTCAGACATCTTGGAAAGAGTCCCATCTCTGGTCAAGCAGAGACTTTTCCTCTGTTGAACTGAGAAACACGCTGTGCATTTCTTCCTTCTATTGTGAGCCACTCTTACTCTTTTCAGGGTTCTCTTGTGACAAACATGCCAATCACTAGCACTTTGCACCCCTGGGCATCTCCATTTCCCATTCAGAGCTTTGATTTCCAGAGCTGAGGCCTTTAACTGGAGACCTGGAGGGGCAGGGCCCAAGGGCAAGGGCCGCATTAGCACAGGCATGAGGGAGGGCTGCTGAAGGCGACTTGGACACTTGGAAGGACACTTGGACTGTCCATCTCCCTTGGCCCAACAGTCAGTCATCTGTAATCAGCTCAGCTGAGCAGCCCTGGATCCCTGCCCGACTGTGGCTGGCTCTTTGCCCTGTTTTGCCCTCTGTCTGTGCCCCTCATGGCAGGCTAAAGTCAGAGGGGCTGTTTCATTCCCAGCCCCCTCAGCAGCACTGAGGGAAGAAAGGATTGTTACAACAGGTTCTTTCTGGCCCTCACCCAACAGCCTGGGCACTTGGCCCTCCTCCTCCTTGTCAGCCCTCCCGCTTCCTGCAAAGGACAGGGGCAACAGGAGTTGGTGTTGGGATTGGCTCCCACTGCCTGACAACCACAAGTTTATTTGGAGGCCAGTCCATCCTGGCCACTAGCAGAATGCCAAGCAGTTCAGTGGATTACCCTCGTGGCTAAGCAAGTGTCTGCAAGAGCAGAGATGACTGGAAGGGGCCTCTGCACACGGAAGACGGCTTGTGCAGCCCTTCATCTCCTGAGGACACGTGCAGTCTCCTCCAAGGACAGACGGAGCTGCTTTCTGATCCCAAGCAGGTCATTACCACTGGCAGGACATGGCCCCTGTGATCCATGCTTCATGCCCACCCAGAAGCATACCCCTCAGTGTGTGCCTCAGTTTACCTTGGAGATCATTTTTCATCTCCAGCACCCATTTCCTTTAGGCTGACTAAAAACAATTTTGGAAACAAAGCTATTTTGAAGTATTCAAGCAGAGGAATTCCCTAGTACTGTCCCCGTTGTCTTTTTTTAATATTCAGGCTATTTTAGATGCCTAAATTTTTTTCTTGATATTTATTTATTTATTTTTATTTATTTATTTTTTTTTTTTGAGACGGAGTCTCACTCTGTCGCCCAGGCTGGAGTGCAGTGGCTGGATCTCAGCTCACTGCAAGCTCTGCCTCCCGGGTTTGCACCATTCTCCTGCCTCAGTCTCCCGAGTAGCTGGGACTACAGGCGCCCGCCACCTCGCCTGGCTAGTTTTGTTGTATTTTTTAGTGGAGATGGGGGTTTCACCGTGTTAGCCAGGATGGTCTCGATCTCCTGACCTCGTGATCCGCCCGTCTCGGCCTCCCAAAGTGCTGGGATTACAGACTTGAGCCACTGCGCCCGGTCCCTGATATTTATTTATTTTTAAAGCTGGGGTTCTCACTATGTTGCCCAGGCTGGTCTTGAACTCCTGACCTCAGGCAATCCTCCTGTGTCAGCCTCCCAAAGTGCCAGGAATACAGGCATGAGCCAGTGTGCCCCATCTCTTAAGACTGAAATGAAAAATTGTTTGTGGTTTAAATCCCCAAAAGGTAATGAAACATGGAAAGATGACTAAAGGTATGTATAAACTTTGGTTTGCATTTTATTAAATTATTTGAATGCAAAACTTGTATAAAGAATCCGTTATGTTCTGTAGCTTTCTTTTATTTATTTATTTATTTATTTATTTATTTATTTATTTATTTTTTGAGACGGAGTCTCGCTCTGTCACCCAGGCTGGAGTGCAGTGGCCGGATCTCAGCTCACTGCAAGCTCCACCTCCTGGGTTTACGCCATTCTCCTGCCTCAGCCTCCCAAGTAGCTGGGACTACAGGGGCCCGCCACCGCGCCCGGCTAGTTTTTTGTATTTTTTTTTCAGTAGAGACGGGGTTTCAC
This sequence comes from Rhinopithecus roxellana, assembly GCF_007565055.1. Classification (NCBI taxonomy): domain Eukaryota; kingdom Metazoa; phylum Chordata; class Mammalia; order Primates; family Cercopithecidae; genus Rhinopithecus; species Rhinopithecus roxellana. The sequence goes on from NC_044568.1 coordinate 62,684,964, forward strand.
CATGTTAGCCAGGATGGTCTCGATCTCCTGACCTCGTGATCCGCCCGTCTCGGCCTCCCAAAGTACTGGGATTACAGGCTTGAGCCACCGCGCCCAGCCTGTTCTGTAGCTTTCTAATTAAAATGTTCAACATGGAAAGTTGTATTAGCTATTTTTGAAGCAGGGCTTTGGAGGGAGGAAGAATAGGGAAGGCTGAAGTTGAGCACACTTCTCCGAGTTACTCACCAACAGCCTTGCTTTGCCAGGGCTCTGCTCAAAGACCTTGGAGCTTTTGTTAGTTCCTTGGCAAAAATTTCCTGGTCCAACCCCAAGTATATTAGTTTTTAGTGGAATCCACATGGCATATGGAAGCCACTGGTTGGAAAATTACAACTGTGTCCGGTGAATATCAAATTATTTACAGAGCATATGTTGGTAGCTTCTGAAACTGAACCACACAGCATAGTTGCAGGAGGAAGAAAGGTAAGAAATATACAGGATTTTATCAACTGAGCTGAAGCCATAGATAAGTCATATTTGAGATAATTATTGAATTTTTTTGTGGGAGAGAAATCCCTAATTCTTCCAAATGATTAGTCCAGTTGCTGCCAAAGCAAGTGAGTTGTCTAATGCCCCACTGAGTGCCCATCTTGCAGCTTATTAAAGCAATTCTATCTCTTTGCCTCCCTCTTACCCTATCCTCCACATCCTTTCCCCCTGTCCTTATTCATGCTTTGTAAAGAGGTTTTGGATCTTTCTGGCCAGATAACTTCTAAATGCTGATTAAGGAAATGTAAATTACATGATCCTAAGGAAAATACTGATTGCCGGCCAATCTCCTACCCAGAGTTATCATGGTTGGCCTTCTGGCACACATCTTTCTGTTCTATACGCTATTTCTAACTTTTTAAAAATCATGAACAGGCCAGGCACGGTGGCTCATGCCTGTAATCCCAGCACTTTGGGAAGCAAAGGCAGGCAGCTCACCTCAGCTCAGGAGTTCAAGACCAGCCTGGACAACATGGTGAAACCCTGTCTCTACTAAAAGTACAAAAATTAGCCTGGCATGGTAGCGGGCGCCTGTAATCCCAGCTACTCAGGAGGCTGAGGCAAGAGAATCACTTGACCTTGGGAGGCGGAGGTTGTGGTGAGCCTAGATCCCGTCATTGCACTCCAGCCTGGGCTACAAGAGACTCCGTCTCAAAAAAATGAATATCAAAATCTTGAGCAACACTTATGTGAACCCTGTACACAAATCCTTGTTTCTGGTTTATTTCCTTAAGATAGATCCTAGAAAGGAATTACCAATCCAAAAAGCTTATGACCGTTGTTAAGAATCTTAATTTATCTTGTCAAACCACAACCAAGAAAGACTGCTCATTTCTTCTCCCAGCAGCAGGGAGTTCTCCATTAAGATCCCATCACTATTTAACAAGACCTCGAAATGTGTCATCCTTTTCAGATGCTTGGGCTCTACCGTTATTTGTAAGGGGGAGTTTTTTTTTGGGGGGTGGGGTACAGAGTCTCTCCCTGTCACCCAGGCTGGAGTGCGGTGGTGCAATCTCAGCTCACTGCAACCTCCGCCTCCCGGCCTCAAGCAATTCTCCTGCCTCAGCCTCCTAAGTACCTAGGATTACAGGCGCCTACCACCACGCCCGGCTCATTCTTGAATTTTAGTAGAGACGGTGTTTCACCCTGTTGGCCAGGCTGGTCTCGAACTCCTGACCTCGTGATCCACCCGCTACGGCCCCCCAAAGTGCTGGGATTACAGGCGTGAGCCACCGCGCCCGGCCCTGGCCGGAAATATCTTATTTATTGAAACGTATCATTTCTTCCTCTGGACCTGCTATGAAGCCTGTGCCTCTGGGCTTAGGCTAGGGCAGGGAATGTGCAGGAGGAGGGGAAAAGCTGCGGGTCCAGCTCCTAAGGTCACCTGGTCTATCCTCCCGTCCCAGCTGGGACACTGCACCGGGTCCCTGTGTCATCCAGTGTCATCCAGGTGCCGTGGCCTTGGGAAGGGTTTGGATTCCAAGTCACCTCCTCTCAAGGATGCCCCCGAGAGTGAGGAGGGCCAAGATTAAGATTCGACTTCCTTCGCTAGGACCTTTATCCTCCCAGGAGCCTCCCTTCTCTGGGGATTTAGGGTGGGGTGGTGTACAACGTTCATCTGTAGTCAGATGAAAGGTGACCCTGCCAGCGCCCCTTGACATCCTCGGCTAAAAGGTGAGCCTCTCAGGGCCCCAGCCCCACTGCGCCCTCCTGCCCCGCCCTTAGTCAGCGCCCCTCCCCCGAGGCGTGGCCCCTCGGTCGGGGGTGGGCCAACCGGCTCCTTCCTTCCCGTGCCGCGCTAGCGGGACCGCAGCCACGTCTGAAAGCGCCTCATTGTGTGCGCTCGGGCGCGCTGCACAGGGCAGCACCGAGGGTTGCTGGCCGGCGCGCGGGGAGTAGAGGGCGCGGGCCGCAGTGTCGGGCTCCGGAGGGAGCTCTGCGCCGCGTCCTTCCCTGTGGTAGCCCCAGAGCACCCCCATCCTTAACATCCCATTCTGGGACTCCTGCCCTGTTCCCAGATTCGCTCTGCCTGTAGTCTCCAGGAGCTTCCAGTGGATTGGTCCCCCCCCAGCTCTCGTCCATGCCTCTTAGAGCCCCTTTCCCGGCCTCACCGGGTATCCCTTAATAGTCTCGGGACCTTAAGGAGCAAGTCAGCTCCTGCGGACTCTCCCAGCGAAGAGAAAAAGCTGGCTGTGCGGTGGAACTTGGAAGAGACGACTTCTGGGAGCCTTTGCTGAGCCCAGGGAGGGAGGCGTCCCCCACCGTGCCGCTCCTGCTCGGGCAGAGCCGCCAAGCTTTGAGGTGCGTTGGTTCTTCACTCTCTACGGGGGATATCCCCACACGGGTCGGCTGAGGGCCGGGCTAGTGGCACAGCTGGGGACGCTCCTCTGTCCTGCACCGGAGACCTGGGGTGACGGGAAGAGCTGGGGGTGGCTTTTCCATCAGCAACGTAGAAAGGGCATCGCCACTGTTGGCGCCGGTTTGGAAGAGTCTTGCTGGGGCTTCGGCTGCGCAGGGGAATCCTCACTGCAGGGGGAGAACCGCTTTTGTCTCCATACTTGGGTTTGAAAGGACATGACTTTCAAAAGCTTTCCAATGGCTTTTTCCATAGAATTACTGAGAAACGGTAGCTTGGTGGGTTGATTTGGAACCAGATCCAGGGGAATTGGAGTCCTGCGTCACTGCTTCTGACGGCTTCATCCTGGGCTTCAGGGCAGGCCCTCTGGGCCTCAGGACAGGTGCCTAGCAAATGTTGACTTTCCTTTCTCCTCCCTCTTTCACAGAGGCAAGGCAGTCAGGTTTCCCATTTTTGAGGATAGGAAAACTGAGGCCTGAAGAGCAGAAAGGACTTGGCTGACTTAAACCCACAAGAGCGTGGGCCAAGTACCAGGGCCTCTGAGGGTGCTGTGTTGCTGGGGGAGCCGGGGCTGGGCTCCTCTCCAGCCTGGGAGGCCGGAACTTTTCTGGCTTTTTTTTTTTTTTTTTTTTTTTTTGAGACGGAGTCTCACTCTGTCGCCCAGGCTGGAGTGGTGCAGTGGCCAGATCTCAGCTCACTGCAAGCTCCGCCTCCCGGGTTCACGCCATTCTCCTGCCTCAGCCTCCCGAGTAGCTGGGACTACAGGCGCCCGCCACCTCGCCCGGCTAGTTTTTTGTATTTTTTAGTAGAGACGGGGTTTCACCATGTTAGCCAGGATGGTCTCGATCTCCTGACCTCGTGATCCGCCCGTCTCGGCCTCCCAAAGTGCTGGGATTACAGGCTTGAGCCACCGCGCCCGGCCACTTTTCTGGCTTTGTCCTGCAAACAGAGTCAACTGGAGCACGGAGAGCCAGAGAGTGACTTGCTCAAAGTCACACCCCGATTGGTAGTAGAGACAGACTGAACCCAATCCGGCTTCAGAAACCAAGCTTCTAAAGCCAGGTGCAGCGGCTCACGCCTGTAATCCCAGCACTTTGGGAGGCGGAGGCGGGTGGATCACCTGAGGTCAGGAGTTCAAAACCAGCCTCGCCAACATGGTGAACCCCCATCTCTACTAAAACTACAAAAATTAGCTGGTCATGGTGGCGAGTGCCTGTAATCCCAGCTACTTGGGAGGCTGAGGCAGAAGAATCACTTGAACCCAGAAGTCGGAAGTTGCAGTGAGTGGAGATTGCACCACTGCACTCCAGCCTGGGCAACAGAGCGAGACTCCATCTCAGAAAAAAAAGAAACCAGGCCTCTAGCCATGACTTTCCAGCGTCTTCTGTTTTGTTTGTCCTTGTGGGGCCCCTGCCTGTGCCTGCCACATTCTGTTGCTGGGGCACTGGGGCACCTGAATCTGGTAGAGCCATTGTCCTTGGGTTTTCCTCGTTCAAAGACTTTCCCTTGGATTCACAGAATATAAGTGTGGCCCAGGAAGATTCCTAAGCAAATACTCATAAGTGCACTGTGCGCCAGACATTGTTCTGCTTTACAAATATTCACTCACTCGCTCTTTTAATCAAGCCCATGAGTTGAGTTATATTGTTTCCCCCACTTTACAGATTTTTTTTTTTTTTTTTTTTTGAGATGGAGTCTCGCTCTGTCACCGAGGCTGGAGTGCAGTGACATGATCTTGGCTCACTGCAACCTCTCCACCTCCCAGGTTCAAGAGATTCTCCTGCCTCAGCCTCCTGAGTAGCTGGGATTACAGGCATCTACCACCACACCTGGCTAAGTTTTGTATTTTTAGTAAAGACAGGGTTTCACCATGTTGGTCAGGCTGGTCTCGAACTCCTGACCTTGTAATCCGCCCTCCTCCGCCTCCCAAAGTGCTGGGATTACAGGTGTGAGCCACCGCACCCGGCCTTACAGATTTTTTTTTAACCAAGCAGGCACAGAGAGAAGTAACTTGCACAAGATCACACAGTAAATGGTCAAGTGGGATTCACACTCTTAACCTCAGTACTCTATACCTACTGTCTTTAATGAGACAGAAACCATTCTGCTTCTAGTGTCTTAGGAGGGGAGATGGGTCCAGAAATACATGAACAAGATTGTCCTGCATAGTGATAATAGTATTAATAATAATTTCTCAATATCACCTATTAGTCAGTATTGAAATATATCTGATTACCTCTAGGGTATCTCCTGGCAGATGTTTTTTTCAAATCAGAATCTAAACAAGGTCCACATGTTGCATTTTACTGTTTTTTGGGTTTTTTTGTTGTTGTTGTTGTTGTTTTGAGAAGGAGTCTCACTCTGTCACCCAGACTGGAGTGCAGTGGCGTGATCTCAGCTCACTGTAGCCTCGGACTCCCGGGCTCCAGTGATTCTCCTGCTTCAGCCTCCTGGGTAGCTAGGATTACAAGCACATGCCACCAGGCCAGGCTATTTTTTGTGTATTTAGTAAAGACGGGGTTTTTACCGTGTTTGGCCAGGCTGGTCTCCAACTCCTGACATCAGGTGATTTGTCCGTCTTGGCCTCCCAGAGTGCTGGGATTACAGGCGTGAGCCACTGCACCCAGCCTGTTATTTTCTTCTAAAATAGTCTCTTCCTTTTTCTTTCTGTCATTCATTTGAAAGAATGATTTTCTTTTTAAAAATAAGGTAATTAAAATAAATGGTTAATAAACCAGAGAACATTCCAGATTATCCCTGTAATGAGAGGACTCTGTCAATACTTAGGGAAACAAGTGAATGTGCTAAAAGTACAATCCCACTCCATACCCTGCATGTGTTGCTGCAGAGAAGTGGGGAGCCCTCAGACTTTATGGCCTCCAGCTGTAACCTACTACAGTTTAGACCAAGTCAGGTGCTGTGTGAAGTGCAGTGTGAGAATCCCTAAAGCTCCCAGCCAGGGAAAAGGGTTTGTGTGTTGCTATCTGGTCATCTGCTCAGAAATGCCCCAGGGCGGTGGCTCTGAGCCAGGGAGGCTTGAGGCTCGTTTCCCAGGCTAATTAGAATTCATTTCCCAGTAGATTCTTGAAGGCAGATCTGTTTTCTCCATCAGCATCTGGGCCTTGCAGTCCCAGCCCCCTGCCTCTGGGGGATGCCATGCAGCCGCATCACCAGGACTGGCAGAGATGGCAGATGTGGCCAGGGCTTGGGGGCCAGGCACAGCTTCAGCCACAGCCTGGCCCAGCCCACAGTACTGGGGTTAAGAGCGTGCCTGGGGGCTCTGACAACTTTTAGTGCAGAGTGGGTAATTCATGCCCCTGGCCTTCTCTGGCTAACTGGGTACTCAGGTCGGCTGGTAGATGGATTTGCAGGCACCTGTCTCTCTGCAGTGATAGCTGGAGAAAGACAAACTTCACCTAAGCCTCCTTTAACCGATTAGAAATTTCTGATTTTTTTTTCTGTCGCCCGGGCTGGAGTGCAGTGGCCGGATCTCAGCTTACTGCAAGCTCCGCCTCCCAGGTTTACGCCATTCTCCTGCCTCAGCCTCCCGAGTAGCTGGGACTACAGGCGCCCGCCACCTCGCCCGGCTAGCTTTTTGTATTTTTTAGTAGAGACAGGGTTTCACCGTGTTAGCCAGGATGGTCTCGATCTCCTGACCTCGTGATCCGCCCGTCTCGGCCTCCCAAAGTGCTGGGATTACAGGCTTGAGCCACCGCGCCTGGCCAATTTCTGATTTTATCATTGTAATAATCATTGTAATTGTATTTTATCATTGTAATAAAAATCTGACGTAGACTATCTGAAAATGCAGCAAAGCACTAATAAGAAAATAAATTACCTGTAAACTGGCCATAGAAAAACAGCAAACTTCAGTGTACATCTCCCATACTTTGTATTTTTTTAAATGATAGCTTTATTGAGATAGAATTCATCTATGTTGAAGTTTATATATATAATATACAAATATATAAAATATATATTATATAATAAATATATATTATATATTATATAATAAATATATATTATATATTATATAATAAATATATATTATATATTATATAATAAATATATATACACATATATATACATATATAAAAATATGTACATATATAATATATATTATATATGTATATATAATATATGTATATATATGTATAATATGTATGAGACATTAGGGATGTCTCTACTTTTTGGCTGTTATGAATAAAGTTGCTGTGAAAATTCATGAGCAGGTTTTCATGTGGGCTTATATGTTCAGTTCTCTAGGGTGTATACCCAGGAGTGGATCTGCTGTATCATATGGTCACTCTGTTCAACCTTTGGAGAAACCACCAAATTGTTTCTTCAGAAAATGCACTATTTGACATTCCCACTTTATGAGGATCCCCACGTCTCCGTCATCTCACCAACACTTGTAATTATTTATTATTTATTATAATTACCTTTTTAAAATTGTAACCTTTGCGGTAGGTGGAAAGTGACTTGTCATTGTGGTTTAATTTGCATTTCCCCACCGCCTAAAAATGTTGAGCATCTTTCCTTTTTTTTTTTTTTTTTTTTTTTTTGAGATGGAGTTTCACTCTTGTTGCCCAGGCTGGAGTGCAATGACGCGATCTCGGCTCAACACAACCTCCACTTCCCGGGTTCAAGCGATTCTCCTGCCTCAGCACCCCAAGTAGCTGGGATTACAGGCGCCTGCCACCATGCCTGGCTAGTTTTTGGTATTTTTTGTAGAGACAGGGTTTCACCATGTTGGCCAGGCTAGTCTCGAACTCCTGACCTCAGGTAATCCACCCACCTCAGCCTCCCAAAGTGCTGGGATTACAGGCATGAGCCACCGTGCCTGGCCGAGCATCTTTCCATTTGTGTATCTTCTTCAGAGAAACGTCTCTCAAATCCTTTACTCATTTTAATTTTTTTCCTTATTCATTCTTAAATTTACTTATTCTTATATTTCTTAAATATGCTCATTCTTAAAAAACTAAATAGGATATTTGCCCATTTCATGTTGAGTTGTAAGAGCTCTTTTTATATTCTGGATACAAGTCCCAATTTATAGACATGATTTGCGACTGTTTTCTCCCATCTGTGGGTGTTCTTTGATATTCGTGTATTTTTAACACCCAGCCAACTGTGTGAAAAATACACGCACATCTAAGAACATCCACAGATGAGAGAAAAGTATATATGTATGTCAGCTTTGTTACTTGTGTTTTTTTCACTTGACACTATGTATCGAAGAGCTCCAAGGTTACGCTGCTAGGCTTCCAACTCTGACTCCACAGCCACTGTGTGAATTCTTCAGGCAAGTCCCTTTTCTTTTATCCTTTTTTTTTTTTTTTTTTTTTTTTTTTTTTTTTGAGACAGAGTCTTGCTTTGTTGCCCAGACTAGAGTGCAGTGGCACAATCTCGGCTCACTGCAACCTCCGTCTCCTAGGCTCAAGCGATTCTTCTGCCTCAGCTTCACAAGTAGCTGGGATTACAGGCGCGTGCCACCACGCCCAGCTAATTTTTGTATTTTTAGTAGAGATGGGGTTTCGTCATGTTGACCAGGCTGGTCTCGAACTTCTGACCTCAGGTAATCCGCCCACCTTGGCCTCCCAAAGTGCTGGGATTACAGGGTGAGTCACCATGCCCTGCCTCCCTTAATTTTTCTACACCTCACTTTCCTCATCTATAAAATAGGGATGATCATCAGGTCCGTGTCATAGGGTTGCTGTGAGGATCAAATCAGAAAATGGATGGGAAAGACTGGGCATGTAGGAAACCCTCATAGATGGTGTTTGCAGGGGTTCCTTGTTTCTGCCCCCCATGAACACTCATCTTCCATCTTTGTTTTATGTTTTGTTTTTGTTTTTCTTTGAGACAAAGTTTCACTCTTGTTGCCCAGGCTGGAGTGCAGTGGCACGATCTAGGCTCACCGCAAACTCTGCCTCCTGGGTTCAAGTGATTCTCCTGCCTCAGCCTCCCAAGTAGCTGGGATTACAGGTGTGTGTCACCACATCCAGCTAATTTTGTATTTTTAGTAGAGACGGGGGTTTCACCATGTTGGTCAGGCTGGTCTCGAACTCCTGACCTCAGGTGATCCACCCACCTCGGCCTCCCAAAGTGCTGGGATTACAGGCATGAGCCACCATGCCCAGCCTATGTTTTATGTTCCTTGCTTTATGTTTTGTCTCATTTTCTGTTTTCTTTCTCTCTTCTTTCTTCCTCTTTCTTTCGCTCCTTGTTAGCCTTCCCCCTTCCAAATGCCCAGGGCTCCACTAGAGCAGTTTGGTCCCAGTGGTAGCTGTTGATGCCTCAAGGCCACTGAGATGGGGTTTTGCTCGTTGCCCAGGCTGGAGTGCAATGGCACATGATCTCTGCTCACTGCAACTTCCGCCTCCCGGATTCAAGCAGTTCTCCTGCCCCAGCCTCCGGAGTAGCTGGGGTTACAAATAGGCACCTGCCACCATGGCAGCTAATTTTTGTAGTTTTAGTAGAGATGGGGTTTCACCATGTTGGCCAAGCTGGTCTCCAACTCCTGACTTCAGGTGATCCACCCGCCTCGGCCTCCCAAAGTGCTGGGATTATAGACATGAGCCACTGTGCCCAGGTGCCTTTGGGATTCTTGAACAGGAGTGGCCTCCAGCCAACTCTAAACAGAGAAATCTAAACCTGGGATCTACACCTAGTGTTACATTTTTTTCCTTTAGATTCTATGAACAGGGCTGGGACAGGCTGGTAACAGGAACAGCCGCTGTGTCTTGTTGTTGTGGTTGTTGTTTTGGTTTTGGGTTTGGTTTTTTTTATTGTTGTTGAAGTTGTTTTGTTTTTTTGAGATGGAGTGTTACACTGTTGCCAGGCTGGAGTGCAGTGGCATGATCTTGGCTCACTGCAAGCTCCACCTCCCAGGTTCACGCCATTCTCCCGCCTCAGCCTCCGCCTCCTGGGTTCAAGTGATTTCCTGCCTCCGCCTCCCGAGTAGCTGGGATTACAGGTGCCCACCACCATGCCTGGCTAATTTTTGTATTTTTTCTTTTTCTTTTCTTTTCTTTTCTTTTTTTTTTTTTTTTTGAGACAGAGACTCGCTCTGTTGCCCAGGCTGGAGTGCAGTGGCCGCAATCTCGGCTCACTGCAAGCTCCGCCTCCCAGATTCACGCCATTCTCCTGCTTCATCCTCCCAAGTAGCTGGGACTACAGGCGCCCGCCTAATTTTTTGTATTTTTAGTAGAGACCAGGTTTCACCGTGTTAGCCGAGATGGTCATGATCTCCTGACCTCGTGATCTGCCCTCCTCGGCCTCCCAAAGTGCTGGGATTACAGGCGTGAACCATCGCGCATGGCCAAATTTTTGTATTTTTAGTAGAGGTGGGATTTCACCATGTTGGTCAGCCTGGTCCCAAACTCCTGACCTCAGGTGAACCACCCGCCTCGGCCTCCCAAAGTACTGGGATTACAGGTGTGAGCCACCACGCCCGGCCTGGAGCTGCTGTGTGGAGGGTAGGCAGAGCTTGGCTGGAAGTGAGTGCTGCCCAGAGAGCCAGGGTTCCTGGGCTCCAGCTCCACCCTGCTGTGGACAACCATCCTTGCTCAGTGTCTTGCTTTTCCCATTTGCAAATCGGGGAGAACCATAGCTCCTTCCTAGGTCTCTCAGACCAAGAGATGGTAAGGGATGTTTAGAAGAAGATGACTTTAAGGTGCTCGGCAGAAAGCCATATGGGCTGTTGGGGAATTCCTCCCTCTGGATGCGGACCACAGAGTATCTGATTGCAATGGCAAGTATTTATTCATGTCCTCTACTCATTCGGTGTTTGGGACATTCCTTAACATGACTCTTACTGTCTTCTTCAGTCAGGATTCTTTACTTTTTATTGAAGTGTGTCATTCATCAGAGTATAGATAATGAAAGTACAGCTTGGTGAACTTTCACAAACTGAACACACCCATGTAATTAGCACTATCAAAGAGAAACAAAGCAGGGCCAGCCCCCAGAATTTCCACCCCTGCACCCTTCCCACCTCACCCCACCAAGGGTTTCACTGTCACTATCTAATCACCACTCTTGGGTGTAAGTGACAGAAACTCATCTCCCAGGGACTTAAGCAGAAACCGAATGCTTCCCTCAGCTGAGGGGTCCATGGGTGAACCTTGCACAACTGGATCCAAATGCTTAGATGATGCTGTCGGCTTGCCTGTGAACTTTCTCTGCTGAGTTCTCTTCTGTGTTGACTTTTACACCCGGACAGTTTCCTCTTCCCTTGTGATCAACAGAACTCCAGAATTGCAGTTGAGCAGATGTCCCATTCCTAGACCAATAGTTCTGTGTGGGCTGGGGTACAGGGTCAGTGTGTGGAATACAGACGTGAGCCAGTCTTGGGACACATGACCGTTAGGAGCCAGGAGTGGTGGATCAGCCCCATCCGAGCCACATGTACTTTTGAGTGGGTGAGGGGGGTTCCCCAGGGAAAAGCCTAGATACTGTTATGAGAAGGAAAAACAGGTACTGAGTGGACAGAACCAAGCATGTCCAGTGTACCTGTGCAGTGCCGATCCTCACACTGGTCACCAGAGAACAGGTGTTCACTTGCAAAAAACCACAATCCAAAGTTCCTGGTTGCTCACAGTCTAGAAGAGAAAGCAAAGTACAATGCAGGGCAGAGTGAGGCGTGCCTTCCTTGACAGGCGCAGAGGAGGTGGCTGCAGACGAGGCTGAGATGCCTCCCAATGGGAGTCAGGGCTGGGCACTCATAGCATGAGTTAGGGAGTTGGGAGAGATAGAGCTTGTTTGATGAACACTGATGATTCCCGGCCGTCTGAAGCCTGGGATATGGGAGATACGGTTGGAAAGCTGAAGGTTACTGAGTAGGAGAATGGCAGGATCAGATGTGTGATGTAGGCACCTCTGGGGGCAACTGTACAAGATGGACTGAAGGGAGTCCAGGTGGGGACTTTGCTAGAATCCAGGAGAGAAGGATGCAGCCAGGACCAGCGTGACCCTCCCGCGGCTGAATGTCCAGGCCATCCACTGGGACACCATCAGATCCCTTGACCATCACATAGCCAGATGTGTCTTCAGTGTCCCCAACTTGATTGTCAGCTCCGCCAGGATCGGGATCCTGAGCACTGACTTTCCTGGATTGAATCTTTTGCTGATCTTATCTTTTCTCTATTTTGCAGCCTTTATCTGTCATTTATGTTTTTTGTTCTACTTTTCACATCTTTTAAATTTTTCTTTCAACCTTTCTAATATCTAATGCAATTAGCCCCAAGGAAAACTAAGAGAAACAAGAAAAAACAAGAAAGGAAATGTACTCTCAGTACTTCAGCTGTGAGCTGGAGTGTTTTGCTGTGGCTTTAGGTTTTTGATTTTTTTTAAGAAAGAGGGTCACCCTCTGTTGCCCACGCTGGTCAGCAGTAGAACGATCATAACTCACTGCAACCTTGAGCTCCTGGGCTCAAGAGATCCTCCCACCTCAGCCTCCCAAAGTGCTGGGATTATAGGCATGAGCCACTGTGCCTGGCCTCCAGGCATATTTTATGCTTTCTCAAGCTATGTGTAGTATTTTGATAAAAATAAATTTTAAAAAGAGTTAATGTCAAAAAAAGTTTCTGTGACTTAAGAAGGACCACTGCTTAGGGTGCTCCTGGGTACCAAAACAAGAAACAGAACTTTCTGTTCCCTTTATGGCCTCTTGTACTTTTTAGTTCCACCCTCCTCCTAAAAAACATATGATCATTTTCATCATCGTTATCATCACCATCATCACCACTAATTACTTGGAAATTTAAAGCAGAATTGCCTCTGAGGTTGGAGGGCTGGAGAGGGCATGAAAGATAGGAAATCTCACTTCCTTTTGCCTGACTAGCTTTGTGCTCTGGTGTGGGGCTGTGTCTGCCCAGGGAGTGTGGCCTCTTTTCCTGTCTTCACACATGAAACATGAACTGACAGTGCCCTCATCTGTACCTTGAGAATTTTTTTTTTTTTTTTCGAGATGGAGTCTTGCTGTGTCACCCAGGCTGGAGTACAGTAGTGCAGTCTCAGCTCACTGCAACCTCCGTCTCCCAGGTTTAAATGATTCTCCGGCCTCAGCTTCCTGAGTAGCTGGGACTGCAGGCACCCGCCACCACACCTGGCTAATTTTTGTATTTTTAGTAGAGACGGGGTTTTGCCAAGTTGGCCGGGCTGGTCTCGATCTCCTGACCTCTAGTGATCTGCCCGCCTCAGCCTCCCAAAGGGCTGGGATTACAGGCAGGAGCCACCATGCCTGGCTTAGAATTTTATACAACATCTATGTGTTACCTTTTCCAAAAATTAAACTATAATAAATATGACTTTCAAGGGGGAGATAGGCCTTCCAGGATGGGAAATGGTACCGGACAAAGGCTCAGGACTGCGACACCCACTACAGAGCCCTGCAGTGAGAGTCTGGTTCTTGGATTTTATTTATGTTTGTTTGTTTGTTTACTTTTTTTTTTTTTTTTTTTTTTTTTTTTGAGACGGAGTCTTGCTCTGTCGCCCAGGCTGGAGTGCAGTGGCCGGATCTCAGCTCACTGCAAGCTCCGCCTCCCGGGTTCACGCCATTCTCCTGCCTCAGCCTCCCGAGTAGCTGGGACTACAGGCGCCCGCCAGGTCGCCCGGCTAGTTTTTTGTATTTTTAGTAGAGACGGGGTTTCACCATGTTAGCCAGGATGGTCTTGATCTCCTGACCTCGTGATCCGCCCGTCTCGGCCTCCCAAAGTGCTGGGATTACAGGCTTGAGCCACCGCGCCCGGCCGTGTTTGTTTACTTTTTAAGACGGAGTCTCACTCTGTCACCTAGGCTAGAGTGCAGTGGCGTGATCTCGGCTCACTGCAACCTCCACCTCCCGGGTTCAAGCGATTCTCCTGCCTCAGCCTCCCGAGTAGCTGGGACTACAGGCACCTGCCATCACGCCTGGCTAATTTTTGTATTTTTAGTAGAGACAGAGTTTCACCATTTGGTCAGGCTGGTGTCGAATTCCTGATCTTAGGTGATCTACCCACCTTAGCCTCCCAAAGTGCTGGGTTTACAGGTGTGAGCCACGGCGCACCCAGCCTATTGATTTATTTATTATTTATTTATTTTTGAGACAGGGTCTCTCTCCATTGCCCAGGCTGGAGTGCAGTCACACAATCTTAGCTCACTGCAACCTCTGTCTCCTAGGCTCAAGCAATCCTCCCACCTCAGCCTCCTGAGTAGCTGGGACTACAGGTCTGCACCACTGCACCAGGCTAATTTTTGTATTTTTAGTAGAGATGGGGTTTGGCCATGTTGCCCAGGCTGGTCTTGAACTTCTGGGCCCAAGCATTTCACCCACTTCAGCCTCCCAAAATGCCGTAATTACATGCATGAGGTACCATACCCAGCTGGCTCTTGGATTTAAGCCCCTGCCCTTCCTCCTCCTCACTGGGTATTCACATCTCTGAGCCCCACTGCTTCAATTAAAACAGACAGGGATGGTCATTTCTGCCTCCTAGGGACTTGGGATGATAGCATTTAATCATGAAGACAAAAGTACCTATCACAGGGCCTGCCTGACTTTTTCTTCCTCATGTCGAACCCTTGTCCCAAATGTCCACTGTGCTGAGTGCAAGGCTTCTATCAGAATGCTCCCAGCTGGGAACTGGTCTTCTGGAGACTCTGTGGCATAGGATGATTCAACCACCTTCCTAGTTCTTGAGTTTCAGTAATAGGATCTCATAGCAGTTCCTGTAGTGTGTGAGTCACTTAAAAAGACCTCTGGCTTTCCTGGAACACAGGTAACAAATACTTTGGCTTGGGATCAAGATCCTCCCTACCCAGGGAAGGGCTGGGCTGGCCAGGACAACTGTGTTTGGGCCAGAGCAGCAGGGTCCTGCACTCTGCAGGAGCAATCACACGTGGGAGAGGCCCACAGCCTGGGATCAGACGTGCCAGGAGCTTAGGAACGGGAGTCCTGGGGTCCCAGCTTTCTTGCTGTCTCTCCAAGCCTTGAGTCCTTCACCTGAAAAACTGACATCATCATGCCCTGCTCAGGGCCCGTTGAGTTAAGTCATCCTGTGGACTTGAAGCACCTAGCGCTTGAAGTAAGAAAATGAGTTCCCTTCTCTTTCGGTGCCCCACTGGCCGGAAGCCAACCATCGTCAGCCCACTGGCACTGGAGGAGCAGTGATCATGTGCAGAGCAGAGGAGTGGCTACTCTCCCTGTCTGCCAGGTTTTCCCAGAGAGGCCGTGGAGTCAGCTGGTGACAGAGCTGCAGGGCATCCTCCACCCACCCCTGTTGCCTCCTGATGAGGGGAAGGGGCAGAAATGGGATCTGCTCCCAAGTTAGACCCTGGCTTCTCTCAGTGGTGACCTGGACAGGGGAAGGGGGAAGGCAGGGAGCAAAGGATGCAGGAGCAAGGAGAAAACTTCCAGGCCCCTCCCTTCCAAAATCACCCGGTCTTGAGATCATTGCAGAAGCAACAGGTGCAAAGAGAAGAACACTTTGGGACTTTGGAATGCGGGAGGCCGGCCCAGTGTTCCTTCTACCCTGTGAGACATGCGTGACATTCCTTTTTTTTTGTTTTTGAGACGGAGTTTCGTCCTTGTTGTCCAGGCTGGAATGCAGTGGCATGATCTCGGCTCACCACAACCTCTGCCTCCCAGGTTCAAGTGATTTTCCTGCTTCAGCCTTCCGAGTAGCTGGGGTTACAGGCATGTGCCACCACGCCTGGCTAATTTTGTATTTTTAGTAGAGATGGGGTTTCTCCATGTTGGTCAAGCTGGTCTCAAACTCCCGACCTCAGGTGATCTGCCTGCCTCGGCCTCCCAAAGTGCTGGGATTACAGGTGTGAGCCTCCATACCCGACCTATGTGACATTCTTAAGGTCCACTGAAGGGCTGATGGTTGGAGGCCAGAGGATGGCCTGTGAGATACTGGGATTGGAAGAGTAGGTGGCCTATGGGTGTCTCCTCTTGGGGGAGACTCCCCAGGTGGAGGGGGTTCCTCCTCTGCACACAGTAGCTCAGCACAGGGACAGTAACAGTAATGGGGGCATGTGTGTAAGGAATGCTTTCCCAGGCCCCCTCTTCTTAGGTGTTTGCAGCAGCATCTCACGACAGCCCTAAGAGGTTAAATGTTGCAAATCCCATTCTACAGAAGTGGAAATCGAGCCTCAGAGAAGTTATGTCGCTTTTGGGGCTATCTTCCCCTGTAGAGTGTGACTCCATCGCCCTCCTGCTTTACCAGGTACTGAGGAACCTCTAATCATCTCCCATGGATTTGTGATCAGCGTTGCAGCTCTCCCAGCAGCCCTGGACAGTGGTGAGTCCCCTCAGTTGGCCGGAACAGTACTCTGCTCTCACCTCTCTGCTTCTCTGGCTCCATCCCAGCTCCGCCTCAACTGGTCTCCTTGCAAACCCACTGGGCTTCAGGACACCCTCCCTCTGAAGCCCAGGCTGCCTTCAGCACTTCACCCCCCACCAGTGATGGCAACAGTTGGTGTTCTTTGTCCACTTTATTTATTGGCTCATGTTTTTGTTTTTGAGACAGCGTCTCACTCTTTTGCCCAGGCTGGAGTGCAGTGGTGCAATCTCAGCTCACCACAACCTCTGCCTCCCGGGTTCAAGCAATTTTCCCGTCTCACCCTACCAAGTAGCTGAGACTACAGGCACGCGCCACCATGCCCAGCTAATTTTTGTATGTTTTTGGTAGAGATGGGGTTTCACCATGTTGGCCAGGTTGGTCTTGAACTCCTGACCTCAGGTGATCTGCCCACCTCAACCTCCCAAATTGCTAGGATTACAGGCATGAGCCACTGTGCTTGGCCTTATTTGCTCATTTTGATATTGTATTGTATTTTTTGAGTCAGAGTCTCACTCTGTCACCCAAGCTGGAGTGCAGTGGCAGGATCAAAGCTCACTGCAACTTCAAACTCCTGGGGTCAAGCAGTCCTCCCATGTCAGCCTCCCGAGTAGCAGGGACCACACCACCACACCTGGCTTTTCTTTTCTTTTCTTTCTTTCTTTCTTTTTTTTTTTTTTTTTTTTTTTAATGTTTTTGTAGAGACAGGCAGACTATCCATATGTTGCCCAGGCTAGTCGCAAACTTTTAGCTTCAAGGTATCCTCCCACCTCAGCCTCCCAAAGTGCTGGGAGTACAGGCTTGAATCATCGCGTCCTGCCTGTTTGCTTATTTTCAATAAGAAAAGTTATTTTCCATAAGAAAAGTTATACCTGTCTTTTTAAACAAAAAAATCATACAATGCAGAGCATACACTGTAGCAAGGGCACTCTTCAGTTAAGGACATTACTGCGTGTCCCTCCTGTCCATCCAGGATATTCAAACATTTTCCCATTGCCCAATAATCCACCCAAATCCTGTGTTATGTGCTGCTATCATCCCCCTTTTACAGATGGGTAAACTGAGTCATGGAGCGATCCAATATTTGGTTCAAGATCACAGGCTATGTATGTCAGTGTAGTGTGGAAAGTTAGAAAAAAGATCACAGACTACGCAGTGGAAGAGCCTCAGGGAGCCTGGCGGTGCTGTGACGTCCACCAGAGCGCCCATCAGTTCGACAACCTAAAACAGTTTCTTCACAAGAATTCTTAAGCAAAAGACAGGAATTCCGTTAGAAATATATTTCCCTCTCCAAATAGACAATGGTAATGTAGGTAGGTAACTAAGAAGATAGGACTCACATATAGACAGATTTCTGACCGCATTCTGCATTTGTACTTTTGCTCTCAGCTAGACTGGATCTTGAGTTATGTCTTAAGGCCACATTTCCAGGAGAGCGCCCCACTGAGACCATCATGTTCATGGGAGGCTCTGGTCTGGTGGTCGAATCTGCTCCCAGAAGGCACTGGGCAGTGGGGCACGGGATGGGCGTGCAGGCTGCAGCCCCTAACCGCTGCGCTCTCCTCCCTAAGGCCCCCAGCAGTCAGCATGTGGCTGCCGCGAGTCTCCAGCACAGCAGTGACCGCGCTCCTCCTGGCGCAGACCTTCCTCCTCCTCTTTCTGGTTTCCCGGCCAGGGCCCTCGTCCCCAGCAGGCGGCGAGGAGCGCGTGCATGTGCTGGTGCTGTCCTCGTGGCGCTCGGGCTCGTCCTTCGTGGGCCAACTCTTCAGCCAGCACCCCGATGTCTTCTACCTAATGGAGCCCGCATGGCACGTGTGGACCACTCTGTCGCAGGGCAGCGCCGCAACGCTGCACATGGCTGTGCGCGACCTGGTGCGCTCCGTCTTCCTGTGCGACATGGACGTGTTTGATGCCTATCTGCCTTGGCGCCGCAACCTGTCCGATCTCTTCCAGTGGGCGGTGAGCCGTGCACTGTGCTCGCCACCCGCCTGCAGTGCCTTTCCCCGAGGCGCCATCAGCAGCGAGGCAGTGTGCAAGCCACTGTGCGCGCGGCAGCCCTTCAGCCTGGCCCAGGAGGCCTGCCGCTCCTACAGCCACGTGGTGCTCAAGGAGGTGCGCTTCTTCAACCTGCAGGTGCTCTACCCGCTGCTCAGTGACCCCACGCTCAACCTGCGCATCGTGCACCTGGTGCGCGACCCGCGGGCCGTGCTGCGCTCCCGGGAGCAGACAGCCAAGGCTCTGGCGCGTGACAACGGCATCGTGCTGGGCACCAATGGCACGTGGGTAGAGGCCGACCCTGGTCTGCGTGTGGTACGTGAGGTGTGCCGTAGCCACGTACGCATCGCCGAGGCCGCCACACTCAAGCCGCCGCCCTTCCTGCGTGGCCGCTACCGCCTAGTGCGCTTCGAGGACCTTGTGCGCGAGCCGCTGGCAGAAATCCGTGCGCTCTACGCCTTCACCGGGCTGAGTCTCACACCACAGCTGGAGGCCTGGATCCATAACATCACCCACGGATCTGGACCTGGTGCACGCCGCGAAGCCTTCAAGACTTCGTCCAGGAATGCGCTCAACGTCTCCCAGGCCTGGCGCCACGCGCTGCCCTTTGCCAAGATCCGCCGCGTGCAGGAACTGTGCGCTGGTGCCCTGCAGCTGCTGGGCTACCGGCCTGTGTACTCTGAGGACGAGCAGCGCAACCTCGCCCTTGATCTGGTGCTGCCACGAGGCCTGAACGGCTTCACCTGGGCATCGTCCACCTCCTCGCACCCCCGGCATTAGTGGAGGCCACAGTTGTAGCGGGTGTCAGGTCCGGGAGGAGAGTGCACGGTGCAGAAGGGGCTGGGGCGCACGGAGAAGCAGGTCCCTATATTGACCAAGGAGTTCGTGGTACCCCCTTGAAGTAGGCAAGGACTGCACGTTTCTTTCTCTCTTGATTCTTGGTTTTCCTGAGTCCTCTGGAGCTGCCTTCTCATCAGGTTCACTCACCATGGAAAGCAACTCTTGCCCCTACCTCCTCTGGGCACAGGGTATGCGTTCAGATGACTTGGCTCCTACTCAAGGGCTTTCTTCCCCTTTAACTCTCTCCTTCTGGGGACACATCCTGCAGCAGCTGAGGGGGTGCCCTAGCACTGGCCGGGAGTGGAGAGGCACTGTGGTGGTAAGACTCCAAAGGTCTGTACATCACATACACATGCACGCATGCACACATGGCAAAACTCAGAAGTGAAAGGACTTGTCCAAAATCACATGGTGAGAAGGAGGATGAAGGGAGGAGAGAGCTTTTTCTCTGGGGCTCCAGTGGGGAGGAGAGGCCCTGCCTCCTGGGTGAGAAGGGTCAGATTTTCCCATTTTAATTGCTTTCGGAAAGAGCAAACAGAGTCATGGCCAGGGACACAGCTGAGAGATTGTAGGGGCCAGCCCTGCTGGGTCTGTGGGTTTTTCTCCCCGTGTGCGGAGACGAGAGATCGTAGAAATAAAGGATACAAGACAGAGAGATGAAAGACAGCTGGGCCTGGGGACCACCACCACCAAGATGCAGGGACTGGTAGTGGCCCTGAATGCCTGGCTCTGCTGTTATTTATTGGATACAAAGCTAAAGGGTAAAGAGTGTGAGTCATCTCCAGTGATTGATGAGGTCACGTGAGTCACGTGTCCACCGGACAGGGGGCCCTTCCCTGTTAGGTAGCGGAGGTGGAGAGAGGACAGCTTACATCATTATTTCTTCTCTGCTCTTTTCAGAAAGATCAAAGACTTTAATACTTTCACTAGTTTTGCTACTGCTAGCTAGAGGGCGGATCCAGGTGTACATGAAAGTGAAACAGGAGCGTGACCGCTGAAGCACAGCATCACAGGGAGACGGTTAGGCCTCCGGATAACTGTGGGCGGGCTTGACTGATGTCTAGCTCTGACTACCACTAGACCAGGGTCCGCTTGGTGACGGGCGTCTTCCCAGACGCTGTTATTACCGCTAGACCAAGGAGCCCTCTGGTGGCCCTCTCTGGGCATGACAGAGGGCTCACACTCTTGTCTTCTGGTCACTTCTCACCGTGCCCCTTCAGCTCCTATCTCTGTATGGCCTGGATTTTCCTAGGTTATAATTGTAGAGCAAGGATTATTATAATATTGGAATAAAAAGTAATTGCTACAAACTCATGAGTAATGATATTCACATATAATCATATCTATGATCTCTATCTAGTAGAACTATTCTCATTTTATATATTTTATTATACTGGAACAGCTCGTGCCCTCGGTCTCTTGCCTTGGCACCTGGGTGGTTTGCCACCCACAACAGATAGAGGAGGCTTTGAATGCTGAGACCAGAGCTTATCATCCTGGACAGGCCTGGAGGGAGGCAATAAGTGGGAAAGGTAGGGGGAGAGAAGGCTGGGGAGGGCTGGGCAGCGAGCCAGGCATCGTGAGTGGCAGAGCAAGAAGGGGACAGCAGGATCAGTGCCTGGAAGGCAGGTGTGCCCGTCATGGGGGAGTGGAACTCATCAGGCTTGCCAAGAGGTTGGAAGGGAAATGGCTCTGGGCTGGATCTGTCTTCCCTTGGTCCTTCTGGGCCAGGCCTTGGAGGAGAGCAGAGGATGATCCCTGCCTGTGAGCCACACTTCCTAGCTCTAGGGGCAAAAGGGCTTAGTAAAGGAATGCTGGATGTGTAGAAGGTTTAGTCCCAAGCTCAGGAAATGAGAGTCAATAAGTACCCAGTACATGTTTAAAAGAAAAGCTCACAGAACCTCTGGAAAGGACAGGGAAGCTGAGTTAGCCACATAAATGAACCCAAGTCACACTGGAACGCAGAGCTGGTCTGGGAACTGTGTTGGATGCCACCAGAACTTCTGACCCTGTTACCTGTGAAATGAGGCAGTTTCCCTCACGGTTGCCATCAGCTACCAGGAGGGATGCAGGTGGTCACCAGCTTCTGATCCTCATCCTGGCTGTGGCCACAGATTGGGGGAGCCACATCCTCCCTGCATAGCAGGCAGGGCAAGGGAGATCTGACATTTTCTGCTTTGCGTAGAGGGGCAGAGGCACATTAGCCTTGAAGTTGAAGCTCATTTTAGGTTCCTTTCAGCTTTAGAAGCTTCAACCAAATGAAACTTGAATCTGTCTCTCGTGACAATAATAGGAGGAAGGTATTTAAAACCCCAGATTTATGAATGGGTACTACGTGGCTTAGAGAGTATCTTTCTTTGTTCTTGTTCAGGTGGTTGTAACAAAATACCTTAAAAGTGGGTAACTTGGCTGGATGCAGTGGCTCATGCCTGTAATCCCAGCACTGTGGGAGGCCGAGGTGGGTAAATCACCTGAGGTCAGGAATTCAAGACCAACCTGGCCAACATGGCAAAAACCTTCCTCTACTAAAAATACAAAATTATCAGGGTGTGGTGTCACATACCTGTAATCCCAGTTACTCGGGAAGCTGAGGCAGGAGAATCGCTTGAACCCGGGAGGCGGAGGTTACAGTGAGCAAAGATCAAGCCATTTCACTCTAGCCTGGGTGACAGAGCAAGACTCCATCTCAAACAAAAAAGGAAAAAAAAAGACTGGGTAACTTATAAACATACGTTTTTCTCACGAGTCTGGAGACTGGGAAGTCCAAGCCACCGGTGTTGTCTGATGAGGGCCCACTTTTTCACAGACAAGTGCCTTCTAGCTGTGTCCTCTTATGGTAGAAGATAGGAGGCAGCTCTCCAGGGCCTCTTTTTGGGACGGAGTCTGGCTCTGTCGCCCAGGCTGGAGTGCAGTGGCACAATCTCGGCTCACTTGCAACCTCTGCCTCTCTCTGCCTCCTGGGTTCAAGCAATTCTGCCTCAGCCTCCTGAGGAGCTGGGACTACAGGGATGCACCACCATGCCCAGCTAATTTTTGTATTTTTGTAGACACTGGGTTTCACCATATTGGCCAGGTTAGTCTCAAACTCCTGACCTCAAGTGATCTGCCCGTCTTAGTCTCCCAAGTGCTGCGATTACAGGCATGAGCCACTGCACCCAGCCTCCAGGGCCTTTTTAAGAATGTCACTTATCCCATTCTTGAGGTCTCCACCCTCATTATCTAATCACCTCCCAAAGGCTCCACCTCCCAACACCATCATATTGTAGGTTAAGATTTCAACCACATGCCAGGCGTGATGGCTCATGCCTGTAATGCCAGCATTTTGGGAGGCTGAGGTGGGCGGATCATTTGAGGTCAGGAGTTCGAGACCAGCCTGGTCAACATGGTGAAACCCCGTCTCTACTAAAAATACAAAAAATTAGCCGGGTGTGGTGGTGCATGCCTCTAATCCCAGCTACTCAGGAGGCTGAGGCAGGAGAATCCCTTGAATCCAGGAGGCAGAGAGTGCAGTGAGCCAAGACAATGCCACTGCACTCCAGCCTGGACAACAGAGTGAGACTCCGTCTCGTGCCCAGCCAGACAGCAGCATCCCTTCATTTGCCCCTGTTTAAGTCACAAATTTTATTGATGGCTGCAATTAATGGCCTCTTTGTATCCAAGTCCTTTGCTCTATGACCCACCCATTCTCCCCTGACTGCCAAGGTGTCAGGACATGCTTGACTGGTTCCTGAATTTGCTGTCTGCACATGGGCAGTACATCAAGCCTCAGAGTGAACCCAGGTTAACTTTCAGGACAAAGAAAGTGGCCTGGCTGACTAGGCACAGTAAAGCCAAGCCTGGGTAGGTACACACTTGTGGTGCTGATCACGTATGTCGCATTTCTCTGTGAGAGTGCAGTCCCAACAGGAAAGTTTAATTGCTGGGGACTGCCCAGTGCTGTGACGCGGAACAGAGTTCTGGGTTGCTGTGGGGGTGACTGCGTTGACCACGGTTAGTGGCTTGCTGTATTGACACTCTGTGCTGTGTGACCATGGCTCCTGCCACCAAGAAGTGGAGTCTGTTTCCCCACCTCTGAATCCAGGCTGGTCCTGTGACTTGCTTTGTCCTGTAGATGAATGTAGTGTAACTTCCTGTGAGCCAGTTTCAAGCATAGGCCTTGGAAGCAAAACTTGACCTCCACCTGTCTTAGGTTTTCAGCTGGGGCTCTGCTGTGGTTTGATTGTGTCTCCCAAAGTTGGAAACTTCATCCCCAGTGTTGTGAGGTGGGGCTTGATGAAAAGTAATTAGGCCACATGGGTTATGCCCCTGTGAATGGGTAGATAACATTATTTCTGGGCCCAGGCATGGTGGCTCATGCCTATAATCCCAGCATTTTGGGAGGCTGAGGTGGGCAGATTACTTGAGGTCAGGAGTTTGAGACCAGCCTGGCCAAGCAGGTAAAACCCCATTTCTACTCAAAATACAAAAATTAGCCAGGTGTGGTGGCACATGCCTGTAATGCTAGCCACTTGGGAGGCTGAGACAGGAGAATCGCTTGAACCCAGGAGGCAGAGGTTGCAATGAGCTGAGGTCGCACCACTGTACTCCAGCCTGGGCAACAAAGCGAGACTCCATCTCAAAAAAAAAACATTATTTCAGGAGTGAGTTGGTTATCCTGAGAGTGGTGTCTTATAAATGAAGGAGCTCATTCTGTCTTTGTCTTTCTCTCGCCCTCACTTTGCCCTTCTGCCATATGATGCCTTCCACTGTGCTAGGACACAGCAAGAAGGCTCTCGCTAGATGCTGGCTCCTTGATCTTGGGCTTCCCAGCCTCCAGAACTGTAAGCCAACTTCTATTTATTATATATGACCCATGCTGGGTTCAGTGGCTCATGCCTGTAATCCCAATACTTTGCAAGGCTGAGGCAGGAGGATTACTTGAGACCAGGCATTCAAGACCAGCCTAGGCAACATAGTGAGACCCCATCTCTACAGAGTTAAAAAAAATTAGTGGGGCATGGTGTCGTGCACCTGTAGTCCTAGCTCCTTGGGAGGCTGAGTTGGGAGGATTGCTTGAGCCCAGAAGGTTGAAGCTACAGTGAACCATGATCATACCAGTGCACTCCAGCCTGGGTGACAGAGCAAGATACCTGTCTCTAAATAAATGACCCCATATGTGGTATTGTTATAGCAAAACAAAACAGATTAAGAGACTTTTTAATGAAAAGACAGATTCACAAAGAAAAACAATTTTTTTGTTTTTGTTTTTTTGAGGCAGGGTCTTGCTCTTGTCCCCCAGGCTGGAGTGCAGTGGAGCCATCTTGGCTCACTGCAACCTCCGCCTCCCAGTTTCAAGCGATTCTCTTGCCTCAGCCTCCCGAGTAGCTGGGATTACAGGTGTACACCACCACGCCCAGTTACGTTTTTTGTATTTTTGGTAGAGACGGGGTTTCACCATGTCGATCAGGCTAGTCTGGAACTCCTGACCTCAGGTGATCCACCTGCCTTGGTCTCCCAAAGTACTAGGATTACAAGCATGAGCCACTGCACCCGGCGAAAAACAGTTTATTAACACAGGCAGCCAACATCACTCGGGATAAGCCTCAACAAAAAGTAACAAAGTGATGATTTGGAACACTGTCTTACACAGCATTTTAAAAAAAGACAGTAAATTTGTAGAGAAATGACGACCAAGGACAACAGTTTTAGGCTTCCAAAGGTAGTAAACTATGGGATGATAAATATCCGAGAGGAAGCTGATGCAGCAGGATTTGTCTGCAGCAGCCTCTGGTACCGCCTCTGGCTGGGCAGAGTTAATGGTTGTCTCCAGTGACGGAGAATTTATATTGTGCCTTTAGGCAGAAAAGGAGAGGGAAACCTGACCTTTTCCTGCACATTCTGTTTCTTAATTGCCATCAGCTGAAAATCATTTTAACGTGAAAAAGGCATAATCTGAGCTGACGCCTCTGCTTTCCTCCACCTGAAGAGAACCTGCGTGTGCTCCTTTGCTTCGGACCTCCACCTCTGCCCTGAGAAAGCCCCGGCCAGCCTGCTGGACAAGCAGGGACTATGAGAGGAAGAGTTCAGGTGTCCCAATCCAGGCCATCCTAGACCAGCCAGCCCCTCACCAGCCCCAGCTGATCAGCACCCAGCCACTTCGGCTACCTTCTACTGGCCAAAGCGAGTCCCAGGGCTCACCCAGATTCAGAGGTGGGGAAACTGAGTCCACCACTTGAGAGGAGTAGCTATAGACATTTGAGCGAGACCAGCTGAGCCCAGCACTGCCGGCCAAGTCGAAGACTTTAGGAGCAATAAAAGTGCTTATTGTGTTTGAATCATTTGAGTGTTGCGGTGGTTTGTTACAAAGCATTGCCTAACCCATACAGTCGAGAACAGAGAGCTCCTGGCACGTGCAGCTTCCAACTTTCCATGAGGGTTCAGGCTCCCGCCCTACTGGTAGGGCTGGAATTAGTCTCTCCCTTTACCTGTAGGCACTGTGATACAGCTGGAAGTGTCTGGGCCCAGCAGTCACCCACAATTAGGGGCAGGCATGCTTGCTGCTTCTGCTGTGGCTGTGGGAGGTCAGGAGAGGCAATCAAAGCACTGGATGTGCTGATGGGTGCATGGGAACAGTGTTGCCTGGAATAGGTCAGAGAACCCACCCACTATCAAGAGGCTGTTGGGGCCTCAATGGTGGGCCTTATTTTTGTTATTTTGCAATCAAGAAGATATATTATCCACATCAACACTGTGTCAACTCCTCATGGCCACCACAGACCCTGTGTCCCCCAGCTTTGCCTTTGTGGTGCCTTTGTCACCCACTCCTACAGACCGCCCCCTGCCACAACTGCCCCATCACCTCTACAGGGTTAAATCAATTGTTTTAATTTTTACCTACCTGATGGGTGAAAAATATTACTCGATGTTTCAATCTGCACTTCTTTAATTCCTGGGGCACCGGAACATTTTTTCATGCTTATTAATCAGCTGTATTCCTTTTTCGTTGTTCGAGGCCTTTGCCCACGTTTCTGTCGACTTACTGCAGGCTCTTTTGAGTGTGCTTTGTTATTTTTGTTGCAAATGGTTTCTCCTAACTTGTCATCTGTTTTTTGTTGTTGTTATTGTTGTTTTGTTTTGTTTTTTTAACTTACTTTATGGCATTTTCCCCTCAGGCTTCCTAAAAAAAGAAAAGCTTCTAGATAAAATTGATATACAACATCTACACATAAAGTGTAGTTTGATTAAACATTTGTATATACCTGTGAAATCAAATCACCACCTCATCACAGTCAAATTCCAAAAAGTTTCACCTAGTTTATCATATTGTTGGATGTGAATCCTTTCCTTATGGTCAGTGGATTTTATGTCTTGTTCAAACGACTTTGTCCTCCTACGATGATAAAAATGGTCTTCACACTTGCTTCCAGTACTTTAGTAGTCTAGTGTTTTACGCTTGGATCTAAGTTGCATGGAATATTCCTGATCAGTGCGAGTCATCAGTTCTCCCAGCGCCCTCTACTGAATTATCTCGCTCATCACACACTCAAACTACCATGTGCTGGAATCTGTCCCTCACCCAAAGGCCCTCTCCACACCAGCGGATCAGGTGAGCAGTTTCTTTTTTTTTTTTTTTCCGAGTCTGATCTTATTTATTTGTTACTCAAAAAGTTATTTCTGACTGGATTCAGACTTAGAAGTAGAAGCTCGCAGAGAGGAAAGTCTGCGTCTCTTCGCAATTTGTTCCTGGCGCTTCTCCTTAGCCTCCTTCATTCTTTTGGCCAAAAGTTTAGCATATTCTGCAGCCTCTTCCTTGTTTATCTTAGTACGCTGCTTCTTCAGAGCAATACGCCGCCATTTGTGCTGCAAGACACGTGGAGTAACAAGACGCTGAATCTTGGGTGCTTTGGTCCTAGGTTTCTTACCTTCTTTGTTTAAGGGCTTTCTCACAACATACTGGCGGACGTCATCTTCTTTAGAGAGATTGAAAAGTTTGTGGATTCTGCTAGCTCTTTTCCGTGGCGCCTCGGAGGCGTTCAGCTGCTTGAAGATGAAGCTGAACATCTCCTTCCCAGCCACTGGCTGCCAGAAACTCATTGAAGTGGACGATGAACGCAAACTTCGTACTTTTTATGAGAAGCGTATGGCCACAGAAGTTGCTGCTGACGCTCTGGGTGAAGAATGGAAGGGTTATGTGGTCCGAATCAGTGGTGGGAACGACAAACAAGGTTTCCCCATGAAGCAGGGTGTCTTGACCCATGGCCGTGTCCGCCTGCTGCTGAGTAAGGGGCATTCCTGTTACAGACCAAGGAGAACGGGAGAAAGAAAGAGAAAATCAGTTCGTGGTTGCATTGTGGATGCCAATCTGAGCGTTCTCAACTTGGTTATTGTAAAAAAAGGAGAGAAGGATATTCCTGGACTGACTGATACTACAGTGCCTTGCCGCCTGGGCCCCAAAAGAGCTAGCAGGTGAGCAGTTTCTTTAGGTCGAATGACCCCTATGCTGAGGTTCAGTAGGTTATCCCCCGTCCCTTCACAAGTTAATGGATTTAGATTTAAGCACCACCCTCCCCCAGCAGATTCTCTTACAATTCAGATATCCTCTCACAGAGCAAATCCTTATTCTGTGAGTGACTCAATTCGGACCATGTTCCTTAAGAACCAGAGCTAGGCTGGGTGCACCTGTAATCCTAGCACTTTGGGAGGCCGAGGTGGGCGGATTGCTAGAGCTCAGGAGTTCAAGACCAGCCTGGGCAACTTGGTGAAACCCGGTCTCTACTAAAAAACAAACAAACAAACAAACAAAAAACTTAGCCAAGCATGGTGGTATGTGCCTGAAATCCCAGCTACTTGGGAGGCTGAGGCATGAGAATTGCTTGAACCCAGGAGGTGGAGGTTGCAGTGAGCCGAGATCACCCCACTGCACTCCAGCCTGGGTGATAGAGCGAGACTCCGTTTCAAACAAACAAAAAACAAAAGAACCAAAGCTAAAGTCTTGATGAAATGGAAAGGATTGGTGAACTATCCATTTTTCCAAGATAGCAATTCATTCCAGCCAATCGAGCATTTTCTCCTTTGGGGGTAAGACCAGAAAACCTGGCCTGTCCTGCAAGTCTTATGTTATTCTGCTCCCAGTCCTCAAGAACTCCACTCATTCATTCAACACACATTATGGGTTGAGCACCAATCAGGCAGTGGGCTGGTGTAGGAGCTGGAGACACAGCAGGACCAAAAACAGACAAAAAGCAAAAACCCCTGCCCTAGGCTGGGTGCAGTGGTTCACACCTGTAATCTCAGCACTTAGGGAGGCCGAGGCAGGTGGATCATCTGAGGTCAGGAGTTCGAGACCAGCCTGACCTATATGGTGAAACCCAGTCTCTACTAAAAATATAAAAATTAGCTGGGCATTGTGGCAGGCACCTGTAGTCCCAGCTACTCAGGAGGCTGAGGCAGGAGAATTGTTTGAACCCAGGAGGTGGAGGTTGCATTGAGCCAAGATGGCAGCAATGGACTCCAACCTGGGCAACAGAACAAGATTCCATCTCAAAAACAAACAAACAAAACAAAACAAAACAAAAACCAGCCAGGCACAATGGCTCACACCTGTAATCCCAGCACTTTGGGAGGCTGAAGCAGGCAGATCATGAGGTCAGGCATTCGAGACCAGCCTGGCCCATATGGTGAAACCCCATCTCTACTAAAAATACAAAAATTAGCCGGACGTGGTGGTGGTGGTGCACACGTGTAATCTCAGCTACTCAGGAGGGTGAGGCAGGAGAATCACTTAAATCTGGGAGGCGGAGGTTGCAGTGTCACGCCACTACACTCCAGCCTGGACGACAGAGTGAGACTCAAACAACAACAACAACAACAACAACAACAACAACAACCCTGCCCTTCAGGAACCTGCATTCTGATGGTGGGGAGATAGCCGAAAAATAAGCTTAATAAATGGCTACATTATTTAGCATATTACAAAGTGCCAAGGATTAAAGTGGAGAAGGATCGGGGGATTAGGAATGTATGTGTGTAAGTTTGTGAATTGTAATTTTTAATGGGGTGATCAGGGTAGGTCTCAGTGAGAAAGCAACATTTGAGGGAAGTCTTACAGGAGCTGAGGGAGTATGTTAAGGGCAATCATGGGTAGCCTGTCTGGGAGAAGAAAAGAGCTAACACTAAAGTCCTAAGGGGAGGCATCTGGCTTGTTGGAAAAGCAGCAAGGGGCCAGGGGGCCTGGTGTGCTGGACCACCTCCTCAGCTTCCTTAGGGCCCAGGAAACTTACATTTTCTGAGTCCTGCAAGGCTAAATGTCTTTTTTTAACCTGTCAATTCGTAACTGAACTAAAGATAGAATTCTAAATTCAAAATAATGTTTCGTAATGTAATACATAGTTGATTATGTAACCCTAAAATAATTGGTTTCTTCCACTTCTTTTTTTTTTTTTTTTTTTTGAGATGGAGTCTCCCTCTGTTGCCCAGGCTGGAGTGCAGTGATGCAATCTCCGCTCACTGTTAGCTCCGCCTCCCGGATTCACGCCATTCTCCTGCCTCAGCCTCCCCAGTAGCTGGGAATATAGGCGCCTGCCACCACGCCCACTAATTTTTTCTTTTTTTTTTTTTGAGACAGCATCTCACTCTGTTGCCCAGGGTGCAGTGCAATGGCACGATCTCGGCTCCTGCAACCTCTGCCTCCTGGGTTCAAGCAATTCTCCTGCCTCAGCCTCCCGAGTAGCTGGGATTACAGGCGTGTGACACCAGGCCCGGCTAATTTTTGTATTTTTAGTAGAGACGGGGTTTCACCATGTTGGTCAGGCTGGTCTCGAACTCCTGACCTCATGATCCGCCCGCCTCAGCCTCCCAAAGTGCTGGGATTACAGGCTTGAGCCACCAAGCCCAGCCGGCAGAATTTCTTATTTCTATCTTTTTCTTCTTGTTCTATTTATTTTTCTTTCCCTTTCTTTCTTTATTATGATTAATTTGGTGGAGCAACACCATTTATTTCCAGGACCAGCACTGGATATAGTACAGTTAATGGAAAAAAGCTGTCAGCACTCATCACTGTCACAAAAATAATCCTACAGAATCTGAAATGCCAACAAGAAGTCCAGCTCCACTGGGAAATACCTGTAAATCACAGGTCTTTCCATTTCAACTGATATGACAAAAAGTTTCAGCTTTAATTATGTACCAAATTCCTGAGCCATCTTTAAAGTCTTGTGGGTTTTTTTGTTTGTTTGTTTTTTGAGACAGGGCCTTCTTCTGTTGCCCAGGCTGGAGTAGAGTGGAGCAATGATCACTCACTGCAGCCTTGACCTCTGGGGCTCAAGGGATCCTCCTACCTCAGCCTCTGGAGTTAGCTGGGACTATAGGTGTGTGCCACTACACCCAACTAATTTTTGAACTTTTAGTAGAGACAAAGTTTCCCTATGTTGCCCAGGCTGGTCCCAAACTCCTGGGCTCAAACAATCCTCCAGACTTGGCCTCCCAAAAGTGTTGGGTTTACAGGCATGAGCCACCTTGCTTGGCAGATTAGTGAATTGGTCACTTTTTAAAAAGATTTCAAAAGGTATGATTTATGTAGCATAAAATTCATTTATTTTAACTGTACGATTCAATGATTTTTAAAGAAGTTTTCAGGGTGGGCATGGTGGCTCACGCCTGTAGTCCCAGCACTTTGGCAAGGCTGAGGTTGATGGATCACCTAAGGTCAGGAGTTTGAGACAAACCTGACCAATATGATGAAATCCCGTCTCTGCTAAAAATACAAAAATTAGCTGGGCATGGTGGCATGCG
This sequence comes from Rhinopithecus roxellana, assembly GCF_007565055.1. Classification (NCBI taxonomy): domain Eukaryota; kingdom Metazoa; phylum Chordata; class Mammalia; order Primates; family Cercopithecidae; genus Rhinopithecus; species Rhinopithecus roxellana. The sequence continues at coordinate 62,715,777 of NC_044568.1, forward strand.
CCTGTAATCCCAGCTACTTGGGAGGCTGAGGCAGGAGAATTGCTTGAACCTGGGAGGCAAACGTTGCAGTGAGCCAAGATTGCATCACTCCACTCCACTACATCCTGGGCAACAGAACAAGACTCCATCTCAAAAAAATATATATATATTTATCAGCCAGGTACGGTGGCTCACACCTGTAATCCCAGCACTTTGGGAAGCCGAGGCAGGCGGACTGCTTGAGGTCAGGAGCGAAACCAACCTGGATAACATGGCAAAACCCTGTCTCTAATAAAAATACAAAAATTAGCCGGGCCTGGTGGCATGCGCCTGGAATCCCAGCTACTGGGGAGGCTGAGGCAGGAGAATCGCTTGAACCTGGGAGGTGGAGGTTGCAGTGAGCTGAGATCCTGCCACTGCACTCCAGCCTGGGCAACAAAGTGAGACTCTGTCTCAAAACAAACTGATCAAACAAACAAAAACATTATTATTCGTCAGAAGCCTCTTCATCACCTGGAACCTTGTGGACATCACTTATCCTTGGTAACTTCCCTTCCAGAACACTATTGTTATTGGCTGCTATGGTCTGAATGTGTTCCCCCAAATGCATGTCCTGAAACTTCATGGGAATGCGATAGTACTGAGAGAAGGGGCCTTTAGGAGATGATTAAGTCAGAAGAGCAGAGTCCTCATTATGGGATTCGGACTCTTATAAAAGGAATTCGGAGAGTGGGCTCCCTTTGTTACCATGTGAGGATGCCTCGGTGGTGCTATCTGTGAGGAACGGGCCGTCCTCAGACACAGAACCTGCTGTGACCTTGATCTCGGACCTCCCAGCTTCCAGAACTGCGAGAACATACATTTCTGTTGTTAATAAAGTGCCCAGTCTCAGGTACTTTGTTACAGCAGTGCAAACAGACGGAACATTAGCTTATTCCTTTTTACGATTTCTCTGCCTTCATGTTAACAGGCTCTCTGAAGGGAGGTGAGACAAAAATGTGTGATCCACGAGGTCAGGAAATCGAGACCATCCTGGCTAACACGGTGAAACCCCGTCTCTACTAAAACTACAAAAAATTAGCCGGGCATGGTGGCGGGCGCCTGTAGTCCCAGCTACTCGGGAGGCTGAGGCAGGAGAATGGCCTGAACCCAGGAGGCAGAGCTTGCAGTGAGCCAAGATCGCGCCGCTGCACTTCAGCCTGGGCCACAGAGCGAGACTCTGTCTCAAAAAAAAGAAAAACAAACAAACAAAAAAAGTGTGATCCAATTTTGTTGCTCTGAACCTAATCTCTTTACATTTTATTTTATTTAAAACTTAAGTCGAGCTCTATAGAGGCCATATAGCTTCCCTCCCATACCAGTCCAACACCAGCCTTTGCATGGGCTCTTTCTACTATCAGTTTTAAATAGAGAACGTTCTTGTTCTGTTCATGAAGGTTTCATAAATGCTGGAGTTCAGTCATAACTAGAACTTTACATATCCGTTCTATCACTGTATTTTTCCAGATCCCTGGTAAATCCATACCTCGGGTCTGGTGGGGCGCATGCAATTCCCTACTTTGTCGCAGGGGGCGCTGCAGAGAAGGGCAGAGCTGGGCGCGCGGTCCCAGAGCGCGCCGTCCAGGAGGGGGCGCGTCCCTGGGGGCTGGGTCTGTGCTAGCCCTGCGCAACGTTGGGGGCGGGAACAACCCTGGCCCTGCGCTCGCGCGCTGCGGAGCCTTGTGATTGGAGGAGGCAACGGTCACTTGGCAGCGCCGTTGGGATTGGGGGAAGAGGGCCCCGGCTGGAGGTGACGCTGAGGCGGCGAGGGTGAGTGGTGGCCGGCCGCTACCGCACTTCGGGCGCTCGTCCCTCATTTCTCTGTGGTGAATGGCGACGGGATGGAGCGCGAGGGGAGCGGCGGCAGCGGCGGGTCGGCCGGGCTCCTGCAGCAGATCCTGAGCCTCAAGGTTGTGCCGCGGGTGGGCAACGGGACCCTGTGCCCCAACTCTACTTCCCTCTGCTCCTTCCCAGGTACGGCCCGCCCCGCGCCTGCGCATTGCGCGCCCCGCCGTCGCCTCGGCAGGGCTGTGGGCGCCCCGAGTCTGGGCGGGGTCCCTGGTGCGCGGCTGACCTACTGGGTGGGCGCCGTCCTCCTGGAGCTGGGTCCTACTCCTTGTCCGGAGCCCCTTTCCCCGTCACTTCCTCGCCAGTCCCTGAGGCCGGGCCCGGGAGTCCAGCTGGGCGTGAGGTGCAGGGAACGGCCGCAGGTGGGCCCGGGACTGGAGGGCGCCCGGCTGCCACCCGAGCGGTTCAGGTTCAGAGCTGCACCCCACGAGCCCGGGAGGCGGTGGTTCCTGCCCTGCCTGGGTTGCCGCACGGCGCCCGGCCTCCTTCGAGGTGCCTCGGAGCGGCCCGGCCAGGCTAAGGGGTCAGAGTTCGCGCTCCCCTTGCCTTCGCTGATCGCTGACGCCTCGGGCCAAATCTACCCCCTCCGAGACCCGCTCCGCTTTCTAGGAATCTCTTTCCCAGACCTGGTGCCACCTGGTGCCGGTTCTCCCGCTAAGCCTTCCAGATCTTTGGCACAGCTTCCTTTGAACTCTTCCTCCCCGCTGCGGCGTGAGGTGGGCCTGCTGGGAGGGTTGCTCAGATTGCTAATGCCTGGAAGAACTCTCCGTGCGCGGAAAGCTGGAGGGAGGAGAGAGGACTCACCTGGGAAGGAGGAGAAAGGTTTTGAGGGGAGGCACAGTTATTCATGTAGACCTTGAAAGGCAAGAAGACTGGGGCCCCTGGCCCTGGAAGGGGAGGTGGGGCTCCCAGCAGAGGGGACTGAGATCTTCATAAACAATGAGGGACCAGAGCAGAGGGAAGGAGGACGAGATTCCAGCCTCTAGTTCCAAACAAGGCACCTGTGATTTCTCATCCCCTGGGCAGCGACTGCCAGGCGCCGTTCAGCGCACACCTGGGACTTGCAGTGTTATCATGTGCCCAGGGATTTTCCCGGAGGGATTGTGAAGTAGCGGGTAAGGTCATCAGGCAGGTTGGGGTCAGATGCAGATGTTCAGCTTGTGGTCATGCCTGAAATGAGAATCTGGCAACTCACGTCATTTCAGAAAGTGCTGGGATCACTTTTGACAGTGATATCAAAAAACTGATGGTATTCTGGGGACGCTGTGTGAAAAATGAAATGTTCTTGGAATCTGGAGGCACTACTGGGACCAGATTAATTTTTGTTTCCTTAATTTTCCCCTTTCCTGAAAAATTTCAAGCCTGCCGAACAGTTGAGAGAACAGTACAACAAATACCCATGTACCCTTTACTTAGATTCAGTAATATTTTGATTTTTTGGGTTTCTCTTTATATATCTAATCACATGTGTTACATATAACACTTAGATGTATGTCACATGTCCCATTTCAACTCTGGAGTTATTCAATAGGAAGTTGCAGAAGTCATAACACTTACTTGATGCCTGGTAATCTTAGCATATATCTCCTAAAAACCATTTTCTTTTTTTTTTTTTTTTTTTTGAGGTGGAGTCTCGCTCTGTCGCCCGGACTGGAGTGCAGTGGCCGGATCTCAGCTCACTGCAAGCTCCGCCTCCCGGGTTTACGCCATTCTCCTGCCTCAGCCTCCCGAGTAGCTGGGACTACAGGCGCCCGCCACCTCGCCCGGCTAGTTTTTTTGTATTTTTTTTTAGTAGAGACGGGGTTTCACCGTGTTAGCCAGGATGGTCTCGATCTCCTGACCTCGTGATCCGCCCATCTCGGCCTCCCAAAGTGCTGGGATTACAGGCTTGAGCCACCGCTCCCGGCCTTAAAAACCATTTTCTATCATCCACAAAACCATATCACATACAAGAAATTGAACATGGGCCGGGCGCGGTGGCTCAAGCCTGTAATCCCAGCACTTTGGGAGGCCGAGACGGGCGGATCACGAGGTCAGGAGATCAAGACCATCCTAGCTAACACGGTGAAACCCCGTCTCTACTAAAAAAATACAAAAAACGAGCCGGGCAAGGTGGCGGGCGCCTGTAGTCCAGCTACTTGGGAGGCTGAGGCAGGAGAATGGCATGAACCTGGGAAGCGGAGCTTGCAGTGAGCTGAGATCCGGCCACTGCACTCCAGCCTGGGCGACAAAGCAAAAAAAAAAAAAAGAAATTGAACATGATAGAATGATGTTAACTAACGTATGGGCCTTGTTTAAGTTTCCCCAGTTGTCCACATAGATTTTTTTCCTTAGAAAATATATATATTCCATGATCTAAGGTTCACACATTACATTAAGTTGTCCCATCTCTTTAGTTTCATTTAGCTGAAACATCTCCTTCCTTGTTTGAATTTTTTTAAGATGAACATTTTGGAAGAGTCCATGTGAATTGTTTTATAGACTATTTTACAATCTAGGTTCATTAGATTTTCTTCATGATTAGATTTAGATTAAACATTTTGGTCAGAAAGCCACCTACCTAAGTGATGTCCACTCACCAGTACATCACATCAGGAGACATTGAATGTCAGTCCGGCGCGGTGGCTCACACCTGGAATCCCAGCACTTTGGGAGGCTGAGGCAGGTTTATTACCTGAGGTCAGGAGTTCAAGACCAGCCTTGTCTCTACTAAAAATACAAAAATTAGGCATAGTGATGTGTACCTGTAATCCCAGCTACTTGGGAGGCTGAGGCACGAGAATCTCTTGAACCTAGGAGGCAAAGGTTGCAGTGAGCCAAGATTGTGCCACTGCACTTCAGCCTGGGTGACAGAGCGAGACTTCGTCTCAACAAAAAAAGAGACATTTAATGTCAGTTTGTATCTTCATTGATAGTACTACTAAGTTTGATCATCTGGTGAAGATGGTGTCTATGAAACCTCTACTGTAAGGGTATCCGCATCCTCTCTTACTACTAAGTGCTTAACGGGAGTGGCATTCATTGTCCTGAATCTGGTGTATTGCTATTTTGGCCCCACAGAAAAGGTTACTTGCAGTTTATGCCAACTCATTATGGCAGAATCATTGTTCTGAAGTATTCTGACGTATTTATGTATATGAGGAAGCACTGAATTGATTTTTTCTTTATTACCTGTATTTGCAGTTTAGCCATTTACCTAGGGAGGATTAGGTAGACATCTAAATGACTAAATCGGCTGGTTGCGGTGGCTCACACCTGTAATCCCAGCGCTTTGGGAGGCCAAAGCAGGCAGATCATCTGAGGTCAGGAGTTCGAGACTAACCTGGCCAACATGGTGACACCCCATCTCTACTAAAAATACAAAAATTTGCGGGGCGTGGTGGTGCATACCTGTAATTCCAGCTACTCGGGAGCCTGAGGCAGGAGGAGAATAGCTTGAACCTGAGAGGGGAAGGTTACAGTGAGCAGATATCAGGCCCCCGCACTCCAGCCTGGGCTACAGAGTGAGACTCTGTTTCAAAAATAAATAATTATTAGTAAATGGCTAAACTACAAATGCAGTTAAAATTTTTTCCTTTACTGTTGTCATTTTTAACAAACCTCAAAACCAAGAAACTGAGATCTTTATCTTGTATCAGGAATGACATTCATCTTCGGAAGATACAGATTTCACTAAATCAGTGTCAAATTAGATCTTATTAAAATAATTTAAAACCCAGTAATGGTTTTGTGTTGTCCTTGCAGAAGTCAAGACTGGTCACACTTGAACCAGTGTGTTCATTCACTCAAAAAATATTTGCTCTGTGTTAATTGTGTGCCTGTTGTTTTCTAGGCACCAAGTCAAGATGCCATAGTAACAAAACAAAGCCCCTTCCCACGTGGAACTTTCATTCAAATGGGGAGAGAGAAAACAAACAAAACAGCTGGTGGTGAGGGGCCTAGGAAGGGGGCAGGACCTGTGTGGCTCAGGTGGAATGCTGTTTGCTGTAAAGTGATGGGGAGGCTCTGGGTGGTGATGATATTGGAGTCAAAATCTGAAGAAAGTGAGTAGTGAGCTAATGAGCCAACAGCTACTGGAGGAAGAGCAAGTGTTCTAGGCCAGGGAGCAGCAGATTCAGAGCTCCTGGAACAGGAGCTTGCAGAAGAAACCCTGAGGAGCCCAGGGTGCCTGGAGGGACTATGTGGGCAAGGTGGAGAGAAGGAGGGGAGGGCAGATCCTGGAGGGCTCTACTGGGGAGTTTGGAGCAGAGATGGGATGATTCTGACTTTTTTAAAAAGTGTACAATCCAGTGGGTTTTAGTATATTTACAGAGTTATACAACTATCACAATTAGTTTGAGAATATTTGCATCATCCTGAGAAGAAACCTTCTTTGTACAAAGAAGAAACTTAAGAAATAACGACTTTGCATGGAGAATAGATAGAAGGCCCTATCAGGATAGACAAGGTCTGGTCAGGCTAGGACTGAGGTGAGGCAGGCCAGGGGCACACCCAAGAACCAGGGAGGAGCAGGCAGGCAGTATCCAGAGATAGGTGGTTGACTACAGTTGGTAGTTCAGTGGGCACGTCCTCTTGTTAGGAAGGAGTGGAGGGGACAGTTGGACCTCCAGGCAGGGAGGTGGGATTTGGCAAGAGAGGAGCCTCCCAGTGCACAACGTGCAGAGCTGTAGGCTGATGGGTGATTAGTATCAAGATAGCTCAACTTTAGCTTGGAGTTGCAGGACTACATAGACTCTTTTTTTTTTTTTTTTTTTTGGAGACAGAGTTTAGCTCTGTCGCCCAGGCTGGAGTGCAACGGTGTGATCTCGGCTCACTATAATCTCTACCTTGCAGGATCAAGTGATTCTCCTGCCTCAGCCTCCCGAGTAGCTGGGATTACAGGCCAGTGCCACCACACCTGGCCAATTTTTGTACTTTTAGCAGGGACGGGGTTTCACCATGTTGGCCAGGCTGGTCTTGAACTCCTGACCTCAGGTGGTCCACCTACCTCAGCCTCCTAAAGTGCTGGGATTACAGGCGTGCGCCACCGAGCCCTGCCCAGACTGTGTAAGACTCTTAATCCCCAGGAGGACTCATGTGGTCTGCTTAGAACCCCAGAGGAACTGGCTGTGTTGACCCAGTTGTTCACTGGAACACAAGATGAGAGTGGGGCCAGCTGGAAGGAGGGCTGAGTGCTGAGCCTCACGCTGCCCACTTGGCTCAGGTTCTTTCCATTGCTGCCATTTGGGGCCAGGTTGGTCTTGAGGTCTTGGTTGGGAGTTAGGTGACTCTGCTGTAAAGGTTAGAGGCCAGGGAGCCAGCCGTTATAGACCCCTTTTGTTAATACAGAATCCACTAGAGGATTCTGCTGTTTGTTCTCTTTCACTGCAATATCTCTCTGAATATCTAAAAGATATGTCTGTCTAGGCCGGGCACAGTGACTCACGCCTGTAATCACAGCACTTTGGGAGGCCAAGGCGGGTGAATCACCTGAGGTCAGGAGTTCGAGACCGGCCTGGCCAATATGGTGAAGCCTCATCTCTACTAAAAATGCAAAAATTAGCTGGGCATGGTGGCGCGCACCTGTAGTCCCAGCTACTTGGGAGGCTGAGGCAGAATAATAGCTTGAACCCAGGAGGCAGAGGTTGCAGTGAGCTGATATCATGCCACCGCACTCCAGCCTGGACAACAGAGTGTGATGCTTCATCTCAAAAAAAAAAAAAAAAAAAAAAAAAAAAAAAAAAAAATATATATATATATATATATATATATATATATATATATATAACTGTCTAAAAATATATCCTCAAGGAAACCCTCAAATATCTTTTAGGGTAGGGATCTTAGTCTTTTTACTGATATGTCAGCATATAGAATAAGGTCAATATATATTCGACTGATCAGCGATTAACTTCTTAGTGTTTTTATGACTCTGCTATTGCTACTGTAATTAATTCCACAAGTTTAGCAGCTTAAAGCCATACAGATTTTATTGTCTTACAATTATGAAGGTCAGAAGTCCAAATTGGGTGCATGTGGGCTAAAACCAAGGTTTAGCAGGGCTGTGTTCCTTCTGGAACTTTTAGTAAGAATTTTTTTTCCTGCCTTTTCCAGCGTCTAGAGGAAAAGCATCCACCTATGTTCCCTGATGCTTGGCCTCCTCCTCTTCTTCCTAGCCAGCAGCATAACATCTTCAAATCTCTCTGACTCTCATCTCCTACCTCCCTCTTACAAAGACCCTGTGCTTACATTAGACCCTGTGCTTACATTAGACCTAACTGGAAAATCCAAGACAATCTCCTTTTGCAAGATCCTTACTTTAGTCAGCACAATGTCCTTTTACCCATGAAAGGTAATCTGTTCACAGGTTTTGGAGATGGGAATGCGAATACCTTTGGGAGCCCATTCTACCACAATGCTTAATCTCATTTTCCAATATCATATTGTATTACAGATTAGTTACCTGATTTAACTTCACCATAGGGAGATGATGTGCCTTTAGCTGCCAAAGTAAACAAACCCGAAGCAATATACTTACTTTAAAGCAGTGAACAAATGAATACTGTAAGATATGTAGACAAAGATTTCTGAGAGAGTTTTGAGCCAGTGAAATGAAAAGTACTGTATGACGATCGATAAACAGCTATTAAATAGATGGCAAATTAAGGTGCAGTAGATTAAAGGGAAATCACTTAGTTTTTTAAGAAGCCTTTTAGATCCGGGTTTGCCTTTGCTATTTAGAGTCCTGTAATAACCTCATGTGAGAGTGTTTTATAAGCATACTCCTCTGCTCATCTATAATAAAACCTTTTTTTCCTACTTGAAATGACTTTAGTGATGCTATATAAAATATATAGTGAAGGAGCTAATGGATGTGGCTCAGGGTTGTAGGGGGTGCAGTGTGCCTCTCCTTCTCAGAACTGCAGAGAGGTGTTGGCCTGCTGTGTATGCCAGGCACTGTTTACAAATTGGCCTTTAAGCTTTTTGGAAAATTGAGATGTGGGTTGGTGACTGAGCAGGCCTCCTGGGGCAGGGGCTGTGCTCCTAGGGAAGTGGGGATGGGTGACATTTTTGTCTCATCATGGGCCGCCATAACAAAGTACCACAGACTAGCTGTCTTAAATGACAAACATCGTCTCCTCAGTTCTGGAGGCTGGAAGGCTGAGATTAGGGTGCCAGGATGGTTGGGTTCTGGTGAAGACCCTCTTCTTGACTTGCCTTCTCACCATGTCTTCACATGTCAGAGAGAGACAGGTATCAAGATATTGAGAATCTCTTCCTCTCATAAGACCACAGGCCTGTTGGGTTTAACACGTGAATAGTAGGGGCACATAATTCAGCCCTTAGCAGTTGGATGGCACACCTGTGTTCCAACCTGCCTTCCTGGAAATTACCAGCTTCATATGTTTCTGGCATATTAAGGCTTTGCCTCCCAGTTCAAGGTCTCAGTGGTTCTGGGGCAGCTGGTAGGAAGCCAGGCTCCAGCAGTGCCTTGAGTTACTGCAGAAAGCAGAGCTTATCTCTAAAACTCTGGCATCTCCAGCAGAAGCCCTGGATAGCGGGGACCCAGGGCTGGTCTCAGGTCAGTAGGGGCAGACAGCAGCCAGGTGAAGATTGTTCTGAGTTCTTTGAGGCAGGTTTGCATCTCATTTGTCCACTTTGGACCAGTGAATTCCTGGTGCCATCATAGAACTTTCTGCAGACTAGGTGTTTGGGTGGTCAGAGGATCAGATTGATACGGGAGTGGCAGGTGAGGATTTGGGATAGAAGATGGTCTTTCTGCCTTGGAAGAGAGGCATGGTGCTGTGCTGGGGCTTGGGGATGAGCTGGCGGTGGGTGGCGGACAGGGGGCCTCAGCTGGGAGGCCAGGCTGCTCTAGACTGAGCCAGGGGCCAAAGTAGCTGCCCAGGCAGGAGGAATTTGTGGGTGCCACAGCTCTGGTGGGTGCACATTTGTTAGGGAGAAGCAGTATCCAGACCCAGGCACTTCCCCCTCTGGAGCTGCTGCCAGCCAGGGAGGGCAAGTCTCTTGGCAGCGGAAGGCAGGAATAGCTCCTGGCCTAATGGCAGCCAGAAAAGAAACTGCAGGAGGATATGGGTTTGTTGTGGAAGAGGTGGGGCCTGAAACCCTGAGGACCAAGAATCCTGCCCTCAATTTCTGATTGACACTCTTGACTAAAGGTGACTTTTTTCATTGGTGGAGGAAGATTCGTTCCTTAGCCTCTCGCGTCACTGGGATTACAGGCGTGCACCACCCCACCTTGCTAATTTTTATATTTTTTGGTAGAGACAGGGTTTCGCCATGTTGGCCTGGCTGATCTGGAACTCCTAACCGCAGATGAGCCGCCCGCCTCAGCCTCCCAAGTGCTGCGCTTGCAGATAAGACCCACTGTGCCTGGCCTCATTTGCTATTTTTAATAAGCATTGAGACCTAATTGGGGCATCCTTGCTGTTTTTCACTGAGAACCATTTATCCAAAACAAGACCTGAGCACTCTCGCTGGAAGTATTCAGAATATGCTCTGAATTGAAGCTTTATTAACTCAAAATGAGCAAAGAGTTTGAGCAGTCGTCTGTGAAAATGCCAAGGGAGGGTTAAGGGGATTTGGCTCCACCCCTTGTCTCCAGTAGCCCCTTAAATCCAGCTTCCCAACAAGATTAAGAAGCCTGTGTAAAGGGAATAAAAATACCTTCGTAAAACTGTGGTTTTCATTGATCTGGGGAAAAACACACACACTGACAGTGCGCTTACAGTGCTAATACAGCTTCCAGTAAAGCTTCTGGTCCTCCCCTCCTCCCCCTTTCTAATCCCTTCAAGCCGATTGATGCCCCTAGCTGGTCTCTTTTAAATTGTTCATCCCAATAGGCTCATTCTTCCTGAGCAGTTCTTGTGAAAACAAAAGCTTCGTTTTTTCTTATCTTTTTTTTTTTTTTTTTTTTTTTTTTAAGTCTAGCTCTCTTTCCCTGGCTTATGGCGACCTCTGCCTCCAGGGTTCAAGCGATTCTCATGCTTCAGCCTCCTGAGTAGCTGGGATTACAGGCATTCGCCACCACGCCCAGCTAATTTTTTTGTATTTTTAAGAGAGACGGTGTTTCACCATGTTGGCCAGGCTGGTCTCAAACTCCTGGCTTCAAGTGCTGGGATTATAGGCATGAGCCACTGCGCCTGGCCTATCTAATAAATATTTATTAAATAAACATGCTCAGTACATAGAAGCATTTCCACATGCATGTTTTTTTTGTGTGTTTATTTTCTCAAAAACAGGATCTTATTCTACATACAGCTGGCTTTTGTAACTTCACAATGTGGCTTGGGCGTCTTGCCCCTTCAGTATATATACATCTGTTACATATTTTAATGGAACTGTGTAGTGTTCTATTACGTGGGTGCACAGAATGTGTTTTCCAAATCCTACAGTGATAGCCATGCAGGTGACTTCTAGTTTTTGCTATTATAGACAATGCTGTTGGGACCTTTTTGTTACCTCTGTCCTTGCCTACCTATGCTTTTCTGTAAGGTATATCCCTGGAAGTAAAATTGTTGCAGCAAGGGCCATGCACATTTGACTTCCAAATTACCCTGCAAAAAGGTGGTTTTCCAGTTTGTATTCCAACTAGGAGTATCAGGTGGGACTTGTGGAATAATGCTGTGACAACCCTTTACTGCTTAAAACCTACATTGGCACTTCAGATCTTTTGTTAAGTCCTTAGTCTGGTGTCAAATTCCCCAAAGGGTGTCCCTCATCTGTCTTTATAGCTTTAACTGTCATTGCTCTTTTTTTTTTTGAGATGGAGTGTCATTCTCTGTCACCCAGGATGGAGTGCAGTGGTATAATCTCGGCTCACTGCAACTTCTGCCTCCTGGGTTGAAGCAATTCTTCTGCCTCAGCCTTCCAAGTAGCTGGGACTACAGGCGCCCACCACCATGACCGGCTAAGTTTTTGTGGGTTTTTTTGTATTTTTAGTAGAGACAGGGTTTCACTATGTTGGCCAGGCTGGTCTCGAACTCCTGACCTCGTGATTCACCCATCTCCGCCTCCCAAAGTGGTGGGATTACAGGCATGAGCTACCACGCACAGCCATCATTGCTCTTATAAAGCCTCTGTGCTTTGGTAAAGCCCGTGGTTTTTAATCAGAGTAGTTTTGCCCCCCTGGGGACATTTGACAATGTCTGGAAATATTTTGGTTGACACGACTGGGAAGAGAGTGCTGCTGGCCAGAGGTGCCTCTCCATATCCTACAGTGCACAGTGCAGCCCCCATAATGAAAAGTTACCTGGTGCAAATGTCAATAGGGCAGAGGGCGGTGGTCAAGAAACCCTGCTGAGCTAAGCTCTTCACTGATCTCAAAAATCACTTGCTACTTGTCTACCTCTAGCCAAGGATGGACAGTTTTATCTAACGTGTCACCGCCAATCCCTCCCTATGGGTAGCTAGAGAGCTACCTTGAGGATTCTAAGGCGTTGCCTTGGGGTTCATTGAGGGGAAATGCTACACGGACCATTTAACAAATTGTAAAGTCACATTCCAGCAGGACGCTTTTGTTTTCTTTGTATTTTCCAGGGTGCCTCATGCATAGTTTTTCATACATAGTTGATGATTATATGTATCTTAATGTTGCCTGAATTACAGACACCTTAAGAGTAATTAGAGTTTTGTAGGAACCAGCTCTCCTAACCTGTACTGTTGTTTTCCTGCCGTTTGTCTTCAAGCCAAACATTTATATTTTCTGGTATTTATTTCATATCCTAAAGAGCTTTGAAATCCTAATAGGAGGTGATGGCTTGATGTTTACTGCATTGTCTTTAAAATGATTGTGGAATGAATATAATTGTATAGCTATTTTAGAAGACTGAGTGATCAAAAGGTCAGGAAAGATCAGCAGGCATTGATTGCATAGTACCCTACCAATTGGTACTTGGGCTTGTGCCTCTTATGAGGGAATTATTTTTGTTTGGGTTTTTTGTTTGTGCCTCTTATGAGGGAATTATTTTTGTTTGGGTTTTTTGTTTTTTGGGGGGTTTTTTGAGACCATCTCACCCTGTTGCCCAGGCAGGAGTGCAGTAGCATGATCTCAGCTCACTGCAGCCTCTGCCCCCCCAGGCTCAAGCAATCTTCCCACCTCAGCGTCTCGAGTAGCTGGGACTACAGGTATGCAGTGCCAGGCTAATTTTTGTATCTTTTGTAGAGACAGGGTTTCCCTGTATTGCCCAAGCTAGTCTCAAACTCCTGGGCTCAAGCGACCTGCCACCTTGGCCACCCAAAGTGTTGGGATTACAGTTGTGAGCCACCGTGCCCAGCCATGGTCGGGGGGACATTATTTAGGTCAATTTTGAAATCTAGGTGAACCTTTTTTTTTCAGTTTGAGGGTACAGGAATTGGTCAGCTTTTTCTGTGAAGGGCCAGATAGTAAATATTTTAGGCTTTAGGGGTCATGTGGTCTGTGTCACTGTTATCAGCTTTGGACTTGAAGCTGGAAAGCAGCCATAAACAATACTTAAATGAAAGGGCATGGGTTGAATAAGTATGTGTGTACAAAAGTAAATGCTTTCAGATAAGTGTGTGTGTATAAAAGTATTAATGAATGGGTTCAGATAAGTCTGTGTAAAAAACAGGTGGTAGGTCTGTGGGCAGTAGTTTGTTGAACCCTCTAAAACCATCAATATTTGAATATTTGACTGATGAACCCTACTTTGTAAGTAAATGATGTTGAAGGCCGGGGACGGTGGCCTCACACCTGTAATCCCTGCCCTTTGGGAGGCCAAGGTGGGTGGATCGTTTGAGCCAAGGCGTTGAAGACCAGTCTGGGCAACCCGGTGAGACCCCATCTCTAAAGAAAATACAGGCTGGGCGCGGTGGCTCAAGCCTGTAATCCCAGCACTTTGGGAGGCCGAGACGGGCGGATCAGGAGGTCAGGAGATCGAGACCATCTTGGCTAACACGGTGAAACCCCATCTCTACTAAAAAATACAAAAAACTAGCTGGGCGAGGTGGCGGGTGCCTGTAGTCCCAGCTACTCGGAGGCTGAGGCAGGAGAATGGCATAAACCCGGGAGGCGGAGCTTGCAGTGAGCTGAGAACCGGCCACTGCACTCCAGCCCAGGCGACAGAGCGAGACTCCGTCTCAAAAAAAAAAAAAAAAAGAAAATACAGGCCAGGCGCAGTGGCTAATGCCTGTAATCCCAGCACTTTGGGAGGCCAAGGTGGGCGGATCAACTGAGGTCGGGAGTTTGAGACCAGCCTGGCCAAGATGGTGAAACCCCATCTCTACTGAAAATGCAAAAATTAGCCAGGGGTGGTGGCATGCGCCTGTAATCCCAGCTACTTGGGAGGCTGAGGCTGGAGAATCACTTGAACTGGGGAGGCAGAGGTTGCGGTGAGTTGAGATTGTGCCACTGCACTCCATCCTGGGCAACAGAGTAGTGAGACCTTGTCTCATAAAAAAGGAAAATACAAAAAAAAGAAAAAAAATTTAGCCAGGTGTGGTAGCGCACGCCTGTAGTTCCAGCTACTCCGAAGGCTAAGGTGGGAGAACACCCAGACCTAGGAGGTCAAGGCTGCAGTGAGCCATGATGGTGCCACTGTACTGCGGTCTGGATGACAGAGTGAGACCCTGTTTTTAAAAAATTTCTCCAGGCCGGGCGCGGTGGCTCGTGCCTGTAATCCTAGCACTTTGGGAGGCTGAGGTGGGCAGATCATGAGGTCAGGAGATCGAGACCATCTTGGCCAACACGGTGAAATCCCATCTCTACTAAAAATACAAAAAATTAGCCGGGCGTGGTGGCGGGCGCCTGTAGTCCCAGCTACTCAGGAGGCTGATGCGGGAGAATGGCGTGAACCCAGGAGGCGGAGCTTGCAGTGAGCCGAGACCACGTCACTGCACTCCAGCCTGGGCGACAGAGCAAGACTTTGACTCAAAAAAAAAAAAAAATTTTTTTTTTTTCGGAAAGAAAAAAGAAATGGTGTTGAAAATGAAATCATGAGTATGATGAGTACCCTCTGCAATGATTGTCCTGGGAAAGGCAGTGATTCACAACCTTTCTTTGTCTTCCCTCGTAGAGATGTGGTATGGTGTGTTCCTGTGGGCACTGGTGTCTTCTCTGTTCTTTCATGTCCCTGCTGGATTACTGGCCCTCTTCACCCTCAGATATCACAAATATGGTAGGTTCATGTCTGTAAGCATCCTGTTGATGGGCATCGTGGGACCAATTACTGCTGGAATCTTGACAAGTATGTTAGACATTAAAATACCAGTGAAAAATGTTTAATATGACTAGTCAATTTCAGGACCTATTTTAGAAACATATCTGAGTAGGATGAAGGAAAGAGTGACGTTTAACCACAAGTCATTTTTTTGTTTTGTTTTGTTTTAAGATAGGTCTCCCTATGTCAGCAAGGCCGGAGTGCAGTGGTCACAATCTTGGCTCACCGCAGCCTTGACCTCTTGGGCTCAAGTAATCCTCCTACATCAGCCTCCCAAGAAGCTTGGACTACAGGGGTGTGCCACCATGCCTGGCTAATTTTTTTGTATTTTTTTAGAGACAGGGTTTCGTCATGTTGCCCAGGTCTTGAACTCCTAAGCTCAAGCGATCTGCCTACCTCAGCCTGCCAAAAGGCTGTGATTACAGGCATGAGCCTCTGTGCCTGGCCCAGTTTTTTTTTTTTTTTTTTTTTCCCCACCCCCAAGGCCCTATTACTTGGCTAACCTCTTTGACTTATTGAGTCAGATTTCATCTCAGTGGCTTCAGGGAAGTCATGTTAAACTTTGTGAGATATATCTTGTGAGAGAGGCCACCAGCAAGAGGAAAATTTATCTTTTCGGAAGCTACTTCTCCTTTCTGATCAGCTATCTCTTGAGCATTGGCCCTGCAATATAGTTGGTGAATTACTTCCACTCATGTGGATGTGGTTGCTGTAAAGATAGAAGACAAATTCTGATGACAAGAATTCTTTGCTAGGTGTAGTAGCTCATGACTGTGATCCCAGCACTTTGGGAGGCAGAGGTGGGAGGGTTGCTGAAGCCCAGGAAATTGAGACTAGCCTGAACAACATAGCAAGACCCCATCTCTACAAATAAGAATAAAAAATGTAGCTGAGTGTAATAGTGTGTGCCTGTGGTTCCAGCTACGTGGGAGGCTGACGTGGGAGGATTGCTGGAGCCAGGAGGTCCAGGCTGGGCTGCCGTGAGTCGTGATCACACCACAGCAGATCAGCCTGGGCCACAGAGCAAGACCCGAGGGGGAAAAAAAAGAATTCTTGTTTAGAAAAGTACCCGGTTAGTGCTCTGGTTATTTTTTTCCCCTTAGGACTTTCTGAATAAGAATTGGAGTAACATGATGTTATGAATTATTTTCAGGCCTGTTTTTGGGGCATTTGTTTTGCTACGGCTTTTGCTTATGGGATAAGACACAGTTACAGAAATGAGAACAACAAGTTTAAATTATTTTAAAGCTCATGCATAAATATAAATGTGTATTTTATATAAACTAAAAGTTCTAAGTAATTAAAATGTAAAATCCTCCATTTTCCCATCCCTAAATAATAGCCACAGTTTACATCTTGGTGTGTATTTCTTTTTTTAGGTATACATGTAAATATAAATATGTTCTTATAATATAGAAATGTAATATTCCTACTGATTTGTAACTTTTTTTCACTGTGAATTGAAACCTTAGCGTCAAGCAGAAATGATTTGCCTTCTGTGTCTTTGACTGGAGGTTTTTTTTTTTTTTTTTTTTTTTGAGAGAAAGTGGCCTAGTTTCTCTGTGTTCTAACTGTATCACCTACCGCTTCTTTGGAGACCTTATGTCCCAGGATGACTGGCTCCTAGGGCCTGTCTTTGTTTATTTCTTAGTAAAATAGGGATGAAACTACCCACCTCATACCCTTGCATGATTGAGCCAATGTGTATATGATGTACTTAAACATAATCCCTGACACATAGTAATTGTCGAATACATATTGTATTCATTTCTGTCTTTAAGGCTCTATGAGTAATCTGTTCCCTTTCCATTTGCTGCTCCCTTGGATATACTTTTTCCTTTCTTCACTTCATTATCGCAGTCCCACTTTAGGGCCCAGTTCAAGTTCCTTAAGCTTCTTTCTACCCAATCCACTCTTTCTGTGTTCCTAAATTTTGGAGGGGCCCAATGAAACATGTCTTTCAGATGTTAGTAACAAAATGTATGCATTGCCAGTGGAGGTGGGCATTTTAAATCACTAAATGTTCAAGGCAGCCAACCTTTGGTTAATACTGTTCTTTCTTCTTATTAAAATATGTTAATATACCTTCATATCACATTTATGAAATGTGCCAGGCATGGTGGTTTATGCGTGTAATCCCAGCACTTTGGGAGGCCAGCTTGTGAGGATCGCTTAAGTCCAAGAGTTCAAAACTAGCCTGGGCAACATAGTGAGACCCTGTCTCTACGAAAAATAAATAAATAAAATAGCCAGGCATGGTGGCATGTGCCTCTAGTCCCAGCTGCTCAGGAGGATCACTTGAACCCTGGTGATTGAGGCTGCAGGGAGCTGTGATCATGGCACCGCATTCCAGCCTGAGCAAAAGAGTGAAACACTGTCTCAAAAAAAAAAAAAAAATTGTAAACGTGATTGAGACACTGTATGTTATTTTGCATTATTGCAAATCTGTTTCTGTCTTGTGTTCCCAGCTAGATTCCAAGTACCTAGAGAATAGGGATCATACCTTATAAAACACGGAAGTGTTCTGCAGAAGAAAATTTGAGTGAATGAACACGCTATGACCAAGGAGAATTTTATTTGGTGCATTTTGTGGAGGAAGGTCATATAGGAAATCTGGATCTATTCTTTTCTTTTTAAAATTTTTATTTATGTATTTTTATTTGAGAACAGGGTCTTGCTCTGTCACCTGGGCTGGAGTGCAGTGGCACAGTCACAGCTCACTGCAGCCTTGACCTCCCAAGCTCAAGTGATGCTCCTACCTCAGCCACCCAAGTAACTAGGATTACAGGCACGTGCCACCACACCCAGCTAATTTTTCTATTTTTTGTAAAGACAAGGTTTTGTCATGTTGCCCAGACTGGTCTCAGACTCCTGGGCTTAAGTGATCCTCCTGCCTCGGCCTTCCAAAATGCTGGGATTGTAGGCTTGAGCCACTGTACCTGGCCAGATCTTTTTTTTTTTGCGACAGGATCTGGCTCTGTTGCCCAGGCTTGAGTGCAGTGTCGCAATCTCGGCTCACAGCGACCTCAGCCTCCTGGGTTCAAGCAACTCTCCTGTCTCAGCCTCCCGAGTAGTAGGGATTACAGGCGCATGCCACCACACTTGGCTAATTTTTTGTATTTTTAGTAGAGATGGGGTTTCACCATGTTGCCCAGGCTGGTCTCAAACTCCTTAGCTCAGATGATCCAACCACCTCGGCCTCCCAAAGTGCTGGGATCACAGGCGTGAGCTACCACGCCCAGCTGGATCTGTTCTTTTCAAACAAATGAAACGTTAACTTTCTTGGTACAATGCTGAACTCCTATAGTAACTTAGATGGGTATCTGCATAGATACAGGGGTTTTTGTTTTGTTTTCTCAATTTGCGGGAAGTTATAGTGACTAACATAATAAAAACAATCAATGACTTGGGAAACAGGAAGGAATCCCTGAATCTCTCCTCTCATGCCCTGTGAATTAATAACAATATGACTTAGAGGTCCTCCTGTCTTCCCTTCTCACCCCTCTACTCCCTCCTGCATCCATTTCTTGAAGGGAACTATGAGTATGACAGAAGGTGGCCTGAAACGTTTCTTGCTTAGTCTAACTCAAAAGACTATTTTTCATTTGTTACCAAAAATGTAGTAGGTCCCTGTTAAAGGCTAGGCATGGGGTAACTGGTAGGGGAATACACAGATATTTTTGAGTTCATAATCCGGTCATGTGGGAATTGCTATCTTTGTGATTTTGATTATTTCTTCTAGATTATTTTATTCAATAAATCTAGGAGACTCTTGGTTTTAAGGAGTCAGCATCTAAAAGTGATCTGCAAGCCATGTAATGAATACTCAAAGCCTAGAGTAGTCCACAGAAAGAACAGGGAAAACCTAACATTTCTATAAGATGTAGATTTCAATATAAAAATCTGGAACAGGCCGGGTGCAGTGGCTCACGCCTGTAATCCCAGCACTTTGGGAGGCCGATGTGGGCGGATCACGAGGTCAAGAGATCAAGACCATCCTGGCCAACATGGTAAAACCCCGTCTCTGCTAAAAATACAAGAATTAGCTGGGCGTGGTGGTGCATGCCTGTAGTCCCAGCTACTTGGGAGGCTAAGGCAGGAGAATCACTTGAACACAGCAGGCAGAGGTTGTGGTGAGCTGAGTTCGCACCACTGCACTCCAGCCTGGCGACAGAGTGAGACTCCGTCTCAAAAAAAAAAAAAAAAAAAAAAAAAAAATCTGGAACATTCTACTTACAGTAGTATTTTAAATGTTGTATTTTCATGAGTTTGTTCATCTTGGCTTTTTGTTTTTGTTTAACATTCTTGCGTTTTAAATCAGGTGCAGCTATTGCTGGAGTTTACCGAGCAGCAGGGAAGGAAATGATACCATTTGAAGCCCTCACTCTGGGCACTGGACAGACGTTTTGCGTCGTGGTGGTCTCCTTTTTACGGATTTTAGCTACCCTATAGCATATATCCTTGTGCTGAGATGTTGAACCTAAACTTTATGGAATCCTCCAGAAGAATACATTATGGAGTGTAGTGTTTTCTTAGTTCTTCAAAGGGAAGCAACTTGGATGAACAGGAACGTGAAGGACAACATCTCAGCCTTTTCTTCATTTTGAAGCTCCTAGAATTGAAGACTTATGTGGACTCCTATCGTTCTCAACCAAAACAAGCCTTTTGGCTTTCTTTTTTGTAGATATTTAATTTAAGCAGTTTTCACATGTACCTTTACCCAAGCCAAGTCAACAGTGTCTCTGGGGTGGCATCCTTTGCACTGAAATTTACAGTATTCTGTGAGATGTCGCATATTTTGAAGAAACTATGGAAGATACTGGTTTATTTCAAATAAGCAGAGTATGTTGTATTAAAATCTTACCTAATCTTGATTAAAATTTGGCAAACTCTTTTCTTTACTAAATCTTAGTGACAGTAAATGCCAAATAGGTTTTGGTTAAGTATAGTTTTAAAAACAAATTTGGTGAAATAAAACAGGAAAAAAATTTTAAGTATAACTCAAGTAGAGGCTTTGGTTATACTGTTTAAAGAAAAAGTAGATAACAATGAATAATGTGACATTTTCTGGACAACTGTCTTGACCTCTGATTAAGATATTTTAAGAGATGTGAATTTGTTACTCTATGTTTTATCAAAATAAGCTAGCTAATTTAGACATTTTAGAAGATTTTCTATACTGCATTTCCTTATCACTTCTCTTAATTTTATTCCATTTAATTGGAAACATTCATACCCTATTAAATGGCTTAAGTTGGAAATTTTGAGCCAGATTGGTTTGGACATTGAGGCACAAATAAGATACTTGAAGCATTCTATCACAGTTTTTCTTAGTGACTTTGGTATACTACTGACCCTTGAGAAACTATAAAAGTGCATCTGAAACTAGAGTTAGTGGTTATTGATTTTTTAGCTTAATGTGTTTACCTGGTGGTGACTCTTCAGCCCACTTTTACAGTATTGGGTATCAACTCCCAGAAAGTGCCTAAAATTTAATGTTCAGATATGCACCCCTCTCCCCTTTACATTTTTATTCAAAAGAATTTATACCTTTAAAGAGATTTAAATATCGAGTTTTTTAAAACTTAATTTTAGCTATTTAAATTTTTATTCTACTGCCTAACTTTCTTTTTCATTAAAAGGCCTGAAAACTGTGACTTTTTGAAAGGGAAAGGATCACAGAAATTTAGTATCTAATGTGATCCTTACCACCTAAACTGTTTTGTATGGAGTACAATCAGTGTGGTGGTAGTGGTGGTGGTTATCTGTCTTCAAAATAGTTTCTGGTAATTAAATCTTACTTTTTTTTTTTTTTTTTTTTGAGACGGAGTCTGACTCTATCGCTCAGGCTGGAGTGCAGTGACGCAATCTCAGCTCACTCCAACCGCTGCCACCCGGGTTCAGGTGATTCTGCTACCTCAGTCTCCTGAGTAGCTAGGATTACAGGCACCTGCCACCACGCCCGGCTAATTTTTTGTATTTTTAGTAGAGATGGGTTTCACCATCTTGGCCAGGCTGGTCTTGAATTCCTGACCTCGTGATCCACCCGCCTTGTCCTCCCAAAGTGCTGGGATTACAGGTGTGAGCCACCGTACCTGGCCATAAATCTGACATCTTTAAAGGAAAATTTTCATTGTGAGATTAAGGCTTAACAGCCCATGAGGTCATATGCACATGAACTAGACTACATGGAACTTTCTACTCCATTTAAAGCAGTATGCACTCTGGCTTCTGATTAAAAATAGCCAGTAGGAGAGTCTCCGAATCTACTGTGATTCTGGAGTCTGCCCAATTTGGAAAAAAAAAAAAAAAGAAAGAAAGAAAAAGTCAGGAGGACCAATTTGCCAGGGAAACTCACAGAAAAGAATTACAAAGAGATCACAAAAACTGGATATTTTCTTTTGACTAATTAGACCACTTATGGCTGGGCACAGTGGCTCACACATGTAATCCCAACACTTTGGGAGGTCGATGTGGGAGGACTGCTTGAGCCCAAGAGTTCAAGATTGGCCTGGGCAACATAGCGAGACCTTGACTCTACTGAAAAATAAAAAAAAATTAGCTGGGTGTGGTCCCAACTGCTCAGGAGGCCAAAGTGGGAGGATCACTTGTGCCTGGGAGGTTCAGGCTGCTGTGAGCCGAGACCACGCCACTGAACTCCAGCTTAGGCCACAGGGCAAAACCCTGTCTTCAAATAATATTATTGGCCAGGCACGGTGGCTCAAGCTTGTAATCCTAGCACTTTAGGAGGCCGAGACAGGAGGATCACGAGGTCGGGAGATCAAGACCATCCTGGCTAACACGGTGAAACCCCGTCTCTACTAAGAAATACAAAAAAACTAGCTGGGCGAGGTGGCGGGCACCTGTAGTCACAGCTACTCGGGAGGCTGAGGCAGGAGAATGGTGTGAACCCGGGAGGCGGAGCTTGCAGTGAGCTGAGATCGTGCCACTGCACTCCAGCCTGGGTGACAGAGCGAGACTCCGTCTCAAAATAAATAAATAAATAATAATATTGATTTTGACAATTAACTTATCAAAACTATAGTGACATATACACAGACAGAAACTTATGAGTTACAATGCAGCCAAATATTCTTAACAGATACCCTAACAAGGAGCTCAAATCTTTCTTCCAAGCAAATTGTAAAAAATTCTGGTTTTCTGTTTAAAGAGCTATGATTTTCAAAAGTATCCCTTCAGTTTAAGAAATCTGGGGAATTGGTATCTTTTCTTATGGGAAACGATTTCCGTCATCTCTACTGAAGGATGCCTCTTACTGAAAAACGCCTGTTGAAGGAGTTCTTGCCTAAAACATTCTTTGGGTATAATTTCATACGCTACATATATGGGCCAGTAGTTAGTGGGCCCCTCCTCTTAAGTGCTAAGTTTTGAAATACTGATACATGATTAAAATGTTAGACATTTTTCACTGGAGGTAAGACCAAAAATTAGGGCATTTTGAAATGTGTCTTTGTTTCTGTTTCTTGTTTGATATATTTTGATTATCTACTCTTTTTAAAAACTTCACATATAAAAGGTATCTTCAAATTACTGAATGTTTCATCCATCCCAGTAAGTGAAGTATTCTCTAGTGAATAAATATATATATGGACTTTAAATAGATTGAGTGGTGTAGCTTGAAATGTTTTCAGGGAGAGACTATTTGAATGATAGGGAATCTCTTTGATTTTTTCTTTTTTATGTCTCAAATATATAATTATTTGGGGGTGGTCACTCAGATGGGAGAATATCGGCAATTGTGTTGAACATTTTACCTTACATAGTTTTGAAAATTTTTGCCAAAAACTGATTTCTTAGAAACATCCTCCCCCACCAGCTATGCTTTTTGTTTGTTTTGTTTTGTTTTGTTTTGGGAGACAGAGTCTTGCTGTGTCGCCCAGGCTGGATGGAGTGCAGTGGCACGATCTTGGCTCACGGCAAGCTCTGCCTCCCGGGTTCACGCCATTCTCCTGCCTCAGCCTCCCGAGCAGCTGGGACTACAGGCACGTGCCACCATGCCCAGCTAATTTTTTGTAGTTTTAGTAAAGACGGGGTTTCACCGTGTTAGCCAGGATGATCTCGATCTCCTGACCTCGTGATCCGCCTGCCTCAGCCTCCCAAAGTGGTGGGATTACAGGCGTGAGCCACCACGCCCAGCCTATGCTTTGTTTTTTAAAAAATAAATGCAAGAGAGGGAGGGAGGCAGCCTCCTAACCATAAAAGCTGATTTCTTGATTGGTTTTTTTTGAGATACAGTCTTGCTCTGTCTCCAAGGCTGGAGTGCAGTGGCTTGGTCTCGGCTCACTGCAGCCTCCGTTTCCCTGGTTCAAATGATTCTCCTGCCTTGGCCTCCAAGTAGCTAGGATTACTGGCACCCATCCCAAGACTCAGCTAATTTTTGTATTTTTAGTAGAGACAGGGTTTCATCATGTTGAACAGGCTGGTCTTGAACTCCTGACTTCAAGTGATCCACCTGCCTCGGCCTCCCAAAGTGATGGGACTACAAACATGAGCCATCGCGCTTGGCCTTCTTGATTCATGAATGTGGGATTTTGTAGTGAAAACATTTATGAAAACTTAAGTTCATACACAAGAGCATCATGAATATTTTAAGAGAGGTGTCTGTGCTTTTTTTTGGCCACAAAATATTACTTCTTATGAAATGTTTACACTAGGTGAGGAAAAGTTCATTAATTACCTTTAAACCATTCCTTATTTTTTTTAAGATTTTAAATTGTATTTTGGCTTTTGCCTCCAGTATCCTTTCTGGTTGCTCTGGTTTGAATTAAGTTCCTATTATGCTGCAGCACACATCAACCTTCCCTAAGTAACCATTTCCTGGAATGTGAAACGTTGGTACCATTAGCAGACCATACACAGAAATGTCCTGTACTTGCATTTATTTTTTGTGCACTCTGTAAGGCTGGTTGTGACTAAATTCAGCTTAACTTTTTATATTATGTTATTTCACTAATTGCTACAGTCAAAATGATCAAATCTTTGTACAATAGAAAATTATTTAAATTTTATTTTTCTACTGACATTTCTAATTCTAGTGTAAATGTTTATCAATAAAAAATTACTTTCAATTCTGAGTTGGAATTATATTTCTTTTTTGATGGCTAATGAGTTTAATCTTTTGTAATAAAATTGCCTTCAGTTTTCATTTTTTAAATAATGTCTAACATGTGTAACTTTTTTTATGTTCTACTTCTTATTTATGATAAAATTCTTATTCAAAGTTGTGATTAAACAGTACTTACACATGAATGTGAAATTCTTATTAACTGCTTCCTGGGCCGTATATTCCCATCCAGAAGCTTTTGTTTGATTCTATGCAGGAATAGGTGAGTATTGATACAGGTTGTGAAAATGTATTTAATAGTCAGTCCGCATGAAGAGAAGCTTCATGTTTGGTTAATTTAACACCCTTGGTGACATCATAAATCTCACTATTATGTCCATTTTCAACAAATGGGACTAAGTTGGGTAGTTTACCTCGTGGTCACAAGATTGCTGCAGTTGCAGCCATTGCAGACACACACAGTGAATGTCTGGCAGGAGATTGCCCATTCATTCCTTCTGATTTTCTAAAATTGAGGTTTAACATGCAGTAAAGTGTACAAACCTTAAAATGTATAGCTTAATGTATTTTACATATATATATGCTTACGTGACTAACAGATCAAGAGACAGAATGTTTGTAGCACCCAGAAAGATACATGCAGAGTTCAGCCAGAAGCCCCCAAGACTGTATATGTATCTGGGACCCAAAAGGGGAGGAATTTGTCTTCAAAAAATGGTGATACCCTAAGGTTGGACAGTGGAAAGAGACAGTGGAAGATGGGGACCATAGGTGCTGAGCTTGGCAGGGAGGAACCCTAAATTATTGCCAAGAAAACAGAACAGTGAGCCAGGAATCTTTAGGGAGCTGGAGGGATTTGTGCTGTGGCCAAGTGGAGAGCTCTGTCCGAGGGAGTCAGCTGTTGCTTGGCTCCAGCCTGTTTCTGCTTTGTTCAGTGATTAACCCAATCTTGCCAGATACTCATTTTCAAGAGAAGCTGGAAATCTAGGTTACTGTTTGAAATCTCTCCATTTTTAAGTGTTAGCAACTAATTTAAACTTGTGTAAAACACTTTTATTATTTATTTATTTATTTAGAGACACAGTCTCGCTCTGTTGCCCAGGCCGGAGTATAGTGGTACTATCTTGGCTCACTGCAACCTTCACCTCCCAGGTTCAAGTGATTCTCCTGCCTCAGCCTCCCGAGGAGCTGGGATTACAGATGTGCGCCTGCACACCTGGCTAATTTTTGTATTTTTAGTAGAGACGAGGTTTCACTGTGTTGGCCAGGATGGTCTCGAACTCCTGACCTCAAATGATCCACCCACCTTGGCCTCCTAAAGTGCTGGGATTACAGCTGGGAGCCACCTGTAATTGTGCGCCTGGCCATAAAACACATAAGTCAAACAATACATGATTTTAAGCTGGATTTTATCTGGTCACCAGCATTTTTTTTTTTCATCTCAACTTTTAGAAAGTAATTCCCACTCTGATTACCCTTAAAGTGGTCTGAAACTCTAGTTGTAAATCTGAACAATCACATGGAGTGCTAGGAGAAATGGGGGCTGGGGAGTGTCTGCCAGAGAACGTAATGGCTCCTGTTCCCCAGACTCACAGTGACGGGGCAAAAGGCTACATTCTGATTTGTTGCTGTAGGACACCATTTATGCTGTCCAAGGTAAATGAGGCCAAGAATGGTCAACTCCCAAATACTGGGTTCAAATTTTACATCTATTTTTCTATTACTCTACCATAAGAAAAGTGTGCTTAGGCCAGGTGCGGTGGCTCATGCCTGTAATCCCAGTACTTTGGGAGGCCGAGGCAGGTGGATCACCTGAGGCCAGGAGTTCAAGACCAGCCTGACCAACATGGAGAAACCTGGTCTATACTAAAAATACAAAATTAGCCACATGTAGTGGCGTATGCCTGTAATCGCAGCTACTTGGGAGGCTGAGGCAGGAAAATCGCTTGAACCCAGGAGGTGGAGGTTGTGGTGAGCCGAGATCACACTATTGCACTCCAGCCTGGACAACAAGAGTGAAACTCTGTCTCAAAAAAAAAAAAAAAAAAAAAAAAAAAAGTGTGCTTAAATGGATCATAAACCTAAATGCAAGAACTAAAACTCTTAGAAGAAAACAAGTGTAAATTTTATGATCTTGGCTTAGGTAAAGCTTTCTTAGATACAATTCCAAAAGCAGAAGGGAAAATAAACAAAAATAGATAAATTGGACTTCATCAAAATTAAAAACGACTTTGAAGGACCCTTCAAGAAAGTGTGAATAGCCAGACACAGTGGCTCATGCCTGTAATCCCAGCAATTTGGGAATCCCTGGTGGGAGGACTGGTTTAGGTCATGAGTTTGAGACCAGCCTGGGTAACATGGCAGGATTCTTTTTTTTTTTTCTTGTGGTGAGACAGAGATTGACTCTTGTTGGCTCACCGCATCCTCCGCCTCCCAGGTTCAAGCGATTCTCCTGCCTCAGCCTCCCAAGTAGCTGGGATTACAGGCATGTGTCACCACGCCCGGCTAATTTTGTATTTTTAGTAGAGATGGGGTTTCACCCTGTTGCCCAGGCTGATCTTGAACTTCTGACCTCAGGTAATCTGCTCGCCTCAGGCTCCCAAAGTGCTGGCATTACAGGCATGAGCCACTGCGCCCGGCAGCAAGACCCTATCTTTACAAAACATATATATTTTTAAAAGTTAGCTGGGTGTGGCTGTGTGCACCTGAAGTTCTAGCTACTCAGGAGGCTGAGGTGGGAGGATTGCTTGAACCCAGAAGTTGGAGGCTTCAGTGGGGCTATGTACCACTGCTCTCCAGCCTGGGCAATACAGCAGGATGCTGTCTTTCAAAAAAAGTTCAAACCTCACAAAATAGGAGGAAATATGTTCAAGTCACAAAGGACTGGACCAGCCTGGTGGTGGACCAACTGGACCAACATAGTGAAACCCCGTCTTTACAAAAGGTATAAAAATTAGCTAGGCGTGGCCAGGCACAGTGGTTCACACCTGTAATCCCAGCACTTTGGGAGGCTGAGGCGGGCAAATCACAAGGTCAGGAGTTCGAGACCAGCCTGGCCAAGATGGTGAAAGCCCGTCTCTACTAATAATACAAAAATTAGCCAGGCATGGTGGCGCATGCCTGTAATCCCAGCTACTCGGAAGGCTGAGGCAGGAGAATCGCTTGAACCTGGGAGGCGGAGGTTGTGGTGAGCCAAGATCACGCCATTGCACTCCAGCCTGGGCGACAAGAGCAAGACTCTGTCTCAAAAAAAAAAAAAAAAAAAAAAAATATTAGGCGTGATGATGTGCACCTGTCGTCCCAGCTACTCAGGAGGCTGAGGTGGGAGGATTGCCTGAGACCAGGGAGGTCGAGGCTGCAGTGAGCCATGATGGCACTGCTAGACTCCAGTGTGAGTGACAGTGAGCCACCATTGAAAAAAAAAAATCAACAAAAAGACAACGCCATTTTAAAATGGGCAAAACAGGCATGGTGGCTCATGCCTGTAATTCCAGCACTTTGGGAGGCTGAGGTGGGTAGATCACTTGAGGTCAGGAGTTCGAGACTAGCCTGACCAATATGATGAAACCCCATCTCTACTAAAAATACAAAAATTAGCCGTATGTGGTGGCTCACACCTGTGGTCCCAGCTACGTGGGAGGCTGAGGCAGGTGAATTGCTGGAACCCAGGAGGCAGAGCTTATAATGAGCTGAGATCACACCACTGTACTCCAGCCTGGGCAGCAGAGCAAGACTCTGTCTCAAAAAAATAAATACGAATAAAAAGGGCAAAACATCTCAAAAGATATTTCTCCAACGAACATATACAATGGTCAATTAGGACATGCAAGGATGCTTAACTCCATTAGTCATCAGGGAAGTACAAATCAAAACTACAGTGAGATGCCACTTCATACCCACTAGGATGGCTAGAATAAAAGAGGGCATTGGCAAGGGGATAGAGAAATTGTAACCCTCACATGCTGCTGATGAGAATATAAAATGGTACAACTGCTTTGGAAAACACTTTGGCAGTTCTTCAAAAGGTTTTTTTTTGTTTTGAGACGGAGTGTTGCTCTGTTGCCCAGGCTTGAGTGCAGTGGCGCAATCTCAGCTCACTGCAGCCTCTGCCTCCTAGGTTCCAGCAATTCTCCTACCTCAGCCTCCCAGGTAGATGGGATTACAGGTGCATGCCACCACACCCGGCTAATTTTTGTATTTTTAGTAGAGACGGGGTTTCACCATGTTGACCAGGCTGGTTTTGAACTCCTGACCTCAGGTGATCCACCTTGGCCTCCCAAAGTGCTGGCATTACAGGCGTGAGGCACCACACCCGGCCTCAAAAGTTTTTTTTTTTTAAGTTATTATATGATCAGGCAATCCCACTTACGATATACCTAAGAAAAATGAACTTTGAAAATGTCATGCTAAGTGAAAGAAATGAGGCCTCAAAGACCACATATTGTCTGATTCCATTTATATGAAATAAATGTTCGGAATAAGCAAATCTATAGAGGCTGGTCTTTGAGGAGAAGAATGAGCATGAATGGGGAGTGAGAAACGGTTTATTTTTGGGGCAATGAAAATGTTCTAAATGGATTTAGTGATGATTGTGCAAGTCTGAATATACCAAAAACGCTTGAATTGTGCACTTTCAAATTTTATTTTATTTTATTGAGTCGAAGTCTCACTCTGTCACCCAGGCTAGAGTGCCACTGCGCCTGGCCTGAATTGTGCACTTTAAATGGGTACATTTTATGGTGTGTGAATTGTGTCTCAATAAGGCGATTTTTAAAAGTTTGCTGGTATAGAGCCATTGTAATGTCTTACTAATCACACGCATGTCTCGTCTATTCCTTGATTCACAAAAGATTTATTTCTTGATTTCCTGGATTTACAGACCCAGTTTAGTCCAGAGTATCAATAAGGAGCAATTTCAGCTGACAAAAACTCATATCTGTATATAGGATAAACAAATAGTTACTGGGCACGGTGGCTCACGCCTGTAATCCCAGCACTTTGGGAGGTCGAGGCAGGCGGATTGCCTGAGGTCAGGAGTTTGAGACCAGTCTAGCTAACATGGTGAAACCCCATCTCTACTAAAAATACAAGAAAATTAGCCAGGTGTGGTGGCGTGTGCCTGTAATTCCAGCTACTTGGGAGGCTGAGGCAGGGAAATTGCTTGAACCAGGGAGCGAGACTCCATCTCAAAAACAAACAAACAAAACCAAATAGTGTGGTAGTCATTGATGTCTCTTCTGAATTTGCTTCTGATTGTTACCTCATAAATAGATCATTAAAATGTTTTAATCTGAAGAAATAGTAAAGATTATATATGGTTGCACTTCCATATGGTTTAACTTGAAGGGGTTCGTGTGGATGATAACTGCATTCCTGAATAGTCAATTCTTTGTATTCACAGTTGTTATATCTATAAAGTTGTCGAGAACATTGAATTAGCAAAAACTGAACCATGGCTCCTGGGTGAAATACAGGGTTAGGCTCCTGTGAACTTCTGGTCAACATTTGTGTCAACTGATCAGTATGTAACTTTGTTTTATGTGTGTTTCTGTTCAAAGACACCTTATTTAATATGTATTTCTTAGAAATAATCTGCAGTATTTACAATAAAATTTCAATGACAGTAGTTTGGTGTAATGTACTCTAGTGTACTGAGACTGTACTACTTTTTTTATTTTTTTTTATTTTTTTTTTGAGTCAGAGTCTTGCCCTTTTGTCCAGGCTGGAGTGCAATGACATGATCTCAGCTCACTGCAACCTCTGACTCCCAGGTTCAAATGATTCTCCTGCTTCAGTCTCCCTGGTAGCTGGGATTACAGGCGCCTGCCACCACGCCCAACTAATTTTTGTATTTTTAGTAGAGACAGGGTTTCACCATGTTGGCCAGGATGGTCTTGAACTCCTGACCTTGTGATCTGCCCACCTCAGCCTCCCAAAGTGCTGTGATTACAGGTGTGAGCCACCACACCCGGCCTGTACTACCTTTTCATTGTCACACACAGAGTATACACATATAGTACCCATATAAACAGCATAACACACCGTACAGTTCCCACAGTAAACATGTACACTACTTTGCACACATACTGTATACCCTACAGTACAGCAATACAAATAAAGTGAAAAAGGTGGAGCACCCTAAGTTTTATAAAAATGTCAACTAAAATCTTATGGTTGATGGAGCTGCACAATGTGGTTAAACCTCTCGACCTTGGCTTGTGCCACAGAAACCAGGGGAGGGGTGAGTGAAATTTATTCTGCAGAAGAGGAAGAGGGTGGCAGGTGAAACACTGGCATTTCTACCTTAGGAGTCGGCTCTTGACACTTGTTGAAGGAGTGGGCAATCTTCTCTCCCAAACTGGCTTGGGAAATTGCATTAACCTTGCCTGCTTGGCTTTTCTGCCTGAAATCTTGAAGCATCTCGGTATAAGGGGCAAACGCAGTGGAGGCCAGGCGCTTAAATTTGAGGCTTCGATAAAGCATAGGGTCACACTCTTCCATGTCGATAAAAGCTTTTTCCAAGGCAGAACTCCATTCCAGTATTTTGGCTGCTGTGAGAGGGACAATTCTGGAGGTCTCCGGCGGACTTTCATGGCCATCCTCTTTATCAACTCCAATGCCTTGTTTTGCCATCTCATCCAGGTCTTCGTTGGTTCCACTGCCTTCTCTGCCAAAATCTCCTCCGTATCTCCTTCATGTCATCAAAGCCCTCTCCACTTATCTGCTGTGCCATAAGCATTATGTCTCTGACACTGTTCTCTCTCTCTCTCTCTCTCTCTCTCTCTCTCTCTCTATATATATATATATATATATATTTTTTTTTTTTTTTTTTTTTTTTTTGAGATGGAGTCTTGCTCTGTCGCCCGGGCTGGAGTGCAGTGGCCGGATCTCAGCTCACTGCAAGCTCCGCCTCCCGGGTTTACGCCATTCTCCCGCCTCAGCCTCCCGAGTAGCTGGGATTACAGGCGCCCGCCACCTCGCCCGGCTAGTTTTTTGTATTTTTTTAGTAGAGACGGGGTTTCACCGTGTTAGCCAGGATGGTCTCGATCTCCTGACCTCGTGATTCGCCCGTCTCGGCCTCCCAAAGTGCTGGGATTACAGGCTTGAGCCACCGCGCCCGGCCTGTTCTTTATATTTTCTGTAACACCTTAAAAGCCTTCAAAATTCTCCACGCAGTCTGGCCAAACATTTTCCCAAGTTATTGACAGTAGCCTGACCAGTGCTCCCAGGTTGTGCCGACATAATCAATAACGTTGAGTATAGTGACCGACTTCCAATATTCCAGCATGGCAGTTTCCTTGTTGGTCCTGAGAGCCTCACAGGCCTTCGTATAAAGCTCCCTTGTGTAGTGTGCCTTGAACGCTTTTATTATGCCCTGACTGAGTGGTTGAATGACAGACTTAGTGTTTGGGGGCATAAAAAGAACTATGTTGGGTTGTGCATTTTCAAGTTCTTTGCAGCAATGGATTGTCGCATTATCCAAAATTAATAAAACCTTGAAGGCACCGGGCGCGGATTACAGGTTTATGCCTGTAATCCCAGCACTTTGGGAGGCCAAGGTGGGCGGATCAGGAGGTCAGGAGATGGAGACCATCCTGGCTAACACGGTGAAACCCCGTCTCTACTGAAAATACAAAAATTAGCCGGGCATGCTGGTGGGCGCCTGTAGTTCCAGCTACTCGGGAGGCTGAGGCAGGAGAATGGTGTGAACCCGGGAGGCGGAGCTTGCAGTGAGCCGAGATCGCGCCGCTGCACTCCAGCCTGGGTGACAGAGCGAAACTCCGTTAAAAAACAAACAAACAAACAAAACCTTGAAGGCAAGGTTTCTGCCCTGGAGATAGTGTTCAACTTCTGGGATGAAGCAGCTGTGGAACCAATCGGACATCATCCACACTTTTCTGTTCCAACTCCAGTGGACTGGTTCCCGTATTTCCCGTTAAGTGCTTGTGGATTTGGGGTTTTGTACACCATTAGGGGTTTGCACTTAAAGTCGCCCTTGGCATTGGAGCACAATAACAAGGGTGCATGATCCTGGCATGATTTAAAGCCAGGGGCTTTGGAGGCCGTTTGCATTATGTAGATTCGTTTGCCAACATCCTTGTAAAATAAGCTAGTCTCATCCTCATTGAAAACCTGCTCTTCCACATAACCCTTTTCCTATATAACACTTAGCAAGTATTTTTAAAATTCTTCCGCAGCCTTCTGATCTGCAGAACTCGCCTCACCAGCAAGTTTAACATTTTTTACCCGTATCGCCTTTTGAAACGCGCGAGCCAGCCAGCACTCGCCGAGAAAGGTTTAGCATTTCTCTGGCCCTGGGTAACGTGACCATAGATATCTTTGGCTTTCAGCCTCACAACAGTGCTGTCCACTACGTTTTTTTTTAAATCGGTCGACATCTCATGAATCCACAAATTTAGCCGCTTTTCCATCTTTTCCATAGCTTCATCACGCACGATGTAGGTCACTTCAGCACTATCCGGAGCGGCCTCACGGACAGATCGGTGAATTTCCTTTTCCTTTTTCTTGATGTACCGGATTGTCGACTCGTTAACATTGAGCTCATTGCCAACAGCACAGTAACTCATTCCTGATCGGAGCTTATCCAACACGCGGACTTTCTCCGTAAGGCACGTCACTGTCTTCCTTTCGCTTAGGAACACCGGCCAGAGCTTCAGCACCACACTTGGGGGCCATTTTAAACAGCAAAAGCACCCACAAAAAGCAGAAAAAAAAAGTGTCAGTAAACAGACTGCGGAAAGGACTCTGTTTACAGCACGGGAGGTGCAATTAGAAGGCGGGGCTTCTGCATAGTTCAAACCTCAGCTGCGAACCTGTACCTCCGCCAACTCCAAATTTTCACCCTCTGCGCATGCCCGGGAAGAACCCCAGAAAGTACCGTGATGATTGATTTTAGGGTTACAAATACATTTTAGCAAATAAGTGAATTTGACATTACGAACTAATGATTAATGAAGGTCACCTGTATTTCCACAGATATGTAATTTTAAGCAGATTTAGTAAATGAAGGCGGCGAGGCAGCGCCGAAGACTACAAGTCCCAGCATGCACCACGTCCGGGCGGGTTCGGGCTCCCAGTGAGGGCCTCAGGGACGCCAGCCCGCAGGCATCGGCCGGAAGTGTCGTAAGGAAACCACGTAGTACTCTCTGCGCATGTGCAAAGCGCTGTCGGGGCCGCCCTAGCTGCCGTCGTCGCTGCTGGGACTCTATGGTCTCTCCCTAGAGCTTTGCCGTTGGAGGCAGCTGCTGCGGTCCTGCGAGTTTGACCGGCATCGAGCGGCAGCACCATGGAGGAATTCGACTCCGAAGACTTCTCCACGTCGGAGGAGGACGAGGACTACGTGCCGTCGGGTGAGCGATTCCGCCTGAGGCGAGAAGGGGATTGCCCCGCCCCTCGCCTCACGTGAGGCGCGCTCTGCCCCCACGGGCGTCGTCCCCGTGGCCCAGGTGGTCCCGGGGGCGCCCGTTCTCGAGCGTCCGCTCCGTCAGGCCCCTCATCCTCGGCCGCCCCGGCCCGAGGCGTGTGCGCGTGGCGGTTCCGTGCCGCCCTCCCCGTGGGCCAGCTCCGGCCGCCGCCCCCTCTTGCAGCGCGGGAACCGGCACATGAACACGGCCCTGTCTCTAGGGATGCTCGTCGGTCAGCCCCGAACGACACCGCTGCTTCGGAAGTCGGGGAGGCAGTCCGATCGGTGGAGGTTTTCTTCAGCCCTGGCCGGAGAGAGCTGCTGGCCACCACCCCGTCCAAGATAGAGCTGTCTGCTCTCCCCCTAATTGTTAGAAAGTTCTGATACGAAGTTCCCCCTGTGATGCTTTTTGCCTTATTGTGACGTCCACCCATGCTCCTCTCTCAGAACTTTCTTTTCTTAGGGATCTCAACCCGAACGGGGCGACAATGAATCTTAACTGAAGAAACCTACTTGTTACCCCTTCTTGGTCTGCCCCAGACATACCCATCTCATTGAAAGTATCTTCACCCATTCAGATCCTCAGTTGAAAGACTCAACAAACCAGAAACAGACTAACAAAACCCAACCCAAGAGTCGTCCCTATTCTCTTTGTTTAATTTCGTTCTGTTCTGTTTTATTTAGTTTTTAAAGACAGGGTCTTGCTGTTGACCAGGCTGGAGTGCAGTGACGCGATCTTGGCTCACTGCAACCTCAGACTCCTGGGCTCAAGCGATCCTCGCGTCTCAGCCTCTGGAGTAGCTGGGACTACAGGTGCAGGCTGCCACGCCCGGCTAATTTTTTGAAGTTTTTCTTTTTGTAGAAATGGCATCTTGCTATGTTGCCCAGCTAGTCTCGAACTCCTGGGCTCAAGTGATCCTCCCACCTCGGCCACCCAAAGTGTTGGGATTACAGGCTTGAGACACCGCGCCCCGGCTAGTGAAGTAGTTCTTTTTTTTTTTTTTGAGACGAGTCTCGCTCTGTCGCCCAGGCTGCAGTGCAGTGGCCGGATCTCAGCTCACTGCAAGCTCCGCCTCCCGGGTTTACGCCATTCTCCTGTCTCAGCCTCCCGAGTAGCTGGGACTACAGGCGCCCGCCACCTTGCCCGGCTAGTTTGTTTGTATTTTTTAGTAGAGACGGGGTTTCACCGTGTTAGCCAGGATGGTCTCGATCTCTTGACCTCATGATCCGCCCGTCTCGGCCTCCCAAAGTGCTGGGATTACAGGCTTGAGTCACCGCGCCCGGCAGTATTTCTAAAAGGCACGTTGAAAACTAGCCATTCCATGCCTGGCGCGGTGGCTCACGCCTATAATCCCAGCACTTTGGGAGGCCGAGGCGGGCGGATCACGAGGTCAAGAGATCGAGACAACATGGTAAATTTACCCCGTGTGTACCAAAAACACAAAAATTAGCTGGGCGTTGTGGTGGCATGCGCCTGTAGTCCCAGCTTCTCAGGAGGCTGGGGCAGGAGAATCGCTTGAACCCGAGGGGCGGAGTTGCAGTGAGCCGAGATCACGCCACTGCGCTACAGCCTGGGTGACATGACAGGGTAAGACTCTATCTCAAAAAAAAAAAAAAAAAAAAAAAAAAAGCTATGCATTCCCATCACCCCTCATCCCTATTTAATTTAATATTCCTCAGGAGAAACTTCTTTCCACTTTGTGAATTTGGTGTTGTACTATTGTGGTCTATTGATTTAACCTATGTATAGTAGGTATCATTTTTATTACCTCGTGACCTCCTTCCCCTCACCCCTAACACACCCACAAGCTTCCACCTTCGGGGCCTCCCCAACTCCCTAGTCTGCCATTGTACCTGTGTTCAATTTTGGTTAGATCAGTATTCAGTGTTTTTTTTTTTTTTCTTTTTCTTTTTTCTTTTTTTGTTTTTGAGACAGTGTCTCTCTGTTGCTCAGGCGGGAGTGCAGTAGCGCGCTCTCTGCTTAATGCAACCTCCACCTCGCCAGTTCAAGCAGTTCTGCTTCAGCTTCCTAAGTAGCTGGGCTTACAGGTGCCCACCAGGACACCCGACTGATGTTTTTTTTGTTTGTTTGTTTTGTTTTTTTGAGACAAGAGTCTCTCTCTGTCTCCCAGGCCGAGTGCAGTGGCGGGATCTTGTCTCACTGCAAACTCTGCCTCCCGGGTTCACGCCATTCTCCTGCCTCAGCCACCCGAGTAGCAGGGAATACAGGCGCCCGCCAGCACACCCGACTGATTTTTTTGTTTGTTTGTTTGTTTGTTTTTGAGACGGAGTCTCGCTCTGTCGCCCAGGCTGGAGTGCAGTGGCCGGATCTCGCCGCACTGCAAGCTCTGCCTCCTGGGTTTACGCCATTCTCCTGCCTCAGCCTCCCGAGTAGCTGGGACTACAGGCACCCGCCACCTCGCCCGGCTAGTTTTTTGTATTTTCTGGTAGAGACGGGGTTTCACCGTGTTAGCCAGGATGGTCTCGATCTCCTGACCTCGTGATCCGCCCGTCTCGGCCTCCCAAAGTGCTGGGATTACAGGCTTGAGCCACCGCGCCCGGCCGATTTTTTTGTATTTTTAGTAGAGACGGGGTTTCACCATGTTGGACAGGCTTCATTCAAACTCCTGACCTC
The DNA here is from genome assembly GCF_007565055.1 of Rhinopithecus roxellana. Lineage (NCBI taxonomy): Eukaryota > Metazoa > Chordata > Mammalia > Primates > Cercopithecidae > Rhinopithecus > Rhinopithecus roxellana. The sequence continues at coordinate 62,751,965 of NC_044568.1, forward strand.
AAGTGATCCGCCCACCTCGGCCTCCCTAAGTGCTGGGATTACAGGCGTGAGCCACCGCGCCAGGGCCAGTGTTTTTTTTTTCTAATGACAGTGTGAATAAACATCCTGTTATAGCTGAACCGTATGTTATACAGATTACTTTTCCTGCACTTCTTGTTTTCTCTGGTGCTAATAATTGCCATTTTTTGTTGTTACGTAGCTGTCTATGTACTTACTGCTGTAAACCAAAAATAAAATTCTAAGGCCCCCCAACCATCTGAATGGGCTTCCTCCCTAGCCAGGGCTCTTAACATTTAACCTCAGAGGCTGTTTTGGGCCATAATGGGAAGTGAGGGCTGAACCTGCCTCATTATACATCTCGAACATTAACATCGACACAGACTTTAAGGCTGATAAGAAACATTTTGCAACCTATTCTCTCTGAAGCCTGCCAGCTAAAAGCTTCATCTGTATGATAAAACTCTGTTCTCAGCCGAGCAGTGGCTCAAGCCTATAATCCCATCACTTAGGTAGGCAGAGGCTGGTGGATCATTTGAGGTCAGGAGTTCAAGACCAGCCTGGCCAACATGGTGTAACCCCGTGTCTACTGAAAATATAAAAATTAGCCAGGTGTAGTGACAGGCACCTGTAATCCTAACTACTGGGGAGGCTGAGGCACGAGAATCTCTTGAACCCAACAGGCGGGGGTTGCAGTGAGCCAAGATGGTGCTTCTGCACTCCAGCCTGGGTAACACAGTGAGACTCTATTTTAAAAAAAAAAGTGGCCCAGTGCGGTGGCTCACCCCTTTAATCCCAGCACTTTGGGAGGCTGAGGTGGTTGGATTGCCTGAGGTCAGGAGTTCGAGACCAGTCTGGCCAACATAGTGAAGCCCCGTCTCAACTAAAGATATAAAAAAATTAGCCGGGTATGGTGGCATGCGCCTGTAATCCCAGCTACTTGGGAGGGGAAGGGGAATTGCTGGAACCAGCGGGGTGGGGGTTGCAGGGAGGTGAGACTGCACCACTGCACTCCATCCTGGGCAACAGAGTGAAACTCTATCTCGAAAACAACAATAACAACAACAACAACTCTCCACAACCTCCATCTTAACCCAGATATTCTTTTCTGTTTAGGCAAACTCAACCTGTTGCCAACAAAAAAATGTTTAAATTTACCTATAGCCTGGAAGCACTCCCACCCCCAGTTGTTCCGTCTTAATGGACCAAACCACTGTATTTCTCAAATGTATTTGATTGATGTCTCATGCCTCCCTAAAATGTATAAAACCAAGCTGCACCCCTACCACCTTGGGCACATGCTCTCAGGACCTCTTGAGGGCTGTGTCACGGGCTTGGTTACTCATATTTGGCTCAGAATAAGTCTCTTAATATATTTTACAGAGTTTGACTCTTTTCGTCAAACTCTACTAATTTGACTCTAAACTTTTAGAATTGTCTAAATCATCTCCCAAAATATTTACATTCATTAGATTTTCACTTTAATCTTTTGAAACAGTCTTTGCCTTCTGGCCTCCACTTTGTCTTGGTTACCTTCTATGAGTGCTCCAGTGTATTTATTTATTTATTTAGAGATGGAGTCTTGCTCTTGTTGCCCAGGCTGGAGTGCAGTAGCGTGATCTCGGCTCACTGCAACCTCCACCTCCCGGGTTCGAGCGATTCTCTTGCCTTAGCCTCCTAAGTAGTGGGATACAGGTGCCTGCCACCACACGTGGCTAATTTTTGTGTTTTTAGTAGAGACAGGGTTTCACCATGTTGGCGAGCCTGGTCTTGAACTCTTGACCTCAAGTGATCTGCCCTCCTTAGCCTCCCAAAGTGCTGGGATTACAGGCGTGAGCCACCATGCCTGGTCAGGAACATTTTTCTGGGACCTTGAATGTCTAAAAGTAACCATGCCCCTCAGGCTTGATTGATTGTCTGTTTAGTACAGAATTCTAGGCTGGAAATAATTTTCCATCAGAACTTTAAAGGTGTTGCTTCATTACTTTCTAGATTCCCATGTTGCTGTTAATAAATGTTTTATTACTGATTTCTGCTCAATGTATAAGATCTGTTTGTCTCTGGAAGCTGGTAGAATATTCTCTTTATTCCCATTTTCTTTTTTCTTTGTTTTTTGAGATGAACTCTGGCTCTGTTGTCCAGGCTAGAGTGCAGTGGCAGCATCTAGGCTCCCTGCAACCTGCACCTCCCAGGTTTAAGCGACTCTCCCGCCTCAGCCTCCCGAGTGGCAGGGACTACAAGTGCATGCCACCACGTCTGGCTAATTTTTGTATTTTTGTAGTAGTGATGGGGTTTCACCACGTTAGCCAGCCTGGTCTCGAACCCCTGACCTCAGATGATTGATCCGCCTGCCTCGGCCTCCCAAAGTACTGGGATTACAGGCGTGAGCCTCTATGCCTGGCCTGTTCCCATTTTCTAATATATCACCATGATATATCTTGGTATGAGTGTTTTCAGCCATTTTGCCGAGCCTTCTGAGAACTTTTTTTCCTAGAATTTTTTTTCTTTTCCTTTCTTTCCTCTCTCTTTTTCTTTTCTTTTCTTTTCTTTCCTTCCTTTTCTTTTTTTTTTCTTTCTGTCTCTGTCTCCCTCTCCGCCCTTCTTTTTCTCTCTTATTTTATTTTATATATTTATTTTTGAGACGGAATATAGCTCTGTCACCCAGGCTGGAGTGCAGTGGCACGATCTTGGCTCACTGAAACTTTCATCTTCCGGATTCAAGTGATTCCCCTGCCTCAGCCTCTCGAGTAGCTGGGATTACAGGCGTGCGCCACCACACCTGGCTAATTTTTTTTTGTGTGTGTGTTTTAGTGGAGACGGGGCTTCACCTTGTTGGTCAAGATGGTCTCGATCTCCTAACCTCGTGATCCACCTGCCTCGCCCTCCCAAAGTGCTGGAATTACAGGTGTGAGCCACCAAGCCCAGCCAACTTTGAATATTTTTATAGCATTATGTTCTTTCTTCTTTTGGAAATGCAGTATCAGCATTTCACATACAATTTTTAACTTACATACAATAAAATGTACTGTTTTCAATGTAATATTCTCTGATTTTTGTCAAACGCCTAGAATTGTGTAACCACCACCAAAATGAACAGTTTCAAGCCTCCAACCCTCTAAAAAAAAAATTCCCTCTGCTACTCTTTGTGGTGGAACAACTCTCCCTCACCCCTGGCCTCAGCCATTAGCAACCGCTGGTCTGTTTTCCATCTTCATAGTTTTGCCTTTTTCAGAATATAATCTAAATGGAACCATAACAGTAGGTAGCTTTTCGTGTCTGGCTTCTTCCGTTTAGCATAATGCATTTGAGATTCACCTGTGTTGTTGCACACGTCAATAATTAGCTCCTTCTGCTGTTGTGTGGTAGTCCATTATATGAATATACCACAGTTTATTCTGTATTTGAAGGACACTGGGTTGTTTCCTGGTTTTTTTTTTTTTTATGATTACAAATAAAGTTGTTTATAAATATTTACACACAGCTTTTTCTGTGAACATGGATTTTCATTTCACTTGGGTCAATATCTATGAGTGGGATTACTGGGTTTTGTAGTATGTGTATGTTTAACTTTACAAGAAAGTGCTAAAATTTTTGTGGTGTGATTACTGTTGGCAACATGTTTGAGAGTTCGAGTAGCAACTCTTGAACTCTTGAAGTGCTTCATCCTCAACAGCACTTGGGGTGGTCAGGTTTTTTTTTTTTTTTTTCTAGCTAATTTCGGGCCAGGTGCAGTGGCTCACGCCTGTAATCCCAGCACTTTGGGAGGCTGAGGGGGTGGGTCACAGGGTCGGGAGTCGAGACCAGCCTGGCCAATATGTTGAAACCCCGTCTTTACTAAAAAATACAAAGAATTAGCTGGGCGTGGTGGTGTGCGCCGGTAGTCTCAGCTACTCGGGAGGCTGAGGAAGGAGAATCACTCAAACCCAGGAGGCGGAGGTTGCAATGAGCCAAGATCGCGCCACTGCACTCCAGCCTGGGCAAGAGAGTGAGACACTGTCTTGGAAAAAAAAAAAAGAAGAAAAAAATTAGCTAATTTTTCCTTTAGTTTGCATTTCCCTAAGGATGTTGATTCTCTTTTCATGTGCCTATTTGCCATCATTTTATCTTCTTTGGTGATGTGTCTTTTGAATTATTTGTTCATTTAAAACATTGGGTTGTTTTCAGTTTTGGAATTATATATTCTGGATATAGTCCTTTGTCAGATATTTGTTTTGTTTTGAGACAGAGTCTCACTGTTCCCCAGGCTAGAGTACAGTGGCATAATCTTGGCTCACCACATCCTCTACCTGCCAGGTTCAAGCGATTCTCTTGCCTCAGCCTCCCGAGTAGCTGGGATTAGGTGCTTGCCACCACACCCAGCTAATTTTTGTATTTTTATTTATTTATTTATTTATTTTTGAGATGGAGTCTCGCTCTGTCGCCCAGGCTGGAGTGCAGTGGCCGGATCTCGGCTCACCGCAAGCTCTGCCTCCCAGGTTTACGCCATTATCCTGCCTCAGCCTCCCGAGTAACTGGGACTACAGGCGCCCGCCACCTCACCAGGCTAGTTTTTTGTGTTTTTTAGTAGAGACGGGGTTTCACTGTGTTAGCCAGAATGGTCTCGATCTCCTGACCTCGTGATCCGCCCACCTTGGCCTCCCAAAGTGCTGGGATTACAGGCTTGAGCCACCGCGCTCGGCCAATTTTTGTATTTTTAGTAGAGACAGGGTTTCACCATGTTTGTCAGGCTGGTCTCAAACTCCCAACCTCAAGTGATCCAACCACCTTGGCCTCCCAAAGTGCTGTGAGTACAGGTGTGAGCCACCGCGGCTGGCTGCTTTGTCAGATATTTGTTTTGTAGTGTTTTGTCTCTGTGCTTGTCTTTTCATTCTTTTAATAGTGTTTGCAGAGCAATTTTTGTTAGTGGTTTTTTGGAAACAGAGTCTTGCTCTCTTGCCCAGGCTGGAGTGCAGTGGCATGATTTCAGCTCACTGCAACCTTTACTTCCTGGGCTTAAGCAATTTTCCTGCCTCAGCCTCTGTAGTAGCTGGGACTACAGGCATGAGCCACCATGCGTGGCCTGCAGAGCAAAAATTTTAAACTTTGATAAAATCCAGTTTGTCAAATTTTTCTATTATGGACTGTGCTTTTGGAATCATGTCTTAGAACTCCTTTTTGCCTAACTCTATTTTCCTATGTAAAAGTTATATAGTTTTACTTTTTTATTTATTTTTTAAGACGGAATTTTGCTCTTGTTGCCCAGGCTGGAGTGCAATGGCATGATTTTGGCTCACTGCAACCTCTGCCTCCTGAGTTCAAGCGATTCTCCTGCCTCAGCCTCCTGAGTAGCTGGGATTGCAGGCATGTGCCACCGCGCCTGGCCACCATATACATTGTAGAATCACTTTGTTCATCTCTCCAAAAAGTATCCTACTTGGATTTTGTTTGGAATTCCATTGAATCTGTAGACCATTTAGGGAAGAATTGACAGTTTAACAATCTTACATTTTACACTATGAATACAGTATGTATCTTTTTTTTTTTTTGTCTAAAAAGTTTTTATTTCCAGTTGTTTGTAACTAGTATATGGAAATACAATACAGGTTCTGCATACTAACCTTGTATTCTGCAACCTTGCTAAACTCATTTACCAGTTCTGGAGGTTTTTGTAGATTCTGGGATTTTCCACACAGACAGTGATGTCAAATGTGAATAGAAACAGTTTTATTTCTTCCTTTCCAATATGTTTACTTTTTATATTTATTTTGCTTGCCTTGTTATACTTTATACTTCCAGTATGATGTTGAATAGGAGTTGCGAGAGGGGACATCTTTGCCTTTTTCCCAATATTAAGGGGGAAAAGAAATTAGTGTTTTACACTGGATGTGGTGTTAGCTATAGGTTTTTCACAGATGGTGTGTGTGTCTGTCTGCCTGCCGTTTAAGCGCTTTAGCATTGAGTAACTTATTACTAACTCAGTCACCTAACACTATGTGGTATGTGCCAATTGTGCTCTGCATTTTACTGATGAAAAAACTGAGGCACAAAGTCTAAGCAAATTGCTGGAATTCATCCAGTTAGATAGTAACTGAGCTGGAATGTTAACCTTGGCAGTCTGCATATATTGTCCCTCAGGATTCCTTATCATGTTAAATAAGTTCCCCTCTGTTCCCCATTTTCAGAGAGGTGAATTTTGTCAGATGCTTTTTCTCTATCTATTGATTTAATTACGTGTGGTTTTCCTTTTTTGTGTCTGTTAATATGGTGGATTATAATGATTGATTTTCAAATTTCTGACATACTTATTTCTGGGAGACAGCTCACTTGGTTAGGATATATTTATACATAGCTGGATTTGGTTTGCTAATGTAGTCAGCCTTCTGTATCTGTGGTTTCCACAGCCATGGATTCAACCGACTGCAGGTAGAAAATATTTGGAAAAAAGCTGGCTGCAGTTGCTCACCCCTGTAATCCCAGCGCTTTTGGGGGCCAAGAAGTGTGGATCACTTGAAGCCAGGAGTTAAAGACAAACCTGGCCAACATGGTGAAACCTAGTTTCTACTAAAAATACAAAAATTAGTCCCAGCTACTGGGCTGAGGCACGAGAATCGCTTGATTACCCAGACTGGAGTGCGGTGGTGCAATCACAGTTCACTGCAGCCTAAAACTCCTGGGCTCAAGTGATCCTCCCACCTCAGCCTCCCGAGTACCTGGGACTACCGATACACACCATCATACTCACCTAATTTTTTATTTTTTGTAGAGACGAGGTCTCTTACCATGTTGCCCAGGCTGGTCTGAAACATCTGGCTTTGAGCCATCTTCCTGCCTTAGCCTGCCAAAGTGCTGGGATTACAGGTGTAAGAAAAACATGGATTTGTTTGTTTTTAAAAGAAACAGGGTTTTGCTCTGTCACCCAGACTGGAGAACAGTGTCAAGATCACAGCTCAGCGAAGCCTTGAACTCCTGGCCTCGAGCGATCCTCCTGCCTTAACTGCCGAAAACGTGTTTTTTTTTTATTCACAGTTTTAAGACTCTCTAAGAGGATGGGTGCGGTGGCTCAGACTTGTAATCCCAGCACTTTGGGAGGCTGAGGTGGGTGGATCACTTGAGGCCAGGAGTTCAAGACTAGTCTCACCAACATGGCGAAACCCCGTCTCTACCAAAAATACAAAAATTAGCTGGGAGTGGTGGTGCATACCTGTAGTCTCAGCTATTGGTGAGACTGAGGCAGGAGAATCACTCAAACCCGGGAGGATCGTAGTGAGCCAAGATCGTTCCACTGCACTCCAGCTTGGGCAACAGAGTGAGACTCCGTCTCAAAAAAAAAAAAGAGGCCGGGCGCGGTGGCTCATGCCTGTAATCCCAGCACTTTGGGAGGCCGAGGTGAGTGGATCATGAGGTCAAGAGATCGAAACCATCCTGGCCAACATGGTGAAACCCCGTCTCTACTAAAAATACAAAAAATTAGCTGGGCATGGTGGCAAGTACCTGTAATCCCAACTGCTTGGGAGGCTGAGGCAGGAGAATTGCTTGAACCAGGGAGGCGGAGGTTGCAGTGACCTGAGATCGCACCATTGCATTCCAGCCTGGGTAAAAAGAGCGAAACTCCGTCTCAAAAAAAAAAAAAGAAGAAAATATTTGGGAAAAAAATGGGTGGTTATATCTGTACTGAATGTGTACAGACTTTTCCTTGTCATTGTTTCCTAAACAATGCAGTATAACAGCTATTCATATAGCACTTATATTAGGTGTTGTAGGTAATCTAGAGATGACTTAAAATATGCTAGATTATATGTAAATATGACATCATTTTATATCAGGGACTTGAACATCTGTGGGTTTTGATTTGGGGTGGGGGAGATCTTGGAACCAATTCCCCAGAAATGTGGAGGGACAGCTGTATTTTGTTGAGGATTTTTACATCTATGTTTATGAGGGATTTTGATTGTAGTTTTTTGGTAATTTCCTTGTGTGGTTTTAGTATCAGATAATGCAAGCCTCATAAAATGAAGAAATACAGTCTTTGTTTCTTCTAGGGTGATTTTTTATTCACCCTGTATGCTTGTTTAGGGTTTTATTATGTAAGAGGCTTTCTCAGATTTATAGTGATTCTTAGCTGGTTTGGCTCATATTTACGCTTGGGGCACTAAAAAGGTGATTGGAAGTGCTGAGTCTTTGGATAAGATTTGTTCCTTTTGTGCCTACATTGTCTACAGGGATGTTATTCTGCTTCTTACTGTCTTTTTTTCCCTCATAGTAACTGCATGGAATTTGATCTTGAGTTTTTGGGGGGTTTTGTGTGTATAATTTAAAATTTGCTTATCTCTTACTGTTGCAGGACTTTTCCATAGTTTAGCTAAAGACGGAGTCCTTGTCTCACAGCCACGATAATTTAGGCTCGCAGATAATTTGAAGCGTGAGTAAAACAGGGTTTTATTGGGTGACAAGGGAAAAAAGGGGGAACAGGGACTCTGCGAGGCTAGAGTTCCTGCTGCTGCGCTTCCTGCCTCACAGCTTTGAATCCCAGGTTCCACACAGGAAGAAGAGGGGCCAGGCTCCTTCCCGCTACAAAGAGCAGGAACCTCTGTGGCTCCACCCCAGGGTGCATTCCTCCCAGTCCGCTGGCTGGCTGGAGCTTCTCCCGGAACCCCCTCCCACATGGCTGTCTCACTATTGAGATTAAGCATCTTTTTACATGTTTAAGATCCAGAGCCATGTGCATCTACTTGTCTGAACTGTCTACAACATTTGCCTGTTTTTATGATGAAAACAGGCAAAAGTTTTCAAAAATAGTGCAGAGCTTTGTACAAAATTAGAAAATGCGTATATAAAAATAATTACAGTTGAATTACCTAGAGACCATCAGTGTCAATCTCTTAGCGAATACTCTGATTTTCTTTGTACACCTAGGTGTAGATATTTGTATTTTTTTCCTCAGCCTGCAATTGTGTTTACTTACATCACTTTTCAACCTGCTCTTTTCAGTGTACAGTCTCTACCCATTTATTTTAGTAAATGTTTTATCTTACATACAGATCATACTCAAATTTTCCAAAATGGTTATAGCTTGTGTGTTCAAATCACAGTTGAGTTCAAGACTACACATATTATCCAGTTGTTCCATCCTTGAGTCTCTTTTAATCTAGCACACTCCCCTGTCTATAATGACATAGATTGCTGAAAAAGATCAAGCCATACGTCCTGCAGCATGTTTCACCTCTTGGATTTGTCTGGTTATTCCCTCATGGCATTGTTTTAGTTGTTCCTTTGTTCCTTTAGTTCTCTATAAATCTGAAGTTAGATCTAAATGCTCGATGGGTTCCAATGAAATATTTTGGCTAGAATGCATTATCAATGGATGTCTGATGTTTGGATAGCATCAGAAGATATAATATCAGGTTGATAACTATAGTGGTGACTACTAAATCAGGGTGATGACAGTCTGATCCCTATGTTGTATACTTGTTTTTTCCTTTGGAACTTTTAGAACTGGAAAGTATTCCATGTGACAGTATACTTAATGGTTAAAACTTAAATTGCTTTTTAATTTTTTTTTTTTTTAGATGGAGGTCTCACTGTGTTGTTCAGTCTGGACTCAAATTCCTGAGCTTAAGAGAGCTTCTCAGGCAGCTGAGACTACCTGTTACCTGAAAGGGGGTCCAGATCCAGACCCCAAGAGAGGGTTCTTAGATCTTGAACAAGAAAGAATTCGAGGGAAATCCATACAGAAAAGTAAACAAGTTTATTAAGAAAGTAGAGGAATAAAGAATGTCTACTCCATAGACAGAGCAGACCCAAGGGCTGCTGGTTGTCCATTTTTATGGTTATTTCTTGATTATATGCTAAACAAGGGGTAGCTTATTCATGCCTCCCCTTTTCAGCCCATTTAGAGTAACTTCATGACATTGCCATGGCATTTGTAAGCTGTCATGGCGCTGGTTTTGGTGGGTTTTAGCCGGCTTCTTTACAGCAGGCTGTTATATCAGCAAGGTCTTCATGACCTGTATCTTGTGCCAACCTTCTAGCTTACCCTATGACTTAGAATGCCTTAACCTCCTGGGAATGCATCCCAGCAGGTTTCAACCTCATTTTATCCGGTCGCTATTGAGGATAGAGTTGCTCTGGTTCACACACCTCTGGCACACCCAGCTTCTTAAATTGCTTTTGACATCACTTGATAACCCTTGCCTAAACTACTACTGTCATTAGAGTTTGAGAAGTGATGTTTTTCTAATTCTTTGTTCTTCTATATTTATTAGTTGACATTTTTCTGTAAAGTGTAGCTTTCCTTTATCAATTGGAACAGTATAAATGTTTAATTCTTTTCCCTTAATTACAATTTTCAAAATAGGTAGTAATTTTAAATAGCAGTCTAAAATGGTACAATTTTTTTTTCTGTCTTTTTTTTTTTTTTTTTTTTTGAGACAGAGTCTTGCTCTGCCGCCCAGGCTGGAGTGCAGTGGCCGGCTCTCAGCTCACTGCAAGCTCCGCCTCCCGGGTTGACGCCATTCTCCTGTCTCAGCCTCCCGAGTAGCTGGGACTACAGGCGCCCGCCTCGTCGCCCGGCTGGTTTTTTGTATTTTTTAGTAGAGACGGGGTTTCACCGTATTAGCCAGGATGGTCTCGATCTCCTGACCTCGTGATCCGCCCGTCTCGGCCTCCCAAAGTGCTGGGATTACAGGCTTGAGCCACCGCGCCCGGCTTTTCTGTCTTTTAATATCATGAGGGGCTCACAGATTTTTTTTTTTTTTGAGACGGAGTCTCGCTGTGTCGCCCAGGCTGGAGTGCAGTGACGCGATCTCGGCTCACTGCAAGCTCTGCCTACAGGGTTCATGCCATTCTCCTGCCTCAGCATCCCGACTAGCTGGGACTACAGGCGCCCGCCACCTCGCCCGGCTAGTTTTTTTGTATTTTTTAGTAGGGACGGGGTTTCACTGTGTTAGCCAGGATGGTCTCGATCTCCTGACCTCGTGATCCGCCCGTCTCGGCCTCCCAAAGTGCTGGGATTACAGGCGTGAGCCACCGCGCCCGGCCTATGGCTCACAGATTTTTATTGATTCAGTGTGTTTTCATTTTCTAACAATTACCTGTTTTAATGTTCAAGTCTTCACTGCTTTGGCCAGTAGGAGCTCTTTCAAGCTGGATCCTGTATCCTTTTAATTTGATCTTTTTTATTATTATTTATTTTTTATGAGTCAGCATCTTGCTTACTGTAGCCTTCAGTTCCTGGGCTCAAGAGATCCTCCTGCCTCAGGCTCCCCAATAGATGGGAACTACAGGTGTGTGCCACTATGCCTGGCTAATTTTTTAAAAATCTTCTGTAGAAACAGGCTCTTCCTCTGTTGCCCAGCCTGGTCTCGAACTCATGGGCTCAAGCATTCCCCCGCCCCATACTCACTCACCTTGGCCTCCTAAAGTTGTGAGATTACAGGCGTGAGCCACTGCACCTGGCCTTGATCTATTATTTTTAAATAGCTTCCTGGCTTTCTGGCACAGAAAAATGTCTGGTTTTACCTTGTGCTTTCTTTGCCTCAGACCTGAAATGAGTTTTTTTTTCCTCAGGGAGCCTTTCTGTGGTAAATGGCCTCAACTTTGAACTTTAGAGATGCTTGATGTTACCAGAATGATGTAGTTTGTGTGCCATTTGTCTAGTGGACAAAACTAGGAAATACTTATCTTAAAAAGGGTTCGAATTCATATTGATATTTTTAATTCTTTTTTTTTTTTTTTTTTTTTGAGATGGAGTTTCACTCTTGTTGTCCAGGCTGGAGTGCAATGATGTGTCTCAGCTCATTGCAACCTCTGTCTCCCAGGTTCAAGTGATGTTCCTGCCTCAGCCCCCCCGAGTAGCTGGAATTACAAGCATGTATCACCACACCCAGCTAATTGTGTATTTGTAGTAGAGATGGGGTTTCACCATGTTGGCCAGGCTGGTCTTGAATTCCTGACCTCAGACCATCTGCCAGCCTTGGCCTCCCGAAGTGCTGGGATTACAGGCATGAACCACCATGCCCAGCCTTTAATTTAACATCTGCGTTTTCACTTATTTAATTTTATTTATTTTTGAGATGGAGTCTTGCTCTGTTGCCCAGGTTGGAGTGCAGTGGTGTGATCTAGACTCACTGCAACCTCCGTCTCATGGGTTCAAGCAGTTCTCTTGCCTCAGCCTCCTGAGTAGCTGGGATTACAGGTGTGCACCACCATGCCTGGTAATTTTTTTTTTTTTTTTTTTTTGAGGTGGAGTTTCGCTCTTGTTGCCCAGGCTAGAGTGCAATGGCGCAATCTCAGCTTGCCGCCACCTCCATCTCCTAAGTTCAAGCGATTCTCCTACCTCAGCCTTCCAAGTAGCTGAGATTACAGACACGCCACCACGTCCAGCTAATTTTTTTTTTTTTTTTTTGTATTTTTAGTAGAGTTGGGGTTTCACCATGCTGACCAGGCTGGTCTCAAACTCCTGACCTTGTGATCCGCCCGCCTATGCCTCCCAAAGTACTGGGATTACAGGCATGAGCCACTGTAATTTTTGTATTTTTAGTAGAGATGGGGTTTTGCCATGTTGGCCAGGCTGGTCTAGAACTCCTGACCTCAAGTGATCCACCCACCTCAGCCTCCCAAAGTGCTGGGATTACAGGCGTGAGCCACCGCTCCTGGCCAATTTCTTTGATTTTATAATTGTGTCATTTCTCTTATTCTGAAGATCTGGATTCTTAACATGATTGATTACTTGCTTTAACCTATGATATAAAGGAAATAGTTTCAAAATACCAACATTGATGTTACTACACAGAGTAGAACTTTTTTTTGTCTTTGGAATGCATCTTGATGAAGATGTGTAGTCAGAATACTGTTTTCAAAGTCCTGGGAATCTTTTGTTTATGTTGTTATTTTATCATTTTGGTATACAGTTATGTTTATTTATTCAAACTTTTGAATTTAAGGGATTTTCAAAGTTCTGTAGAGAGATAAACATAGTGAACTCTTGCTTCTACTCTGTTTTATCTTGACCCTTATAAGGAGCTGTTTTCATTAGTTTCTTGTTTATCCTTCTAGTGTCGCTTTTTCCGTATACAAACAAATATAAGCATATTCTTAATTCTTCCTTTTTCCTCATCCAAAGCTGGCATATTTCACACACTGTTCTTTTGCTTTTCCTCTCCTTTTTTTTCTCTTTAACTTAAGAGTATATCTTGGAGGTAAATACATAGAAATTCTACACATTGCATTGTAATGACTATGTGGTATTCCATTCTTTAGATGGACCATAGTCTTTTCAGCCAGTCACTTACTGTGAGACAACTTGAGCTGTTTCTAATTTTTTGCTATTACAAACAGTGCTGAGTGAATAACCTATTATATATTCTGGGATAAAAGTGGGACTGCTGGATAAAAAGGTAAATACATTTGTGTTTCTTTGTATTTTGGGGTGGTTTTTGTTTTTGTTTTTGTTTTTGAGACAGGGTCTCATTCTGTCACCCAGGCTGGAATGCAGTAGCATGTTCATGGCTCACTTCAGCCTTGACCTCCTGGGTTCAAGTGATCCTCCGTTCAGCCTCCCAAGTAGTGGGAACCAGAGGCGTGCCCACCGTGCCTGGCTAATGTTTAAAAATTTTTTGTAGTTACGGGGTCTCACTGTGTTGCCCAGCCTGGTCTCAAACTGCGGGGCTCAAGCAATCCTTCCACCTCAGCCTCCCAGAGTGTTGGAATTACAGGCATGAGCCACTGTGCCTGGCCCTGAGTTATTTCTTTATTTTTATTTATGTATTTATTTATGTATTTATTTATGTATTTATTTATTTATTTACTTATTTATATTTTGAGACAGGGTTTCATTTTGTCACCCAGGCCGGAGTAGAGTGATGAAAACATGGCTCACTGCTACCTCAGCCTCCCGGGCTTAATCAGTCCTTCCACTTCAGCCTTCCAGGTAGCTGGAACTACAGGCACAGTTCAGCAGGCCTGGCTAATTTTTGTATTTTTTGTGGAGACAGGGTTTCACCATGTTGCCCTGGCTGGTCTCCAACTCCGGAGCTCAAGAAATCCTCCTATCTTGGCCCCACAAAGTGCTGGGATTACAGGCATGAGCCACTTTGCCCAGCTCTGAGCTTTCCTTATATTTACAAAAATCTGAAATACATATATATATAATATATATATATGGCAGAGTATCACATGTACAGTTTAAAGAATACTAATCAAATGATACTTATGTACCCACCACCCAGTTTAATAACTAGAATATTTGTACCGTTGACATTGACATGTGCCTTGCTTTTCCTTTTTTTTTTTTTTTTTTTTGAGACGGGGTCTCCCTCTGTCGCCCAGGCTGGAGTGCAGTGGTGCGATCTCGGCTCACTGCAAGCTCCGCCTCCCAGGTTCATGCCATTCTCCTGCCTCAGCCACCCGAGTAGCTGGGACTACAGGTGTCCACCACCATGCCCAGCTAATTTTTTGTATTTTTTAGTATAGACAGGGTTTCATCATGTTAGCCAGGATGGTCTCGATCTCCTGACCTCGTGATCCGCCTGCCTCGGCCTCCCAAAGTGCTGGGATTACAGGCGTGAGCCTCCGTGCCTGGCTGCCTTGCTTTTCTTTATAGATTTACGACCTACCTAAATACAGTTTCAAAATATGAGTAGCAAGCAAAACTAGCTATGTAAGGAAAGGGTAGTAGTGCTGGGTATCTTAGTATTTAGCCTTAGTATTTATGTTGGTCGCTTAATATTCCTGATTTCCTTAAAGTATCTATATGTTCTCCAGCTATGCTTGGCATTCCGTAATCCACACTCCTCCAGGATACAACCTTCAGATTTTGCTTGGGTGTTGGGTGCTAGGGGTGGGTGCTGTGGTAGAACTAGTTGCCCATCGCTTAGACCTGTGGAGAGCCAATTGCCTCTCTTACAGCTTTCCCCTGGTTTGGGGGAACTCACCTTTACCTCTGGTCCCAGTGCCTTTTGAGGATTTTGCGTTGCATATCAACTTAGGCTTTTTCTTTTCCTAAGTCTGCAAGCAATTGCTGCTTACTCTCCAGGTTCTGGAAATGTGTTGCTGTTGTCTCCTTACCATTTCTTACCAGTATTGTAGGTTTACGTGTTTCAAAAGTCCTTTTGTGCTGCTGATTTTTTTTTTTTTAAGACAGAATCTCACTCTGTTGCCCAGGCTGGAGTGCAGTGGTGCCATCTTGGCTTACTGCACACTCTGCTTCCTGGGTTCAAGCAATTCTCCTGCCTCAGCCTCCTGAGTTGCTGGGATTACAGGAACACGCCACCGTGCCTGGCCAGTTTTTTGTATTTTTGGTAGAGATGGAATTTCAGCATGTTGCCCAGGCTGGTGTTGAACTCCTGACCTCAAGTGATCCGCTCTCCTTGGATTCCCAAAATGCTGGGATTACAGGTGTGAGCCACTGTGCCCGGCCTTGTGCTGATGATTTTACTTGAGGTTCAGGAGGAAGTAAAATTAACATTTGTGTGTTCAGACTGCTGTCTTAACCAGGAACTCACTGCTCTCTTCATGAAACACTGTCACTTAGTCCTTGGTGTTTAGGATACCAAACAGAATTCCATTTTGGATATTGATTGTTTCCACCTCAGCCCCAAATGCTTATTCTCCAGATTTTCACACAGCTGGCTCCTTCTGATCGCTTTTTAAAAAATTTTAATTTATGGCCGGGCGTGGTGGCTCAAGCCTGTAATCCCAGCACTTTGGGAGGCCGAGACGGGCGGATCACGAGGTCAGGAGATCAAGACCATCCTGGATAACACGGTGAAACCCCGTCTCTACTAAAAAAAAAACTACAAAAAACTAGCCGGGCGAGGTGGCGGGCGGCTGTAGTCCCAGCTACTCGGGAGGCTGAGGCAGGAGAATGGCGTGAACCCGGGAGGCGGAGCTTGCAGTGAGCTGAGATCCGGCCACTGCACTCCAGCCTGGGCAAGAGAGCGAGACTCCTTCTCAAAAAGAAAAAAAAAAATTTAATTTATGTATTTATGTTTTTGAGACAGGATCTTGCTTTATTACCCAGACTGGAGTTCAGTGGTGTGATCTTGACTCACTCCAGCCTTGACCTCCCAGGCTCGAGTGATCTTTCTACCTCAGCCTCCTGAGTAGCTTAGACTAGAGGTGTGTACCACCAAGCCCAGCTAATTTTTGTAGTTTTTGTAGAGAGAGGGTTTCATAGTTGGCCAGGCTGGTCTTGAACTCCTGGGCTCAGGTGAACCACCTGCCTCGGCCTACCAAAAGGCTGAGATTATAGGCGTGAGCCACTGGTCTATCTTTTTTTTTTTTTTTAATCTCTTTTATCATTGCTTTAGTTTTCATGAGCTTTTTTATTTGTTTTGTTGTTTTTCTGAATTATTTTAAAAGTCTTATTTTTATTCCATGGACACCACAGTTTCTCTTATCTCTTTGAGGATAGTAATTACAAAGCCTTTTTCCTTAAGTTTTTAGTCTGTCCTCCTCCCCACCCCCTCTTTCTGCACTAATTTTGTTTCCTCTGAATTCCTTTCTGTTTATCTTGGATCTTGCCTTTCATGTTGGAGGCTTTTCTCACGTGTTTGGTGGTCCTTGGTACATTATGAGTGAAGTATTTAAAAGTTGATTGTAGGACATGTGTGGTGGCTTATGTCTGTAATCCCAGCACTTTGGGAGGCCAAGGCGGGCGGATCACCTGAGGTCAGGAGTTCCAGACCAGCCTGGCCAACATGGTAAAACCCCATCTCTACTAAAAATATAAAAATCAGCTGGATGTGGTGGTGCACTCCTGTTATCTCAGCTGCTCAGGAGGCCAAGACAGGAGAATCACTTGAACCTGGAAGACAGAGGTTGCGGTGAGCCGAGATCTCGCCAGTGCACTCCAGCCTGGGTGACAGAGCGTCTCAATAAACAAATAAATAAAGCTGATTGGATGTACAGGAGTATCAAAACAGTACTGTTTGTAATGACCAAACTGGAAACAACCTAGTTGTGCATCAACAGGAGAATGAATAAACAGATGGTGGTATAGTCATACAATGAAATACTATTTACTATTTAGGAGTGAGAATGAATAAACTACAGCTACATTGCAACAATGTGGATGACTTTCACAAACAAAATGTTGAATAAAAGAAGCCAGACACAGAAGAGTACACACTGCAGGCTCCTGTTGAAAGTTCAGAAGCAGGCAAAACTAACCCATGACGTTAGAAGTCAGGATATTGGTTCCCTTTAAGGGTAGTTTAGTGATTAATGACTGGAAGGGAGCACAGGGGGCCTTCTGGGATGCTGGTAATGTTCAGTTCCTCAAGCTGGGGCCCTGGTTATGCAAGCGTGTTCACTGTGTGTCATTCCATTGAACTGCATATTAGATTTATGTGCTTTTTGGTGTGTACACTTCAAATGAAAGTTTATATGAAGTAAAAGAGGAAAAAAGTAGTGGAATCTCTGTGTGGGCAGGGCTGGTTTATTGACTGGTACCACAGCATGTGGTCAGACATCCAAGCAACACTCTTTTGTTGGGGACCCTTGAATGTCAGTGTCTGAAGATGGGACATGGGTGTTTTTGTTCTTTCTGCTATGTTTAACTGGAAGTCTTTAGGTTTCCTTTTAAACCTCTTTTATTGAGAAGACAAAGTGTTTTTTAAATTAGATTTGAAAGATACCCAAGATGAAGTAGTACATCTTGTTTGAGAAACACATTAGTAGAATTG
Source organism: Rhinopithecus roxellana (assembly GCF_007565055.1). Lineage (NCBI taxonomy): Eukaryota > Metazoa > Chordata > Mammalia > Primates > Cercopithecidae > Rhinopithecus > Rhinopithecus roxellana. Next base: position 62,769,625 of record NC_044568.1, read on the forward strand.
GAATTTCTGTTCATTCACTCATTCATTCAGCAAATACTTAAAAGTCAAGTTGAACAGGGTTTATGTCCTCTTGGAGTATATAGAGCATAGCAGAAATTACCAACATTAAATATAAGTGGGATGAGTTATGGAGCGGAAATAGAGACTGCCATACAAGCCTAGGATAGAAGAACATAGGGTAGTCTTCAGGGGCAGAGAAGACTTCCCCAAGGAAATGATGTTTTCGTTAGGTGAAGAATGGAAGAATAGGGGAAAATTCACTTTTTTTTTCTTTATTTGAGGCGGAGTCTTGCTCTGTCCCCCTGGCTGGAGTGCAGTGGCGCGATCTTGGCTCACTGCAAGCTCTGCCTCCTGGGTTCACGCCATTCTCCTGCCTCAGCCACCCGAGTAGCTGGGACTACAGGCGCCAGCCACCGCGCCCGGCTAGTTTTTTGTATTTTTAGTAGAGACGGGGTTTCACCGTGGTCTTGATCTCCTGACCTTGTGATCCGCCAGTCTCGGCCTCCCAAAGTGCTGGGATTACAGGTGTGAGCCACCTCGCCCGGCGGAAAATTCACTTTTTCTTAATGAAAATGTCTTGGTGTGAAAGCTTGTATTAATGAAAGTGTCTCATCTTGATGTGAAAACCTTTATTCCTGTCTGATCACCCTGTTAATGTGATTTCAGGTGGAGAGTATAGTGAAGATGATGTAAATGAATTAGTGAAGGAAGATGAAGTGGATGGTGAAGAGCAGACACAGAAAACCCAAGGGAAAAAAAGAAAGGCCCAGAGCATTCCAGCCAGGTGATGCTGCCCTCAAGGCCCTTAGAAGTTAGGGGCTATTGTCACAACCATCCTGATTGCTAAGATTTATCTGATGATAGATTTAATGAAGCCAGAGTTTCTAATCCTTTTCTCTTTGAGGGAAACATTTGCTGTTATTTTAGGATTAACTTCTTGGTCTCTGGAAAGCTTTAAAAATTTTGAACTTTAATGTAAAAAAAAGTTTATAGGTAATATGTATATATGGTTAAAACAGAAAATTCAGTCCCTAAAAAGATGTTTACCCTGTTCCTAGCCCTTGTTGCTTTGCCTCTGAAGAACTATGCTACCAGAGATAGTCTGTGCATGTAAAAGCATATATGTCTATATTTTCTTTCTTCCTTTCTTTTTAAGAAAAAAATATAAATAGTAGCATACTCTTTTTCTCATTTTCATTTCTCTTTATTTCACATCTCGGAGATGGTACCATGGCAGTATCTCCTCTTTTTCATAGTATTACAGTATATGAATAGGCCTTACTTTATTTAGGCTTTCCTGTATTGAGGTATGTTTAGATTGTATCTAGTCTTTACTACAACAAACAAGACTGCAGTGAATATTCTTTTTATACATGTATACAAAGTATACATAAATACATAAATGTATATAATGTATACATGTATAAATATATCTGTAAATGAAACATTTAGAAGTGGAATTGTTTGATCTAAGGTTATATATGCAAGTAAATTTAAAAAATACAGATATTAGCAAATTGCCTCACATAGGCCTGGTATAGGCTTATGTTCCCATGAAAATTATGAAAATTCTGACAGGCTATTTAACTTAGATAAGGGCATCTTCCATAGAAGTCTTTTACCTCACTTGGGTGTTTCTGTCTTCCTGGGCATTGAAGCAAAAAGCAGATTATCATTTATGAAAAGGCAAAAAGAATTCTAGGTATTAGATGGATTCGCCTAAAGTCAAAATAGTCTAAGAAGCAATGTACTCTTATAAGTCTTGGGCCCAGTTTTTTTGGTTTTGAATTTTTTTTTTTTTTTTTTGGAGACAGAACCTCACTCTGTTGCCCAGGCTGGAGTGCAGTGGCGTGATCTCTGTTCACTGCAACCTCCGCCTCCTGGATTCAATTCCCTGCCTCAGCCGCAGAGTAGCTGGGATTATAGGCACCTGCGAACACGTCTGGCTAATTTTTGTATTTTTAGTAGAGACGGAGTTTCACCATGTTGGCCAGGCTGGTCTTGAAGTGCTGACCTTGTCTCATCTTGATGTGATGAAAGTTTATATGAAGAAAAAGAGAAAAAAGGTAGTGGAATATCTGTGTGGGCCTTGGCCTCCCAGAGTGCTGGGATTACAGGCGTGAGCCACCTCGCCTGGCCTGTCCTTGAAGTTTTCTGTATTGCAGCTCTCATGTGTTCCGAAAGTGGGAAGAAACATGGATTTTTTTCTTTTTCCTTGAGAACTCTTGGAAGAAATAGTGGAAATAAAGTTGAGGCTCTTCTCAATAGAACTTGTTCTACAAATGGAGTAGCTTTAAAAAGTCACCAATGTCTGGCACATAAAGTATGTTCTTAGAATATTCCTCCTGGGCAGATTAATTCTGTGATTAGGTGATTTGGATGGTTTCTTTGTGAAAACAGCTGGTCCTGATTTAGAAGGAGAACGCCATACTTTGATTTTAAGTGACTGGAGAAAAGTTAGCAGTAAGAGCTCAGTTCTTTTTTTTTTTTTTTCCTCAATTCTTTTTTTTCCTTCTACAAAATTTCAGCTTACCTCTTCTATTCACCTCTTCTACTCATTAATCAGTAGTCCCAGAATTTAAAATGTTCTCGGGTTTACAAGATTGTGTTTGGGATTGGGAGAGGGATAACTGAAATCATTTTGCGCTGTCTGTCTTTCCTTTTCCCTGTGACTGCTGGTAATTAGGAAGAGAAAACAAGGTGGCCTCTCATTAGAAGAAGAGGAAGAGGAGGATGCCAATTCAGAATCTGAGGGAAGCAGTAGTGAGGAGGAAGATGAAGCTGCAGAGCAGGAAAAAGGCATTGGATCAGAGGATGCAAGGAAAAAGAAGGAGGATGAACTCTGGGCCAGCTTCCTCAATGATGTGGGACCAAAATCAAAAGCGCCCCCAACTACACAAGTTAAGGTAAGTTGAGAGATTAATAAGGTGAATGCCTCTCCAGAAACACCCTACATTACTGACATTTGAAGCCTACGGAAATCGACCAGATGCCTTTTGCTAACAGTTGTACTAAGTGAAAAGCAAAGCATTTCCTATGGTAGGAGAATAAGCTTCTCTAATCATATAAATTTCCAATAGGCCTTTAACTAATTAGAGATGAGACATTTAAGAGTAGCTATAGGCTGAGTGCAGTGGCACACGCCAACAATCCCAGCACTTTGGGAGGCTGAGGCAGGCGGATCATTTGAGGTCAGGAGTTTGAGACCAGCCTGGTCAACATGGCAAAACCCTGTCTCTACTAAAAATACAAAAATTAGTTGGATGTGGTGGTGGTTGCCTGTAATCCCCTACTTTGGACACTGAGGCAAGGAGAATCACTTTAACCTGGGAGGTGGGAAGGTTGCAGTGAGCCAAGATTGTGTTACTGCACTCCAGCTTGGGCAACAGAGTGAGACGCTGTCTCAAAGAAAAAAATAATAAAAAGTAGCTATAAACAATATGGTTCATCTTTTGGTGAAACTGATTACATTTCTTGTTTTTTTTTTTGTAGAAAGGAGAGGAGACTGAAGAGACAAGTTCAAGTAAATTGTTGGTAAAAGCAGAAGAGCTAGAGAAACCTAAAGAAACAGAAAAAGTTAAAATCACCAAGGTGTTTGATTTTGCTGGTGAAGAAGTACGGTAAGTTTCACAAACTTTGAAACTAGTGTTTTTAAAAATGAGCGTCTCTCTCTAACTGGTTTTAGCCATCTATCCTCATTTCAATCCATCATAATATTTTGGGAGAGTTATATTTGAACTCAAGGAAAACTGACTCTATAAATTATCAGGGAGCATGAGAAAGGTCCTTTCACATATAGCAGTGTAGTTTTTGAGCTTTACAAAGTGGTCAGCTGAACAGAAGCAAGGGAATATAAGAGTTAAGTATTTTGTTCCACTTGATCATTGCCATGTTTTGTGACTTTTGTTAAGTCATGTTTCCCTTTATTACTTTCCTTGACTGCAGTCTGAGCCCCATTGAAGTCTCTGAAATCAGATAAGAAAATACAAGGAGACAAATTTGGTTTCAGTATTATTTTCTTTTTCTGAGACGGAGTCTTGCTCTGTAGCCCAGGCTAGAATGCAGTGGCATGATCTCAGCTCACTGCAATCTCCCCCTCCTATATCCCATTTCAAGCAATTCTCCTGCCTCAGCCTCCTGAGTAGCTGGGATTACAGGCACACGCCACCATACCTAGCTAATGTTTTTGTAGTTTTTTTGTTTTGTTTTGTTTTTGTTTTTGTGTTTTTTTAGATGGAGTTTCACTTCCGTTGCCCAGGCTGGAGTGCAGGGTGTAATCTCGGCTCATTGCAACCTCCACCTCCCAGATTCAAGCAGTTCTCCTTCCTCAGCCTCTCGAGTAGCTGGGATTGCAGGCGTGTGCCACCACGCCCAGCTAATTTTTGTGTTTTTGGTAGAGATGGGGTTTCGCCATGTTGGGCAGGCTGGTCTTGAACCCCTGACCTCAGGTGATCCACCTGCCTCGGCCTCCTGAAGTGCTAGGATTACAGGCATGAGCCGCTACGCCTGGCCTTTTCTTTTTTTTTTTTTTTTGAGACAGAGTCTTGCTCCGTCGCCCAAGCTGGAGTGCAGTGGTGCGATCTTGGCTCACTGCAAGCTTCACCTCCTGGGTTCACACCATTATCCTGCCTCAGCCTCCCAAGTAGCTGGGACTACAGGTGCTTGTCACCACGCCCTGCTAATTTTTTTATATTTTTAGTAGAGACGGGGTTTTACTGTGTTAGCCAGGATGATCTCGGATCTCCTGACCTCAAGTGATCCGCCCGCCTCGGCCTCCCGAAGTGCTGGGATTACAGGCGTGAGCCACAGTGCCTAGCCATGTTTTTGTAGTTTTAGTAGAGACAGGGTTTCACCATGTTGGCCAGGCTGGTCTTGAACTCCTGACCTCGTGATCCACCTGCCTCGGCCTCACAAAGTGCTGAGATTATAGGCGTGAACCACCGTGCCCTGCCTCAATATTATTTTCTTACCTTAATAATATTTTTCCGATTGATTAATAAGGTTTATTTACCATAGGTTAAGTAGGGGCTTAATGCCTTGACCGGGTTAGTCTCCTGGTTGTTAGGTAAGAGCCACATACCTGTAATTTCCCCTCCCCCATTTATTTCAATTTTATTATGTGAAAATAGCAGATTTGTAATTTAGAACTAAATGAGAATAGAGAAAGTACCAATCAATAAATTTATGGGCGGTCACATTGATTTTCATTGGCAGTAATTAATTAGACCTGTAGGCTCTCTGAAAATACAATTTTCCCTAAAATTGTTATTCTTAAAAATAATGGTTTCAATGATTATTTATCTAGTGAGGGTATATTTATGAAAAAATTGACATTATCAGTGTTTTTGTTTTGTGTTTGTTTTTGTTTTGTTTTTTGTTTTTTTTTTTGAGAAAGGGTTGTTTTTGAGAAAGGCTGTGTTGACTAGGCTGGTCTTGAACACCTGGGCTCAAGCAATCCTCCAGCCTCGGCCTCCTAAGTAGCTGGGACTTCAGGGTTGTACTACTCTCCCTGGCCATTATCACTTTTATAAATGGTATGGAACAAAACTTTTTATTATTAAAAATTTCTCTCTAACTTCTTCTGAAAAAATGTCACACTTACAGAAGTGTTGCAAGAATAGTGTTAAAACAAACACCTACATACCTATCATCCAGATTCACCACTGGTTAATGTATTGCCTCTCTCTCACCATTTGTATCTGGGTTTTTCTTTTGTTTTGGCTGAACCATTTGAGATTTACTTGTAGACACTGTGACACATCAGCCTTTAATACTTTAGCACGTGTCTCCTACAACCAAGGGCATTCTCCATTGTAACACAATATAGCTCTCTAAAGTTAACATTAGAGCAGATTGCTATCTATAGTGAAGGACCCCAACTTAAAATTTTCAATCTATTGCAGATCAGTACTTTTCTAAAAACACAATACAAAGGAATTACTAGAAAAACAAATATAAAAGATAACTAACGTTTTACTAAGATTCAGCAGATACCCTACTACCTCTTTTTGTGGCCGTGGGGCTCAGGCTGCAGCACCACAGCACTGTGTGCGTATAACTGGGGCCACCTGCCCCCTCCAAGTGTGGGCCTTTTAACCTCTATCGACAGGTGTGGGGGGAAAAAAAGGATTTAATAGATATAACATTACATTTCAATGCATGTGGTCAAAACGAACTGCAGACAAGAAAAAGGAAAGAATTACATAACTATGCAGGCTGTTCATGGAAAGTGTTAATATACGGGGAATGACTGTTACCTTTCATTCTGTTATCAAGACAAAAAGCTGGCCTGGCATGGTGGCTCATGCCTATAATCCCAGCACTTTGGGAGGCCAAGGTGGGTGGATCGCTTGAGGTCAGGAGTTTGAGACCAGCCTGAGCAACATGGTGAAACACTGTCTCTACTAAAAATACAAAAATTAGCCGGGTGTGGTGGTGCACATCTGTAATCCCAGCTACTTGGGAGGCTGAGACAGGAGAATCGCTTGAATCCGGTAGGCGGAGGTTGCAGTAAGCCGAGATCGCACCACTGCACCCCAGCCTGGGCAACAGAGCGAGACTCTGTCTCAAAACAAAAAATCAAAAAGCTGAGTAAAATATCAATTCTCAGTATTAAATGTCAGACGCACACTTTGAATAAGCATTATTTTGTTTTTATTACTATTATTTTTTTGAGATTTATTACTATTATTTTTTTAGAGTCTTGATCTGTCACCTAGGCTAGAGTACAGTGGCATGATCTCGGCTATCTGCAACCTCCGCCTCCCCAGTTCAAGTGATTCTCTTGCCTCAGCCTCCAGAGTGGCTGGGTTTACAGGTGCCTGCCACCATGCCTGGCTAATTTTTGTGTTTTTAGTAGAGATGGAGTTTCACCGAGTTGACCAGGCTGATCTTGAAATCTTGACCTTATGATCCACCCTCCTCGGCCTCCCAAAGTGCTGGAATTACAGACGTTAGCCACTGCACCCGGCCCACTGTTTATATTAATATTTAAAGTTTTAATTGTGATGAAAGACCTTATTTCTTTATTGTTAATCTAAATTGTATTGATGACTCTGCTCCTCCTGGTGGATAATTTATATGTAAATTATTTCTTTGTTGGTTTTCTCCTTCCTGCCTTCCATCCACCATTCCATCTTTCACACACACAAAAATTTTTTTTTTTAACATGAAATCTGCCAGGGTGTAACACAGAGATACTTTCATGGGATCAGAAGTATACATTTTAAAGCAGTTTCATTTAGTTCAGAGTTTTCGTTTTTGCCTTTATCCAGAATGAATCTGGATAAAAGTAAAAAATGTACTGTGTTTCGTTTCCTTTCCCTTCCTTCCCTTCCTTCCCTTCCTTCGCTTCCTTCCCTTCTTTCCCTTCCTTCCCTTCCTTCCTTTCTTCCTTCCTTCTGTCTCCTTCCCTCCCTCCCTTCCTTTGTTTCTTTCTTTTTTTTTTTTTTTGAGACAGAGTCTCTGTTTATCACCCAGGCTGGAATGCAGTGACACAGTCTCAGCTCACTACGGCCTCAATCTTTAGGACTCAAGTCATTCTCCCACCTCAGCCTCCCGAGTGGGTAAGACTACGGGCATATATCACCACGCTTGGCTAATTTTTGTATTTTCTGTAGAGATGGGTTTCACCATTTTGCCTAGGCTGGTCTCGAACTTCTGGGCTAAAGTGATCCTTCTGCCTTCGCCTCCCAAAGTGCTAGGATTGCAGGTGTGAGCCACCAGCACCCTGCCTGTGATAGTGTTTTCAAAGTTTATATTAAATGCTTCATTAGTAGCCATTTTCAATAATTTATCCCATCAAGTTATAATTAAATTTAAGTTATATTTTAGTGAAAGAAAAAAGGAATTCTGGAAGCCCGAATTTCCTATACATGAATTCTTTTTTTTTTTTTTTTTTTTTGAGACAGGGTCTTGCTCTATTGTTCACGCTAGCCTCAACCAACTACAAGGCTCAATTGACTTCCCCCGACCTCAGCCTCCTGAGTAACTGGGGCTACAGGCATATGCCACCCGTGCCCATCTAACTTTTAAAATTGTTTTGTAGCAATGTCGTCTCACTGTGTTGCCCAGGCTGCTCTTGAACTCCTGGGCTCAAGCGATCCTGCTGCCTTGGCGCCCCAAAGTGCTGGGATTACAGATGTGAGCCACCACACCCAGCCATGTGTGAATTTTTTTTTAATAGAAAGTACAATTCAAAACATTCTATGAAACATGTTACTTTATAGAAACACCACTTTTCTAGGCTTCTATCTTTCATTATTACCCGTATAATTTATTTGCTACTGAAAAACATGTTAAATTACTTTCTTGCCTGGAACTACTAGGATTATTTTTTGTTTTTTAGAGACAGGAGCTGTCTCACTCTGTCACCCAGGTTGGAGTGTGGTTGTGCAATCATTGCCTACTGTAACCTTGAACTCACGGACTCAAGTGATCCTTCCATTTCAGCCTCCCACCACACCCTTCCAAGTGAACATCACCACAACTAGCTAATTATTTTATTTCATTTATTTGTTTGCTTGTTTATCTATCTATCTGTCTGTCTGTCTGTCTGTCTATCTATCTATCTATCTGAGACGGAGTCTTTGTCATCCAAGCTGGAGTGCAGTGGTATGATCTCGGCTCACTACAACCTCTGCCTCCCAGGTTCAGGTGGTTCTCCTGCCTCAGTCTCTCGAGGAGTTGGGATTACAGGCATCTGCCACCACACCTGGCTAATTTTTGTATTTTTAGTACAGATGGTCACCATGTTGACCAGGCTGGTTTTGAAATCCTGACCTCAAGTGATGCTCCCGCCTCAGCCTCCCAAAGTGCTGGGATTACAGGCGTGAGCTATCACGCCCGGCTTATTTGTTTATTTTTATTTATTTATTTTTTTTTTATTTTTTGAGATGGAGTCTTGCTCTGTCACCCAGGCTGGAGTGTAGTGGTGTGATCTCGGCTCACCACAACCTATACCTCCCGGGTTCAGGCTGTTCTCCTGCCTCAGCCTCCCGGGTATTTGGAATTACAGGTGCGTGCCACCACGCCCAACTAATTTTTGTATTTTGAGTAGAAATGGGTTTCACCATGTTGGCTAGGCTGATCTTGAACTCCTGACCTTGTGATCCACCCGGCTTGGCCTCCCAAAGTGCTGGAATTACAGGCGTGAGCCACTGTGCCTGGCCTATTTGTTTATTTGTTTATTTTTAATATTGTATTTAATTTTTTTGAGACAGGGTCTCACTCTGTTGCCCAGGCTGGAGTGTAGTGGTACCATCATGGCCCACTACAGCTGTGATCTCCCAGGCTCAAGAGATCCTTTCACCTCAGCCTCTCTGATACCTGCAAGACCAGCTTGGTCGGGGAGACCCTAACCCGGTGACACTGGAGGAATTAAAGACACACATACAGAAATACAGAGGTGTGAAGTGGGAAATCAGGGGTCTCACAGCCTTCAGAGCTGAGAGCCCTGAACAGAGATTTACCCACATATTTATTAACAGCAAGCCAGTGATTAGCATTGTTTCTATAGATACTTGATTAACTAAAAGTATGCCTTATGGGAAACGAAGGGATGGGCCTAATTAAAGGAATAGATTGGGCTAGTTAACTGTAGCAGGAGCATGTCCTTAAGGCACAGATCACTCATGCTATTGTTTGTGATTTAAGAATGCCTTTAAGTGGTTTTCCACCCTGGGCGGGCCAGGTGTTCCTTGCCCTCATTCCTGTAAACCCACAACCTTCCAGCTTGGGCGTTAGGGCCATTATGAACATGTTACAGTGCTGCAGAGATTTTGTTTATGGCCAGTTTTGGGGCCAGTTTATGGCCAGATTTTGGGGGGAGGGCTGCTCCCAACATGTCCCCCTTCTTTTTTTTTTTTTTTTTTTTTTTTTGAGACGGAGTCTTGCTCTGCCGCCCAGGCTGGAGTGCAGTGGCCGGCTCTCAGCTCACTGCAAGCTCCGCCTCCCGGGTTTACGCCATTCTCCTGTCTCAGCCTCCCGAGTAGCTGAGGCCCCGAGTACAGGCGCCCGCCTTGTCGCCCGGCTAGTATGTCCCCCTTCTTTGATTTGCAAATCGAATAAAAGCAAAGGCAGCTTTGTCAGGGTGAGCTACTTCTCACAGGAGTCAGGATCCACATCTGCAGACTGTACAAAGACAAACAGCATAGATTAAAAACACATCATTGAAATCACAGAGCTTCCAAGTGTTTTTATCCATTTTCAGCTCCTTTAAGCACTCCAGTTCCTGGCATTAAGGTCAAGTGTGCCTGGGATGCTTTAAATATTTTTTCTTTAATTTTGCAATATCCAAAGACAAGTTTGCAGAGTGTCCTTCTAGAGGCTTTTTTATTTCTTCCCTAATTTTGATCTTTTTTTTTTTTTTTTTCTGAAACGGAGTCTCGCTCTGTCCCTCTGGCTGGAGTGCAGTGGCGCAATCTCGGCTCACTGCAAGCTCCGCCTCCTGGGTTCCCACCATTCTCCTGCCTCGGCCTCCTGAGTAGCTGGGACTACAGGCGCCCGCCACTGCGCCTGGCTAATTTTTTGTATTTTTAGTAGAGACGGGATTTCACCGTGGTCTCCATCTTCTGACCTTGTGATCCTCCCACCTCGGCCTCCCAAAGTGCTGGGATTACAGGCGTGAGCCACCGCACCCGGCCAAATTTTGATCTTATTAAGAGCATTTAATAGTTTCCACAAATCCTTATGTTAAGCTCCTAGAGTGGACCATATCATTTGAGGTTGAGGTGCCACTATACCGCCATGTTTCCAGATAATAGGAACTTCTGCTGTACTTCTTATCATTTCTGCAATCTTACCGTTTTGTTCAGATCATCTTAACGTAGTGTGACCGAGGCACGCAGACTGAGAGGTGCAATTTAAGCTAAACATCTCCTTAGGGGACCAATTAATGATTCCATAGGAATTGTTGTGCAGCACCTCTGCCTGTTCTGCAGTGCAATCTTCCTAAACAAGTACATTCATTTTTTTCTTTTTTTTTTTTTGAGAAGGAGTCTCGCTCTGTCACCCAGGCTGGAGTGCAGTGGCTGGATCTCAGCTCACTGCAAGCTCCGCCTCCCGGGTTTATGCCATTCTCCTGCCTCAGCCTCCCGAGTAGCTGGGACTACAGGCGCCCGCCACCTCGCCCGGCTAGTTTTTTGTATTTTTTAGCAGAGACGGGGTTTCACCGTGTTAGCCAGGATGGTCTCGATCTCCTGACCTCGTGATCCGCCCGTCTCGCCCTCCCAAAGTGCTGGGATTACAGACGTGAGCCACCGCGCCCGGCCTACATTCATTTTTTTCTAACTGAGTGTAATCCTGTTTACAAATAGGTTTTTGAGGGTGGTATGCCTTAATTATAGGAGCAGATTTATTATGGTAAATACTGAGATCAGAAAGCATGTGTAACTGTGTCATAGAATGATTGCATTCAGGCATTACTGCTAGCCAAGATTGATAAATATACCCAATAAGTGTAATTGTTCTCTTCAGTCCTTATTGAAGGAATATTCACGACAGTGGTGATAACCGCTATCATAGCTACCATTAAATTACTCGTTGTGACTGGTTATCCCACTTTCCTCAGGTTTTCTTCCACCATCTGTGACAGCTTCTTGATCTGTCCCCAGGTGGGTGGCTATGTTCGATGGGTGTTGCTCATGACAGTTGGGGCCGTCGTCAGCATCACTCTCGACATGGCTGCAACCGGGTGGTCCTCGGGATCCACCCGGAGTCTCTTCCTCGGCATCTGTCTCATGATAAGGTTTCAGGTGTCTTGATGGTATCCAAATCGGCTGTTGATTTTTGCCTGGAGAAATACAAGCATAACCTCTACCCCAAGTTATTATTTTACCTATTTCCCAACTTTTTGTTATTGGATCTCGCCACCAAATCAGTTGTTCTGTTTCTGTCTTTGCAGGTGGTTTCTGTAGATGCTGTTCATGTGCTGATAACATCTGGCCTTTGGGCAGGCTCAAAAAATTTTAAGTTAATAATGCTGGGTTCAGTTGCATCTGTGGGGTTCTATATACTCTGTCTCCCGATTTCTGCTTTTGCAACTGCTGTTTTAGGGAGAGATTCATTCTTTCCACTATGGCTTGTCCTTGAGAATTGTATGGGATACCAGTAATGTGTTTAATATTCCACATAGAGAAAAATGTAGCTAGAGCTTGGCTAGTATAGCCTGAGCATTATTTGTTTTAATAGAAGCTGGAATGCCCGTCACCACAAAACACTGCAAAAGATGACATTTAACACAGGCAGAAGACTCTCCTGATTGGTATGTAGCCCGGACAAAGTGAGAAAAGGTGTCCCCACATGCATGTACATAAGCTAGTCTCCCAAACGAGGGAACATGTGTGACATCCATTTGCCAAAGAGAGTTAGGTTCCAGTCCTCGAGGATTAACTCCTCCTGTAAAAGGTGAGGAATGTACCATTTGGCAAGTTGGGCATCGCTGGATAATAGCTTTAGCTTCCTTCCAGGTAATGCTGCATCTACATTTGAGACTAGAGGCATTAACATGGGTTAAATTGTGAAAATGTCTAGCATTAGATATTGCCTTAGCAACTAGGTGATCAGCCATTTGATTCCCTTCAGTCAAAGGTCCTGGAAGAGGTGTATGAGCCCTAATGTGAGTGATGTAAAAAGGGTGCATTCTACTCCTAACTGCTGTTTGCAGCTGGGTAAATAAAGTCATTAGTTGTTCATCTGTATGAAATTGTAGCTGAGCATTTTCTTTTTTTTTTGAGATGGAGTCTGGCTCTGTCACCCAGGCTGAAGTGCAGTGGCGCAATCTCAGCTCACTGCAAGCTCTGCCTCCCGGGTTTACACCATTCTCCTGCCTCAGCCTCCCGAGTAGCTGGGACTACAGGTGCCCGCCACCACGCCTGGCTAATTTTTTTGTATTTTTAGTAGAGATGGGGTTTCACTGTGTTAGCCAGGATGGTCTCAATCTCCTGACCTCGTGATCCACCCAACTCAACCTTCCAAAGTGCTGGGATTACAGGCTTGAGCCAGCATGCCCGGCCGAGCATTTTCAATTAACTGTGTGGAATGAACCACGTATGAAGAATCAGAAATCACATTAAGAGGCATATCAAAAGCAGTCAATACCTCAGTTACTGCTACAAGCCCTGCTTTTTGAGCTGAAGTATAGGGCGTCTGGAAAACTTTACTTTTCGAGCCAGAATAAGAAGCTTTACCATTACTAGACCCATCTGTAAGACAATGAAAATGCTTAGCAGGCTGCAGGTTGTTTACTGCAGGAATTGTAAATGCAAACTGTTGACAGTCTTGCTCAGCTAAGGGGACACTAAAGAAATAGTCTTTTAAATCTGTGACTATTAAAGCCCAGTTTTTTTTGAATTATAGCAGGAGAAGGCAATCCTGGCTGTACTGCTCCCATAGGTTGTGTAACTGAATCGATGACTCTTAAGTAAGTTAACATTCTCTGTTTACCTGATTTATTCTTAATTACGAAAACTGGAGAATTCCTAGGGGAAAATGTTGGAGCTATGTGCCCATTTTTTAATTGTTTATTTAAATGTCTCTAAAGCCTCCAGTTTCTCTTTACTTAGAGGCCATTGTTCTATCCAAATTGGCTTATCTGTTAACCATTTTAAAGGTATAGGTTCTGGAGGCTTAAACAATGGCCGCCATCAAAAATTATTTCCTAATCTTTGGCGGGAACTTTGTTTTTCTACTTTAAGTGGCTCTTTCAAACCTTGCAAATTTTTTTCTAGTCCCATAACAGGGACATACCCCATTTCATGTATCGTATGTTGACTTTGAGGGCTATCTAATTGTTCTAGAATTAGAACTTGTGCTCCCCATTGTTGTAATAAGTCTCTTCCCCGTGAATTTATAGGTACAGAAGTTATAATTGGTTGAATAGTCCCAGATTGTCCATTGGGCCCTTTACAATGCAAAATATAACTACTTTGAAATACTTCAGAGGCTTTACCAACTCCAACTATGTTAAATTGAGTGGCTTGAATTGGCTACACAGACGGCCAGTGCCGTAGAGAAATGATTGAAATGTCTGCTCCTGTATCTACCAAACTTTTAAATTTCTTTCCTTGAATAGTTATTTCACAGATAGGACGTTTATCAGTAATTTGATTTACCCAAAAAGCTACTTTGCCTTGTTTATTTGTGCTTCCAAATCCTCCTGTTGGTTTAATTTCACTTTTCTCTGTTCCTACATATGGCACAGTCAGGAGCTGTGCTATGTGCTCTCCTGTCTGCTTTCCAGGGAACAGGTAGATAAAAAAATTTGAATTTCCGCATTGTAATCTGAATCAGTGACTCCTGTATGTATTTGTATCCCTTTTAAACCTAAACTCGATCTTCCCAAAAGTAATCCTATTGTCCCTGCTGGCAAGGGTCCACAGACTCCTGTTGGAACCTTTTGCGGTGGTTCCCCAGGCAGAAGGCTCAGAGCTCTTGTGCAGCATAAATCTACTGTGGCACTACCGGCTGTGACGGGGGACAGACATTGTACAGGGGTGAGGGAATGGCCTGAGCTGGAATTGCCCCGGTTTAGAATGGGGCCCAGGATGGGCCCCTCATGATGTTTCCTGAAATCGGGTTCCCATGTTTATCAAACTTAGAGTGACAATGATTAGCCCATGTTTTCCTTTTTTACATTTTGTACATATTTCAGGATCAGTAGTTTTCTTTTTTCCCCTGTCTGGCAGCCTGACTTGCTGATTTTTTCTACATTCTTTTTTAATATGACCATGCTTCCCACAGTTAAAACAAGCTTCAGGAAATGGAGTATTTCCTTTATCCACTCTCAGTCCTGCCATTGCTTGTGCCAACAAAGTAGCTTTATGCAGATTACCTCCAATACCATCACAGGCCTTGATATAATCAACTAAATGTGCTTTCCCTCTAATAGGTCACAGAGCAGCCTGGCAATTGGAATTAGCATTGTCAAAAGCTAATAACTGCAACACTATATCCTGAGCAGCCAAATCTGCAATCATCTTTTTGAGGGACTTCTGTAATTGAGCTGTAAAATCAACATATGGTTCTCTTGGTCCCTGTTTTATAGCACTAAAGGAAGGGTATTGTTCTCCACCTGAAGTGATTTTTTCCCCAAGCTCTAATGCACACTCCTCTAAGCGGTTCTATGGCATCATCCTGCAGGACCACTTGTGCATCTAAACCAGCCCAGCCGCCAACCCCCAAAAGTTGGTCTGCAGTTATATTAATTTGAGGTTGGGCCTGGGCATTGCGAGCAGCCTGAATGGAAGCTTCATCTGCCAACCAAGTTTTAAATTGTAAGCCGGAGCTAGACAAGCTCGAATAAGAGCATCCCAGTCAGTAGGAATCATCCAACTGGAAACAGCAACATTCTTTAACAGTCCCTTTAAAGGAGAACCTAGTCCATACTGATTTATAGCTTGTTTAAATTCTTTGAGCAATTTAATGTAAGGCTCAAATGTAGCTATAATGTTTCCCTGTTGATCAGGGGGGTGTATTCTAACAGGGAACTGCCAAGCCTCTATATCACTCTCTCGTCTAGCTTGCTGAATTCCTGCCTGAATAGAACTAAGAGCGGTTGCTCGAGGTGCTGCTTGAACAGTCACTGGGGCAACTACTTTTTGCCCAGTGTCCTCCAGGAAAGAAAAATCTTGAGGGTCTTTTTCTTCAAAATAATAATGAGGGAGTGCAGAAGGGTAGGGATGAACCTCTCCTTCCTTTGCCACTTTAGCTTTAGTTGATAAACATGCTCTGTAACCTCTTCTGTTACTTCACTATACTCTCGTTCCTCCTCATCATCAGTGTGAAAAAGTTCCAAGGTGAAACAAACCAGACCCCACACCTGTCCGATTGTTACCCTGACGCTTCCGAGCTCCCCTTCTTACTCACTACGGTGATTGCTTTAAGAGTACTTGGGTGTCCTCCAGCTAGTTTTCTGTTCCAACCGTCGCTCTGGTGACCCTTCGACCTGGATTCGTGCCCCATGTTGGGCGCCACTTGCCGAGACCAGCTCGGTCGGGGAGACCCTAACCCAGTGGCACTGGAAGAATTAAAGACACACACACAGAAATATAGAGGTGTGAAGTAGGAAATCAGGGGTCTCACAGCCTTCAGAGCTGAGAGGCCCGAACAGAGATTTACCCACATATTTATTAACAGCAAGTCAGTCATTAGCATTGTTTCTGTAGATAACTTGATTAACTAAAAGTATCCCTTATGCGAAATGAAGGGATGGGCCAAATTAAAGGAATAGGTTTGGCTAGTTAACTGCAGCAGTTCTGTGCTTAAGGCACAGATTGCTCATGCTGTTGTTTGTGGCTTAAGAATGCCTTTAAGTGGTTTTCCACCCTGGGTGGGCCAGGTGTTCCTTGCCCTCATTCCAGTACACCCACAACCTTCCAGCTTGGGCATTCGAGTCATTATGAATATGCTACAGTGCTGCAGAGATTTTGTTTATGGCCAGTTTTGGGGCCAGTTTATGGCCAGATTTTGGGGGACCTGCTCCCAACACCTGGGAATATAGGTATTGGCCACCATGCCTAGCTAATTTGTTTTTATTTTTTTGAGACAAGGTCTCCCTATGTTGCTTAGGCTTGTCTTGAACTCCTGGGCTCAAGTGATCCTCCTGCCTTAGCCTCCCAAAGTGTTGGGATTACAAGCATGAGCCACTGCACCTGGCCTATTTTATTTTTTTGTAGAGATGGGGTCTTGCTGTGTTGCCCAAGGTGGTCTTGACCTCTTGTCCTCAAGTGATCGTCCTGCTTTGGCCTCCCAAAGTGCTGGGATTACAGGTGTGAGCCATCACGCTCAGCTGACCATCTGCATAAATTTTCTTTTCTTTTCTTTTCCTTTTTTTGTGAGACAGGGTTTTGCTCTATCACCCAGGCTGGAGTGCAGTGGTGCAGTCTTGGCTCACTGCAGCCCATGCCTCCTGGGCTCAGGCAATCCTCTCACCTCAGCCTCCTGAGTACCTAGCACTGTAGATGCATAGCACCACGCCTGGCTCATTTGCTTTTTTTTTGAGATGGAGTCTAACTCTGTCACCCAGGCTGAAGTGCAATGGCACAATCTCAGCCCACTGCAACTTTACCTCCTGGGTTCAAGCAATTCTCCTGCCTCAGCCTCCTGAGTAGCTGGACTACAGGCATGTACCACCATGCCTGGTTAAATTTTTTTTTGTATTTTTAGTAGAGAAGAGGTTTCACCTTGTTGGTCGGGCTGGTCTGGAACTCCTGACCTCAAATGATCTGCCTGCCTCATTCTCCCAAAGCGCCAGGATTGCAGGCATGGGCCACCATGCCCAGCCTGTTGTGTTTTTTGTATAGCTGGGTTTACCCAGGCTGGTCTCAAACTCCTGGGCTCAAGCCGTCTCTGCCTGCCTCGGCCTCCCAAAGTGTTGGAGTTAACAGGCATTAGCCACCATGCCTGGCACCTGTATAAATTTTAAAAATTACAATTGATTAACAATTGAAATGATTGTAAAAAGTTATAAAAATAAATGCTTACATTTTATTACATTTTTAGGCTTTAGTTGACAAAATAATTCTAAAATATCACACACATTGTAATGTCCTACTGCATGTGACTGATAATTCATATCACATGTGACTCACCTTGCAAATGTGACATAACTGAATTTGTACTCTGTTTAATGGAAGGGCCGACTGCTCATGTCTTGAGTATTGTGACATTGTCAAATTGCTGTACAAGTTTCTAAATACTCACAGTTTCTGTGCCCATCTCATCTTGGACCAATAACAGGTAGTTTTGCAGTCAAAACTTGAATAGCACTGTATGCAAATGATTCCATTCAGTTTTTCCCCAGTTATCCCAATAATGTACTTTATAGCTGTATTTCTTGTGCAATCCAAGATCCAATCTAGAAGTCCAGTGCGCTGTCCGTTGCACTGTGGAGCCACCTCTAAGATCCAATCTAAGATGAAAACCATAAGTGGTCTTTTGTTGTTGTGATTGTTTTTGCATTTGGTCTTTTTAAACTCCTTGTACTTAGAACTGTTTTTCATGCCTTTTCTGTATTTCACAGCCTTGGTTTTAAACTTTTTGTTTTTTGTTTTTTAAGAGTCGAGGCCATTTGTATTGCATAATGTCCCTCAATTTGGATTGCTGCATTGTTTATGATGAGCTTCAGATTAATTATGTTAGACAAAAATACTACATTGATGATGCTTCTCATCCATCAAGAGACTCAACATTGATGGGGATAAGTTAGGCCACCAGTATCTTAAGACAGTACCTTCCAGAATTCTTCATTGTAAGGCACCCTTTTCCTTGGTAATTAGTTGTTTTCGTGATCCATAAATATTAATAATAATGATTATTTTGAGACAAGGTCTTTGTTGCCCAGACTGGAGTGCAGTGGTGTGATCTTGGCTCACTGCAACCTCCGCCTCCTGGGTTCAAGTGATTCTCCTGCCTCAGCCTCATGAGTAGCTGGGATTACAGACACCTGCCACCACGCCTGGCTAAATTTTGTAATTTTAGTAGAGACAGGGTTTCATCATGTTGGCCAGGCTGGTCTCGAACTCCTGACCTCAAATGATCCGCCCACTTTGGCCCCCCAAAGTGCTGGGATTACAGGCGTGAGCCACCATGCCTGGCCCCATAAATAATTATTGATGATATGAATTAGTAATGTATTTTACTGCCTGAAATCATTCTGGAAGCTATTGAGTTGTCCATCCAGTAGGGGACCAACAGAACACTGACAGTATAAACTTTTAATAGTCTGAAAGTCCTATAAACATAATATAGAAAGTATATTAATGTATCATTAGGAATATAGATTTAAAAGTTTTTTTGAAGTCTTTTTTGGCTTGAATTATTTTCTATGTGTTATGTAGACTATCTAAGAAAGATTTATTTATAACTTCACCAGTGGCCCTCACACAGAGTGTACAAAAAGCTGGTGAATAACTGTTGCTGTAAGAAGTCGTTAGGCTGGGTGCAGTGGCACATGCCTGTAATCCCAGCACTTTGGGAGGCTGGGGAGGGAGGATTGCTTGAGTCCAGTAGTTGAAGACCAGCCTGGGCAACATGGAGAAACTCCATTTGTACAAAAAATATAAAAATGGGCCGGGCGCGGTGGCTCAAGCCTGTAATCCCAGCACTTTGGGAGGCCGAGACGGGCGGATCACGAGGTCAGGAGATCAAGACCATCCTGGCTAACATGGTGAAACCCCGTCTCTACTAAAAATACAAAAAACTAGCCGGGCGACCTGGCGGGCGCCTGTAGTCCCAGCTACTCGGGAGGCTGAGGCAGGAGAATGGCGTGAACTTGGGAGGCGGAGCTTGCAGTGAGCTGAGATCCGGCCACTGCACTCCAGCCTGGGTGACAGAGCAAGACTCCGTCTCAAAAAAAAAAAAATATATATATATATATATAAATTAGCCAGTCATTGTGGTGTGTGTCTATAGTCTCAGCTACTTGGGAGGCTGAAGTAGAAGGATCCCTTGAGACCAGGAGGCAGAGGTTGCTGTGTGCCAAGATCGTGCCACTGAACTCCAGCCTGGGTGACAGAGTGAGACCCTGTCTCAAAAAAAGTCATAAATTTTCAGTCAAATTAAATATTGTGGACTTGTTAATAAATACTAAGATAGTTTTGTGCCATAAATTTCCTATTTCAGGTTTGAAAACAAGTGGATGGTAATTTTTTTTAAATGTACTTGATGGGTATTCAGGGAGTCTGCTGTTTTCATAATTTGCCAGGAGAGGGCAGCACCATGTCTATAAAAAACAAATGAGTATGGAAGCACTTTTTTCATATAAATTACATTATATTTCAAAATGATGCATGCTTATTACTTTAAAATTCATACGTTACAGAGATATATAACATGAAAAGTGAAAGTTCTGTAACTCCCTTCCCCTAAAGAAAACAAAAACCCTGTTAATAGTGGGCATGTTGACAGGATTTTTTTTTAACTTAAATTATTCACACTTAAATTTAGGCATTATAAGGAATTCTCATGAGGGGACTTACGAGATCTGAATTTTCATTGATAACCAGATACAAATTTGTTGTATGGATTTGAGCATACGTTTTAATTTCTTCATGTAATTATTTTTGTCTCTGTATCAAGTTAAGAGCATTACTATATCTTTAAGAAATGTGAGAAGAGCTAGTGATGATGGGAAGGAATTTGTAGGTCTAAGTGTAAGGTAGTGTTAGCACAAAGTTAGTCTTGGGTTTTCTAACTGTATTTTAATGTTAAATTTTGGACTTTGGTCATTTCATTTTGTTTTTGTCCCCACTTGAAAAATGTTTAGCTTATTAACCTAGGGGAATGGGGGAATATAGTGTTTTGTATTCTGCCCTATCACATAACCAGCTGAGCCAGTTAGCTCAGACTTTCCTAAATGATTCACCTTTTGGAAAAAGCCAGTCATGGAAAGTTTCTGCCCAAATAAAGACTTTCAGGGAGTTCTGAGTAAGTAAAAATAAAGTTAAAATGGAATTTCTGCTGAGAACACTTGAATTAACTATTGCTAATAATAGGCCTTTTCCTGTCAGGGTTCCCTCTTGTGCATTACAAGTGGTCTATAATAATTTAACTGTTCACAGTTATAAAATAACTGTGAAGATATTTTGATAGTTGAATCCCTTATTGCATCCCTTATTGCTTGTTAAAAGTGGAGTTGTTCTAGGCATACTATCAATGAAGAGTAATCTGCTAGTATTACTTGGTGTCAGTTACTGAAGTTCCTGAAATATATATACCAGTGTTTCCTAGTGAATATAGATGGGACTTTGGCACTAAGAAATTATGAGAGATACTCCCACAGTTTATACTTTTTCCATGCTGCTTTTATGCCACTTACTATATACCATGTGTTACCATGACTTGCTTTCATGGTTGACTGTTCTGCTGAACTGTGAGCTCCTTAAGAACAAAAGTCATGCGGTATTTTTTTATGTGTTCAACATCTAACAGTGCTTGGAGCTAGGTCACTTTTCAGAAAATGTTGACCTGATTGTCTTAGGTGACTCTTTCCAGTTTTGTCATTTCTATAAAGGTAGTAAAAAACAAAAGCAAACATGAATTACATAGAAGCTACTTTTCCTTAAGCTATCACTTAGGTCATTTGATTTCATCTTCTCTATCACCAACATTCTAAAACTTCACAGTGATTTGCCTTAATGTGAATCTTTTTATTTTTTATTTTTTTGAGATGGAGTCGCGCCCTGTCACACCCAGACTGGAGTGCAATGGCATGATCTCAGCTTACTGCAACCTCTGCCTTCCGGGTTCAAACACATCTCCTGGCTTAGCCTCCCGAGAACCTGGGATTACAGGCACCTTCCACCACCCTCAGCTAATTTTTGTTTGTTTGTTTGTTTGTTTTTGAGACGGAGTGTTGCTCTGTTGCCCAGGCTGGAGTGCAGTGGCGTGATCTTGGCTCACTGTAAGCTCCACCTCCCAGGTTCACGCCATTCTCCTGCCTCAGCCTCCCCAGTAGCTAGGACTACAGGCGCCCGCCACCTAATTAGCCCGCCTGGCTAATATTTTATATTTTTAGTAGAGACAGTGTTTCACTGTGTTAGCCAGGATGGTGTCGATCTCCTGACCTCGTGATCCACCAGCCTCGGTCTCCCAAAGTGCTGAGATTACAGGCGTGAGCCACCATGCCCAGCCAATTTTTGTGTGTTTTAATAGAGACAGGGTTTCACCATGTTGCCAGGCTGGTCTGGAACTCCTGACCTCATGATCCGCCCACCTCGGCCTCCCAAAGTGCTGGGATTACAGGTGTGAGCCACCATGTCCAGCCGGATGCTTTTAAATTGGCTGCATCCAGTGTTCTATGGCTCTTTTTATAGAAGCTCATCCTTCACTTCTAGGACGTTTTCTTTTTTTTTTTTTTTTTTTTTTGAGATGGAGTCTCGCTCTGTCGCCCAGGCTGGAGTGCAGTGGTGCGATCTTGGCTCACTGCAAGCTCCGCCTCCCAGGTTCACACCATTCTCCTGCCTTAGCCTCCCAAGTAGCTGGGACTACAGGTGCCCGCCACCACGCCCGAGTCATTTTTTTGTACTTGAGACGGGGTTTCACCGTGTTAGCCAGGATGGTCTCAATCTCCTGACCTTGTGATCCACCTGCCTCGGTCTCCCAAAGTGCTGGGATTACAGGCGTGAGCCACTGCGCCCGGCCATAGGACGTTTTCTTTTATTGTTTTTAACTTCCCCCTATTTTCTGTTTTTGTGAAATTCATATTAGTAGATTTGATATGACAGGCCAGGGCAGGCTAGGCTGAGGTAACAAACTCAGCAACTCAGTAGCATAATACAGTACATTATTTCTTACTGGTGTAAAGTCCAATGTGAGTTGGGTAGCATTCTATCTTGTAACTCAGTTGTATAGAACACCTAGGCTTCAGGGTTGCTCTGGCAAAGGAAGAATGAATACATAGATTTTCATGTAATTCCTCTGTTTTCAGAATGGACTTCAGCCATGCCTTTTGAGTCTGGAACTTCTGTGGTTTTCATTTCTCCAGAGTAATGGGTTCTGCTGAATTGGGGATGGGGTAGAGCAGTAGCCTGTGGTATGAGGTGCTGCTGAAGGAGATCTGGGACCTAGTTGCTCCTGATGGAGAATTCCAACTGGTTTTAGCCCTATTCCTTTCCTCTGCCTCGAAAGGTTCCTGGTATCTCAATTTAATGAGCCTTTCTAGGGTACTGTAGTACACATTGGCTTGCCTGTTTTTGGCCATTCCACATACCTATAGGCTTAGGAGATCAGAGAAAACAAAAACCAAAGCCAGTTATTACTTGTCTACTTGCTTTCTACTTTCTTTCTTTTTTTTTTTTTTTTGAGACAGGGTCTCACTCTGTTGCCCAGGCTATATATAGTACCACGATAATAGCCAACTGTAACCTTGAACTCCTGGCTTCAAGCGATCCTCTTGCCTCAGCCTCCCAAGCAGCTGGGACTACAGGCGCACACCATGATGCCTGGCTTTTTTTTTTTTTTTTTTTTTTTTGAGATGGAGTTTTGCTCTTGTTGCCGAGGCTGGGGTGCAGTGGCACAATCTTGGCTCACTGCAACCTCTGCCTCCTGGGTTCAAGCAATTCTCCTGCCTCAGCCTCCTAAGCGGCTGGGATTACAGGCATGTGCCACCACGGTGGCATGGATAATTTTGTATTTTTAGTAGAGACGGGGTTTCTCCATGTTGATCAGGCTGATCTCGAACTCCTGACCTCAGGTGATCCACCCGCCTCAGCTTCCCAAAGTGCTGGGATTACAGGCGTGAGCCACTGCGCACAGCCGATTTTTAAAAAATTTTTGTAGAGACAGGGTCTTGCTGTGTTGCCCAGGGCTCAGGTAATCCTCCTGCCCTTGGCCTCCCAAAGTGCTGGAATTACAGGCCCGAGCTACTGCACCTGGCTGCTTTCTACTGTCAGAAAATTTGGGCTGGGCACAGTGGCTCACGCCTGTAATCCCAGCACTGGGAGGCCAAGGCAAGAGGACCGTTTGAGCCCAAGAGTTTGAATCCAGCCCAGGCAACATGGTGAGACCCTGTCTTTAAAACATAAAAAAAGAAGATAATTCTGTTGGCATCCCTTTTCTATTACACTTCTTCTCATTATCCTTGTGTAGTTTCATCTTTTTAAACTTTACCACTATTTAGTAGGGTTTTGGCAGGATTGGAATAAAGCATGTGTTCAGATTACTATATGTAAGTGGCAGCTTCTGCTTGTTCTTCACTAGCTGATCTGCCCCAGATTCTACCCAGAGCAAGGAAATTTAAAGCTACCCTTTCTAGTTTAGTACTCTGGAACCCTGCATTAAGCCTGAGATTTGGATGTGGGTTTATTTTGTAATTTTTAAAACAGTGTAAGAAAGCACCTCAAAACTTAGTGACTTTAAAAAATAATTGTTTTATTTTAATTTCTCTTGATTCCAGGGGTAGCTGGGCTCAGCTAGGCTGTTCTTCCTCAGGGTCTCTTGTACAGTTGTAATCAGATAGTGGCTAAGTGTGGAACCACTTCACAGGTTTCCTTACTCCCATGTCTGATGCCAGAGCTAGGAAGGCTCAAACACCTGGGGGTTGGTACAGGCTTCTCAGACGTCTGCCTCTGTGTGATCTTCCTATATGATCTCT
This sequence comes from Rhinopithecus roxellana, assembly GCF_007565055.1. Classification (NCBI taxonomy): domain Eukaryota; kingdom Metazoa; phylum Chordata; class Mammalia; order Primates; family Cercopithecidae; genus Rhinopithecus; species Rhinopithecus roxellana. Next base: position 62,793,716 of record NC_044568.1, read on the forward strand.
CCAACATAGTGGCTACAGAGTAACCAGATTTGTTTTGTGGTAGCTTGGAATTTCTTTTTTTTTTTTTTTTTTTTGAGACGGAGTCTCGCTCTGTCGCCCAGGCTGGAGTGCAGTGGTGCGATCTCGGCTCACTGCAAGCTCCGCCTCCTGGGTTCACACCATTCTCCTGCCTCAGCCTCCCAAGTAGCTGGGACTAGAGGCGCCCGCCACTGCGCCCGGCTAATTTTTTGTATTTTTAGTAGAGACGGGGTTTCACCGTGGTCTCGATCTCCTGACCTTGTGATCCGGCCGCCTCGGCCCCCCAAAGTGCTGGGATTACAGGCGTGAGCCACTGTGCCTGGCTTGGAGTTTCAAAGGTACATTCTTGAGAAGGACGGAGACAGGGACAGACAGACAGAGCGTGCCAGGTGAAAACTGTATCTTTTATTCGCTAGCCTCAGAAGTCATGTCGTGCCACTTCCACAGAACTCTTTGAGTTGAGACAGCCACAAAGGCCTATTCACTCTCAAGGGGTGATGACACAGACTTCCCCTCTAACTGGGGTAGTATCAGGTTTCTAGAAGAGCATATGGGGATGGGAAATTTGTGGCAACCATCTTTGGAATATACTATCTGCTATAGGGTTCTCTATAGTATTTGCTGCTTAATCTCAGGATAGCCTTGAATAAGTAACATAACCTTATATTTCAGTTTTCTTACTCACAAAATGTAAATGTGTCAGTCAGCTCTTGCTACACTAGTGCTGCGTAGCATACCATTCCAAAACTCAGTGATATACAATGATAAGCGTTTACTTGTTGCCTGTGTTCCTCTGAGTATCTGAGATTGAGTAATTTAGACTCAGCTCAGCTCAGCTCCAAGTTGCTTGTTTGTTGGATTCAGGTCTGCAGCATGTCTTTCTGCCATTTTGGACCAGCAGCCCGTTGAGGTGTATTCTCCTTATGACTCAAGGGACGAATTCAAGGGGCAGGAGAAACAGCACAAACATGTTTAAACTTCTCTTCCTCTCAGATCAGCTAATACTTCATTGGCCTTTGAAGCAAGTCATGTATCCAAGCTCAGCATCAGTGGAGTAGGGAAATATTTTGTTTTGTTTTGTTTTGGCTTTGTCCTTTTATTTTTATTTATTTATTTATTTATTTGAGATGTAGTGTTGCTCTGTCGCCTGGGCTGGAGTGTGGTGGCGGGATCTTGGCTCACTGCAACCTCTGCCTCCCGGGTTCATGCGGTTCTCCTGCCTCAGCCTCCCGAGTAGCTGGGATTACAGGCGCCTGCCACTATGCCCGGCTAATTTTTTGTACTTTTTTTGGTAAAGACAGGGTTTCACCATGTTGGCCAGGCTGGTCTTGAACTCCTGACCTCATGATCTGCCCGCCTTGACCTCCCAAAGTGCTGAGATTACAGGCGTGAGCCACTGTGCCCGGCCCGTTTTTTTCTTTTTGAGACGAAGTGTTGCTGTGTTGTCCAGGTTGGAATGCAGTGATGCTGTCTCAGCTCACTGCAACCTCTACCTCCCAGGTTCAAGTGATTCAGCCTCCAAAGTAGCTGGGATTACAGGCACGCACCACCACACCCAGTTAATTTTTGTATTTTTAGTAGAGATGGGATTTCATCATGTTGACCAGGCTGGTCTTGAACTCCTGACCTCAAATGATCTGCCCACTTCGGCCTCCCAAAGTGCTGGAATTACAGGCGTGAGCCACCATGCCTGGCCCTGGGCTCACTATTATAGCACATCCCAAAGTTCTGGTATTACAGGCATGAGCCACTGTACCTGACCTGGTTTTAAAACAAAAAAACACCGGGCACATTGCCTCACGCCTGTAATCTCAGCACTTTGGGAGGCCTAGGCGGGTGGATCACGAGGTCAGAAGATCAAGACCATCCTGGCTAACGTGGTGAAACCCCGTCTCTACTAAAAATACAAAATAATTAGCCGGGTGTGGTGGCGGGCACATGTAATCCCAGCTACTCGGGAGGCTTAGGCAGAAGAATGGCGCGAACCCAGGAGGTGGAGGTTGCAGTGAGCCGAGATCGCGCCACTGCATTCCAGCCTAGGAGACAGAACAAGACTCCATCTCAAACAAAAACAAACAAACAAAAAAAAAACAAGAAAAAACTTATCAGAGGGCTACAAAAGAAGCCACTGCTGCCGGCCATAATAGATTGCATTTAAACAAAATTCCTCAGGTGTTTTTGTTAACCTGGAAAGCCTAGGCAGGGATTAAACATTTCTCCTTCTCTCTTTATCTGAATTCTCAGGTACCATAAATACCTTTATTTGAGCCGTTAGGACTCAGTTTTAGTGAAGATAATTTTTTCAGATTTGAAATTAGACAAAATTCTCAGTCATGTTGCTTTCGTCCATTCTCAAATTATTGCTACTTTAGCCAGTTTTAAGGTATTTTGTTTCATCTTTGGGTTGTTTTGGATATGAAACAGGAGCCTTCTGCAGAGTCTTCTCTATTTATTTGTTTATTTTTGAGACACAGTCTCGCTCTGTTGCCCAGGCTGAAGTGTAGTGGCGTGGTCTCAGCTCACTGCAACTTCCACCTCCTGGATTCAAGCAATTCTCCTGCCTCAGCCTCCCGAGTAGCTGGGATTACAGGCGCCTGCTACCATGCCTGGTTAATTTTTTGTATTTTTAGTAGAGACAGGGTTTCACCATGTTGGCCAGGCTAGTCTCGAATTCCTGACCTCATGTTCCGCCTGCCTTGGCCTCCCAAAGTGCTGGGATTACAGGCATGAGCCACCGTGCCTGGTGGCCTCTTTTTTTTTTTTTTTTTTAACTCTTGTTTTTCTCCTTGAAATAGTGCCAGCCTAGGCATTATTTCCCAGTTCTATCACCCATATTCCATCTCCCCATCTCAGCTTTCACTGGGCCTTTAAGTCTGAGTGCTAATCTGCATGTGGGGTGCAGTGTGAGGGTGTTTTTCAGCCTTCACATCAGTAACCCAGCATGGAGATTTAGTATTTTTTTTTTTTTTGAGACAGAGTCTCGCTCTGTCGCCCAGGCTGGAGTGCAATGGCGTGATCTCGGCTCACTGCAACCTCCGCCTCCTGGGTTCAAGCGATTCTCCTGCCTCAGCCTCCCTAGTAACTGGGACTACAGGCTCCCACCACCACGCCCACCAAGATTTAGTATTGACTGCTACAGTATTTCATGCTGAGAAGTCATGGAGGGGAGATAGACTGCATTTAAACAACATTCCTCAGGTGTTTTTGTTAACTGGAAAGCCTAGGCAGGGATTAAACATTTCTCCTTCTCTCTTTATCTGAATTCTCAGGTACCATAAATACCTTTATTTGATCCTTTAGGACTCAGTTTTAGTGAAGATAATTGTTTCAGATTTGAAATTAGACAAAATTCTCAGTCATGTTGCTTTCGTCCATTCCCAAATTATTGCTACTTTAGCCAGTTTTAAGGGATTTTGTTTCATCTTTGGGTTGTTTTAGGGAGATACAATTTATACACATTCTTGTTTCATTTGTTAATTTTAGTGAGGGAGAGTGTCTTTTTTTTTTTTTTTTTTTTTTGAGATGGCGCCTTGCTCTGTCGCCCAGGCTGGAGTGCAATGACGTGATCTCGGCTCACTGCAACCTCCGCCTCCTGGGTTCAAGCGATTCTCCTGCCTCAGCCTCCTGAGTAACTGGGACTACAGGCTCCCACCACCACGCCCGGCTAATTTTTATATTTTTAATAGAGACAGGGTTTCACCATGTTGGCCAGGATGGTCTCGATCTCTTGACCGCGTGATCCGCCTGCCTCGCCCTCGCAAAGTACTAGGATTACAAGCATGAGCCACCGCACCCAGCCGGGAAAATGTCTTTATTGAAAGTTATTGTAGTAAACTTTTATCATAACGCTGAGCATCCAGAATTTATTGAAAGCCCAGTGGATCTTTTTCTAATTGTCTTTATTCCCTTTTCTAGCTTGTTTCTTTGTATTTATTCTTCTTGTAAGCTTGATGTCTTTTTTCCTTGGCACAGGGTGACTAAGGAAGTGGATGCTACATCTAAAGAGGCCAAATCCTTCTTCAAGCAGAATGAGAAAGAAAAACCACCGGCTAATGTCCCTTCAGCTCTGCCGTCACTCCCTGCTGGGTCAGGGTGAGTATTTGAGTCTCAGTCCCTGATGTACTTGGCACGTTAGAGAAGCTTTCAGTGCAAATACCTGCTTTCGCTGCAGATCAGACTCCTTGCCTGAGAGAGAGAGAATTATGATGCTGCTTTGCCTTTGCTGCAATGTTTACCAGAATGGAAGATGCAAAGGAAAATTAGCCATAACTTTCTCAGGAGGATTGCTTGAGCCCAGGAGTTTGTGACTAGCCTGGGCAATACATTAAGACCCTGTATCTTAGAAAAAAAATTAGCTGGGCATGGTGGCTTGCACTTGTGTCCCAGCTACTGTGGAGGCTGAAGCAGGAAGATCACTTGAGCCCAGAAGGTTGAGACTGCAGTGAGCTGTGATTGTGCCACTGCACTCCAGCCTGGGTGACAGAGAGAGATCGTGTCTCTTAAAAAAAAAAAAAAAGAAGAAGGAAGAAAATTAGCTGTAGCTTTCTTATTTGTTGCCAGCCTTAAAGAAGTCCTAGTTTATAGGATTGAACACAAAGCTGAACATGTAAATTTTACATTTAAAAATAATACTTTTCAAATGAACATATCAGCCGCCTTCAGAACTTTTCATGAAGATTTGGGTTGAACACTCACTCCCATCCTCTATGATTTCAGAGGAACATAAAAAGATCAAAGATGATTTACAAATAATTTTCTTAACACATTGTCAGGAACTTAATAGTTTTTCTCCTTTCATATTTTTCATATTACTTGATTTATTTTTAGCTGAAGGCTAGAATTATTTCTTTTTGGCAGAAGTAAAAATTTTTTTCTTAACCTAAATGTGAGAAGTAAAGTATTACACTAAATCAGAGAGACTTAAGACTTACCACAGGGAAGTGAACATAGACCCATACTATGGATAGCCCTGACTACCTATCTGACTCCTGTAGAGAGTTCTGCATAGTCTCTTACACTGGCTTCTGTGGCCCTTCAGTCAGATATTGTCCCCTCTTCCTTCCCTCCTTGAGCATACCTGTCATTGCTATGAGCAGTAAAGTTTTGTTTCACGTTTTGTTTTTTTTTTTTTTTTTTTTTGAGTTGGAGTCTTGCTCTGTCGCCCAGGCTGGAGTGCAGTGGCGCAGTCTTGGCTTACTGCAAGCTTTGCCTCCTGGGTTCTTGCCATTCTTCTGCCTCAGCCTCCCGAGTGTGGTGGCGGGCCCCCACACCCGGCTTATTTTCACTAGAGATTAGGTTTCACCATGTTAGCCAGGATGGTCTCAATCTCCTGACCTCGTGATCTGCCTGCCTTGGCCTCCCAAAGTGCTGGGATTACAGGCGTGAGCCACTGCACCCGGCCCCACATTTTTAAAAAGAGCGTTGATTTTCCTATTGGACCGTGAGCTTTTTTAGGGCGGGCCTTCCCCATCTTTGCAGCCCTGGCTCTAAACAACAGAGTAATACTAGTGTACTCTCTTAGGTTGCATATACCCAGAAATAGACCCTGAGATAAAGGTTTAAGTGCATGCCATTTATATGAGAGGTGATTCCAGGAAGCCCCAGTAGAGAGGTACAAGAGAGGAAAGAAGCCAGTAAATGTTGAGTTATCAAGCAGGTGACTGCTGGTGGTGGCTGGCACTCATTCCTGCTGGGAAACTTAGAGATTGGGAAGAACACAGTGAGGGCTGAGGAGGGTGGGATGTTTAACCTCCACTGCCCATCGGACATTGGCTCAGAGCTGCTTCCTCACATTCCTTGCCCTGTGTCCTCAGGCTGGGAGCTGCAGGTGCTCGCAGTAAGATGCTGCTCTCAGCATTTACCATGGCACTGAATGCCAGGACATGTGGATGGGGCTAGTTCCTCAACTGTTACATCTTTATCTGCTTCATACTCAAGATATTTCTCTCCCACTGAGCAGAAGTCATGTAGTAGTTACACAGAAACCTAAGGAGGAAGAGGATTTGATTGCTTGCTACCACAATAGAAATGACATAAAATCAGATGAAGGCAGCTGTAGAACAGAATTCTACAGACCTGCCCTGTTAATACTCTAGGCAAGTACTTTGTACGCTGTGGTTTGGAATCATCAATTAAGAGAAAATATCAGAGCACATCACATGTAGTAAGAGTAAATACTGTTTTCCAGCTTGGCCAACATGGTGAAACCCCATGCCTACTCAAAATACAAAAATTAGCTGGGCATTGGTGGCACTTGCCCATAATCCCAGCTACTTGGGAGGCCAAGACAGCAGAATCGCTTGAACCCAGGAGGCAGAGGTTGAAGTGAGCTGAGACTGCACCACTGCACTCCCGTCTGGGCGACAGAGGGAGACCTTATCTCAAAAGAAAATAAATAAATAAATAAATACTGTTTTATAGAACTTTTTTTTTTTTTTTTTTTTTTTTTTGAGACGGAGTCTTGCTCTGTCGCCCAAACTGGAGTGCAGTGGCCAGATCTCAGCTCACTGCAAGCTCCACCTTTTGGGTTCACGCCATTCTCCTACCTCAGCCTCCCGAGTAGCTGGGACTACAGGTGCCCGCCACCTTGCCCGGCTAGTTTTTTGTATTTTTTAGTAGAGATGGGGTTTCACCAGGTTAGCCAGGATGGTCTCGATCTCCTGACCTTGTGATCCGCCCGTCTCGGCCTCCCAAAGTGCTGGGATTACAGGCTTGAGCCACCGCGCCCGGCTTTTATAGAACTTTTATTTCAGTTATTGATATGCTTATGTTTGGCAACAAGCTGTATTTATTTTTTGTTTTTTTGAATTGGAATCTCACACCGTCGCCTGGACTGGAGTACAGTGGTGCAATCTTGGCTCACTGCAACCTCTGCCTCCCGGGTTCAGGTGATTCTCCTGCCTCAGCCTCCCGAGTAGCTGGGATTACAGGCGCGTGCCGCCACGCCTGGCTAATTTTTTGTATTTTTAGTAGAGATGGGGTTTCACCATGTTGACCAGGCTGGTCTCGAACCCCTGACTTCGTGATCCACCCCCCCCCCCCCCGACCTCCCAAAGTGCTGGCATTACAGTCCTGAGCCACCGTGCCCATCCAGCAAGCTGTATTTTTAATGAAGATTCGGATTTTTAAAATTTGAAGCTATAGGCTGAAACAGGTTTTTAGCTTTATATTTATTGTATTGTTTGAAGGGGGTTCTCTTCAGACCAGTAACTTTATTTATTTACTTTTTTTTCGAGGCAGAGTCTTGCTCTGTCGTCCAAGCTGGAATGCAGTGGCGTGATCTCGGCTCACTGCGACCTTCGCCTCCCGGGTTCAAGTAGTTCCCTGCTTCAGCCTCCCGAGTAGCTGGGATTGCAGGCGCCCGCCACCATGCCCGACTAATTTTTGTAATTTTAGTAGAGACGGGGTTTCACCATGTTGGCCAGGCTGATCTTGAACTCCTGACCTCGGCCACCTGCCTCGGCCTCCCAAAGTGCTGGCATTACGGGTGTGAGCCACCACGACTGGCCGCCCAGCCAGTAGCTTTCAAACTTTCTTGACTGCCACCCATCATAAGGAATACATTTTACATTATGCACTTGTACAGCTATAAAAATAGGCATGTAAAAAGGTGAGATAAAAATTTGGTGAAATATTTATGCTTACTGTGTATAATATGCTCTGATTTTCTGTTTTACATTATTGTGTATAGAGATGTCATTTTTTTTTTTTTGAGACGGAGTCTCACTCTATCGCCCAGGCTGGAGTGCAGTGGCCGGATCTCAGCTCACTGCAAGCTCCGCCTCCCGGGTTTACGCCATTCTCCTGCCTCAGCCTCCCAAGTAGCTGGGACTACAAGCGCCCGCCACCTCACCCGGCTAGTTTTTTGTATTTTTTAGTAGAGACGGGGTTCACCGTGTTAGCCAGGATGGTCTCGATCTGCTGACCTCGTGATCCACCCATCTCGGCCTCCCAAAGTGCTGGGATTACAGGCTGGAGCCACCGTGCCCGGCCAGAGATGTCATTTAAAAAACTGTTATGACCTGCTGAATTGATTTCACAATCAACTACAACCTGAATTTGACAAATACTGCTCTAGATTAAGTATGGAATTAGCCTTCAGCAGGTGATTAACAGTTGCCAGGTTTGTATATGGTATTATTACAGTGTTTCTTGCACTTATTAAAAGTGTTACTATGAACGTTACCTCTGGGTATAACCACCAGATGGAAATAAAGGCAAAGAAGCTCTTCTTAGGTTTCTGGTTAGTTTCAGCTAACACAGTTTTTACTTCTAGTTTCCTTGGATATTTCTTCTTAAAATAATCCCTGTTGATGCTTAGAGATTCTACTTGGAAACTATATGTTTTAGAAAATACTCTGCTACTATAATTACAAAAATAACTAGAGAATGGAGAAATGGCAGCTTAAAATCAGCTTATTTGAGTCACTCATGTAGAAATCTCACTGCTTGTCATATCTGTGCCTGCCTTTCTTAGAGCTAATAGCCTTTTTAGAATAAGAAATCTGCTGAAATGATATCTGTATTAGGGAGATCCAGCAGGAAACAGATGGCATTCTCAAATACCATACTTTGAGGCGAGTTTAATAACTCACAAAGTGGTGGAAAACCACGGGGATACAAATATTGGTGTGGCCTCCCTGGGGCTGGTAATAATGAGACTCTATTACTACTCCTAGGCCTGAAAGGGCAAGAATGGGAGCAGTTAATGGCAGGGGAAGACAGAGTTAGGTGGAATGGACCTCCTAACAGGAGCTGAGACCTTCTGTTAAGTAATGGACTTCCCCCAGAGGGAAGCCAAGGGAATAAATACCCAGATCTGTTTCTTCTCTCTCTGCAGCCTCTTAGGGAGCTCCATTGCCCACTGAGACTTATTAAAGAATATTCCGATACTTGTTGAAACTGTGAGAACACTTTATCCAAAACTATTGCAATGGTGTCAAGACTATCTCTAGGGGAGAGAGAGAGGGCTCAACTCTGAATACAGCAAAAATAGCTGGGGATTTTTAGCAGAATCCGGAGGCAGGTGGTCAGTGGATGGAAAATTACTAAGAGGAGACATCAAGGATAGGGGTATTCTTGCTTAAGGCACGCTAGTGTGATCAGATGTCAAGGGTAGGGGATTCTTTCTAAACTGACAGCACAGAATTCTTTCTAAAACTGGGCTCTGCAGGCCCAGCAAGGGCAGGGGCCAATTTCAAGCCTTAGTTGAGAAGAGGGCTTAGTTGAGTCTGCCTAAAGTTTGGTTTAAGGAGAGTCTTCATCAGGCTATCCTTACAGAACAGCTCCTAGAGCAGAGAGCCATGTGGGGAAGGGTATAGAGGGAATCTAGGGGCCAACCAGGAGCTATCTCAGGAGCTATACAAGTGAAATATTTTCAGTAAAGAATGCTGACTCCCTTATAAACAGGGTAAAGTGAAATTTGACCAAAATCAGTTTCTTTGAAAGCCCTGATGGAACATAACACATTACAAAGGTATGTCTGCCAAGTGCCTGAGTAAAAGTCCTCAGAGTTGTACATGAAAATGTACATGTTTAATTATGATACTGTGAACCTTGGATTTCCGAGTAAATCCAGAATGACCTTCAAGGTTGGTATGCTCATTTTTATGAAATGCATCTCAGAAAGCTTTACAATTACAATTGTGCTTGGGAAGAGACGGGGCCAAGAGGAATTCAGCTGATCTGGGGTAACTGAGTGGGCACATTTTATCAGTGTAAATATTAGTATCTGTCAACACACTCCACATGCAGGGTATAGAAAGTCTTTTCAAGGGAAGGATCTACAGGAATAATCTAGTATATTAAAAGAAAATTATCTTAATGCAGTCAAATTTTTTTCCCACAGAGTTTTTTTCATTTTGGGAGCTGCTTCAGTTTATAGAAATTGTCCTAAAGAAACACTTAATTTGTTTATTTTCCTCTAAACAGATTTAAGCAATACAGGAAAACCAGAGCAGGAGAGTAAAACATCCTGTCCCACATCTTTTGCTAACATAAGCACAGATTCAGAAATAAGAACAGATTTAGAGGAGCAAATGTTTGTAACTGAAAATGCATTTCCTCCATGTGTTTAAAATAGCACACTGCTTAGGCTATAAAAAGCCAAAGTTTATGTTTTGGGAATGGAATAAGCCCAATTTTAATTAGAGGCAGGAATCAGACTACTAAAATTACTCTCCTACATTTGGTAGTAAAGCACAAAGCTTAGTGTGTCTAAATTCCCATGGTCTTGTCATTCCATGCTCTTGATCCGCCTCTTCCCTCAGTCCCCAGTCCTTACTACCAGTACTGTTAGCTACTTGCATCTAGTTTTCTCAACATTTGCTGGTATCTGGCTGGCCAGGCTTCAACCCCACATTTGCTATCTATTTTCAAGCCAACATTTACTATTTACTTTATTCCACCAGCGGGCCACCATCAGTGTCATTAAAATTTGTAATCCTACCCTTAGGCATTGACTTGTTTAATTAAGGGCCTGCTGTTTAGCTGCCTCTTTATAGATTGAGAATGACCTAAAGCAATATAACTTAAGAGGGAAAGATATCATTTTCCCATGTAGTTTTAGCCTTCTTGATCTATGGAGTGAAAAAAAAAGAAGGCCTTCATGTTGAGTCTCAAACAACATCATAGGTGATGTCAGTGTAGCGATGTTTTCCCCAAAGATAGAAGACACAGAATCCCTCACAGTACCATCCTGAAGATACAAGACCCAGACTAAGGACTGAGAAGACAGTAATGCTGACCATTGTGGTTTGCCAAAATTCAGTATATGTAATCAGTCACCAGAAATCTTTGGTTTTTGAGCAGAGTCTTCCTGTCTGAGCAGCTAACGGTGTGATCTCTCCCAGTCTCCACATTTGACCAATATTTTAAACTCTAGAAAGTTGACATAAAAATCTGGATTACTGGCTTTTCTTGAGAATTGAAAATTTCTGCCACTAACTTCCCTCTTCACCTGTGGTAACACTGGGTTGGCACAGAGTAGATGGGATTTGCCCTTTTGTAGTCCCTACTCAGTGGCTTTACTCATTTATATTACCTGCATAGTTCCTGTAGGCAACTGTTTTTCCCACTCTAGAGTAATATGTTTCCCTTTGATGACCATGTTAATTTCGTTTTGGAAACACTTTGTTCTCTGGATTAAATACCAAACATACTGTCTTCTCAGATTGCAGGTTAAATATTCTTTACCTTTATTGAAAGAATAAATAACTCCTATTTATTGACTGCTTCACCACATTTAAGGCAGAATTCTAAATGTTTTACATATATTATTTCACTTAACCCACATAAACATTCCAAGATGTAGGCACTAACTTTGTGCCCATTTCACAGATCAGGACACTGAGGTTCAGAGAGGCACCCTTCACTCGTTGAAGTTACATAGTTGATGATTGGTCGAGCTTGGATTTCAGCCCAAATCTATTTGAGACCAAAGCCTGGGCTCTCAGCCACTTTGCCATTGCCACTGCTCTTTCTTATCCTCCTGATAGATTTTTTGTTGTTGTTGTTGTTAAAAAGAATCTCTCCTCAATTGCATAACTGATGAGGGACTCTTTGAAAGCTATTTTGTTATTTTTGAAGAAAGTGAGAGGACTGTTTCCCCCCTTTTCCTTTGTAAGCTTTTCCTCATTAATATAACCATTTTCTATACTTTTGTTTCATTCCTGTCTCAAGAAAGTGAAGGTCTAGCACATTTAAAAAAATGAGTTCCAGGTGTGTTTGTACATTGATACCTGTCAGCAGCAACAGTGAAGCTGTGGACAAGATGTGATGTGGGGAATAGTGGCTATTACTGTTTCTAGAGGGTGATCATCTCCTACTGAGGTATGAATCCTACGTTGTGGGCAACTTATATGTTGATGGAGAGCCAGGTAGGAGTATCTTTGCCCAGCTTGTGTCAAGTGCATTTCTTCTGGTGGTCATTTGTTCCAGGATAGGACTAGCTAGAGATAGCTTTTAATAGGATGTTACAGGAACTAGTGGTGACAATGGAAATGATTGATTTTAGCAGCTCTGGTGGTACTGTTGTTATCTTACTTATCGACTCCAGAATGACGTGGTTTGTGTAGAAGTAAGAATACCCTGTACCTAACTTTCGCCTTCATGTTCTTCAGTGGATGTTAATACCCTGCTTCATTTGTTTTTAACTTATTCTTGATTTGTTTTAAAATAAGCCTTTATAGGTATTGCAGGTACAGAGTAAATAGATTAGGAATTGAATAAGGAAAATAATTTTTTAAAGATTTTCCCGTGAATATCTGGAGTATTTTGAATCTTTTAAAGGCAATTTCATTCACATTGTTGATTCAAAGCTCTTATTCCAGGCTAAACTAATAACTGAGGTAAGTATGAATGGAGACTCAAGTGATATCCTTTTGGGAGGGAAGAGGATATCTGACAATTCGTATCATGAAATAAAGTCCTTGCCAATCTGAGCATCTAAATGAGACTACAAACGTAGAAAAGTTTCTCTCTTTTTTTTGAGATGGAGTCTTGCTCTGTTGCCCAGGCTGGAGTGCAGTGTCTGGATCTCGGCTCACTGCAGCCTTCATCTCCCAAGTTCAAGTGATTTTCCTGCCTCAGCCTCCCAAGTAGCTGGAGTTACAGGAGTCTGCCACCATGCCTGACTAATTTACTAATTTTTGTATTTTCAGTAGAGACGGGGTTTCACCATGTTGGCCAGGCTGGTCTCAAACTCCTGACCTCAAGCAGTCCACTTGCCTCGGCCTCCCAAAGTGCTGGGATTACAGGCGTGAGCCACTGTGCCCGGCCAAAAAGTTTTCAAAGCTAAAGCTTTTTTCATTTGTGGTCACCAGGATGATGTAACCTCTGTCAGTTTGGATTGAATACCTACAGCAAATACTCTGAACCTAGGAATTATCTGTAGTGATTTTCAAGGTTGCCTGGAGTTAAATAAATTCTAGTGTTCTTAGAAAATTCTATGAAGAGATGAAATTTATTACACATAGCAGCCTTTTTCCTTTGCTCTTAGCCTCAAATTATAGTGCCAATAAGTTTCAAACATCTATGGTTTTAAGACCCAGATGTCTATCAGGATCACAAACTTTTTTTTTGTTTTTTTAAATTTTACTTTAGGTTCCGGGATACATGTACAGAACGTGCAGGTTTGTTACATAGGAATACATATGCCATGGTGGTTTGCTAGGATCACAGACTTTTAAAACTTTATTTTGTCATATTCCTGTACCCTTGGTTGTGCCGAATTGTCTTGGTGAGAAAAATGAGTCAGTTAAATGCTTTAGGTGCTTCTTGGATGTGTAGGGAAGAATAGGTATGTGAAGTTACGATAGTCATACAGTTTACTTAGTATGATAATATAAATTGATTTGGGAACAAGAAAATGAAGACCTTCATTTAAGAAGATGATTATGGTACTGTAAGAATGAAGTGAAAATATTTTGGTTAACTTTTAAAACAGTGATTTATTATTGTTTCATAGGACTTTAACTTCTTTTAGTGTACACTAGAGGGCAGAATTCCACCTGAAACGATAGCTCGTCTTGGCCAAGATCCCAGGAAGCTTTAAGCAGCATTCTTAAGATTGGGTAAAAGAGTGTTGTACATTTTTCTTTGCCTAATTAGATTAGTCTCTTGGTATGAGATTTCTATGTACTCTGCAGTTTCTATTTTTTTCTTTTATTGGAATTTATTTTTTTCAACTCTACCATTGTGCTTAGAAAATGAGAAATGATTTTTCTTCTTTCATTTTTTTCTTTGGAATACAAAAACTCTTTTGTTGTTTTGAGTTTTTTTTTTTTTTAATTACAAATAAGAAAGTAAAAATGACCTGTAGTCCCACCACTTAAATTTTTTCAGAGAGAAAGCAGTGAAAGTTCCTTTCTGCCTGTCCAATTGTTAATTGTCATCCCTAGAAGCTGATAGCTGTTAACTGATGATCAGTTTTGTGCAGATCCTTCCCTGTGCTATGATAATATATTGTATTCATATATATTAATGTTAGTCACAAGACTCTCCATTCATACTTATCTCAGTTACTAGCTAGCTTGGCCTGGAATAATATCTTTGAATCAAGAATGTGAATGAAATTCCCTTTAATAGATTCAAAATATTCCAAGTATTCATGGGAAAATCTTTTAAAAATTATTTTCTTTATTCAATTTCTAATCTGTTTACTCTGTACCTGCAATACCTATCAAGGTTTATTTAAAAATAAATTAAGAAGTTAAAATCAATGATCAGGAAAAATAATATATACATATATATTGTATACATACATATGTATTGCATTCATATATACTTAAAACAAAAGTGGACTTGCCCTGTCTGTACTGGTCTGCAGTATATATATATATATACACATATATTTAGTTTCTTCTTGCAACTTATATTTTTACCTAACAGTCTATCTTGGGCATCTCTACAGGTTCAGTATAAACATCTATATTTGTTTATGCCTGCCTGGTACTCTATTTTGTGACTGTTCCATAATTTGAGTGCCCCTTCTCTTATTGATGAACATTTACTAGTTTTCCAAATTTTACAGTTATTGATAATTCTGTGGTAATTCTTAACACGTAAGTTTTTCATGTTCTCAGGCTGTTATTTCTGAAGGACAGAATTTTCGAAGTGGGATTGCTGGGTCATTGGATATGTGCATCTTAAATTCTAATTGCTGCTGAATAGGCAGTAACAATTTGAAGTCATGCCAGTATTATGTGAGAAGACCAGTTTCCGTACAATTACCAATATGTATTTATTTGCATTTCTCTACAATAATTGTAGTAACTGTATCTTTATAACCTTTTGGTTTGTGTGGTGGTTAAATTTTTTTTTTTTTTTTTTTTTTGAGATGGAGTCTCGTCTGTCAGCCAGGCTGGAGTGCAGTGGTGTGATCTCGGCTCACTGCATCCTCTGCCTCCTGGGTTCAAGGAATTCTCCTGCCTTAGCCTCCCAAGTAGCTGGGATTACAGGCATGTGCCACTACGCCTGGCTAATTTTTGTATTTTTAGTAGAGATGTGGTTTCGCCCATGTTGGCCAGGCTGCTCTCCTGACCTCAGGTGATCCACCCGCCTCAGCCTCCCAAAGTGCTAGGACTACAGGTGTGAGCCACCATACCCAGCCAAAATTTTTCTTCTTTTGAAAACGCGGGCTCGGTGGCTCAAACCAATCCAGCACTTGGGAGCCGACGGCGTATACGAGTCAGGGATCGAGACATCCTGGTAAAAGAACCCCACTCTACCAAAAATACAAAAACACTCGGCGAGGTGGCGGGCCCTGTAGTTACTTGATGCGACCCAGAGGCGGAGTTGTCAGTGAGCTGGATTGCCACTGCCTCCATCGGCGACGAGCGAGACTCGCCTCAAAAAAAAAAAAAAAAAAAAAAAAAAGAAAACTGTACAAACAGACTTTTTATTAAAGTAATACTATTTTGTGCATTTGTCAAATGTTACGGAATGAATAAATTAAGGTTTGCATATTACCTGTAGGTAGTTTCCATATTGTATCAAATGATCAAGGTTAATTAATCCTCAGTCATTTAAGAGATCAGGTTAAAAAAATCTAAATTTTATAAACACAGGTAAATTGTGAGCCAAATTTGGGGCTGTATCTTGGTTTTTTTTAAGACGGAGTCTTGCTCTTTTGCCAGGCTGGAGTGCAGTGGCACGATCTCGGCTCATTGCAACCTCCACCTCCCAGGTTCAAGCAATTCTCCTGCCTCAGCCTCCCAAGTATCTGGGACTACAGGTGCCTGCCACCACGCCTGGCTAATTTTTGTATTTTTAGTAGAGACAAGGTTTCACCATGTTGACTAGGATGGTCTCAATCACTTGATCTCATGATCCGCTCGCCTCAGCCTCCCAAAGTGTTGGGATTACAGGCGTGAGCCACCGCGCCCAGCCGGGGCTGTATCTTATTGATCCTTTGCAAATGCTATGTGCTGCTTCACTCTTAGGTTCTTTGTGTTGGAAGGTACTATTTCAAAATGTTTCAACATCAGGGAAGAATGTCATTCATCCTAATCATAGCAATCAGTGATTTTTATGTTCTGATTAAGGTTCTTATAAAGGCAACTTGCTGCCATTTCCTGAATGGTTCTGATTGTACAGAAAGATTCATATTAGATAAATAATTTGGATTGAGGAATTCTTCTTTTGGGAGAGGCTGAGCAGCTGTGTTTTAATTATTTTGGTCAAGGACTGAAAATCAGGCTAATCTGAAGTCCAGCACTTGACTATATTCAGTTACTTGAATTTTGGATTCTGCCACAACCCTATTACCCAAGCGAACTTACGATAAATTTAAGCTGAAATAATTTAAAGCCAGGCTAATATTTTCCCATCATTGAGGAAATGGAAGATTCTAATCAAACACTCGTCTTTAGACCTAGTAATTCTGGATGCTTAAGACCGTAAAACATAACCTTTTGATTATTAGCATTTCCTTGAATTTGAAATGTAGTACAATTTTAACAGTTGCTAATTTGAGAATGCACAGGAAAAACTCATGCTTTGCATTGGCTTCTGCTTTAAACTGAGATCCTGTAGTCCTAGCTGCTTGTGAGATGATGTGCCTGTAGGAAGTGGAAACAAAAGGAGAAGAGTTTTCCCTACAGTCAGGTACAACATGACATGACTTGTTTGGCCAGAAGAGAGAATTAGGAAGGTCCAAGAAATATCATGTACAAAACGCTCTTGATCTTGGTCTCTTGTATAGTGTTATTTGCTTCAAAGCAAAAGTTGGAGGACGTTTCCTTTAGAACAGTAACCACAAGTATCACGTCTGCTTTTCAGCCATGTTTCTGTGTTGCGCGGTGGGGTTAACTAAATCCAAGTTTTTGATACTATTTCAGAAGGGCACACTGATTTAGCCTGTGTTGGACCAGTCTGACCTCAATTTCTCTGTCTTGATGTGGTGAAACCAGCTTTCCTGTTGGGCTAACTTGGGTCAGCTGTGTGTTTCACAGTATCCTGCCAGCCTAAGCCAGGCAGAATTTCAGCTGTGTAAAGGCTTAGATTATGAAGTATCTATCTGTGTTTATAGAATATATTTTTTAAACCTTTTGAGGTAGAACTTTTAACACCATAATGAAAGAACTTTTTTTTTTTTTTTTGAGACGGAGCCTCGCTCTGTCGCCCAGGCTGGAGTGCAGTGGCGCGATCTTGACTCACTGCAAGCTCCGCCTCCCGGGTTCACGCCATTCTCTTGCCTCAGCCTCCTGAGTAGCTGGGACTACAGGTGCCCGCCACCGCACCCAGCTAATTTTTTGTATTTTTAGTAGAGACGGGGTTTCACCGTGGTCTCGATCTCCTGACCTTGTGATCTGCCCGCCTCGGCCTCCCAAAGTGCTGGGATTACAGGCGTGAGCCACCGCACCCGGCCATGAAAGAACTTTTAACACCATAATGGAATCAGTGTTTTCGAGGGATACTAGGGAAGGTTTGTGAAAAAGGCTTTTATTTTGCTTATATTTTATCAATCACTCAGGAAATTAGTTGGCAATGGAAAATGGAACACAACTCTGTGCCAATATAGTATGTCATCTAATTGTGGTACCCTATCTCAGAATACCCCTTCTCGGTAAGACTGGTATGCCTCTGAGCTTTTTTTTTTTTTTCTTTTTTTTCTTTTTTGAGACAGGGTTTCACTCCCATCACCCAGGCTGGAGTGCAGTGGCAAGATCTCAGCTCACTACAACCTCTGCATTCTGGCTCAAGTGATCTTCCTGCTTCAGCCTCCTTAGTAGCTGGGACTACAGGCATGCACCACCATGCCTGCCTTATTGCCTCTGAGCCTTTTCTGTGTTTGTTTAGGGTTTTCCCAAGATTCACAGGCCTCTTGCCTTTATGCATCTAATAATGTCATCAGCCGGGTGCGGTGTCTCAAGCCTGTAATCCCAGCACTTTGGGAGGCTGAGACGGGCAGGATCACAAGGTCAGGAGATCGAGATCATCCTGGCTAACATGGTGAAACCCTGTCTCTACTAAAAAATACAAAAAACTAGCTGGGCGAGGTGGTGGGCGCCTGTAGTCCCAGCTACTCGGGAGGCTGAGGCAGGAGAATGGCGTAAACCTGGGAGGCGGAGCTTGCAGTGACCTGAGATCCGGCCACTGCACTCCAGCCTGGGCGACAGAGCGAGACTCCGTCTCAAAAAAAAAAAAAAAAAAAAAAAAAAAAAAAAAGTCATCTACTGCTACAGCTTTAACCGTCTTTTCGACATTGATGATTCTCTCTCTGCTCTGTCCTTTCAGTACTGCTTTTCTCCTGAGCTCCAGACCCATATCTCTTGCTGCATTGGAAGTGATTTATTCTGAAACCCCTTGATCCACAACTGGTCCAATATTTAACTCATTTTCCCTAAATCCTCCCATATTACAGAAGTGAAGAAACCAAACCTGTGAAATTAAGTAGCTTGCCAAAGAAAGAAAACCTGGACTGGAATCTGAGGCTTCTTTCCAGTCTAGTGTTCTCATCTGCTGGGCCAAAACTGCCATTGTTGGTGGAGGGAGAATGTACCACTATTTTCCTCAATAGTAGTTGAGTCCCAACCTCAGTGTCACCTTTAGTTTTTCCCTTTCTTGTCTCTCCCCTTAGCCCCTAACTGCCCAATCCAGTGAGTTTAACTTTACTTTCAAGATGTCTCTAAGTATTCATTCATATCCCCCTCCTCTCATTTTATCTCCTCTCTCATTGACTTTTTCTGGGTCTTATATTCTTTCTTTCCTTTTTAAAAAAAGTATTTTAATTTTAATTTTTTTTATTGAGACAGGGTCACTTTGTTGCCCAGGCTGGTCTCCAACTCCTGCCTTCAGGCATTCCTCCCGTGTTGGCCTCTGAAAGTGCTGGGATTACAGGTATAGGCCATTCCTCCTGGCCCTGGGTCTTACATTCTGAAGCATCTGTTGCTATGTAATTAAAATATTTTCTAAAGTCTTTTGAAAGGCTTGGACTGTTGTAATCATTTCCTAAGTTTACATAAAGCCTGTAATCACTCTTCCTCTCTCTACGTGCCACTGCTAGGGTAATTTGGCAGAGATTTAGCTTAGATAGTGTCACATGCTCAAAAATTTTATCTTTGTTGTCTGTTAGTAAGTTCTAGTTGATTTAACTGCTACTGTCTATTGCTAACTCCCAAAAAAATCCTTCAGTTCACTGTCAATATTTCCTTTTATGTTTAATATGTTTTTACTCTTTAGCGAGGTTTTATCTGTGGTGTGATCTTATATGACCTGGGGTTAAAGTTGTTTTTCTTAAAAGTGGGGATGAATTTGCTTCTTCTAGATGCTCTTGTCTAGGCCAGTTTTTATGTTAATTCTTTGGTTTGGAGTGCCTGGAACATTCAGATATTATAATTGAAAGTATAATTTTGAAGCCCAGATCTATGTGGGTTGCAGGCGCAAGGTTTCATTCTGATTCTTAAAGAGAGATTTTTTTTCCTACCCCCTACAGCCCAAAGCTTAGATACACTTTCTTCTCTGTTCCTTGAGCTGTTACATGATTTTTTTTTTTCTAACTCGATCCTTTCATTGAGGATGCATAGACTTTCCACTTTTAGTCTTAGTTCTAGTCTCTACTGCCTGTAAGCTCAAGACCATTTTTATTATCACGTGGCAAATAAAACCCAGACTGGAAGTTGTTGAAACTGTCTTCCCCCACCCCACCCTACCCACTGTAACCACTATATCAGCTTATGTGCTCTACTGTGGTTTTCATTTCCTTCTTTGATCCAAACACCTGGGGATTGCCTGTTCTTTCTTATGAGTTTAGCTATACACTTAAAATAATTTTTAGTATATTTTATCTAGCATTTCTAGATCTTTATCTGGAAAATGTTTCGGTTACCTTAAGCATCCATCTTGCCTAAAATAGAAGTTCATTGGCTTTAAGTGCAGATACCCTATGTAGCTTTTCTTTCTTTTTTTTGAGATGGAGTTTCGCTGTGTTGCCCAGGCTGGAGTGCAGTGCCTCAATCTCAGGTCACTGCAACCTCCACCTCCTGAGTTCAAGCAATTTTCCCGCCTCAGCTTCCTAAGTAGCTGGTAGTACAAATGTGTACCTGTATGCCTGTCTAATTTTTGTATTTTTAGTAGACACAGGCTTCCACCATATTGCCCAGGCTGGTCTCAAAAACTCCTGGGCTTAAGTAATATGCCCATCTTGTCCTCCCCAAGTGCTTGGATAGGCATGAGTCACTACGCCCAGCGATCCCTTTTTTTTAAAGGGTACTTTAAAAAAAATAAATAAACCTTTCATTTTGAGAGGTTGTATACTCATGTGTAGTCATATAAAATAATGCAGAGATTCCTTGTACCTTTGACCCAGTTTCCCCCTATGGTACTATCTTATAATATTAACTGGGATATTGACATTGACACATATAGTCAAGATATAGAACATTTTCGTATCTGCTGAGATTCCTCATGTTCTCTATAGTTACATACACTTTCCTCCTGCCCTCACCCCGTCCTTAACCTCTGGTAATCACTAGTCTAGAGATTTCCCTTTTGGGAGTTTTTAAATGACAAATTGTTTCCTTAATAGTTACAGGGCTCTTTCATTTTGATTGTCTTATTGTTTGTCATTTTTGAGGAATTGGTCTACGTTGTCAAATTTATTTGGGTAGAATTCTGCATAATATTCTCTTATCCTTTTGATACCCGTAGTGATATCCCATTTCATTCCCTCCGATATTGGTAATTTGTGCCTTCTCTCTCTCTTTCTTTTTTTTGGTCAGTCTTGCTAGACATTCGTCGATTTTATTGATCCGTTCAAAGAACCAGCTCTTTGTTTCATTGATCTTTCCCTATTGTCTTTGTTTTCAATTTCATTCACTTCTATAATTATTTCCTTGCTTCTGCTTGGTTTACCTATATATTGCTCTTTTTTTAGTAGGTTTTTAAAGTTGGAACTTAGATAATTGATTTGAGACTTTTCCTCTTTACACTGTATGTATTTATTACTACACATTTCCCTCACACACTGCTTTAGCTATGTCCAACAATTTCTGATACATGTATGATTTTATTCCGTTCATTATTTTTTATTTCCCTTGAGACTTTCTTTTTGACCCATGCATTATTTAGAAGTGTATTGTTTCATATCCAAGTGTTCAGAGAGTTTTCTGTTGTCTTTCTGTTGTTGCTTTCTAGTTTGATCACGTTATTGGTGAATACATTCTTTGTGATTTCAACTCTTTTAAATTTGTTGATATTAATTTTATGGGCCACTGATACTAATTTTATGTCTTGTATATTCTATGGACACTTGGAAAGACCAGTATCTTTGCTTTTACCCCAATATCTTTTAAATAAATTCTTTTTCTGTCAGCCAGTATCTGTATCTTGTATCTAAAAACTCTAATTACTACCCCTTTGCAACTGCATTTGTTTAATAGCCTTTATTGTAGCACTAACTATCCCATACTCTCTAATCGTCAGTTTGCACCCTAGTCTCCGTCACTACACTGTAAGCTTGAAGGCATAGATTTTGTCTTTTTGGTATGTGTCCAGCCTGCTACGTGGCAAATAATTTATAGTATTTGATTAAGGAGTAAATGAATTGCTTTTTTTAATGATCACCATTTTTTAAAACTTTGATCTGTGGAGATTTAATTCTTATCCTTTTAGTTTTGTCTATTTTGTCAGTTTTCATCTTAAAAGCAGGGTGGTTTTGGTTTCATAGCTTGTGTTCAGCAAGTAACTGACCCCAGAAACAGACTGTAAATGTCTATTATATGATTGGAATGACATTTTATTTCAGCTTAATCATGCCATAGTTCAAGTAGAGACATGTGAGAAGTTCCTGAGTCATTCCACAAGACCTATTTTGCAACTCCTGCTATTTCCTTTATTTCAGGTTGACTTGTCCTCTAATTGTAGAAGTGCTGTTTCTACAGCAATGCAGTTTACAATGCACATCCCTGTCAGAATGTGCAGAAACCCTGCTATGTTGCCTGGAAGCCTTGTTTTCCAGTCAGAAAGGAAGTACATGGTATTCCCTCAGCCTTTCCTGCACTTAACTTTGGGTTGCCTTGTGGATAACAAGAAACTCTTGGTTGTTTTCTTTTCTTTTTTTTTTTTTTTTTGAGATGGAGTCTCGCTCTGTCTCCCAGGCTGGAGTGCAGTGGCCAGACCTCAGCTCACTGCAAGCTCCGCCTCCTGGTTCACGCCATTCTCCTGCTTCAGCCTCCCGAGTAGCTGGGACTACAGGTGCCGCCACCTCGCCCGGCTAGTTTTTTTTTGTATTTTTAATAGAGACGGGGTTTCACTGTGTTAACCAGGATGGTCTCGATCTCCTGACCTCGTGATCCGCCCGTCTCGGCCTCCCAAAGTGCTGGCATTACAGGCTTGAGCCACCGTGCCCGGCCTCTCTTGGTTGTTTTCTACCATAGATGGCTGGGTTAAAATGTATCTAAGGGATTTTGATGTATAATGTGCCCTGTTACTACAGTGTTCAGGCTGTGGCTGGTGACTGCTAGCAAAGTTGCTGCATGGAAAAATGTAGGGGACATTACAGGAATGTGGGCTAAACATTCTGCCACTCAGCATGAAATTCTATTTTTTGCTAAGGCAGTTTGGGGCAATTGCCTGTTTGTGCTTTGGAGGATTTTCTTATGGTTTTTACTGCCTGTGAGAACACAGTAGAATTGAGTGAACCTGGAGAAGTGGAGAAGCAAACTGTTGACCTTTCTGAGTGGTTTCCCTGACCTTCAACTAGGAGCATATTTAGTAACTTCATGTTTTTCTTCCTTTGGAACTAAATTGACTAGATTGTACTTGAACACAAGGAGTCTTTTTCGTATCTTCTCTCATACTTAGTTTCTTCTTTGCCACCTTTTTCTTTTATTTCTTTTGTTACTTCAGCTGGAAGCCTTGTTATGTGGACATTCATTGGAAATATTCAAGAAAGAGATGAGTTCTAAATAGAGCAGGATTTCAGAGAGACAAGGATATCATCTTAATTGTGATTGGTCAAGTAAATTGAAGAGATTTGTGTGGACTCACACCAATATAGTGGTAGAAGAATGATGGAGAGCATTTTAATGATAATTACACTCCACACTTCAGTATTTTCTCAGTCTTCATGTATTCATCTATTCATCATGTATCAAATAGCATTCATTAAGTACTGCTTTTTGGTTTCCATAGCATTTGACTTTTATGACAGTAGGTAGGTTCATTTTCACAGGGGCCTTAAGTGTTCAATTCAATGAGTTTTCACAATGGCCTACATCCGTATAACTGATACAGGGCACAGCCATGCCCCTAATTGGGGCTTAGCCCTGGAGGGTCTTGGCTTTGCTCAGGAAATAATTCAAGAGCTAGCGGGTGGTAGAAGAAGATAGCTTTATTGAAGCGGCAGTGTTACAGCTCCTTGACTGCTCCTGCAGAGCAGGGTTACCGCATAGGCATTGTACTGAGAGTAGCAGTAGCAGCTCAGGGCATTTCTGCAGTCATATTTATACTTACTTTTAGTTACATGCAGATTAAGGGGCAGTTTTTGCAGAAATTTCTAGGAAAAGGGTTGTAACTTCTGGATCATCAGGTCATTGCCATGGGAAGGGGCGGTAACTCTCAGGTGTTGTCATAGCAATGGTAAACTGACATGGCACACTGGTGGGTGTGTCTTGCAGAAAGCTGCTTCTGCCCCGTACCTTTTTTAGCTAGTCATCAATTTGGTTTGGTGTCCAAGCCCCGCCTCCGGAGTCCTGTCCTACCTACTACTTCATAGCCACTATCCAAGATAAGGTATAGTATGATTCCATGACCCCAGAAAGTTCCTTCATGCCCCTTTCCAGTTGCTTTTGCCCTATGCTCTTTGCCCCAGGCAGCTACTGATTTTTATTATGATAGATTAGTTTTGCTTTTCCAGAACGCCATGGAAATCAAAGCATACATTTTTTAACTTTTTGTGCCTGGATTTTTTTTTACCTATAGTGAAAGAACATGTATTTGAGACTCATCATGTTGCTGTGTATGTCAGTGGTTCATTGCTTTTTATTTTTATTGTTCATATATACCACAGTTTATCCATCTATCCTGCTGATAAACATATGGGTTATTTCCAAATCTTTTTGAAGACATATGTTTTTATTTATCTTGGGTACCTAAATACCTAGGAATGGAATTGCTAGGTCATAGAGTAGATATGTGTTTAATGTTTTTGTTTGGGTTTTGATTTGGTTTTTCTGAGACAGGGTCTTGCTCTGTCACTCAGGCTGGAATGCAGTGGCATAATCATGGCTTACTGCAGCCTGGAACTCTAGGGCTCAAGAGATCTTCCCACCGCAGCCTCCCGAGTAGCTGGTACTATAGGTGCACACCACTGTGCCTGGCTAATTTTTAATTTTTTTTGTAGAGATAGGGTCTGCCCATGTTGCAGGCTGGTCTCAAACTCCTAGCTCAAGCAGTCCTCCTGCCACAGCCTCCCAAATTGCAGGGATTATAGGCATGAGCCACAATGCTCAGTCTTAATGTTATAAGAAACTGCCAAACAGTTCCCCAAGATGGTTGTACCATTTTATATTTCTGCCAGTGACGTATGAGGGTTCTACTTGGTCCATACCCTTGTTCACATTTGATGTTGTCAGTCTTCTATTTTTTTTTTTTTTTTTTTGAGACGGAGTCTTGCTCTGTCGCCCTAGCTAGAGTGCAGTGGCGTGATCTCAGCTCACTGCAGCCTCCACTTCCCGGGTTCAAATGATTCTCCTGTCTCAGCCTCGGAGTAGCTGGGACTACAGGTGGATGCCACCACACCTGGCTAATTGTTGTATTTTTCGTAGAGATAGGCTTTCATCATATTGGTTAGGCTGGTCTTGAACTCCTGACCTCATGTGATCTACCCGTCTTGGCCTCCCAAAGTGCTGTGATTACAGGCATGATCTACCGTGCCCAGCCTTGTCAGTCTTTTTTATTTTGGTAAGTGTGAAATGGTATCTCCTCTGATTTTAGTTTGCATTGCTCTGAAAACGAATAATAATGGCATCTTTTCATGTGTAAAGGGACTCTTCAGTCTTACCCATTTTTATTGGGTTGCTTCATTTTGTTATTTGTTTGTAGGAGTTCTTCATTTCTTCTGAATACGGATAGTTTGTCAGATGTAAATGCTGTGAATTTTTCTTAGTGTTTATCTTGCCTTTTTTTTTTTTTTTTTTTTGGTGGTGTGTTTAGATAAGCAAAGTTTTTAATTTTGATGTTCAGTTTGTCTTTTGCAGTTAGTGCTTTTTGTGTCCTAAGAAATCTGCATATAAGGTTGAGAAGATTTTGCCTTTTTTTTTAATGGTCCTGGCTTTGATGCTTAGGTTTTTTTTTACCTTGAATTAATTTTCATATATGGACACATTTAGGTTTTTGTTTTTTGGAAACATAGAAGTAATATATACATGTTCTTATAAAAATTCAAACAACACAGAGATATAGAAGACAAAATGAAAGTTAATAATTTGGTGGGGTTTTCGTAAGGTCTCCACTGTTCAGTAGAGTAGTCACTAGCTATATGTGGCTGTTGAACACTTGAAATGTGACTGGTCTGAACTGAGATGTGCTATAGGTGTAAATACACACTAAATTTTGAAGAATTAGTAAGAAAAAATCAGTCAAGTTTTATTTCAGTTACATTGTTGAAATAGTAACATTTTTGACATATTGGGTTAAATGTATTAAAAATAATTTCACTGGTTTATTTTTATATTTAATAGGGCTACAATACATTTTTAAACTATGTATGTGGCTCCCATTTTATTTCCGTGTTTTTTTTTTTTTTTAAGAGATGGAGTCTCACTGTGTTGCCCAGGCTGGTCTCAAACTCCAGGGATCAAGTGATCCTCCCTCCTCAGCCTCCCAGAATGCTGGGACTACAGGCGTGAGCCACTATGCCACGCCCATTTTATTTCTATTTGATAGCTCTGTTCTAGACCTTTCCCTAAGCATTTAGTAATCTATGTATATGAATGTGTATCTGTATGAGATACTTTTTTGTTCACATATAAGTGTTTTTATTTATATAAATGGAGTCATCTAAGCCTATTTTCCTGAAGTTTGTATTTTTTGCTTGAAAATACAAAAAAAATGTATATTAACCTATTTCATCTTATTTCCTATACATTTATCTGATTCTTGTTAATGGCTAGCATAGTGTTCTACAATTTATTTTATTTTATTTTTTTGAGACAGAGTCTCGGGAGTGCAGTGGCGTGATCTCGGCTCATTGCAACCTCCACCTCCCAGGTTCAAGCGATTCCCATGTCTCAGCCTCCCAAGTAGCTGGGATTGTAGGCACCCACCACCACGCCTGGCTGATTTTTGTATTTTTAGTAGAGATGAGAGTTCATCATGTTGGCCAGGTTGGTCTTGAACTCCGTACCTCAGGTCATCCACCTAGCTCGACCTCTCAAAGTGCTGGGATTACAGGCATGAGCCACCGAGCTTGGCCAGTTCTGTAATTTTCAAAACTGACTCCCTATAGGGACTTTTAGGTTATTTATCATTTTCTTTCTGAGAAACAGTATGTTTGTAAAGATTGCCTCATGTTTAGAAAGATGATACAATACCTATCAGAATTTTTTTCTCAAATGAAAATGCTTATTACAACTAGGATGAGTAAGTTATGTAGAGGAAGTCAAGGCTTCCCTCGTAAGGGACAAAATGGCTTCATATCTAGAGCAGAATACAGTTTCATAGCCAGGAGTTTCAGACCAGCCAGGGCAACATAGGGAGACACCGTTCATACAAAAGAAAAAAATACAGTCTTTAGGGAAGCAAACCCTTTGAATATAGTGTATACCTCTAGCTGAAATTCAAACTGTGCCTCTCTTTTGTTCATGATTAGATACACAGTGAGTTTAGGTAGAATGGGGCATGGGCAGGAGTCACAGAGAAAAAGATCCCAGTGTTCTGTATCTTATCTTAGAGACATTTATATTGCCCACTATGTGAAAGTTCTTTTGAAAAGCTTCCCTCTCCTCCAGTTATTTTCTTTCTTGGTACAAAACAACCTTTTTCATGTTTATAAAACTTGGTATAAAGCCAGTCATTTTGTGGGAAGAAAGTCCAATAAGAGAATGAATCTGTGAGCATGAGCAAGAGTGAATGAGATGAGATTATTTAAATATACTTTGACCAATTTAACATCTGTGTGTGTAAGTGTTGAAATGGGTAACCATGTTACTTCCAAAAACGTGGCTTGGGAGTTAATGCCTTCTTTTCGCTTAGCACATGTAACTGGATAAACCGAGACTTAAGTAGCTTTTAGGGGAAGGAGGGAAAGTAGACAGATGGGAGTAGCTGCTCAAGCATAGGTGTGTCAAGCAAACTGTCACCCTTTTATCTCTGGGCCAGAGTTGTTTCAGTTCCTACACCAGGAATCAAGTGTACGATCTGCTTCCATGCCGGGAACTCCTTTAAAACAAGAAGATGATGAATTTTTTTCTTTTACAGTTGATAAAGTTAATTTCCCTTTTCAGTTAGCAGTTTGCCTTTAGAATTTTGGAACTAAAATATTCCTTGCTAAGGCTTTTATTTTCCCCTCCCTCACATGTACTCTGGGTTATTTAGGATTTAAATTAGACATTCAAAGGGTATGTATTTGTGTGTGTGTGTGTGCATTTTCTTTTACCTCCGTGAGTGACAGCAATACCAGGAGAAAAGTTAATACTTCATCTTGCCAAAAGATGATGGTTTTTTTTTTCTGTCATGAAACAAAACCTGGGAGGAACAGTTGAATGAACTTTGCAAGCAGTTGAGCAAGTAAATTGGCTTCCAGACGAAACCCTGGATTGAGTACATCTGGAGTACCTCACTTAGGTTTTCTGTTGATTCTTTCAGGAAGAAGAAATTTGATGCCTAGAGCTTGGTCTGTTTTTTTGTTTTTAAGTTCTAGTTCTGGTTCGATTTCGGAACCAGTCTGCAGGCAGCTCTGCATTGTCTCCTTAGAGAGCTGGAAAATTCCACTGATCTAGATCCTTTGGCAGCAAGCTGACATTTTGTTGAGGCTGGTCAGCACTCCTGGCTGGAGTCTTGAAATTGTGTGGGTGTGTTTTTGCTGCCCATTGTTGAGTTATTCATGAACAGATATGAAAACCATATATAGGCCGGGTGCGGTGGCTCAAGCCTGTAATCCCAGCACTTTGGGAGGCCGAGACGGGCGGATCACGAGGTCAGGAGATCGAGACCATCCTGGCTAATACGGTGAAACCCCGTCTCTACTTGAAAAATACAAAAAACTAGCCGGGCGACGAGGCGGGCGCCTGTAGTCCCAGCTACTTGGGAGGCTGAGGCAGGAGAATGGCGTAAACCCGGGAGGCGGAGCTTGCAGTGAGCTGAGATCCGGCCACTGCACTCCAGCCTGGGTGGCAGAGCAAGACTCCGTCTCAAAAAAAAAAAAAAAAAAAAAAACCATATATATCCGAATTTTGTTACCACTAGATGTGATGAGTTTTTCTTTTTGATTATTTGGGGATTCTTAGTTCGTTGTCAAACTCTTCAGATTAAAACTCTTCTTATAGCTATTACTTTGGACTTCTTCTGTTTTACAGTATAGGGAAGAGAATGCTGTCATGGATATTATTGGATCCTGTTTTAGACATAGGTAGAGTATTATGTATGCCTTTGACTTGAACAGGCTTGCCTGGTGCAAAATAATAGTTTTACTTAATTCTTTTAGCTGTAAAATAAGTATCGTAATTCCTATTTCATAGAGCTGTTTTGAGCATGAAATAAGGTGTCTTACTACACTTCCTGGTACGGAAGGATGCAATGAAAATTAGTAATTTTTCCCTTTTTCCCCTTTTTAAATAACAAGGTTAATCTTCACTTACTAGTTCATATTAGGACAAGGAAATTATGAAATCCTCAAGGAAACAGACAGCAGACTTAACAAATAAATGAAACTTAAAACTATTAAAAGCCTATAAAGATTTAATCAGCTATTCATCCTCTTCCTACTAAATGAAACCTTTGAGTTAGAGGAGAATATACCAAGACTGAAATTCACTTACTTTTCTTTCCTCTGATTATTCTAATATGTAACGAAACACTTGAGAGGTTCTCAAAAAAGACCAAGAGATTCTTCCTATGAATGTTAGGCTATAGTAATATTTTCATGCACTAAAATATATAAACCTGTATTCAGAAAAGAGCCTGAATTAGCAGAACAGGAATTTCCCAACTACAAAGGAAGCATAACCAAAGGGCTTAGAGATTAGTTTTTAAAAACATTTGAATATATAAGAACTTTGTTCAGTTTTTTTTTAACCCTGCCCCCCATTCAAGTTTCTTAGTCTGCTTTGACATCACCATTTTTTTAATGTGCACAGTTTTATTTACTTAAGACATTAGCCAGTGTTTAATCATCTTTAGAGAGATATATAATTGATTATGAAGTTGTATCATATTATGTTGACATTACTTAAAATGTTTTAACTTGTATTTGTCCTAGGGGACATTTGGCAGTGTCTAGAGACATTTCTGGTTGTATAACCTGGGCAGGGCAGGGGATGCTACTGGCATTTAGGGGGTAAAAAGTTTGAGATGCTACTAAACATCCTGCAGTACAAAGGACAGCTCCTCAAAACAAAAAATTGTCCTGTTCAAAATGTTAGTAGTCCCCAAGTTAAGAAGCCCTGCGAAACACTACAGTGAAGTCCACATGAACATGTGATTGTTTGTTTTTTACAGTTCTGGAATTGGCTTTTTTCTGCATTTGGCACAGTGTATGCTCATATAGGGCATATTGGATGAATGAATAAACTACAAAGTAAGATAGATCTCAACCTGAATTTTGTAGTAAACAAGTCCTTTTGCAAGTGAGTTGATTTCTGCAAATGGACCTTTAATTTTTGTTTAATTCTTTTTTTAAATTTTTGAGACAGCCTTGCTTTGTCACCCAACCTGGAGTGCAGTGGTACGATCTTGGCTCATCACAGCCTCTGCCTCCTGGGTTCAAGCAATTCTTGTGCCTCAGCCTCCCAAGTAGCTGGCATTACAGGCACACACCACCATGCCAGCTAATTTTTGTATTTTTAGTAGAGATGGGGTTTTGCCATGTAGGCCAGGCTGGTCTCGAACTCCTGACCTCAGGTGATCTGCTCTCCTCAGCCTCCTAAAGTGCTAGGATTACAGGCAGTCAGCTACTGCACCCTGGCACACATTATTATTATTTTATTATATTTTAAGTTCTAGGGTACATGTGCACAACATGCAGGTTTGTTACATATGTACACATGTGCCATGTTGGTGTGCTGCACCCATCAACTCATCATTTACATTAGGTATATCTCCTAATGCTATCCCTCCCCCTACATTATTTTTTAAATAGAAAAAATTTGGGCCGGGTGTGGTGGCTCACGCCTGTAATCCTAGCACTTTGGGAGGCCGAGGCGGGCGGATCACGAGGTCAGGAGATCAAGACCATCCTGGCTAACACGGTGAAACCCCGTCTCTACTAAAAAAATACAAAAATTAGCTGGGCGTGGTGGCGGGCGCCTGTAGTCCCAGCTACTCGGGAGGCTGAGGCAGGAGAATGGCGTGATCCCAGGAGGCGGAGCTTGCAGTGAGCTGACTTTGCGCCACTGCACTCCAGCTTGGGCAACAGAGTGAGACTCTGTCTCAAAAAAATAAAAAATAAATAAAATAAAAAATAAAAAATTTGGCTGAGCACCATGGTTCATGTTGGTAATTCCAGCACTTTGGGAGGCCGAGGTGAATGGATCACCTGAGGTCAGGAGTTCGAGACCAGCCTGGCCAAAATGGCAAAACCCCATCTCTACTAAAAATACAAAAATTAGCTGAGCATGGTGGCAGGCACCTGTAATCCCAGCTACTCAGGAGGCCAAGGCAGGAGAATCGCTTGAATCTGGGAGGCAGAGGTTGCAGTGAGCTGAGATCATGCCATTGCACTCCAGCCTGGCAACAAGAGCGAAACTCTGTCTCAAAAAAAAGAAAAAATTAATAAATAATGGAAAAAATTCAAGGCCAGGCATGGTGGCTCATGCCTGTAATCCCAGCATTTTTGAGAGCCGAAGTGGGTAGATCACTTGAGGTAAGGAGTTCAAGACCAGCCTGGACAACATGGTGTAACCCTGTCTCTACTTAAAAAAAAAACCCAAAAAAACAAAAATTAGCTGAGCTTGGTGGTGCAGGCCTGTAGTTCTAGCCACTGGGGAGGATGTGGCATGAGAATCGCTTGAACCTGAACCTGGGAGGCAGAGGTTGTAGAGAGCCAAGATCGCTCCACTGCACTCCAGCCTGGGTGACAGAGTGAGACTCCGTCTCATAAATAAATAAATACAGTAAGTAAAGTGTGGGTCAAACAAAAGAAGGCCAGTTTGGAAACTCTGGTTTTTTAACCTGTTGTTGAGACTCTGAGCAGTAGAGAATAACCTCGTCTTACTTAGTTTTCTTTGTTTCTGGTAGACAGGTTTGCAAATTGCTTTTCCAGTTTCATCAAAAGAAATAAGTGTGGGCACATACATCTCTATCAATAGTCTGTTTAGATTATTGGAGAATAAATAGGCAACCCACTGCAAAACCTTGTGTCTACATGTATATAATAGTTAAAGCAGAAGCCCGCATCTAGCTAGAATTCTACATAGCAATATATGGGTTTTTTGGCTTTTTGTTTTTTTGTGGGTTGTTTTGTTTTTGGTTTTTTTGAAGCAAACTTTTGCTATATTGCTGAGGCTGGTCTTGAACTCCTGGGCTCAAGTAATCCTGCCTTGACCTCCTAAAGTGCTTGGATTACAGGCATGAGCTGCTGCGCCTGGCCTGCAATATGTATTTTAAGCTACTTTTTAAATTATTCTCTAAATAAAAAGAATTTCTCCTATGCTTGATGAAATCAGTCTTATTTACGTTCAAAAACTATACTGAGGAGAGGAGGACTATATTTACTTTGGACTTTTGAGCATCTCATTTACACATATTACACATACATTTCTGATCTGCCTATTTTTAACCAAACCTTGAATTTGATACATTAGCTGATTGGCTACATAAATGTTTTGGGTCTTCATAAAGCAAGACATATTTGTGCTAATTCTGGAATATTTTATTCCATTTTATCCTTACTTTGTTTAAATTGTTGAAAAATGTAAAAAGGAAAGTGCTGAATACCCATAGTGAAAATACTTTAAGTTTCAGAATCCTTAAAAAAGCAAGAAAACTTTTTATTATGAAAAATTGCACCAGCCTGGGCACATGGCAAAACTCCATCTCTACAAAAAATGCACAAATTAGCTGGGCGTAGTGGCACGTGCCTGTAGTACTGAAGTGGGAGGATTGTGTGAGCCTAGGAGGTTGAGGCTGCAGCAAAGCAAGGTGTCACCACTGCACTCCAGCCTCGGCTGGAGTGAGACCCCGTCTTTAAAAAAAAAAAAAGAAAAGAAAAAGAAAAGAAAATATCAAACATATACACAAAAGTAAAGTGTAAGGTATAATGAACCCCTGTACCCATCACAAAACTTCAACAGTTATCAGTGTTTTGCCAGTCTTTTATACTAAGTCCTTTGTATGTGTTATCAAGTTGAATACTCAAATCTTTGCAGGTAGATATTACTATACCCCTTTTATTTTTTAATTGTGGAAAATTTCATACAATAGAGAGACTAGCATAATGAATCTCCATATGCATGTAACCCATCTTCATTACTTAACACATGTCCCATTTTATGTCATCTATGATAGCTCTCCATCCACTCCACCAGCAAAACCTCCACTGAATATTTTGAAGCAAAACTTTAACGTGATGTCATTTTAGCTGTAAATATTCAAGTGTATATCTCTTAAAAGTAAGTATTCTTTTAAAAGCAATTCCCATTATTACATCTAAAAATAACAGTAATTTCTTGATACCAAGTATTTAGTCAGTGTTCATATTTCCTTAATTGTATCATAAATTTTTTGTTATAGCTACTTTCGTTGAGTCAGGATGTAAAAGGTCCACATATTCCATTTGAGTGTTAAATCTTTTTGTTTTGCTTTATTTGTATGAGATGAAATTTTCTCTGTGGCCAGAGGGCAGTGATGCGATCTTGGCTCACTGCAACCTCTGCCTCCTGTGTTCAAGTGATTCTCCTGCCTCAGCCCCTTGAGTAGCTGGGATTACAGATGCCCACCATCATGTCCAGTTAATTTTTATACTTTTAGTAGAGACAGGGTTTCACCATGTTGGCTGGTCTGGTCTCGAACTCCTGACCTCAAGTGATCCACCTGCCTTGGCCTCCCAAAGTGCTGGAATTACAGGCATGTAATTCGGTCTGGCTGTTAAGTTTTTTGGTTTTTTTTTTTTTTTTGAGATGGAGTCTCACTCTGTCACCTAGGCTGGAGTGCAATGGCGGGATCTTGACTCACCGCAACCTCTGCCTCTTGGGTTCAAGTGATTCTCCTACCTCAGCCTCCCAAGTAGCTGGGATTACAGGCACCTGCCGTCACGACCGGCTAATTTTTGTATTTTTAGTAGAGATGGGGTTTCACCATGTTGGCTAGGCTCGTCTTGAACTCCTATCCTCAGGTGATCTGCCCACCTCAGCCTCCCACAGTGCTGGGATTACAGACATGAGCCACCACACCCAGCTGACTGTTAAGTCTTTAAGTCTCATTTCATGTCTCCCACCGTGCCCCCTCATCCCTAGCAATTTTTTTTTTTTTTTTTTTAGTTTTGGAGTACGTGTGCAGAATGTGCAGGTTTGTTACATAAGTAAACGTGTGCCATAGTAGTTTGCTGCACCTGTCAACCCATCCACCACCTAGGTATTAGGCCCAGCATGCGTTAGCTATTTTTGTTAATACTCTCCCTAAGTTTTTCTATTGTCTTAAACAACTTTCTTGGGTGGTGGTGGGGATTTATCATACCATAAAATTCATCCAAATGCAAATGTATAGTTTAATAGTTTATAGTTTTTGTTTTTTTTTTTTTTTTTTTTTGAGGTGGAGTCTCGCTCCTGTCCCTCAGGCTCTCTGCAACTTCTGTCTCCCAGGTTCAAGTGGTTCCCCTTCCTCAGCCTCCCGAGTAGCTGGGATCACAGGCATGCGCCACCACACCCAGTTAATTTTTGTATTTTTGGTAGAGACGGGGTTTTGCCATGTTGGCCAGGCTAGTCTTGAACTCCTGACCTCAGGTGATCCACCTGCCTCGGCCTCCCAAAGTGTTAGGATTATAGGCATGAGCCACTGCGCCCGGCCTATAGTAAATTTTTTAAAGTAGTAACTTTCATCATGTACAATTTCATTTTAGAACACTTCTGTCACCCAAAAAGTTCCCTGCTGCCCATTTGCAGTCAGTTCCTGCTCCCATCTTCAGCCCCAAAAGATGGGAGCCCTCCAGACAACCACTGATCTGCTTTCTGTCTCTGTAGATTTGTCTTGTCTGGAAATTTCACTATATAGTGTTTCAGTGTCTATCTCCCTATAATGGTTTTTTTGTTTGTTTGTTTTTGAGATAGAGTCTCACTCACTCTGTCTCACTCACTCTGTGCACTCCAGGTTAGAGTACAGTGGCACGATCTCGGCTCACTGCAACCTCCGCCTCCCACATTCAAGCAATTCTCTTGCCTCAGCCTCCCCAGTAGCTGGGATTACAGGCGTGTGCCACCACACCTGGCTAATTTTTGTATTTTTAGTAGAGACAGGGTTTCACCATGTTGGCCAGGCTGATCTCGGGCTCCTGACCTCAAGTGATCTGCCCACCTCGGCCTCCCAAAGTGCTGAGATTATAGGTGTGAGCCACTGTGCTCCCTATAAGGTGTTTTTGAAGTTCATCTAAAAATTAATGAATGAAGATCTTTGGGGAACTCATCAATTTCCCATTTGTTAGTGCTGAGCAGTTCTGGACAATTGCCAGAAGACAGATGTCTTCTTGTGTAGTGTATATCAATAATTCATTCCTTTTTTTTTGCTAAATATTCTATTTTATAGATATACCACATTATACTTACCCATCCATCAGTTGATGGACACTGGGTTGTTTTTACTTTTTGGCTTTTTGAATAATGCTGCTATGAACATTTTGTGTACAGGTCTTTATGTGGACATGTTTTCATTTTCTAGGGTTAATACCTAGGAATGAAATATGCTGACTGGTAAATTATTTGCAAATAAATTTTAAGGAATTGCTCATTGTTTTCCAAAGTGGTCACACCATTTTACATTCCTGCCAGCAGTGCATGAGGGTTCCTATTTGTCCACTTCGTCATCAACAGCTGGTAGTGTTGGCCTTTTTGATCTACCAGATGGGTAGTAGTACTTCATTGTATTTAATTTGCATTACCTTAATGCCAAATTATGTTGAGTAACTTTTCATGTGCTTACTGGCCATTTGTATATCTTCTCTGATGAATTATGAGTTGTATATCTTCTTTGTTTTTTTGTTTGTTTTTTGAGACAGGGTTTCACTGTATTGCCCAAGCTGGAGTATAGTGAGGCATAGTGGCCTTGAACCCCTGGCCTCAAGTGATCCTCCCACCCTAGCCTCCTGAGTAGCTAGTACTACAAGCACAGGCTACTATGCCTGATTGTGTATCTTATTGAGTTGGGGCTTCCTCCCTCACTTTCCAGCTGTTCTGACAGCCAGACTTAGTACTGTCTCCTTAACCCATGGAGAAGCAACTTTCTGCTTAAGTTTTAGTCCCTCTGTGCCACAGAGACTGACTAATCTCACACAGTCAGTCCCCTTCTCTCAAAGGTTGAATCCACTCCAATTTCTGCCTGGCTTTGGTTGCTCTCCAGTGCCTTCAAATAGGCAAGAATTTTCTATATATGGGCCAGAGTATATGGTTATCTATCTGAGGGAGGGTTAGTCCCAAAAACTGCTTTATTACTATGTTATTCCATTTAATAATAGCTTCTCTTTTGACTCAACACAGATGTGTTTAACCTTGCCATTCAACTTCAGTTATCACATAAAAGTTATAATTACTTTCTGATTTGTAAGATGTGTATGGGCTTGGAGTAACTCCACATATTAATATACCAAATATTTAAGATGCTATGGAAAAACAACTAGCCAGTCACCATGGTGAAATTTGTGTTGTGTTGATAGCCAAATAATCCACAACACATTATAGCCACAGATAAGTAACTTGATTTCCTTATCAGCATCCATCTATTTAAAATACACTAAAAAACATCTCCCAAAATGATGCAGTTGAATGACCAGTGTTTAGCAGTGTTTAGCACTTGACATACATTTATAAATGTTTAGTGGTTCTCAAACTCTTTGATCTTAGGACTTCTTTACATCCATATCAATGATTGAGGACTCCAAAGAGCTCTTAATACCTACTGATATTTACAGTAGTAGAAATTAAAACTGAGAAATTTAAAACTTTAACTTATTTTCAAATAACAGTGGTAAACTCATTACATGTTAACATAAATAGCATATTTTTGTGAAAAATAAGTATATTTTCCAAAACAAAAAAAATGTCGTGAGAAGAAGGGAATTGTTTTACATTTGTACAAATCTTTTAAATATCTGTCTTAATTGAAGATCACCGACTCTGCATCTTCTTCTCACATTGCATTAGCTGTCAGAGCAATAATACCATCACCTACCATGTAGCCTCTGGAAAAATCCACTTGTGACAGAATACAAGAGAAAAAGGCAAATAATGTCTTCGTGTTGTCATGAAAATAGTTTTAACCTTTTCAGCTCCCTGAAAGTATCTCCCGTCTCTCTGGGGTCCCTGAACCGCACTGAGAACTGCAGGTTTAACATATCTCTGGAAGGATACTCAAGCAATTAAGAACAGTGTTTGTCTTGGGAAAAGGGGGATTTGGCAGTTAAAAGACAGCAAAGGGTAGAATGGAGGCTTATTTTAAAATACCTTTTGAGTATTTTACTTGGTACGTTGAAAATGAATTGTTAAATAAAGCCCTTATCTTCCTTCTGGCAGAAAGGTGCTTAAAGTAATTGTTTTTGTTTTTGTTTTTTAATTTCACTTTAGACACATAGATCTAGAGGGGAGAAGTACCTCAGAGGACACATCTCCAATCTACATGAGGTTCCCACTGGCATGAACCTTCATAGCCCCTAGTTATTTTCTGTAGCACCTACCTCAACTTATAATTGTATGGCTCTGTGTGTGTGTGTGTGTGTGTGTGTGTGTGTGTTTCACCTCTTTTCTGTCCCACTAGACTATTACCTGAGGGCATGAATCAAATCTGTTTTGCTCACTATTCTCAGTTCAGTACTTGGTTCATAATAGTTTGTTAGTAAATATTTATTGAATTAATGAATGAGGATCTTTGGGAAACTCCTACCAATTTCATGTGTCAGTACTGAGCAATTCTGGACAGTTGCCAGAAGACAGTTCTTGACCAAACACCTGTTTTTGCATAGATAAAATGCTTCTTGGCTGGACATGGTGG
Organism: Rhinopithecus roxellana; assembly: GCF_007565055.1. NCBI lineage: Eukaryota > Metazoa > Chordata > Mammalia > Primates > Cercopithecidae > Rhinopithecus > Rhinopithecus roxellana. Next base: position 62,831,081 of record NC_044568.1, read on the forward strand.
CTCACAGTTGTAATCACAGCACTTTGGGAAGCCAAGGTGGGTTGATCATTTGAGATCAGGAGTTTGAGACCAGCTTGACCAACATGGTAAAACCCCGTCTCTATTAAAAATACAAAAATTAGCTGGTATGATGGTGGGCACCTGTAATCCCAGCTACTCGGGAGACTGAGGCAGGAGAATCCCTTGAACCCAAGAGGCGGAGGTTGCAGTGAGCCAAGATTGCACCACTGCACTCCAGCCTGGGTGACAGAGCGAGACACCATCTAAAAAAAAAACAAAAAAAAAGATGCTTCTTGTATTTGTTCTTATTCCTCTAAAGACTGTGCACTAGACAATCCGTAAGTATTAATAATCCATTTAGGAGTGTCACAAGAGGGGATGGCAAAATGCTTGTTTTTTTTTTTGGGTGCTCAGACTTTCATACATTATCTTTTTACTATTTCAAAGATTTCTTTGTCATTCTTTGGTTGTTACGTTTTTCTGTAGGAAAACAAAATAGTATTTTTTTTTAAGACCTTGTTGGATTTGTCAAACCTGACTCCAGTGCCAGGATAAAGAGCATTATACTAACTTAACACTTACTTGTATTTGAATGAAGTTGGCCAAATGCTTACATCTGTTTCCTGGTGGTGATTCTTTCAGTATTCTCAGTTCACATGCCACTGGGTCGTCAGAAGACAAGTATCTGGATTTCAGAGCCAACAGTTTGCTTTTAAGCTGCAAGGCCCTCCGTTGCCGTAAGATCTGCCACTGCCACAACAAAACCTCAGCTGGAACTTGTGCTGCAGCCATTGAGGTCTGTTCATAGACCTCCTGCTCTCGCTTCTGGTTCCATGTAATATTGTTTATAAAAAGAATTAGTGTCTGTTCTGTGTAAAACAACACTGTGGGGCAGAAGCTTTGCAGTCAGTAGTAAGAGGGGCCACCGCGAACTACAGTTTCATTGTAAAGCAATTCTTCTCCCTCTTAGGAAATATAAATTTAACTTAAGCTTGCTTTTATAACAACTGAAGGAATGAAGAGCAAAGAGTAGTGTTCTAGAGGGTACCTTAACTTACAGCTTGTGTTGTAGGTCAAGATTGTCTGCATTATTATGTTACATGGTTTCTTGAGCTATGGTGAGCATATTTTCCAAACCAAAAATCAGCACACCTATTCTGACAATATTTTTTAAAGTCAAATGTAATTATACATTTAGAAATAAAATTAAAAGTTGAGACTGTCCAGGAAAACCCAGAATATAGGGATGCCTTGCCTGGAAGACAAGAGGTTGACTCCTTAAAGGAGGAGTATGCTGAACTTTAAACTTCACTCCACTGGCCTTTGAGCAGTGTTGATAACAGCCCTCCTACAGCTGCAGCTGGGCCTTGTCTCTCTGCCCAAAGTAGGATGCAACACCATAGGCCATAGGCAAGACCACTGATCTGTATGGAGACTTGATTTTTAGTATGAAGGATATTTTTTGCCTGGCCTTGAAGACTGTAGGGCAGACATGGAAAAGGAGATGACAGTACTAACCCAGGACTGTCCCATCTGACGTATTACCCAATTTGTGTAGATCTTGCAATCTAGGAACTAGCAAGCATTCGATTGCGGCAAAAGCATCTCCCAGTGAATAACTTCATTGAATTCTTGGGTTTTTCTGAGTTCCTTCATTTTGTACAAATGACTTCCTGTAGGTATGGGAATTATTGGTCAAGATAGGCTCTTTTGCTTTGTTTTCCTGAGGCCATGCTTTCAGCTCATGCCATAGCTGCATACTGCAGATAGGAGAAGGAAGAGAGTGAAAAATAATAAAAAATACTTCTGAAAACAAATACAAGGAAACCTGGGACCCAAAGAGGAAACAGACATTGAGAAATTCAAAAAGAAACCAGACAAGGAGAGAACATGTTCATGTGTTCAGAGTTGTTTTCTACAGTTTATTTATGGAGGGTACAAGTGCCTTTTGACAGTTCTACTGTGTATTGTAAAACAACTTTTTTTTTTGTTCTTTGAGCTTTTTACATGGTTATCCCTTCCTAAGTTGATTTTTGTGTTTTTTTGTTTTGTTTTGTTTTTCTTTTTGAGACAGAGTCTTACTCTGTTGCCCAGGCTGGAGTGCAGCAGCACAATCTCAGCTCACAGCAACCTCCATCTCCCAGGTTCAAGCGATTCTCATGCCTCAGCCTACCGAGTAGTTGGGATTACAGGTGTGCGGCACCACGCTCGGCTAATTATTGTATTTTTAGTATACGTGGGGTTTCACTATGTTGGCTAGGATGGTCTTGAACTCTTGACTTCAAGTGATCCACCTGCCTCGGCCTCCCAGAGTGCTGGGATTACAGGCATGAGCTACTGTACTTGGCTTTAAGTTTAAACAATGTCTGGCTTGCCTGGGTGTAGTGACTCATGCCTGTAATCACAGCACTTTGGGAGGCCGAGGCGGGTGGATCACTTGAGGCCAGAAGATCAAGAGCAACCAGGCCAACCTGGCAAAATCTCATCTCTACCAAAAAATACAAAAATCAGCCAAGTGTGGTGGTGCGCGCCTGTATTCCCAGCTACTGCAAAGGCTGAGGCAGGAGAATCACTTGAACTCAGGAGGTGGAGGTTGTAGTAAGTGAAGATCACGCCACTACACTCCAGCCTGGGCCACAGAGTAAGACCCTGCCTCAGAAAAAAAGAAAAGAAAAGAAAATTGGTGAATGGGTGGAATGTTTGAAAGGATAGCCAAAAATGTGTCTTAACATTGGGTGATGTTTCTAGAGATGGTGTGGAAGATTAACTGCTGTTTCTTACTATTTCTTTTTTAAAAAGAATTCTTATGTGAATCTTTTTAACATCTTACCTGTAATATTTTTATGGTTTGTTTAATGGTCAGTTGTTCTTGAAAATTAACGTTGCTTAAATATTATATATACATTAATTTAACGTGGCTTGTTCTTTTAAGCACTTTAAACATCTTAACAGATAAAATATAAATACAATTATTAATAAGACTTACTCTGTGTGGTTTGGGGTAAACTAGTGGCAGATTTCCAGTTATCTTGATTTTCAACAATTTCTACTAGAAGGGATTTTATTCAGCCACAGAAAGGTTGTTGTTATGTATGCTCTGTTTTTGTCTTTAACTTGTGCTCCCATTGGGAGTTACTGAGATGTGAGAAGAGGGCTAGTATTCCTTTCCATGTGCAAAAACCCATTTTAGACCCTCTGGTGCTAAATTATTTTTACAAAATTAGTTTTGTTTCGGTTTCTTTCAGTTAACCATAGTTATTTTCTTTTTGAAGCTCAGATTGTCATGGATTGGCTAATGGCATTATCTTTGAGCTGATTCCTTTGCCCTTTTGACACTGACTCTGGCAGTCTGAAAAGTATTCTTACTTTCTGGCAGTACTAGAAAATACCAGAATGGTCTTTATTGTTTTTTTGCCCCAAGACATGGAGTCATCTCTCATCTAGGTTCCTGGTTCCTTTAGTGGTAGGTAATATTAGAAACCAAAATCTGGGCTGAGCACAGTGGCTTATGCCTGTAATCCCAGCACTTTTTGGGAGGCCAGGATGGGAGGATTGCTTGAGGCCAGGATGGGAGGATTGCTTGAGGCCAGAAGTTCAAGACAGCCTGCCCATAGTGAGACCCCCTTCTCTACCAAAATTTTAAAAACGAGCACACATCTGTAGTCCTAGCTATTGGGAAGGCTGAGGCAGGAGGATCATTTGAGCCCAGGAGTTCAAGGCTGCAGTGAGCTAAGAAGGTGCCACTGCACTCCAAACTTTAGCCTGGGTGACAGAGTGAGACCCTGTCTCAAAAAAGAAAAACACCCAAAATCTGGATTCAAGGAAACTCACGAAGGGTGGTGATCAGTGAAACTTCTGTTGTTGCTGTTAAACTAATTTTAGTGACAACTTTATTATTTTTTTAATTACAAGATATTTTCTACATGCGAAAAATATAAATCAGACACCCATGCACTTATTACCTAGCCTTCTTTACATCTCCTTTCATCCCCAAAGAGGAAAGTAACCACCATATTAAATTTTTTTATCATTCTTTTCTTCTTCTTCTTCTTTTTAAAGACAGAGTGTTGCTCTGTCGCCCAGGCTGGAATGCAGGGGCGCAGTCTCAGCTCACTGCAACCTCTGCCTCCTGGGTTCAAGGGATTCTCCTACCTCAGCCTCCCAAGTAGCTGGGATTACAGGTGTGTGCCACCGCGCCCAGCTAAATTTTGTATTTTTAGTAGAGATGGGGTTTCACCGTGTTGGTCAGGGTGGTCTTGAACTCCTCAAGTGATCCACCCACCTCGGCCTTCCAAAGTGCTGGGATTACAGGCATGAGCCACTGTGCCCGGCCTCTTATTTTCCTTTATAGTTTTTTTTTTCTTTTTTTACCACTTACGCGAGTACCCCTAGATAGTTGTTACTTGAATTTGCTTGTTTTTGAAGTTGAAATAAATGCCATCTCGCAGCATGTATTTTTCTGTGACTTACTTTTCACTTTACGTTATTTTGAGATTTATGTTGATGCAGTAGCACAGTAGCATCCACTGCTTTATTATAGTTTGTTGTATGAATATGCCACAATTTTTGTGTTTTCCTGTATTATTTATAGTTTTTTGCTATTGGAAAAATACTGCTGTGGACAGTCCCATACATGCTTTTCTGTGCATATGTGTAGGGGTTTCTCCAGGTTGCCATGTTTGTAAAGTGTTTTTACATGAGCCCATAGTAAGAAATATAGTTTCATCGTGACTCCAGTATACCCACACACACTAACCTACACATGACTGAAACAAAAATTTTATTACACTTGATGTATAATAAAATGAAATGCAGTACTTAGTGTAATGAGGTAAAAATATAACACTATTTCATTAAAATATGGCTATGATCCTCTAAATTGATTTGGGACCCATTGAGTAACAACCAGCAATGTGCAAAACTACCGTAAGAACGAAGTTGCTGGCTGTAGAATACGTTTAAATGTTAACCTAAAAAGATTATGTTGATTGTTTTTCAAAGTGGTTGAACTAGTCGTAACATCAGGTGAGAGTTCCTATTGCCCCGATCCTTGCTGTTGGTAGGCTGTTCTGAGGGTCTCATGGTTATAAAATGGCATGTCCTAGAATTTGAATTTATATTTTCCCATTACTAGTTGGATTAGCTAGTGAGGAGACAGGAGGCACAGGTGGTATTACAGTGTAGTGGTAGAGGTACGCACATGGTGTTTGTGAAAACTAGAGATTAAGGCACCTCCCTGATCCTGGGGCAGTCAGGGAGAGTTCTACAAATAAGGGCTTTCAGAAGGTTGCTATAAGAAGGCATTTAGAATTTCAGAAGTCATTTCTGACCTGAGTTCTTCCTAGGTAAAATTCTTTCTACTATTAGAGTATACTGTGGTGTTTATCTAATACAAGGTAAGTTGGAACTCTTTTCTTGGATCTTGAGAGAGGTCTTTGAATATCTGATGAAAATTATGGACTTGCCTCCCAGAAAAATATTGTGCGTGTGTGTGTTTGTGTTTGTGTAAATTTGACATAAAATTTTAGCATGTTCTTGGTCATTCTAGGACCTTCCAGGGAATGGATAGTCAATGAAAAGTTCCCAAGGACTCTTAACAAAAGAGACAGCTATTACTTTGTTCTATCTAAATCTGGGTTGTTTACTCTGCTGGCTTGAGACCTCTTTTCTCTTTCATTCCGCCCCCACACCCCTTAACGTGGTAACCTTCCATAGACATTCCATATGGCCTGCAGCTTTGCGTTGGTGGCAGAATTGAGTTGGTGTCCATCATGGGTCCCCAACATAGAGAGCGATGTGTCACAGAGCCATGAGTCACAGAGCCAACATTAGGAATTTGTCACAACCAACAAAAATGAAGCTGGAAGCAACTAGTAAAAGAAAGACCCTAAGACCACCCAGATAGAGTAGATGGGATGCTTGTTTTCCCTACATATGAAATGGTAGATTGAACCAATTTTATTTATGTCTTAATGGACAGGTTAATCCAGTAGCCTTGAGGCCTTGGTGACACCTTGGTAACTGATAAGAGTTACGTGGACTTCAGATATACACAACCCAATTTGTGCATGCTACTGATAGAGCTAATAGGTGGTTATAATTCCACATGTGTAAATTGATCTTAAAACAAAATTTGTTTATGCTTTCTTTATCTGCCACAAGAATTTTTCAGCTGTTTTCCCTAAGGCTTCTTTTATTCATCTCATGCCAGGTTTTAGAGTCTGTCCCACTGCTTTGGCTCCGAGGAACTTTATTCACTACAAGCAGTTTGACCCAATACCCAGTCAGGGCATGACACTTAATTAGATGCAATACTGTCTTCTGAGATGCCCCTAGCTCTTCCCTACCTTCCAGCTGAGTCCACAAGTCTGAAATAAAGCTGTATTATAAGGACTCTTGTGTTCGCTTTCTGACATTACCTCCCTCCAGAAGCGATCTTTTATTTGATTTGTTAAGAGGTATGTGTGGGTAAGTCACAAAACCAAGTATTCCAATCTCTATTGGGAGTTAAGTGTTTTAACAGGTAGAAAGTATACATGATTCAACCAAGTAGAAAGCTGTTGTCTCTCAGCGGATCTTTTTCAGCTTTCTTTGGAGAGTTGCCATTAGCAATGCAAATGTTAAGTTTGATAGCACAACAAATAAAACACTGAAAACTATAGATGTTACTTATAAAACACTGGCACTCAGAGAAATTGGGTTTGGTCAAGAAGACAGTGAAACATTTCCCTGTTGGGCCAGAGGCTGTTACGTTTTGCTCTGAATTCAAAACCTGATATGTCTCCAAATTTGCTTAGGGCTGTTATCCTGGAAAATAGAATCTGATAGAAGGCGAGCACTGGTACTTAGTGCAAGGTGGAGGTGATCATGGTTAGGACAATTGCATACAGGTCATGACTACATTGAAGTCTCAGGAAAGATTGGTTTAGTGATTTGGCAAATCTGAGGCATGAGTTTTGGGTGGTTTTGTTGTTTTGTCTTATTTTTCCATCCTTTAAGAGTCTTAGGGGAAAACAACATCATTGAATAGACTAACCTAAAAATTCAGCACTTAATCTGCTTCACAGCATATTAACCTCTGCAGAGCTTTGCTATTTTGGAACCAGTGGTGTGAGTTATTCTCTGTTAATAAGAATCTGGCTTTCTTTTCCTATTGGAAAAGAGGCTTGTGTGCATGTTACTCTGACTCAGTAGTTCTCAAACTTTTTGTTCTCAGGATCTCTTTACACTCTTCAAAATTATTGACTGGATTATAAACTGTTGTTATTTATAGTGTAAGAAATTAAAATAAACTAGTATATTTTAAAAATCTAGAATAGCATTGTGATTTTGTAAATTTTTTTTTTTTTTTTTTTTTTGAGACGGAGTCTCGCTCTGTCGCCCGAGCGGGAGTGCAGTGGCCGGATCTCAGCTCACTGCAAGCTTCGCCTCCTGGGTTTACGCCATTCTCCTGCCTCAGCCTCCCGAGTAGCTGGGACTACAGGCGCCCGCCACCTCGCCCGGCTAGATTTTTGTATTTTTTTAGTAGAGACGGGGTTTCACCGTGTTAGCCAGGATGGTCTCCATCTCCTGACCTCGTGATCCGCCCGTCTCGGCCTCCCAAAGTGCTGGGATTACAGGCTTGAGCCACCGCGCCCGGCCTGTAAATTTCTTTAATGTCTGGCTTAATCGAAGATAGCTGGAGTGTCAGATCTTCTTTTCCATTCAGTCTGTTTTAATCAGTTGTTTTGGCTGAAGTATATGAAGAAAATTTACTCTCACTCAGATATGTAGTTGGATAAGGAAGGAGTATTTTAATAGCTGTTTTGATAATTTTGGTTATCCTTTAGTGATACTACAGGATGTGAACAGTGATGTAACAGCATGCATTAATCATTTCAAAACTACTGGTTACTGGGTTATACACCTCTTCTAAGGTTGACTAATTTCATTAGACGTTCTCAACAAGTCACATTCATTAATATCTGTGCCAATCAGAAAAGTCTTTATAGGGAAGCTGTTTAGTTCATGGTGGTAGGCAACAAGTTTTCCAAAATTCTAAAGCTCAGAATTTATCACTGCCAGCAGATACTGTCAGGTGTTGGACAGACAGACATTGTTCAGTTTCGAGAAAAGAGAAAATGTCTGTCAAATACTTAAGTATGAATAACTATAGTTTATCTGCCGGTCATTTTTTCAGGTAAAAATGGTGTTCATGAGGAAAAGTAGATAATTCAACTTGCAATTCAGTTGTACAGATGGAGTCCTGGAGACTCCCACTCTTGGCAGAAGTGCTTATGATCGCTTTCATTTTCATAAAAAGTAGTTACAAGGTACCTAGTTAAGAATCAAGGTTTAATAAATTACCTCATTTTATGTAAAATATTTATTTTACTTAATAACTTGCTGCTTCATTCTTTTTTTTAATAAAAAACTTTAGAATAATGTTGCATTGAATATCTGAAGAGATTATTATGTCAGAAAAGCTGCTAAAATGACATGGAGAGTTCCCATATGTAGATGTGCCTCATCTGATGGCACTGTGCTTTACTGTGCTTCACAGATACTGTGTTTCTTACACATTGAAGGTTTGAGCTGAGCATGTCTACCAGTGCCATTTTTCCAGCAGCTTGTATTCACTTCATGTCTCTGTCCTATTTTGGTAATTCTCATAATATCTCAAATTTTGTCATTATTATTATTATGGCGATCTGCAGTCAGTAATCCTTACTGGTATTATTGTAATTGTTTTGGAGCACCATGAGCCACACCCACATAGGATAACAAATTTAACTGGTAAATGTTGTATTCCCTGAGACAAAACAATATTGAAATTAGGCTAGTTAGTAACCCTACAGTGACCTCTAAGTGTTCAAGTAAAAAGAAGAGTCACATCTCTCATTTAAATCAAAAACTAGAAATGATTTAAAGTTAGTGAGAAAAGCATGTTGAAAGCCAAGACAGGCTAAAAGCTAGGCCTCTTGTACCAAACAGTTAGCCAAGTTGTAAATGCAAAAGAAAAGTTATTGAAGGAAGCTAAAAGTGCTACTCCAGTGAACATACAAGTGATAAAGTGAAACAGCTTTATTGCTGATCTGAAGACAATTTGAATGGTCTGAATAAGAAGATCAAACCAACCACACAACATTCCCTTAAGCCAAAGCCTAATTCAGAGTAAGGGCCTAACCCTTCAATTCTATGAAGGCTGAGGGAGGAGAGGAAGCTGCAGGAGAAAAGTTTGAAGTTAGCAGAGGTTGTTCATGAGATTCTTTCCTTAGAAAGAAGCTGTTTCATCAGCTGCAGGAGCTTAAACCTGTAACCCCAGCACTTTGGAAGTCGAGGCAGGTGGATCACTTGAGGTCAGGAGTTTGAGACCAGCCTGGCCAATATGGTGAAACCCCATCTCTACTAAAGATACAAAAAATTAGCTGGTCATGGTGGCATGTATCTGTAATCCCAGCTACTCAGGATGCTGAGGCAGGAGAATCGCTTGAACTCGGGAGGTGGAGGTTGCACTGAGCTGAGATTGCGCCACTACACTCCATCCTGGGTGACAGGGTGAGACTTCGTCTCAAAAAAATAAAAACTAAAAATAAATAAAGTAATTTTAAAAAAGAAAGAAGCTGTTTCCAGGCTGGTTGAGGTGGCTCACGCCTGTAATCCAAGCACTTTGGGAGGCCAAGGCGGGTGGATCACTTGAGGCAAGAAGTTCAAGACCAGCCTGGCCACATGGCAAAGCTCATCTCTACTAAAAATACAAAAATTAGCCAGGCATGGTGGCACACGACTGTAGTCCCAGCCACTTGGGAGGCTGAGGCAGGAGAATTGCTTAAACCTGGGAGGCGGAGGTTGCAGTGAGTTGAGATCACGCCACTGCACTCCGGCAACAGAGCAAGACTCTGTCTCCAAAAAAAAAAAAAGAAAGCAGCTGTTTCCGTAACATGGAAGTACAAGATGGAGCAGCAAGTTCTGACGTGGAAGCTGTAGTAAGTTATTCAGAAGATTTATCTAAGATAATTGATGAAGGTGGCTACACTAAACAACAGATTTTCAGTGTAAGTGGAATAGCCTTTTCTTTTTCCTTTCTTCTTCTTATATTTTTTAAACAGCTTTCTGTTGGAAGAAGATGCCATCTAGGACTTCTGTTAGCTCGGAAGGAGAAGTTAATGCTTGGCTTCAAAACTTAGAGTGATAGGCTGGCTCTCTTGTTAAGGGCTAATGTAGCTGGTGACTTTAAGTTGAAGCCAGTGCTCATTTGCCATTCTAAAAATCCTAGGACCCTTAAGAATTATAATCTACTCTGACTGTGTTTTTTAAGTGAAACAACAAAACATAGATGACAGCACATCTGTTTCCAGCATAGTTTCCTGAATATTTTAACCCCACTTTTGGGACATACTGCTCAGACAGAAAGATTCCTTTCAAAATGTTACTGCTCATTGACAATGTACCCAGTCACCCATGTGCTCTGATGGATGTGTACAAGATTAATGTTGTGTTGTTTACTGTTAACATCCATTCTGCAGTCCATGGATCAAGGAGTAATTTCAGCTTTCAAGTGTTACTTATTTGTTTATTTTCACTCCTGGCAAACTGTGATGCTCTTACTACTTAAGAAATACATTTAATAAGGCTATAGCTGCCATAGATAGTGATTTCTCTGCTGAATCTGGACAGAGTTTATTGAAAACCTTCTGGAAAGAATTCACTATCCTAGATGCCGTTAAGAACATCTGTGATTCATAGGAGGAGGCCAAAGTATCCACAGGAACAGGAGTTTAGAAGAAGTTTATTCCAACCCTTATGGGTAACTTTAAGGGGTTCAAGACTTCAGCAGAGGAAGTAACTGCAGATATGATGGAAATATCAAGAGAGCTACTATGAGAAGTAGAGCCTGTATTAGTCCATTCTCACGCTGCTATGAAGAAATAGCCGAGACTGAGTAATTTGTAAAGAAAAGAGATTTAATTGACTCGCAGTTCCGCATAGCTGGGGAAGCCTGGGGAAACTTACTGTCATGGCGGAAGGCACCTCTTCACAGGGTGGCAGTAGAGAGAATGAGTGCAAGCAGGGGAAATGCCAGATGCTTATAAAACCATCAGATCTCAGGAGATTCACTCATTATGACGAGAACAGCATGGCGGAACTGCCCCCATGATTCAATTACCTCCACCTTGTCCTGCATTTGACACGTGGAGATTATTATAATTCAAGGTGAGATTTAGATGGGGATACAGAGTCAAACCATATCAGAGCCTGAAGATGTGACTGAATTGCTTCAATTTTATGATAAAACTTTGACAGATGAGGAGTGGCTTCTTATGGATGAGCAAAGAAAGTGGTTTCTTAAGATGGAATCTACTCCTGGTAAAGATGCTGTGAACATTGTTGAAATGACAGCAAAGGATTTAGAATATATATTTAGTATTGTATAATGTATATATTTAGTTGATAAAGCAACAGCAGGGTTTGAGAGGATTGACTTCAGTTTTGAAAGAAGCTTTACTGTGGTTAAAATGCTATCAAACAGCATTGCATGCTACAGAGAAATCTTTCATGAAAGGAAGAGTCAATGTGACAGACTTCATTGTTGTTTTATTTTAAGAAATTGCCACAACTACCCCACCCTTCAGCAACCACCACCCTGATCAGGCATCAGTCATCAACACTGAAGCTAGACCTTCTACCAACAAAATGATTTTGATTCACTGAAGGCTCAGATGATCATCAGCATTTTTAGCAATATTTTAAAATGAAGATCTGTACATTGTTTTTCTTAGACATAATGCTATATTACACACTTAATATTGACTGCAGTGCAGTGTAAACATAACTTACATATACACTAGGAAATCAAAAAATTTGTGTGGCTTACTTTACTGTGATATTTGCTTCATTGCTGTGGTCTGGAACTGAACCCAAAATATCTCCTAGTAGGTGTGCCTGCCTGCATGTGTCGCCCAGCTTTCTCTGATGTTAACATCTTATATTTGGCAGTGGTACATTTGTCAAAATTAAGAGATTAACAATGGGACAGTACTATTATCCAAACTCCACTCTTTAGTATAATTTCCCTTTTCCCCACAAGTGTCTTTTAGCATGTTATTCCAGGATCCAGTTCAGGATACCCTGTTGCATTTAAGCAGTAACTTTTAAAACAGCACTTTTTCCCTTTCCCCACCACATTTAAGAAAACAAGTACATTTTAGACTTACAGAAGAGTTGGAAAGATGGAACAGTGAGTGCCATGTACCTTTACCCAACATCTTGCATAGCCATGGTGCATTTGTCACAACTGAGAGACTGACAGTGCCACCACGTTTTTATACATCATGAGGACACTTCTCTTGGAGACACGTCTTGGATTTTTTTTTTGTTGTTGGAACACCAAGGCTGTGAGACTCACGCTCATATGACTATAAGGCTAGAGTTAGGCAGACCAGGACTTCACATTCGTCCCTGGCCATATCCTGCTGTATGGTCTCCTTCAACTTCTTTCTCCACAAATGAACAAATGCAGACCCATGAGAGAATGTGCGAGTATGTGGCAGGTACTCAGCAAGTAACTACACGTGTTCCTTGATATATGATGGGATTATGTCCCAATAAATGCATTGTAAGTTGAAAATATAAGTTGAAAATGCATTTAATATACCCAACCTACCAAACATCAAAGCTTGGCCTAGCCTACCTTAAATGTGCTCACAACACTTATATTAGCCTGTAGTTGGACAAAATCATCTAACACAAAGTCTATTTTATAATCACGTGTTGATTATCTTATGTAATTTATCAAATACTGTACTGGAGGTGAAAACCAGAATGGGTGTATGGGTACTCAGAGTAGTTTCTACTGAATGCATATCACTTTCACACCACGATAAAGGCAAAAATTTGTAAGTCAAACCATAGTCAGGGACATAGTTTTTTCTGTTCCCAGAAAAGGGCTTAGAACAGAGATTCAGTAAAATAACAACAAGCTTTAAAACTGAAGGGGAAAATGGTTTGAAAACTCTGCTAAGGAATTTTTTGTCATTATTTCTTTTAATATCGTGGTCCATTTTTAAAATCTACTTCAGTAATTAACCATTATGATTATTTATCACCTGAATTCCTACCTACCCCGCCATATGGTTTTGAAGCAAATCTCAGATATTGTATATAATTTTACCCATATATTTTTGATATATATCTAAAAATATTTACCCATAAACATTTCAGCATGTATCTCTTCTTTTTAAACATAACTACATGCTATTGGCATACCCCAGAAAAAGTAATGTCTTCATGATATGACCAAATACCCAGTCAGTGTTTAAATATCTAATTAGTCTAATAAGTTTGGTTAATTGTTTACAGTTTGTTTGGATCCAGTGTGGTCCATACATGGCAGTTGGTTGAAACTGCCTCTTAGTCCTTTTTAATCATCAGATTTCTATTCCATCTTTTTTTTGTTTTTCTACTTGGAATGTATTTGTTGAAGAAACTGAGGATGTTGCCCACATCCTCATGGGTTTTACTGGTTACATCCTCATGGTAGAGTTTAACATGTTCCTCTGTCCCATGTATTTCTTGTAAATTGGTAGTTTTATCTAAAGACTTGACTAGATTTCAGTTTCACATATATATTTTTCCTTATCAAGACTGTATTAGAGTGATGTTCTATTTTGGGACACATAAAGTCTGGTTTTCTTTTTTTGTGATGTTAGTAGCTGTTGATGATCCTAGATACACTTATGGTTATGAAATGATGGCAGTCTAGTTTTATCATTTCTTCATTTATTTGTTGTAATGCTTCTAAAGATAATAAATCTCATCTCCTCTGTTTGGTTCCCAATTCATATAGGAATAAAAATTTTTTTTTTTTTTTTTTTTTTTTTTTGAGACGGAGTCTCTCTCTGTCGCCCGGGCTGGAGTGCAGTGGCCAGATCTCAGCTCACTGCAAGCTCCGCTTCCCGGGTTCCCGCCATTCTCCTGCCTCAGCCTCCCGAGTAGCTGGGACTACAGGCGCCCACCACCTCTCCCGGCTAGTTTTTTTTTTTTGCATTTTTAGTAGAGACGGGGTTTCACCATGTTAGCCAGGATGGTCTCGATCTCCTGACCTCGTGATCCGCCCGTCTCGGCCTCCCAAAGTGCTGGGATTACAGGCTTGAGCCACCGCGCCCGGCCTCTTTTTTTTTTTTAATTGGGTGGTCTTTTTATGGATTTTTAAGTTCTTTTATTTTTTTGAGACAAAGTCTCACTTTGTTGCCCAGGATGGAGTGCAGTGGCGTGGTCTCGACTCACTGCAACCTTCGCCTCAAGGGTTCAAGCGATTTTCCTGCCTCAGCCTCCCCAGTAGCTGGGACTACAGGCATGCACCACCATGCGTGGCTTATTTTTGTATTTTTGGTAGAGATGGGGTTTCACCATGTTGGCCAGGCTGGTCTCAAACTCCTGACCTCAGTGATCCACCCATCTCAGCCTCAGAGTGCTGGGATTACAGGTGTGAGCCACAGAGCCCAGTGAATAAATTCTTTCATTTACCTTTTCTTTTCTTTCTTTTTTTTTTTTTTTTTTTGAGAGACAGTCTCACTCTCTTGCCCAGGCTGGAGTGCAGTGGTGTGATCTCGGCTGACTGCAACCTCTGCCTCCTGGGTTCAAGCGATTCTCTTGCCTCAGCCTCCTGAGTAGCTGGGATTACAGGCACGTGACACCATACCCAGCTAATTTTTGTATTTTTAATAGAGACGGGGTTTCACCATGTTGGTCAGGCTGGTCTCAAACTCCTGACCTCAAATGATCCACCTCCCTCAGCCTCCCAAGGTGCTGGGCTTATAGGTGTGAGCAACCACGCTTGGATATTTACCTTTTCGTATCCTTTTATTTTCCCAATTCATTTAGGAAAGATAAATATTTTTCCTTTCATTTTCAAAATGAGTTGGTACACTAACCTCCGTAGTAACCGATTTGTATTTTTTTATTATGAACTCATGAATTTAAACATTTGGTGTTGTTTCAGTCCATTGTGGTCATTATCCTTATTGATTCTCAAATTGTTTTATATTTGACAAATAAGTTCTTCAAATTAGTAAGTTATTTTGATAGTGACCTTAATAGTTTTTGCTAGCTTCCATGCCTGCATGGCGTAACAAAACATTCCAGGCTCCTTTTGTACATTTCCTGTCCCAGACCTGGTATTAGTCATCTAATCTGGAAGCCCTGCTTTCTTTCTGTGGGAAACATTATTTCCAGACATTAGGGATAAGAGTGCCAGTTGCTACTGAGTTGGTCATTGTTTCAAAGATTTATCAATACATAGAACAAAGAATTATATTTTCCTTTGTCCTATGTTTATGTCTTCACTTTAGAAACAGTACAGCTACTTCCAAGTCAAGTTTAGAACTCTCAGGTTATCTTAAATCTGCAGCGTCTACCTTCCTAAGAATAAAACACTGGAATGATGAAATGTCACATAAATATCCATTTATTTTATTTCACAATACATACACTCACCTGTTGTATGTATGATTAGTACAAATTGTTTAAATTGGCTTGTTGTGCTTTGGTTTTTTTTTTTGCAGTTTTTTTTTTGTCATTAGATTTTATTTCACTAGAAATGTATAGTCAAATTTCTGTGTTCTAAAGTCACTTGAAGTAGTTTTTCTGTTTGTAGTAATGTTACCAGTTGGACACATTAGATTCATTTATTTTTGGGAATTGCTTTTGTTTCCATTTAAATTTTTATTTGTCTTGCGTATCTTGGATTAACGGTAGTAGACCATATACAGTTTTCTCTACTTTAGTTCATTTGAGAGTTTCCTCATTTATTTTGTTTTCAGATGCAAAGTATTTCATTGTATGAATTACCAGAGTTTGTTCAATTAGTTTTCTTTGATAACATTTGGGTTGCTTCTAGTCTTTTGTTATTACAGTCTTGCAATGAATAGTCTTATGCTTGTATGTTTTTGTGGTTTCTGGCAAGGATTTCAGTGTAATTTAAGGCTATCCTCTACTTAAGTTATGGCCAATTAAGTGTCTGATTAAATGTCTGTAATAATTTTAAAATAACAATACTTAATTTAAAAAAGCTTATAATACATAATTATTCATTAGAGAAATGCAAATCAAACCACAGTGAGATAATACTTCACACCCACTAGGATGATTATGATTTAAAAAGATGGAAATAGCAAGTGTTGGCAAGGGTATGGAGAAATTGAAACCCTCGTACCTTGCTGGTTGGATGGAGAATGGTGTAGCCACACAGGAAAAAAGTTTGGCAGATTCTCAAAGTTAAATGTAGAGCTATATACAACCTAACAATTCTATGCATATACCCACAAAAAATGAAAACATATATCCACACAAAAACTTGCACACATATGTTCATAGCAGCATTATTCATCCAAAAAGTAGAAGTACTCAATGACTTTCAACTGATAAATACAGATGAAGAAAATATATGTCCAAACAGTAGAATGTTATTCAGCTATAAAAAGGAACAAAATACACTTAACTAGAATAGAAGGAACTTCCTCAATCTGATAAAGGGCATCCATGAAAAATCCACCACTAATATCATACTTAATCATGAAAAATCGAATGCTTTTCTACTAAGATAGGAAAAAGACAAGTATGTCTACTCATGCCATCTCTATTCAACTTCGTATTGGAGCTTCTAGCCAGGGCAGTTAGACAAGAAAATGATACAAGAGGCATCCAAATTGGAGAGAAAGGAGTTGGACTATTCACAGATGACATGATCTAATATGTAGAAAATCCTATACAATCCACTAAATAATGATTAGAACTAATAAACAATTCAGCAAAGTTACAAGATACAAGATCAATATGTAAAAATCAACTGTATATATTTTTTAAAGACAGTCTTGCTCTGTCACTCAGGCTGGGGTACAGCAGCACAAACACAGCTCACTGCAGCCTCAACCTGGGGTCAAGCAATCTTTCTGCCTTAGCCTCCCAAAGTGCTAGGGACTATATGTCTTTTTTTTTTTTTTTTTTTTTTTTTTGACAGGGTCTTGCTCTGTCACCCAGGCTAGAGTCCAGTGGCACAATCCCGGCTCACCGCAACCTCCACCTACCAGGTTCAAGTGATTCAGCCTCCTGAGTAACTGGGATTACAGGCGCCGGCCACCACGCCCGACTAATTTTTGTATTTGTAGTGGAAGTGGGAGTTCACCATTTTGGCCTGGCTGGTCCTGAATTGCCCTCAAGTAATCCACCTGCCTTGGCCTCCCACAGTGCCTTGGGATTACAGGTGTGACCCACCACACCCAGCTTAGGAACTATATTTCTGTAAACTAGCAGTGAACCATCCAAAAATGAAATTAAGGAGACAGCCCTGGTGAAGTGGCTCATGCCTGTAATCCTAGCACTTTGGGAGGCTCTAAGAGGCTGAATTGCTTGAGGCCAGGAATTTAAAACCATCCTGATTAACAGAGTGAGATTCCAACTCAACCAAAAAGCACCCAAAAAAACAAAGTTAGCCAGCTGTGGTGGCATGCCCCTGTAGTCCCAGCTACTCAGGGTACTGAGGCAAGAGGATCGCTTGAGCCCAGGAGTTTGAGGCTGCAGTGAGCTGTGATCATACCACTGTACTCCAGCCTGGGTGGCAGACAGCAAGACCCTGTCTCTGAAAACAAAAATTAAATGGAGACAGTTTCATTTACAAAAGCATCAAAAAGAATAGGAATAAGTTTGACAATAGATGTGCACGATTGTATGCTGAAGTCTACAAAATACTGTTCAAAGAAATTAAATCTGAGTAAAGACATTTAATGTTCATGAATTGAAAGATAATATGGCAACACAGACATGATTCACATAAGAGCTGTATCTTATGATGTGCAAATTATATCAATACAAAAAAAAAGCTTGCAGTAAATAATTACTGCAGTAAAATTTGAATTTTAAAAATATAGGGCCAGGCGCGGTGGCTCACGCCTGTAATCCCAGCACTTTGGGAGGCCGAGGTGGGCGGATCATGAGGTCAGGAGATCGAGACCATCCTGGCTGAAACGGTGAAACCCCGTCTCTACTAAAAATACAAAAAATTAGCCAGGCGTGGTGGTGCGTGCCTGTAGTCCCAGCTACTCGGGAGGCTGAGGCAGGAGAATGGCGTGAACCTGGGAGGCGGAGCTTGCAGTGAGCCGAGCCGAGATCGCACCACTGCACTCCAGGCTGGGCGACAAAGCGAGACTCCATCTCAAAAAAAAAAAAAAAAAAAAAAAAAAATATATAAAGTGAGCCGAAAGAGGAAAAAACAACTTATGGTCTACTGCAGGTTTTTAATATTAAATGAACGTTTCTTTCCCATTCAAGATGAGCCACAAAAGCAGAGCCCAAGAAATTTTAGGCTTTGGGCTTAAAATTGATTTTTTTGTTTCTTGTTTTTAAATTTTATTTTGAAATAACTTTAGATTTACAGAAGTGTTGTAAAGATAGCACAAAGTTCCCATAAGTGCTTTACCCAGCTTCTTCTAATGCTAACATCTTATATAACCTTAGTACATTTATCAAAACTAAGAAATTAACATTGGGAGCCAAGCATGGTTCAAACCTGCAGTCCCGACTATTTTGGAGATTGAGGAGGAAAGAATGCTTGAGGCTAGAAGTTTGAAGTTGCAGTGTGCTGTGATCACTCCTGTGAATCACCACTGCACTCCAGCCTGGGCAACATAGTGATCGAGACCTAGAAAGAAAGAAATTAACATTGGTTAATTTAAAAAAGAAAAATTAACATTGGTACAGTGCCATTAGCTAAACGATAGACTTCAGATTTTGACAGTTTTTCCACTAATAATCATTTGTGTTCCAGGACCCAAACCCATTTTCCACCTTTAGTTAGTTGTCATGTCTCCTTGGTCTCCTCCCGTCCCATGACAATTTCTCAGACTATATTTTTCATTATATTGCCTTTGGAAAGTGCTGGTCAGGTATTTTGTAGAATGTCTCTTCATTTGGGTTTGCTTCGTGATTTTTCGCATTAGAATGAGGTTATGGATGTTGGAGAGACCACCAGAGAGGGGACTTGCCCTTCTTATCTCATATATCAATGTATTACTGATGTATTACAGATGTTAGCTTTAATCATTTGGTCAAGGTGGAGTTTGTCAGATGTCTCCACTGTAAAGTTTTCCCTTTAAATTTATGGTTTTATATTGCTTTTTTCTTCTCTTTTTTTTTTTTTTTTTTTTTTTTTTTTTGAGATGGAGTCTCACTCTGTTGCCAGGACTGGAGTGCAGTGGCGCAATCTTGGCTCACTGCAACATCCGCATCCTGGGTTCAAGTGATTCTCCTGCCTCAGCCTCCCGAGTAGCTGGGATTACAGGCGCCCGCCACTACGCCCAGCTAACTTTTTATATTTTTGGTAGAGACGGGGTTTCACCATGTTGGCCAGGCTGTTCTCGAATTCTGACCTCATGATTCACCCACCTTGGCCTCCCAAAGTGCTGGGATTACAGGTGTGAGCCACCGCACCTGGCCTGTTCTTCCTTCTATTTTTAAGGTCACTTTGGATGCATTTTCATGGTATTAATAAAGAAATGCAGACCCTTGTTACTGAACTCCAGCTCCCAGGATGCATTGTGACACCAACTACTTGCGGTCACATGGAAGGACAGACAAGACCATCTCTGTTTTCCCAAGCAAAGCAGAATTGTTTTTCAGGAATGGGGTGGGAGAGTCCTGTTAACTAAATAGATTTTCAAGTTTTGATTAGGCACCCCACAGGAGAGGAATGGGGCAGGGTTATTTTCAGAGTTTGGATGGCATATCAATTCCTTATAATAGGTGTTGACTTTTTTTTTTCTTTTTTTAGTGGAAGATTGTAGAGCTATCTTGGAAAATCAGAGTATATCCAGTATTGATTATATAAAACTTAGTTTATTGTTGCTTCCTTCATCCTGTCTGTCCACCTGGTACTCTGTACAGTGGAGAGTTTATCCCTAGAGAATTTCAGCACATTGACATTCCTGGTCCTTGGGCTACTTCATTTACATTTACCTACAGCTTTGATGTCAGAATCCAGGACACAATCTCACCACCTTTCTGTTACTAGCATTACGCATGTGCTAGTAAGCACTGAGGATTCAGCAGAATTTAAGCACGGTGAAGTACTAATGGGAGATGCATTAGGAGTACTGAACATTGACATCTGAGCCATTACTCCGTGTTGCTCACACTGCCATCCAATTCTATTATTTTTCACTTTACATACGTTCAGATTTCTTCGTGAGTAGAGACCAGGAAGCCTCAGAGCTCATATCTAGAAGACCTTGATTATATCCTCTGGTGCAGCCTCAGCTTAGTCACCGATGACATGACCAGGTCTTACAGCAAATGAGCACCAACTTAGGACCCATTATCATGTGCCTTGAACATTTTTCAAGGTTTTCAGCATTTTTCAAGATTTTAAATTTGACTTAATGATATTCCTCATGGTGGTCTAATTGATCACAGTAAGAAAACAAATGATGTTTTGTTTAATAACTCATGGCATGAAAAAAACACATGATCTTGATCTCTTACTATCAAACTCTCTCGCAGATTTTGGGATGTTCTTTTCTTTCTTTTTTAAGAGACGGAGTCTCTGTCATCTAGGGAGGAGAACAGAGACATGATTATAGTTGACTGTAGCCTTGAACTCCTGGGTTTAAACAAGTCTCCTTCCTCTTGCTCAGCCTCTCAAGTGCCAGGACTACAGGTGCACAGCCACTATGCCCGGATAATGTTTTGTTTTTTGTTTTGTTTTTGAGACAGAGTCTTACTCTGTCACACAGGCTGAAAGTACAGTGGTACAGTCTGGGCTCACTGCAACTTCCACTTTCCACATTCAAGCGATTCTCGTGTCTTAGCCTCCTGAGTGGCTGGGACTACAGGCATGCACCACCATGCCCAGCTAATTTTTGTATTTTTAGTAGAGACAGGGTTTTGCTATGTTGGCCAGGCTGGTCTCAAACTCCTGACCTTAAGTGATCTGCCTGCCTCAGCCTCCTGGGATTTATAGGTGTGAGCCACTGCGCCCGGCCTTTGTTTTATTTTTGTAGTGATGGGGTCTTGCTTTGTTGCCCAGGCTGGTCTCAAACTCTAGGGTTTAAGTGATCCTCCTGCCTCAGTCTCCCAAAGTGCTGGGATTGCCCAGGCTGGTCTCGAACTCTTGGGCTTAAGTGATCTTCCCACCTCAGTCTCTTAAAGTGCTGGGATTACAGACATGAGCCACTTTACCCAGCCTGAAGATGTTCTTTCTTTTTTCTTTCTTCCTTTTCTTTTTGAGTTGGAGTCTCCCTCTGTTGCCCAGGCTGGAGTGCAGTGGCACAATCTCAGCTCACTGCAACCTCCGCCTCCTGGGTTCAAGTGATTCTCCTGCCTCAGCCTCCCAAGTAGGTGGGACTACAAGCATGTGCCACCATGCCCAGCTAATTTTTGTATTTTTAGTAGAGACGAGGTTTCACCATATTGGCCAGTCTAGTCTCAAACTCTTGACCTTGTGATCCACCCACCTTGGCCTCACATAATGCTGGGATTATAGGTGTGTGCCACCATGCCCGGCCAGGATGTTCTTTCTAAATTACGTTACTTATGGGCTCTTTGTAAGGGTTGTTATTCCCTTTCTGAAGATTTGTTTTGAGTAGCTTTTCATTCAGCTTTTCTTTTCTTTTTTTTTTTTTTTTTTGAGACGGAGTCTTGCTCTGCTGCCCAGGCTGGAGTGCAGTGGCTGGATCTCAGCTCACTGCAAGCTCCGCCTCCCGGGTTTAGGCCATTCTCCTGCCTCAGCCTCCCGAGTAGCTGGGACTACAGGCGCCTGCCTCTTTGCCCGGCTAGTTTTTTGTATTTTTAAGTAGAGACAGGGTTTCACCGTATTAGCCAGGATGGTCTCGATCTCCTGACCTCGTGATCCGCCCGTCTCGGCCTCCCAAAGTGCTGGGATTACAGGCTTGAGCCACCGCGCCCGGCCCCTGCTTTTCTTCTTATTTTAGTTTTTCTTAGGTGAATACACGTCTACTGAACATAAGCTATAATATGGTTGTTCAGTCATGAATTGTACCTATATTTTATAGATATTTTTCTAATGGGCATAAGTCCCATGATTTTGTTTTCTAAAGCAATTAAAGTGATTTGACTCCTGATTTCCTTTGTTTTCTTACTGTGGTGAAATACACCTAACATAAAATTAACCATTTTAAAGTGTACAATTCAGTGGCATTTAGTACATACACAGTGTTGTGTAGCCATCACTCTGGTTCCTTTTTATGTTTGTGTATAGCAGTGAAAAAACATGCACAGTCCCTCAAAGCCTTGTATACACTGACAGAGCAAGCTTTTCATCAGTTTCAGAATTTATGCACTACCGCCAAAGTTAGTTTCATCCAGCAGCCAAGCAATTCATCAGTTGGATTTTAAGTAACTGGTTTATTACAGCTTGTTGTCATACAGTAATTGCACTAAATAAGACCTCTAAAATTATTCATGCTGCTTTAATTTGGGAATGGGGGAAAACTGATTCCTACTGGAGATCCTAATTTTAGTATACATGCTGCTGAAGCGAGTACCCTACTAGAGATTCTTAAAATGTCACAAGCAAATGCCTTTTAAAAATTCTGCATGAAATGTTGCATGCTTATGTATTGCCCAGTCTACTCAACTATCAAATTATCTACAGAATTATTTCCTTTTCTTTGCCTTCTTAGGAAATCAGTCTTTCATGCATGAGATGACCCTGCATTGATTAACAGAGTTACAGTGAGTGGTATGGCAGGAAAGAGACTAGGGCTAGTCAGTACTAGGATGTTGACAATTTTCAGTTTATTGGCCAAGATGGTTCTGAAACTTATTGCCTAGTTTACTTTTGGAAGTTTGTAAAATAATTGAACTAGTGATGAAGTCATGAATCCTTTCCCAGGCTTCCTCAGGTGCCCTGGGGCCTTGTGTCCCCCAACACGCCAAATGACTGGTAGCTGTTTTGTCATATACATACATTTTCTCTACAATTCCTTTCCATCTTGGAACTGTTCCATAAGCATTTGTTCCTCATCTACATCATGTGGAACTACACCCTTTTTGCTGGAAAAAAATGGAGTTAACACATTTAGTGTAAGGAAACCATAACCTGGCTGTTCCCAGACCCCTTGAGGACTGCTCAGAGGTGGAATCCTCAACAAAGGAACTGCTGTTAAGCAAGAGAGAACATGTGTGTGTGGAGAAGCCTGCTATCTAGTGCCAGCAGCATTCTGTTCTCTAGACAGCTAAAATGTAAAGGAATTTTTGCTGGAACATTTTTTAACATGTTTAGTGTCATGTAATAGAGTCTTTCAGTTTAGCCCAGGGACTTTTTTTCCATTTTTCTGAGGACTAAGCAAGTCTCTGTCTTCCCCAAGAACAACCAGAAGTTGGTACCTATGGGGTTTGTTCACTGATGGTCCTGATCTTAAATCTAGTTGTTTTCTTCTAGGGAACTCAGAGTGCCTTACTAGGGAGACTGCCGTCCTCCTTGCAGCAGATCGGCAATGACCCCATTGGATGGAGGGTATGCCATCTCACCTAGGGCAGACTCCTCAACCTTAGCACCGCTGATATTTGGGCTGGATAATTCTTTGTCCTGCGCATTACTGCATGTTGAGCAGCATCCCTAGCCTTACCCACTAGATGTCTGTAATATCTCCCCAAATTGTGACAACCAAAAATTTCCCCAGACAGTGCCAAATGTTTCCTGAGGGCAGAATCACCTAAGGTTGAGAATCACTGCCCTCTGGTTTCTTCCAAAGGCAAGAGGAAGATTCCTGATTCTTAACCTAGCCACCTAACCTCAAAATATTTGTTCTTCCCCCAAGTCAGAACCTAGAGAAAGGATGTCTTTTCCACTGTAGTATGCACATAGAGCCCACGTGTGTGGATGTACAGGGCCAGGCAGAACTCTAACTCTGCATTTGGCTTTGGCTACCACTAGGGACGGGAAATGATGAGCCAGCAGTGACCTCCTGACTACCTGCCCCCCTTGTTCCAAGTAAACAAACTTTTACAGCCTTTCTGTTAATGAGTCAGCTGGTAAAGAAAACAATCTCCTTTTCCAGAGTTATTCTGAAGCTGAGACATGGCAGAGTTTTGGACACATAAGTTCCTATTTTACTGACTTTTTCTTCCTGGCGAATGAGGAAGGACACTAGTGCAGACAGGAGTGCCAGCAAGGATTTGTGACTGTAGCAAGTAGTAGTTTTTTAAAACAATACATCCCAGATTTTTCCAGCAATGATCATTTGAAAGAACCAGTGTTCTCTACATCTTAAATTAAAAAGTAAACTTCAATGTTAACAGAGGGTTATAAAATCATTGGCATAGCAGAAACCACAAATCAATCCTGACAGTGAATTTTTGGCAGTGTGCTGGCCTTTGGAAACATCTGTTGGTGTGGCCTGTGATACTCAGGTATGAGGTACATCCTTAAAGCATTTAACTTGGAATGTATGAACTATACAAATATTTGGAATTAATAAAATGCCATTGGAGTTTTAGAAGAGAAAGAGACGACAGGGACCTGCTTCTTTTGCCAGAAAGTGAAGTTCAGAGAGGCAAAGGACCAGAAGAGAGTCAAAAGACCTAGGTCTTTTGATTGCTCCAGCTAGAGTTATTTTTCTGTGGAACCACGCTGCCTCGTTACCTGGCTGCTTGACTACAGCAATAAACTAAGCACAGAAAGGGATCCTAGAAACGGTGGAAAATGCCATAACAGGAAGGGGAAAGAGAACAGGATAGCTTGGCCTCCTCCAGAAATGCTGTGGCTGGAGCTGTGGAAAGTGTGTCAGCATTGCAGGGTCAGGACTTTTTTTTTCTTCTATACTCTGCTGAAACCTTCTGCTGTCAAAGAAGCCTTCCCAAATGGCCAGAGCAATGGCAAACATAGGATTTCCATTTATAATCCCCTCACTGAAAGGGTTCCCTCAAAGTTTTGCTTTAAACTCTCTGCTAATCTGCCAGTCTCTTATTTAGAGAAAAACTACCAATCTTCTCTTGACAGCCTCAAGATAATCTATTCATAGTTTCCTTCTTCCAAGGTAGATGCTAGGAACAAGATTACAAAAGAAAACCTTTCTGAACATTATAGCAAAGCCAATTGGGTTGCCGTAGGGTTATTAATAACTTTGAATCCCACTGTGGACTAGGAATAGTAGGTCCCAGAGAAGAACAGCAGCCATCAAGGAGAATTGTAGCTGGTGGTATGTGGTGCAGGTGGACGAGTGGGCCATTACTGCTGCAACTTGCCTAATTTATTGCAACTTGCCTAATTTACAGCCATTAACATTTACATAAAAATTCACTTAAAAACTGGTGCCTTGTCAGTAAAACCCAGTGAGATACACATAACATCATTAGGAATAATTAACTGAAGAGGGAAAAAAGCATTAGAAAGGGCTCTGGGAGTGGAAGCAGTGTGCATGCCCAGTGTATCTTTGGGCCAAATGTAATGCCGGCCTGAGAGAAAAATGGTCATCATGAAAATATTTTTTTTCTTCCAAGTCAGGAAACAGACTCACAATGGAGTCTACTTCTCTGCTTGGAATTTTGAGATGTGCAGGAAACAACCAGCCATTACCAGCTGAGGTTTTCCTGCTGATAAATGAACCATGAGGCCACAGTGACCTGTCTTGTTAATGAGTTAATGAAGAAGCTGGTCCTCGCATTGACCTCATCCTTAAAAGCTTTCTGTAGAGCTGAAACAACATTCCTCTCATGTATGAGTTAACTCTTTTCTTACTCAGCAAATGAGAAACAAAAGACAGAAAAGAATCTGTGACAGAGAAGTAGAGCGTCTATCAATGGGCTTTTCTTTCTTAAGTTTTTTAAAACTTTAACTTCACTTGCAGAAAGAAATTTCATCCAAAAAATAGTTCCTCTTATTGCAGAACCTTAATAAAACTGGTTTTTCATTTATGTTCTATTTACCCTCAAGGCACTGACATTTATTGAAGAATTTTCCCCTCTGATAGGAAACTTTTTGGAGTAGAGCAACATAAGTGGTTTGAGTTTATGTAAATATTTTAGTGTGGAGGGAAATAAAGAGAAATTTTTACTTCGGTAAATAAGTGTTATTAACCAAGCATCTTATTAAAGGAAGCAGATCCTGTCTGTAGCTTACTAGAGAAGAGAAAGAATAATCTCCTTTAAATTGGGTTATATTTGAGTAACCAAAGATGAATTCTTCTTCCAAATTATTTCTTCTCTTAGTGATTGATTGTTGGTGATGTCCCATAATTTGAAGGAGGCCCCAGGGTTGTTGTCCATATCTCTGTTACAGGAACATCATAGGAGCATTGAGGTTCTGGAAATGTGATTTTATCAGTTGATTAGATTGTGATGAATTGATTCATGACAATCATAAGGCTGATGTTACATTTGTTTTAGAAAACTCAAATGCTTGCTTATTAACTTACAATTACTATTTCACTAACTGGAGGAGTTTGTCCTATTGAGGCATCCCAAAACTAGTATGAGAAAATCATAAAGAAACAAAACCAGAAAAATCATAAAAAGTAACAGGAAGATTTGTTTGGTAAGCAAAGCAAAGAAAATGGATTGAAGACATCTTCTCCATGTGCCATTTAAAGATTTTTAAGGAATCTTTGTCTTCCACTATAAGATCCTTGGTATTAGTGGTTCATATCTAGAACAGCTTCTACCTGGTGAGTGCTAAAGGGCTCCTGTTAAGATGGTTCTCGAGTTGGCAGGCTGAACACGTGTCATATGTATGCCCCAAATCCCTAATATATTAGGTATATGTCCTAGCAATGCTAGAAGAAAAGAAGCATCCTGAGAAGTCTAGAGATACGAGGAATTCCTAAAGGGCAGAAGGCTGAGGGAATCAGATTAAAGGTGGAAGTCAGAGTCCAGAAGCCCCACATATCCTGCCCTTCCCCTGTAACCAATGGAGATGGGCGGTGGTGAAGTAATGCAGCATTTACACACCGAGGATCTAGACAGTCATGAGCAAGCACATAACAGTCACCAAACATTAGCGGGAAACCATCATCATAAAAGAAACACCAAACTGAAGAAACTGAAAAGCTCACATTGGAGGATCCTTATAAGTAGAACATAAAGAAGACTTGAAGATAAGTGAATTTATCCCTCAAAGGGATAAAAAGAGAATGCTGCACTCATGAAATAAGAAAAAAGAATGATTTTTATTTCCTAGACCTTGGAAATAAAATGTGATCCTTTAGTTAGAACCTCATTAAAGGGTTGAGTAGCAGAATGGATACAACTAAAGGAAGTAAGTGAGCAGGATGAACGAGCCAAAGAATTGTCCTAGAATATAAAATAAGACAAAGAGATAGAAAGGCTGACAGAAAAGTGAATATAATAAGGAGGCTCATTTCAGAAGTTCCAGTGTTCATCTAGTAGGAGTTCTAGGAGGAGACAGAGACAGTGGAGGAGGGAGCAAATAACCCAACAAAAGAACGGGAGAAAATTTCCCAGAACGTAAGAAAAGCAAGAATTTGGGCCGGGCGCAGGCGGCTCAAGCCTGTAATCCCAGCACTTTGGGAGGCCGAGACGGGCGGATCACGAGGTCAGGAGATCGAGACCATCCTGGCTAACACCGTGAAACCCCGTTTCTACTAAAAAAATACAAAAAACTAGCCGGGTGAGGTGGCGGGCGCCTGTAGTCCCAGCTACTCAGGAGGCTGAGGCAGGAGAATGGCGTAAACCCGGGAGGTAGAGCTTGCAGTGAGCTGAAATCCAGCCACTGCACTCCAGCCTGGGCGACAGAGCGAGACTCCGTCTCAAAAAAAATAAAAATAAATAAAAATTTAAAAAAAAAAGAAAAGCAAGAATTTGTAGATTGAAAGGGACCACTGAGTGCCCACTGTGAAGTTATGAGTTTAAGAAGGCTCAAATTGTACACATAAATGGAAGCTTCCAGAGAGAGAAAACTGGCCAGCCTATAAAGTATCAAGGATCAAGTGGGCATCAGAGTCTTCTGGCAACACACAAGAGGATGATAAAATAACATATTCAGAGTTCTGAAACAGCATAGTCCAGAACCCAGGAGTCTGTACCCACAGAAGCTATCCCTTAGGTATTAAGGGCAAATGAAGACATTTTTCAGGTGTGCAGGAACTCAATTTCTCACTCATAATCCCTGTTTTATAGAATTATCAAAGGGATGTTTTCCAGAGAAATGAAAGGGGGGATCAAAAAGAATTGATGAGCAAAAAAACAGAAAATGCATTAGGTCAGTAACCGTCTGGAAGGTGAGCAGCTCCACGCTCTCAACGGCAGTGACATCTCTAAACACACTAGAAACAGCCACCCAGAAGTTCTCATCCATGCTGTGCTCTGATATCCATCGCAGTTGTCAGCAGAAATCCAGTCCTCCAGATCATGCTCATCTTTAAGATGTCATCTGTACTCTGCCCTGAACATTCCCTGAATTGACCCCTCCCTATCCTCTCATTCTGTGTACACACTAGAACCCATTGATTCCTTTCAGTTTCTGCTTCCTTGATGAATGATCCCTTTACCTTCTTGCCTTCTCTGAAATGGCCCAGTGGTTCCCTGGAAACACTGCCACCTGCAGCAGCCTCAGGCAGAGGCTCTTTTTTTCTCCCGTGCTTCACGTTCCCGAAGAGTGAGAGGTGAAGTAAATGTCTCCCTTGTAACCCATCATTGCTTACAAATTCTCCCTCTCTCCTGGATTTGCCATTGAGTTCAGTGGAAGTACAAAAGTATCCAAGCTAAGAAGGGTATGAGGAAATGAACAGAGAACAGAACCTTTGAAGTAAAAGTTGCAGCAGTTTCATTGGGTATGAGAGAATGCCGTGTGAATAAGTGGCTGAGCTGGGTGAAAGACACAGTTGATTGGCTCTGAGAAGGTTGAAAAAATTGAGGCCAGGTTTGGATCATCTGTGGATGCTGAAGTCACTTGAAAGAGAGGAAAAGGGAAAACAAGAGCAAACCCCTCCCAAGCGCTGAAGTCAGTCAGTGATACGGTTTGGATTAGTGTCCCACCCAAATCTCATGTCCGATTATAATCCCCAGTGTTGGAGGAGGTGCCTGGTGGGATCATGGGCGTGGACTTCCCCCTTGCTGTTTTCATGATAGTGAGTTCTCATGAGATTTGGTTGTTTAAAAGTGTGTGGCACCTCCCACTTCTGTCTCTTCCTCCTGTGCCACCCACGTAAGACACGCTTGCCTCCCCTTCTGCCGTGATTGAAAGTTTCTTGAGGCCTTCTCAGCCATGCTTTCTGTACAACCTGCAGAACCGTGAGGCAATTAAACTTCTTTTCTGTATAAATTATCCAGTCTCTGGTAGTTCTTGATACCAGTGTGAGAACGGACTAATACAGTCAGTGACGGGATTGAGTGACTGGAGAAGTTAGTTGTGGCAGCAATAAGGAGGGGCAAAGGGCAGTAAAGCCTAATGGCCTGCGCCTCAAAGTTGCCCTGTGTTTGGCTAAGAAAAAAGGAGGGAGAGTTTGGAAGCAGCGACTCCACCATCCTTACAGTGCCAGTACCCGTGGATCCTGCCTGCCTTGTGGTACTGCCTGTGGCCACTGCTCCATCTTTGTGCCGGGCCTCGCTCCCTCTGCCAGTGTCGTCATTCCTGCACTTAGTCCCTCTCACATTGCTGTCTTCTCCCTTTCAGCTGGATTATTCGCATCAGCGAGCAGATTCCACCGCCTCAGTAGGAAGTTCTTTTTTTTTTTTTTTTTTTTTTTTTTTTTGAGACGGAATCTCGCTCTGCCGCCCAGGCTGGAGTGCAGTGGCCGGATCTCAGCTCACTGCAAGCTCCGCCTCCCGGGTTCACGCCATTCTCCTGCCTCAGCCTCCCGAGTAGCTGGTACTACAGGCGCCCGCCACCTCGCCCGGCTAGTTTTTTGTATTTTTAGTAGAGACGGGGTTTCACCATGTTAGCCAGGATGGTCTCGATCTCCTGACCTCGTGATCCGCCCGTCTCGGCCTCCCAAAGTGCTGGGATTACAGGCTTGAGCCACCGCGCCCGGCCTAGGAAGTTCATTTTAACTGAGACAACATCCTTCAAAGGCTTAGAACAATGATATATTCATAAATTTTGTTTAAAACTTGTGCATGTCAAAGACCGCCATAAACAAAGACAGCAAACCAGAAGAAAACTATCTGTAACTCAGAGCCAAACAAGGTGCAGATTTCCATAAGATCCCCTGCAAATCAGTAAACATGGGAACTGTCCAGTTTTTAAAGGGCAGGGGACCAAAAGCTCGCAAGAAAGGAAATACAAATGACTCTTACACATTAGAAAAGATGCTAAATTTTGCAAATAAATAGACAAATTTAAATGACAAGGATGTGCCATTTTTCACCTATTGGCAGAAATCCTAAAATAACACTGTTTTGACAAGGATGTGGCTATCCATGTTTGTAGTGGCACAGGATTACCATTGGCAGTCCAGCAGTAACCGCTGTTGAATAAATTATGGCTCTTCCCTACAATGGAATAACATGAAGCTTTAACAGAATGAGGACATGTTTTCTGTGCTGATCAGGAATGATCCCTGAAATATGTAGTAGATAATTGAAAAAGCTAGGAGCAGAATAGTGAAGGGGCATACAGCCATTTAAGTTGTTAAAGAGCCGTATATGCATTGTTGGACGTGCAGGAAAGGAAGAAGTGGAGGGCCTTCTCCTGGCTCAAGCCAAACTCTCTTTTCTGTTTCTGACCAGGTTGTGCTCAGGATCACTGTCTGTTCTTGCTGCTTACAATGTTCATCTCTCTCGTTTTCATGCTGCTTCCTACCTATCTCTCATCACTGAGCTCTCAGCTGTCCCTTCTCAGAGAGGCCTCCCCGAGCACTCTAGCTGCAGCACAACTTCCCTGCCCCCTTAACTCGTGTGCCTGCCAGGGTCTAGCATCTTCACACAGGTTCCTGTGCTACCTGTCTGCACCACAAGGATTCTGCTCCTTGAGGGCAAAGTGTCTTGTTCTCTGCTGTATTTCCACCTCCTAGAACAGTGTCTGTCTGGCTCAGAGAAAGTGCTCAGTGTTTGCTTAACAAAAACTATAATCCTAAGTGATAGTGATTCTGATGATGGTGGGAGGAAAGAAGACAAGAAAAGTGCAGAGGGGCAGCAGCAATTTTTTCCCCACTTATTTGGGGGAGGCTTATATTAATTTCATTTCGATGATTTTCATCCCCTTCTAATTGTCTTCCCCCCAATTCTGTCATCATTTTGAAGTCAGTCATCTATTTTTTGTGTTAGATCGAGCCCCTACTATATCCTTGGTATTTTTTACTCTTGCTTGCAGAGCTTTATTTCCAAACGCAAATGTAAGCTAAATATATGGAGATTTGTCACAAATGCTTATAGATCAAGTAGGAAATCAATTGTAGTGGGGAGATAGTCTGTGAACTGTTAATGACTGTGTATGCAGAGAATCTCTCTGGATGGACACGTAAGAAACTGGTAACAGTGGTTGCCTTTGAGAAAAAATAATTTGGTGGGGAAGGAGACAGGTGGGAGATTTTTTTCAGTGGGTCCTTTTTTGATCATTTTGAATTTTGACCATGAATATAAGCCAAATAAAGGTTTAAGTTATTTTTCCCCCCTAAGGGCAAAGGGGCACTGACAAGACATCTAACAAGTTATTGTGTCATGTTCTAATAGCTCAAACATGTAATTGTAAATCAAGATACCTGAGGGCATTTGAAGCCCAACCAGGAGGCAACTTACCACATTTATGAGCTGGCAAGACTAACCTGAAATAGAATGATCACAGGATTAGGTAGGTCCATGGACTGTAACCCACATGAAGAATAATTTTAGGGGTACATGATCCATTTCTCTGCCTCCATACACATGCCCTTAGTCTATCAGTTGACCTACCGAATAGATGTTTTGCTTTGTCTCCAGACTTTTCTTTTCTTTTTCTTTTTTTCTTTTTTCTTTTTTTTTCTTTGAGGCAGTGTCTTGCTTTGTCACCCAGGCTGGAGTGCAGTGGTATGATCTCGGTTCACTGCAACCGCAACCTCCAGGGTTCAAATGATTCTTGTGCCCCAGCCTCCTAGGTAGCGGGGATTACAGGCATGTACCACCACACCTGACTAATTTTTGTGTTTTTAGTAGAGACTGGATTTTGCCATGTTGGCCAGGCTGGTCCTGAACTCCTGACCTCCAGTTACCCGCCTCCGTCAGCCTCCCAAAGTGCTGGGATTACAGATGTGAGCCACTGCACCTGGCTTCTAGACTTCAATTTCACAAGGTTTTAGCTTGTGCTTTGGTTTCTTCATAAGTCTTGTCTTGACAGATTTCAACATGAATAGTAAAAGAGGGGCAAGAGGCTTATGCCTAAGTCACCTTTCTCCCTTCCTTCCTCCTTTATTCTGATAGAAACCTCCTCCACCCTCTGCACTGCCTCCTACTGATGGCTTCTGCTTGGTTCTAGGTCAACTGGCCATCTAGTAGCCTATTTCTGGGGCTTGCATCCCAGGGAAGTGCAGGTATTCTCTAGAGCACTTCGGGCTGGCCGGATTGTCTTGACAGGTGGGACTGTGCAGTTTTATCCTCATTAACCATCGTCTTTCCCGGTCCTTTTCACCCGTTGTTTTAAAGGGTTTTGTTGTGATTAATTAATTACAGAAGGGAAAAAAGGCAAACGTTTGCTTAGCTGCAGGGGGTAAGGTGCTGTGAGGAAGAGGCAAGTCAAGTCATGGATGTGTGGGAGGGGGTGGGGCTGGCAACGACTGGCCCTTGCAGATGATTTGTGAGGTAGCTGGTATTTCCATACCTCTGTTGCATAGAGGCTCTGGCAGAACATTAATGATTAATAATGCTCACAGCCTCTCACAGAGTTACATTGGTCTCTCTGTGTCTCAGTCACTGAAGTAGAAAATGTGAAGGAGTGATATATCCAGGGTGGGGGCAGCCCACACAGCAGATGAATTAGGAGTGCAGCCCAGAAGTCTTGGCATCTTCACGCCTTGCTCTAACCACCATAACTTCCTTCCTTATTTTTGAATTGCTTGTGGAGAGAGCAAAAAAACTAATGGGCTATCTTAAAAACCAGAATGTGGTATGAAAGGCTTTACAGACTTCCTTTCTTCATATTTTTTTACTTCCCTCTATTTCAAAAAATAACAATTTCTGGTTTGATGACAATCTGTGGCATTTCAGGACTTCTCTTCCTAATTCTTATTTGACAGAGCCATTTCCTGGGATCAGCGTTGGCTTAGCAGCACAGCATATATCTGAAAGGGGCATCCATCAAATATTTTTGTCTTTTAAAATTTAGCCTGCAATAAGTATAATGGTTCTACATTTGCTAAGATAGAGAATTGGCTTCTAAAAGCAAATAGTTTAAAGAAGAAATGCTGATCATTTTGTTTCTTCGAATCTGTAACATTACTACTTTTTTCCTTGTTTGTTGACTTGGTAGCCATGCAAATAATTCTCCTTCTGCCCATCAAAAGATGTCATTAAGCACATGAATAGGCCAGGCGTGGTGGCTCATGCCTGTAATCCCAGCACTTTGGGAGGCCAAGGCGGGCAGATCATGAGGTCAGGAGCTAGAGACTATCCTGGCTAACACGGTGAAACCCCATCTCTACTAAAAATACAAAAAATTAGCCAGGCGTGGCGGCCTGCGCCTGTAGTCCCAGCTACTCGGGAGGCTGAGGCAGGAGAATGGCGTGAACCTGGGAGGCAGAGCTTGCAGTGAGCTGAGATTGTGCCACTGCACTCCAGCCTGGGCGAGACAGCGAGACTCCGGCTCAAAAAAAAAAAAAAAAAAAAAAAAATGAACGTGAATAGGCTGGCTGGGCCCAGTGGCTCACGCCTGTAATCCCAGCACTTTGGGAGGCCAAAGCAGGCAGATCACCTGAGGTCAGGAGTTCAAGACCAGCCTGGCCAACATGGTGAAACCCCGTCTCTACTAAAAATACAAAAATTAGCCAGGCATGGTGGCGGGCCTTTGTAATCCTAGCTACTCCAGAGGCTGAAGCAGGAGAATCACTTGAACCGGGAGGTGGAGGTTGCAGTGAGCTGAGATTGTGCCACTGCACTCCAGCCTGGGTGAAAGAGCGAGACTCTGTCTCAAAAAAAAAAAAAAAAAATGAATAGGCAAGCCACAGACAGAAAAAAATTGTAAAATATATATCTGAAATATGTTTTTATATATAAATATATATAGAATTGACTCAGTAATAAAAAAAATAGCCAACCCTTTTTTTCTCCTCCCCCGAGACAGGTTTTCTTGCTCTGTTGCCCAGGCTGTGGTCTACTTCTAAGTTTTCATCTGAAAGAAATGAAAACATCTCTACAAAAGCTATACAAGCCTGATAGCGTAAAACTGGAAACAACCAGGTGTCCATCGATAGGAGAATGGATAAACAAAGTGTGGCAATAACAAGGAACAACCCATGATACACACAACATGGATGAACTCAAAAACATTGTGCTTCATGAAAGAAATCAGACACAAAAGAAAAAAATACCCTATTATTCCATCTGTATAAAGTTCAAAACAAGGTAGAACTTATCTATGATTATAAAAGTCAGAATAGTCATTGCTGGAGGGTGGGGAATTGACTGGGAAGGGAACTTCTGTGATGGTGGAAATGTTCTATATTTTGACTGTGGAGGGGTATACATTTGCCAAAACTGATAGAAGATAAACAGTACCTTTAATCTGTGAGTTTCAGGCTGGGCATGGTGGTTTACACCTGTAATTCCAGCACTTTGGGAGGCCAAGATGAGAGGTTTGCTTGAGCCCAGGAGTTTGAGACCAGCCTGGACAACATAGCAAGACTCTGTCTCTACAAAAATAAAAATCAAAATTTTAAAAATTCTGTGCATTTCACTGTATATAAGTTTTGATGCCAAGTCAAGGGAGGGGAAGACCCTGGGAAAGATGGAAATGACTGAGCCATTGGCCACTCATCCTTCTCCCCTGCTGTCCATGCACGAATCCTGATGTGGAGAGAGAGACACAAACTGCATTTAGCCCCCATTGGAACAGGGCAGGTGCAGAAGCAAGCAGCGCCTTGTGGCATAGAAGGCCTGTCCTGAATAGCTGTGAAATAAGTCCCATTGCCCATTGAAGTATCCCTGGTGAATAAGGCCCACTTTTTTTTTTTTTTTAATAATTGGAATTTGCTTCATTTTATCATAAGGACTGGCCTGTCTGCCTCAGAGGCAGCCTTCAGAATAATGGCAAATTGTGCTACTTGGACTCAGTGTACTGGAGGATGTACAGTGGAGCTTGATAATTAGTAAAATGAAAGACACTCTCATTTTACAAGAGTTGTAAACTCTTCATGTCTAGTTAACAGCATACAGAATTACCAAGAAATAAATATGATTCTGCATCAGCTTTTCCAATGGAAAAGAGCAATAAATTGAGTGTTTTTTATAGAGTTCAAAACCAGCTGTAGAAGAAAGACCTCTCCATCCTGGCCTTCCCTCTGTCCTGAAGCCAGACTTTCATCATTTGTTTTTGCTTTTGTTTTGAGACGGAGTTTCACTCTTGTTGCCCAGGCTGGAGTGCACTGGTGCTCTCTTGGTTCACTGCAACCTGCGCCTTTTGGGTTCAAGTGATTTTCCTGCCTCACCCTCCCGAATAGCTGGGATTACAGGCATACGCTACCACACCTGGCTAATTTTTTTTGTATTTTTAGTAGAGACGGGGGTTTCACCGTGTTGGTCAGGCTGGTCTTGAACTCCTGACCTCAAATGATCCACCCGCCTTTGCCTCCCAAAGTGCTGGCATTATGCGCATGAGCCGCCATCCCACGCTGATCATTATTTTTGAAAACTAGCCTCAGGCTGTCTTTTTTTTTTTTTTTTTTTGAGACGGAGTCTCACTCTGTCGCCGGGGCTGGAGTGCAGTGGCCGGATCTCAGCTCACTGCAAGCTCCGCCTCCCGGGTTCACGCCATTCTCTTGCCTCAGCCTCCCCAGTAGCTGGGACTACAGGCGCCCGCCACCTCGCCCGGCTAGTTTTTTGTATTTTTTTAGTAGAGACGGGGTTTC
This sequence comes from Rhinopithecus roxellana, assembly GCF_007565055.1. Lineage (NCBI taxonomy): Eukaryota > Metazoa > Chordata > Mammalia > Primates > Cercopithecidae > Rhinopithecus > Rhinopithecus roxellana. Next base: position 62,867,059 of record NC_044568.1, read on the forward strand.
ACCGTGTTAGCCAGGATGGTCTCGATCTCCTGACCTCGTGATCCGCCCGTCTCAGCCTCCCAAAGTGCTGGGATTACAGGCTTGAGCCACCGCGCCCAGCCTCAGGCTGTCTTAATGACTAGATCCAGCTGACCTAAATTGAGTCCACAGCCTTGCCCATTTCAGTTTATCTCCAAGCCATAATGTGTGGATAATTACTGAGGTAGTCATGTGGGTCATTGAGGAATATCAGGAACTTAAACAGTGGCCTTCAACCCTTAGTGTGCTGCTAGTGAAATGCAAATACTGGGACCCTGTTCCCTGAGAATCTTGGGGTCAGGGAAGTAACCCTAGAGTTTGCATTTCTAATAACCTCTGGGGATTCTAAAGCAAGTGGTTCTTAGCACTGGAAAACACTAAAAAATATAACAGGTGTTTGGGGGAGAAGGAGGAAAGAGGAATTCATTCTTGGTATTTATCAGGGACTGTCAGGGGCCATAGCTCCTCAAAAACGGGAACCAGGCTTACTCTCTGTATCCCTGGCATCAGCATGGTTGCTAGCACTGAGTAAGAATGTAAGACATTTTGAGTGAGTAAATTAATTAAAACAAATGGATAAATGACCTATACATAGGATGCTATCAAATACAACTCTCTTCAGGTACTTTGATGTTATAAAAAGGATTGCACATGTAGAAAATCTTAGTTATGAATAAATAAGAAACATGTTAAGTGACAACAGTAGCAGAGATAAAACAGCACATGTTCAAAATTAGGGAAGTCAGTGAGGCAGGAGGATTGCTTGAGCTCAGGTGTTCAAGGGTGCCATGAGTTATGATCATGCCACTGCACTCCAGCCTGATTACAGTGAGACCTTGTCTCTTAAAAAAAGAAGCAGCAGCAGCCAAGAGATGGAGATTGATTAAGTCAAATTGGTTATCAGGGATTTTTTTTTTTAACATCAAATTCATGCAGATGCGTAATTTGAAAAGTCAGAATGTTCTATACAATTGCCTGACTCAGTCCAGGGTCTACTTGCCAGTGGCATTCACTTTAAACTCTTAGCTGTTTCTTTTGGTATTTTTGTCCATATTGTAAAATTCTGTGCTTAGGCTGGTCGTGGTGTTTCATGCCTGTAATCCCAGCGCTTTGAGAGGCTGGGGCAGGTGGATCACCTGAGGTCAGGAGTTCGAGACCAGCCCAGTCAACATGGGGAAACCATGTCTCCACTAAAAATACAAAAATTGGCCGGGTGCAGTGGCTGTCATGCCTGTAATCCCAGCACTTTGGGAGGCCAAGGCAGGCGGATCACCTGAGGTCAGGAGTTCGAGACCAGCCTGTCCAACATAGAGAAACGCCGTCTCTACTAAAAATACAAAAAATTAGCCGGGCGTGGTGGTGCATGCCTGTGATCCCAGCTACTCGGGAGGCTGAGGCAGGAGAATTGCATGAACCCAGGAGGTGAAGGTTGCGGTGAGCCGAGTTTGCGCCAGGGCATTCCAGCCTGGGCAACAAGAGCGAAACTCCATCTCAAAAAAAAAAAAAAAAAAAAAAAAAAATTAGCTGGGCATGGTGGCATGTGCCTGTAATCCCAGCTACTCCGGAGGCTGAGGCAGGAGAATCGCTTGAATCCAGGAGGCGGAGTTTGCATTGAGCCAAGATCACACCACTACACTCCAGCCCGAGCAACAAAGTGAGAGTTCGTCTCAAAAAAAAAAAAAAAATTTGCTTATTGTACTGCTATTTCTTTATTTATCATTATTTATTGACTTCCTCTTCACTCTAGCTTTTTTTTTTTTTTTTAAGACAGTTTCGTTCTTATCACCCAGACTGAGGTGCAATGGCATGATCTTGGCTCACTGCACCCTCCGCCTCCAGGGTTCAAGTGATTCTCCTGCTTCAGCCTCCTAAAGTAGTGGGGATTACAGGTACCTGCCACCACGCCCAGCTAATTATTTTCTTTTTTTTTTTTTTTTTGTATTTTTCGATGAAACAGGGTTTCACCATGTTGGCCAGGCTGGTCTCGAACTCCTGACCTCAGGCAATCCACCTACCTCAGCCTCCCAAAGTGCCGGGATTGCAGGCATGAGCCACCATGCCTGGCCATCACTCTAGTTTTAAAAATGTACTAATTCCTGGCTCACACCTATAATCCCAGTGCTTTGGGAGTTCAAGGCAGGAGGATTGCCTGAGGCCAGGAGTTTGAGACCAGCCTGGGCAACATAGTGAGACCTCCGTCTCTTAAAAAAAAAAAAAAAAAAGGCCAGGCGCAATGGCTCACGCCTGTAATCTCAGCACTTTGGGAGGCCAAGGCAAGTGGATCACCTGAGGTCAGGAGTTCGAGACCAGCCTGGCCAACATGGTGAAACCCCATCTCTACTAAAAATACACGCAAAAAATTTAGCCAGGCGTGGTGGCGGGCACCTGTAATCCCAGCTACTTGGGAGGCTGAGGCAGGAGAATCGCTTGAACCCTAGAGGTAGAGGTTGCAGTGAGCCAAGAATGTGCCATTGCACTCCAACCTAGGCGACAAGAGTTAAACTCTGTCTCAAAATAATAATAATAATAATAATAATAATAATAATTTGGCATTGACCTGATTACATGTGTATATTTGATTGGCTGGATGATTTTCTGTCCCCAGCACAAATTTTTTTTCCAAACTCTTCAACAAAGCCATAAAATCCTTCCGAATACTCTTTCTACCATACTTTATATTTGACTGTAGTCTATACTATTCTACTATATTCTATAATTTGTCAGTCCCATCCTTCCCCTTCTGTCTCATTTCCCATAACATCCCTCTGGAGCCTTCCATCCTCCTGCACAAGTCTGGCTCTTTGTTCTCTTTGCTTTCTGTGCAGCTGTTGTTCTGGGACTGCCTTTTCTTCCTCTTTGTGGAGCTCTGTTTCTTGGATTCCATGTCTTCCTCTTCCAGGTTTATTCCCCTGTTTTGATAGAACTCATCCTCTAATAACTTCCTCAGGAAAAGGTTTATGAGAGCTAAATTTCTGAAACCTTGCATGTCTAGAAATGACTTTTTTCTCCCTTCACATGTTATTTGTGGTTTTCTGGGTATAGCGTTATAGGTGGAAAATGCTTTTCCTTCAGAATTGTGAGGCCATTGCTTCACCGTCAGTCTTCTAGCTTCTAACGTTGGGAAATCTGAAGCTATTTGGATGTCTTGAGTCTGTATATATGACCTCATTTTACCCCTCTCTTTGGAAGATTTTAGGCTCTTCTTTTTATCCCTGACATTCTTACCAGGCACCATGGTCCCCAGCGGTAAGAAGCACCAGTTCCTTTTTGCATCTTTTTCCAGCTGCTGTTAGTCGCCTTACCTGTTCACTGTGCTTCCCAGCTCCGACCACTGAACAAGAGAGGAAGTTTGTGTCTGCATAATTCTCTTACCTTGCCATGGCAGGATGTGACAGCTTTAGGGAGTGGCCATCTTTTCTGCAGCTTAGCTTGCTGCCTGTAGCAAATTTGTACACCTAAATTAATTCTTTCTGGCAGATTCTGACGAGGAGTTGTTCAGTTGACTGAGTATTGAGTGAGATAATTGCTCCAATTATGTCCATCCACTGTTGGTTTTTAGCTTCCAGAGTGGACTAAGGCATTGCTCCTGGCCAATAACGTGGTAGTGTACATGACTTTAAAACTAGCCCTCCAAAACCAAACAAACAAAAGCAACCCGGCTGCAGTGTAGCCAGTGACAAGGGGAAAAACTCATTTGGCACACCAGAGTCTTTCAGTAGATCCCCTGATTTGGTTGTTATAGAGCTTCATTTTCACGTAAAATGACTCCAATATCACTTTTCCACAAAATTCTGTTTTCATGGACCAAAAAACAAAGAAAAATTTGTCCAGACTTCTCCTTAATTCTGTTCCTTATTTGTTTGTCAGCTAAGATATCTTAAACCCTGTACCTCAGATTACGGTTTATGACAAAATTGTTGAACGTTCTGCAGGCTCTCATGGGAGGTGCCTAAGCCAGCCTAGGACAAATTCCAGGCTATTGACAGCCATTCAAGAGTGTCTGTTGCAATTAATAAATGGTTCCCTGTGCTTGCTCTGAAATACTTAGTTCCCCTGTAGAAAACCTAGCTAGCTTGAGTAGCAACTAAGAGGTTAGCCAATGCGGAGTTGTTACTTTAATCGGTATCACTTCACTGGGATTTATAATGTGTGACATTGATATGGTTTCCCAAGATCCATACATTCTTTCAACAAATATTTTTTGAGTGCCTACCAAGTGCCAGGCACCATGCCAGGTGCTTGGGTTATATCAGTGAACAAAATAGACATTTGTTCCAGCCCTTGTAGAGTTTCCAGTACAGCAGAGAAATAGACAGTAAAAGAATAAGCATAACAAATAAATCATGGGGTACATTAGAAAATGCTAAGTGTGATAGAGAAAAGACAATCAGAGGAGGGGAGGAGGATCAGGTATGTGGGATGAAGAGGAAGTTTGCAGTATTAAATAGGATGGTCAGCGTAAGCCTCGTTGAGAAATGGAGATTTGACCAAAGACTTGAAGGAGGTCAGGAAGTTAGCCAATGTGATAACTGGGCAGAGAGTCATTGGGCAGAAGGGGTAGCTTGAGGCAAGGCCTCTAAGGTGGATGCATGCTTGAAGGGGACTGTACAAGGGGCTGTACTAGGAGAGGAGGTCTGGGAGGTAAGGACTGGACAGATGTTGTCCCCCACAACTAAGATGTGCAAGGCTATAAGCAGAGCAGAGTAGGGCACTCAAGGCTGTTGGGTATATAAAGCTGGAGTTAGAGTCTGGGCTGAAGGTAAGACATTTGGGGGTCATAGGCATACAAATAGTATTTAAACCATGGGACTGGATACAGTCACCCAAAGACTGGGTATAGATGGAGAAAAGTTCAAGGACTTTTTCCATGCTAGAAGACTCCCAGATGCCATCAAAGAAGATTTCTCAAAATTTAAAGTTTGTGGAGAAAGAAGCCACCAAAATTTAAAATACACTTTGCTACCAAAGATGACTTAGCCTCAGAAAAAGAACAAGCGACTTCTAAGTCCCAGATCCACTAATCTCTCCTAGCAGCAGCAATTTTTATTTTTATTTTTATTTTTATTTTTTTTTTGAGACAAAGTCTCACTCTGTCGCCCAGGATGTACCACCACTCCTGGCTAATTTTTGTATTTTTAGTAGAGACGGGGTTTCACCGTGTTGGCCAGGCTGGTCTCAAACTCCTGACCTCAGGTGATCCACCTGCCTTGACCTCCTAAAGTGCTGGGATTACAGGCATGAGCCACTGTGCCTGGCCAGCAACAGCAATTTTTAAAATTTCTTTCTGGATTGTAGAGTGAGTTTTTTTCATAACACGAGGATAAGAGTGAGGACGACAGGAGGTATTGATGATCTGCTGTGCACCAGGCATTATGCTAAGTGCATTCACACACATCTCAGTGCCTATTGCCTTATTCTGGCCTTCTCTATCCCACCTTGTCCCCGTGGCAAATTCTTTCTCATCCTTCAACTCTCAGACACCTCCCCCACCCTCTCTATAGCTTTCCCCATCTCAGACTCATGCTCTACTGCACTTCCTGTGTAGTGGTTTTCTCCTAATGTAATTGCTTATTTGTGTATCTGTCTCTTGTGACTAAATTAAATGAGGGTAAGAAATCTGTCTATCTCCAGTGGCCAAAAAAGAGTCTGGCACACTGAAGGCACTCAAGGATAAGGGCTGAGTTGATGAATATCTCATTTAATCATCACCCTGCAAGGTAGTTCTTATTATCTTCATTTTACTAATTGGTTACTTATTTGAGCCTCAGAGAAATTAACTTGCCCAGAGTAAAAATAAATACAGTCACACACCACTCGTGTGTTCATGGTGATGCTGGTGTAAACAAACCTACCATGCTACCAGTCATATAAAATAGAATAAACAGCTATATTACTGTTTTATGTATTTATAGTGTACTTATTATTTATTTATTTATTTATTTATTTATTTATTTATTTATTTTTTGAGACAGAGTTTCGCTCTTGTTGCCCAGGCTGGAGTGCAATGGCACGATCTCGGCTCACTGCAACTTCCACCTCCTGGGTTCAAGCAATTCTCCTTCCTCAACCTCTAGAGTAGCTGGGATTACAGGCACGTGCCACCAGGCCCGGCAAATTTGTATTTTTGGTAGAGATGGGGTTTCACCATGTTAGTCAGGCTGGTCTTGAATTCCTGACCTCAGGTGATCCACCTAGTGCTGGGATTACAGATGTGAACCACCACACCCGGCCCTATAGTATACTTCTAATTGTTATTTTAGAGTGTATTCCTTCTACTTGTTAAAAAAAAAAAAAAAAAAAAAAAAAAGTTAACGTAAAACAGCCTCAGGCAGGTCCTTCAGGAAGGATTCCATATGAAAGCATTGTTGTCATAGGGGATGGCAGCTCCAGACCTGTTGTTGCTCTTGAAGACTTTCCAATGGGACAAAGTAAGGAGGTGAAAGACAGTGATATTGATGATCCTGACCCTGTGTAGGCCTAGACTAATGTGTGTGTTTGTCTTAGTTTTTTTTTTTTTTTATGTTAAAAAGTAAAAACAATGAAAACATTTTAAAATAGAAAAAACCTTATAGAGGCCGGGCGTGGTGGCTCAAGCCTGTAATCGCAGCACTTTGGGAGGCCGAGACGGGCGGATCACGAGGTCAGGAGATCGAGACCATACTGGCTAATATGGTGAAACCCCCTCTCTACTAAAAAATACAAAAAACTAGCTGGGCGAGGTGGCGGGCGCCTGTGGTCCCGGCTACTCGGGAGGCTGAGGCAGGAGAATGGCGTAAACCCGGGAGGCGGAGCTTGCAGTGAGCTGGGATCGCGCCACTGCACTCCAGCCTGGGCGACAGAGCGCGACTCCGTCTCAAAAAAAAAAAAAAAAAGAAAAAAGAAAAAACCTTATAGAAACAGGATATAAAGTTTTTCTACAGCTGTGCTGTTTTAAGCTAAACATTACCACAAAACAGTCAAAAAGTTTTAAAAGATTAAAAAGTTTATAAAGTTACAGTAAGCTAAGGTTAAATTTTTATTGAAGAAAGAAAAATTTTTTAAAATAAATGTATTGTAGCCAAATTGTACAGGGGCTGTGAAATCCCACAGTAGTGTGCAGTAATGTCCTTGGCCTTCACATTCACTCACCACTCACTCACCGACTCACCCAGAGCAACTTCCAGTCCTGCGGGCTCCATTCATGGTAAACGTCCTATGCAGCTGTACCTTTTTTTTATCTTTTGTACACAGGTTAAGTATCCCTTACCCAAGATGCATGGGACCAGAAACATTTCAGATTTGGGATTTTTTTTTTTTTTTTAGTATTTGTATTCTACTTAGTGGTTGAGCATCCCAAATCTGGAAATTCAAAATTCGAAATGTTCCTTTTAGTGTCATGTCAGTGCTCAAAATGTTTTGGATTTTGGAACATTTTGGGTTTCAGATTTTTGGGTTTAGGATGCTCAACTGTACCATATTTGTACTGTACCTTTTCTAGGTTTAGATGTGTTTAGGCACACAGATACTTACCATTGTGTCACAGTTGCCTACAGTACTTAGTACAGTAACATGCTATACAGATTTGTAGCCTAGGAGCAATCAACTTTACCATACAATGTAAGAGTATAGTAAGCTATACTATCTAGGTTTGTGTAAGTACACTGTATGATGTTGGCACAGCAATGAAGTCACCTAACACATTTCTCAGAACACAAGCAACACATGACTATAAATAAAAATTGATTAAGCGGAAGGGACAGGTTTCTACACTGACTGCAAAGCCACTGTACCCAAGTGCTTTAAAAACACAGATCCGAAATACTGTTGGTGATATCTGGGACTTCACTTTTCAAGCAATGCTCAGATATTCTAATATTCCTGTGTAAAGACTACATTTCTGATTCTTCTTACAAAATGTATGCATAACCGTCATGTAGAAAACAAATTAGGAAAGTTTAAATGTGTTTCCTATAGGAGGCTGTGATAGATACCAGTTGAGAGATGTGTTGTTTCTTCTGGATGCTTATATATAATCTTAAATTTATGGTTTAAACAGGGATGTCCAAGGGAGAAAATAAGAACAGTCATGGGTGCTTAGTTTCTATTTCTGGGTGGGCCAATAACGCCCCTTCCTCACCCCTCTTTTCCGCTTATCACTACAGACAGAAACTAAAAAACATGGCTTCAGGCTGCTGAAAGCCCAAAACAATAACAGAATAAGGCAAGTTGAACAAGCTTGGTTTAAAGTATTACCTGAGAGATAGGTAAATCTGTTGAAACAGAAAGTAGTAGTTGCCAAGAGTTGGTTGGGGGAATGAAGAGTAACCGCTACTGGATATAAGGGGCTTTTTGGCAGTAGTGACAATTTTCTAAAATGAGATTGTGCTAATCAATATACTAAAAACCACTGAGTTGTACCATTTTAAATAGGTGAAATCTTTAGAATGTGGATTACATCTCATTAAAGCTATTATAAAAGTATTAGCCAGGCTGGGCGCTGTGGCTCACACCTGTAATTGCAGCACTTTGGGATGCCGAGGTAGGAGGATCCCTTGAGCCCAGGAGTTCAGGATCAGCCTGAGCAACATAGTGAAACCTTGTCTTGTAATAATAATAATAAAATAATAATAATAATAATAAATTAAAATATTAAAGTATTAGCTGCTAGCTGAGCGAGGCATGATGACATGTGCCTATGAGTCCCAGCTACTCAGGAAGCTGAGGCAGGAAGATCACTTGAGCCCAGGAGTTCAAAACCAGCAAGATCCCATCTCTTAAAAAAAATGCTAGCTGAGAATAAGAAATAATAAGTCATCAGATTTTCCAGCATTCTTCCAGAGTACAAGTAAATTTAGTAGCTTATATTTAGGTTCTTGTTTCTCTTCGTTCTTAGAGGGAAACTCTTCCTTGGTGTGACTGAGGTCATGTTTTTGGATTTTGTTCTTTTATTTGCATGAGTCGCCCTCCTTTCAGTTGTTTCATTCACATGAGACCATCAGTGTCCCATATTCTGAGCCCCGTTCCTTCATCTGAACACTGAGAACAATGAACATGCTCATGCAATCCTTGCAGAGTTGCCAGCTGAGCCTCTCGGTGACTGGAAGGCCATAACAAAGTCACTGGTCCCCAGGAGAGGGTGTTAGTCACACAGTCTCACAGTTTGGGGTGAGGAGCTCCGGGTCCGAGGCCTTGCTATCACAGCAGGGAGATCATGATGCCAGGTTTCCCAAAGCAAATGGATAATACACAGGGAAGGATCAAGGAATAGAAGGGTCTGCCCTACTTTCGTTGATTGCACTTGATTTTTTTTCTTTTTTTAACTAGTATTCCTTCAGTCTATGCTGGCAGAGCCAGCCAGCTTTGTTTCTACAGACCTTCGTCTGCCAGCCAGTGAATGCTAAAGCATCTTTTTCAAACTTTGTGGCCTTCAATCATAGTTATACGTTTTACATTATGACCCAGTGTGAGTCATGGTCACATAAAAGCGCATGCTCCGAGAGGTTCTCAGAATGCAAAGAAACTGGACTTGTTCAAGGGTTTGTACATCAATCTAGCAGTAGGGATGGGTGACATGAACCTTGGAGGACAAACTACATTTCTGAATGAAAAGGCTGTTTTAGCAACCCCTGGCTAGTAGATTAAGGAAAGAAACTCTACTTACTGTTTTTTCTTGCTCTAGAGATGGAGGATGGGAATTCTTTTTTTTTTTTTTTTTTTTTTTTTTGAGACGGAGTCTCGCTCTGTCTCCCAGGCTGGAGTGCAGTGGCCGGATCTCAGCTCACTGCAAGCTCCGCCTCCCGGGTTCACGCCATTCTCCTGTCTCAGCCTCCCGAGTAGCTGGGACAACAGGCACCCGCCACCTCGCCCGGCTAGTTTTTTAGTATTTTTTAGTAGAGACGGGGTTTCACCGTGTTAGCCAGGATGGTCTCGATCTCCTGACCTCGTGATCCACCCGTCTCGGCCTCCCAAAGTGCTGGAATTACAGGCTTGAGCCACCGCGCCCGGCCGGGAATTCTTTTTGATGGTCAGTGATGCCGTGGGTAAAAATCTTCCATTTGTTAAAGAGAAACGATGTTGTGGTTTACAGATGGCTCAGCTGTGGTTAGCATCTATGAAAACCATTTCCCTGTATGCAGTAAAAAGAAAGTTTTCTGCTTTCAGTATCAAACTACGTGAGAACGAATATTTCTTTGTTGAAATCCCTTGCATTGCCTTAGCAAAGTGACACTTAGGGCTCATGCTTAAGTAACCCCATTATTGTGATCACCCTTGTATAGATCATTGCTTCCTAAGGGCCCTTTAAATCCTGGGTTGTGAGGGGTGGCACCACAGGAGGAACGCTGATGATGCTGTATCCCAGCTTTGTAAGGAGAGGTGGGAGCTGCCTCTGGAGGAAGAGAGGCAGGTTGGGATCTGAGCCTCATTAAGTTTCCCATTGATGTTAGTAGAACTGTGGCCTGTAGGAAGCCAGAGATGCTACCCTGGCAACTGAATGAGCAAGCGATGTTGTGGATGCCACTGAGAAAATAGATTTGGGAGTCAGGACCCTAGCAGGAGTGCCAAGTGCTGAAAAATGACCTTCACCACTTCAGCCTCCTGTAATGCAAGGACCATAAAACACACTCCGCTCCAACCCCAGACATAACTTTGAGGTGTCAAGAATCACAGCTGTGTCCAATGTCTATCTCTCGTCCTCATTTGGAATTTTACATTCTTATTTAGTAGCAGTGAGAAGTTTGGGGCTGGGCATGGTGGCTCACACCTGTAATCCCAGCACTTTGGGAGGCCGAGGTAGGCAGATCACAAGGTCAAGAGATTGAGACCATCCTGGCCAACATGGTGGAACCCAGTCTCTACTAAAAATACAAAAATTAGCTGGGCATGGTGGCATGCGCCTGTAGTCCCAGCTACTCGGGGGTCTGAGGCAGGAGAATCGCTTGAACCCAGGAGGCAGAGGTTGCAGTGAGCCGAGATCGCGCCACTGCACTCCAGTTTGGCAACAGAGACTTCATCTCTTTTCTTTTTTTTTTTTTTTTTTTTTTTTGAGACGGAGTCTCGCTCTGTCGCCCAGGCTGGAGTGCAGTGGCCAGATCTCAGCTCACTGCAAGCTCCGCCTCCCGGGTTCACGCCATTCTCCTGTCTCAGCCTCCCGAGTAGCTGGGACCACAGGCGCCCGCCACCTCGCCCGGCTAGTTTTTTGTATTTTTTAGTAGAGACGGGGTTTCACCGTGTTAGCCAGGATGGTCTCGATCTCCTGACCTCGTGATCCGCCCGTCTCGGCCTCCCAAAGTGCTGGGATTACAGGCTTGAGCCACCGCGCCCGGCCAGAGACTTCATCTTACAAAAATAACTAAGTTTGGTATTAAGAGGGAGTAATTTTGCAAAATGTGTTCAGCTCATATGAGTTTCATTTTAAAACCGTGTGCTTAATGTGCCTACTCATTTCTAGAAAGGGGCAGGCATGGCTCGTTTTAAGAGAGGTGTCTATGATGTAAGGAATTATTTCTGGTTTGACTGAGGACACCCCTGTATCCTGAAACTTTAGCCTGGTCTCAACCTGAGAGGTGCCCAAGAATTGAAAATTTATGTTAACATCCTCAGGTTGTGTTATGAAGAGACAGAGACTTGCATCCCTGGGAGAAAAAAGAAAGCTGAATGTCTAAAAGCAGGATGCTGATGTTTAAGAAAGCATGCCAACTCCCTAATCAACAGTCAGCCAAACAACCCACCACTGAGGCACATTGATCCTCTGCCCAGTGCTTTGTCTGTCCTGTTGACTTAGTTGGAAGGATGTGCTATTTGCCTGGCCATGTTGTCCCTCATGGGAACGATCAGGGGAGTGTTCGTGAGAATGTGTGGCTCCAGACTAGCGCAGACCAGTCACAGTCACAGCACAGCGCAGTTCTCCTTGAAAGGGGTCATTGGCTTTTTTTTTTTTTTTTTTTTTTGTGATACGGAGTCTTGCTCTGTCGCCCAGGCTGGGGTGCAGTGGTGCACTGGAGTGCAGTGGCACTATCTCGACTCACTGCAACCTCTGCCTCCCAGGTTCAAGCAATTATCCTGCCTCAGCCTCCTGAGTAGCTGGGATTACAGGCGTGCACCACCATGCTTGACTAATTTTTTGTATTTTTTTGTAGAGACAAGGAATCTCACCATGTTGGCCAGCCTGGTCTCAAACTCCTGAACTTAGGTAATCTGCCCACCTCGGCCTCCCAAAGTGCTGGGATTAAGGGGTGAGCCACCACACCTGGCCAGGTCATTGACTTTTAATGCCAGATGCTCACTCTGCCTCAGCTTTTTTTGGCCTCTGCAGCTGTAACTGGTGGTAGCCCACATGGAACCAGTATCTGGAAAATAAGCTGTGTCTTCCTCTGTTGAGCTCCCAGGGTTCTGCATAAAGAAAGATGTCATTATGGTCTTTGTTAGAAGCTGTATTTAATAATTCCTTTAAAATTGGGTCTCAGAAACGTAAATTGTCTGTATTGGTCAGTAAATTATTCTCCCCAGCTGTGTCTAATCATACACATTAAAGCAACAGCAGTTTGCACCTCAGGGGCAAAGCATCTCCTCCCCAGGCAGAATCTAGTTTCCATTACACTCAACATTTCCTCCTTGGAGAGCCCCCTGGCCTTCTTTACTCCCACACTGCTGTGAAATGGTGGAGTGTCCTTCTCTGCTTTGCCAGGACTCCCCCACCATGGGAGTGGTTCAAAGAAGGAAATTGCTAGAGTAGAGGCGGGAAGGGCTGCAGCATTATCTCTTTCCCGGGGAGGAGATGAAACCACATTTGAGTGGACAAAGGGGAAGGGAAATCCAGAAGTATTATTTCCTTAGAGGTCTGGCGGCAGGTCAGAAGAGGTTTTCTTTGCTGCTGACTTCATGTCATTTAACCCTCATGCGTACCAGGCACCAGGCCTTGAGAAGAGTCTCCACTCATCTAGGTGAGGGCCTCCATGTTGGCCAGAGAGGACTCTGTCCTTGCCACTTGCCTGTCCAATCTAGGACACTGCTGAAGATCCCATAGCCCTTTGCCTTTTCTCTAGTTAACTGCTCTTTTACTTTTTAAAGACTTTTTTTTTTTTTTGAGACGGAGTCTCGCTCTGTCGCCCAGGCTGGAGTGCAGTGGCTGGATCTCAGCTCACTACAAGGTCCGCCTTCCAGGTTCCCGCCATTCTCCTGCCTCAGCCTCCCGAGTAGCTGGGACTACAGGCGCCCGCCACCTCGCCCGGCTAGTTTTTTGTATTTTTTAGTAGAGACGGGGTTTCACCATGTTAGCCAGGATGGTCTCGATCTCCTGACCTCGTGATCCACCCGTCTCGGCCTCCCAAAGTGCTGGGATTACAGGCTTGAGCCACTGCACCCGGCCTTTAAAGACTTTCTTTTCTTTCTTTTTTTTTTTTTGAGACCGAGTCTCTCTGTGTCGCCCAGGCTGGAGTGCAGTGACCGGATCCCAGCTCACTGCAAGCTCCGCCTCCCGGGTTTACGCCATTCTCCTGCCTCAGCCTCCCGAGTAGCTGGTACTACAGGCGCCCGCCACCACGCCCGGCTAATTTTTTGTATGTTTTTTAGTAGAGACGGGGTTTCACCATGTTAGCCAGGATGGTCTCGATCTCCTGACCTTGTGATCCGCCCGTCTCGGCCTCCCAAAGTGCTGGGATTACAGACTTGAGCCACCGCTCCCAGCCAAAAGACTTTTTTACAGCTAGAGCTTTACTCTCCTTTGGAGATTTCCTGAATATTTGTATATTTGTCCTTCAAATAGGACTTTTTTTTTTTTTTTGAGACAGGGTCTCATCCTGTTACCCAATCTGGAGTGCAGTGGCACAATAACAGCTTACTTCAGTCTCGAACTCCTAGGCTCAAGCGATCCTCCCTCCCTGGCCTCCCAAAGTGCTCGAATTATAGGTGTGAGCCAGCACACTGCCTGGCCTTTCAAATAGGATTCTTTACTATTAATTTACTCTAATCTGTCTGTAGACATAACCAAAGACGTTATAGAGTGAGGCGTAAGAAGTAAGAAGCGGTCAGAACTTCCTGAACTTCCTGAGGGTATTATCCCACATATTTTACATGAATTGCAAACTAATTACAGAGGGAAAATGTACCTTTACAATTGAGAGTTCTGGTAGTCACAGCCTTACCAAAGGGATCACACTTGGCATCGCCAGGATGGGCTGACCTGACACTAGTGCCCCTGATGATAGTTCAGTAAGAAGTACCCAACTTCATCTTTTTAGCATCCTTGGCAAAAATATTTAACCTGAATCTGGTCATAGGAAACAGATAAATCCAATGAGCAACATTCTATAGGTCAACCAGACTGGACTCTTAAAAATTAACAAGACACCGAAGACCAAAAATCAAAACAAAAACCAAAAGCAAGAGACTGCTAGATTACAAGATTAAAAGAGACTAAAGAAATTTTCAAATGTGATGCATGATGAGAGAGAATGGGGAGCAACTGACAAGGCCATTTTGGGAGGTGCGTTGAAGGAAATTTTAACCTGGACTTTATATTGGACTATATATTGTGTCATTATATCAATGTTAAATTTTTTTGGGTGTATGCTGGAAAGTGTCCTTGGGAGACACATGCTAAAGTGTGTAGAGGTGAAGTGATGCAATGACTGTACACAGCCACAAAAAAGTAAATTTATATATAGAAAGAAAAGTTAGGCCGGGCGCGGTGGCTCAAGCCTGTAATCCCAGCACTTTGGGAGGCCGAGACGGGCGGATCACGAGGTCAGGAGATCGAGACCATCCTGGCTAACACGGTGAAACCCCGTCTCTACTAAAAATACAAAAACTAGCCGGGCGAGGTGGCGGGCGCCTGTAGTCCCAGCTACTCGGGAGGCTGAGGCAGGAGAATGGCGTAAACCCGGGAGGCGGAGCTTGCAGTGAGCTGAGATCTGGCCACTGCACTCCAGTCCAGGCGACAGAGCGAGACTCCGCCTCAAAAAAAAAAAAAAAAAAAAAAAAAAAAAAAAAAAAAGAAAGAAAAGTTATATGTGGCAAAATGTTAACAATTGAATCTAAGTGAAGCATATTTAGATAAATAGTGGTTCTGTTTTCAACTTTTCTTTCAGTTTGACATTTTTCAAACTATATAGTTGGGGGGAATTTCGCACCAGACCATACTGGAATTCCTCACCAGACCATAATGGAATTCTTGTACATAACCCTTCCGAGTTACCACCTTAAGGTTACAAAAACGAAGAAGAAAAAGCAAGAGCCAGCCTCAAGGCTGATTAATGCCAGCACCCATTTCTCATTATTGAATATCATTATTATAAATTGCTCTGCTAGCAAACCCTTCTCTTTTTTTCTTTTATTTTATTTTATTTATTTATTTTTTTTTTTTGAGATAGGGTCTCACTCTGTCACCCAGGCTGGTGTGTAGTGGCATGATCTCGGCTCACTGCAACCTCCGCCTCCCAGGCTCAAGCAATCCTCCCACCTCAGCCCCCCAAGTAGCTGGGACTACAGGCACACACCATCACATCTGGCAAATTTTTTGTAGAGACGGGGTTTTGCCATGTCGCCTAGGCTAAAGCCTTTCTTTAGGTTGGCCAAATGATGGCCCAATTATGTGATGCTTTTGTGGGTCCAGGAAACACATTTTTGCTTTAATAACATTTTCCTGGCCGGGTATGGTGGCTCACACCTGTAATCTCTGCACTTTGGGAGGCTGAGGCAGGTGGATCACTTGAGGTCAGGAGATGAAGACCAGCCTGGCCAACATTGTGAAACCTGCATCTCTACTAAAAATACAAAAGTTAGCCAGGCATGGTGGCAGGTGCTTGTAATCCCAGCTATGTGGGAGACTGAGGCAGGAAAATTGCTTGAACTCAGTAGGCAGAGGTGGCAGTGACCCGAGATTGTGCTACTGCACTCCAGCCTGGGTGACAGCGAGACTCCGTCTCAAAATAAAAATAAAAATTTCCTTTATTTCCTTTTATTTTTCCTGAATGATAAAAGATAAATTGAGCGTATAAATCCAGTACCTAGAGAAAGAGTAGTCATTTATCATTTTTCAAAACAGCTTATAGGTATAATTCCCATACTAGTCTACAGTTAAATGGCTTTTAGTATATTTGCAGAATTATGCATCACTACAACTTAGGACATACTCATTATTCCAGAAAGAAACCCTGCACCCTTTATCTGTCATTAGCTGTCAGCAACTACCACCCCCAACTCCTAACCCCATTTCTCCTTGACCCTGGCAACCCTTAAACTACTTTCTGTGTAGGTTTGTCTATTCTGGACATTTCATATAATGGAATCATACAATATATGGTCCTTTGTTCCTGGCTTCTCTCACTTAGCATAATGTTTTCATGGTCCATCCATGTTGTAGCATGTATTGGCACTTCCATGTATTGGTATTCCTTGTTGTAGCCCATTAAGTAACTTATCTTACTGCCATTGAAGGTAGTTATTCACTTCCTTTTCTTTCTTTTCAAATAGACAAATATAACAATGAACAAGGCCAGGTGCGATGGTTCACGCCTGTAATCTCTGCACTTTGGGAGGCTGAGGCGTGCAGATCACCTGAGGTTGGGCGTTCAAGACCAGCCTGACCAACATGGCGAAACCCCATCTCTATTAAAAATGCAAAAATTAGCATGGTAGCGGGCACCTGTAACCCCAGCTACTCGAGAGGCTGAGGCAGGAGAATTGCTTGAACCCCGGCAGCAGAGGTTGCAGTGAGCCAAGAGCATGCCACTGCACTCTAGCTCGGGCAACAGAGCAGGGCTCTGTCTCAAAAAACAAACAAACAAAAACTAACACTCATTTGACTTTAAGACATCTCATTTGCTTTGGTTAGGGACAGCAACTCAAACTTTCAACATGAGATTCTCTGTGGAATTTCTTTTATGTAATTCAAGAGAATACATGCAAAGAGAGAAGACAGCTTGATGATGTTTTGCTTTCTGAAGAACCAAGGCATGTTTCACCATATAACTTCCCTCAGAGGCAAGAGTGGAATGAACACTCGCACACCTTAAAACTCACATGCCAACCGGGCACGGAGGGAGGCTCACGTCTGTAATCCCAGCACCATGGGAGGCCCAAGCGGGCAGATCACTTGAGGCCGGGCCTTATGGCGACCAGCCTGGCCAACATGGTGAAACCCTGTCACTACTAAAAATACATAAATTAGCTGAGTGTGATGGTGGGTGCCTGTAATCCCAGCTGTCAGGAGGCTGAGGCAGGAGAATCGCTTGAACCCAGGAGGCAGAGGCTGTAGTGAGCCGAGATCACGCCACTGCTCTCCAGCCTGGATGACAGAGCGAGACCCTGTCTCAAAAAAACAAAAAAAACTCTCACATGCTTACCTGGTAGCACAAGTTCTTTTACATCTTCCTGCAGCATTTCTCTCTGCATTATATGCATGAACCAAGCATCACAGATGTTTTACATGCACCAAGGAAGGGTGTGGAAGAGGATCTGCACTTTCCTAACACTTATCAAATGTAGAGCTTCTCTGAAAGGTCTGAAGTAAGCAGAGTAATAAACACAAACAACACATTACTCTTTGTGGGCAAGAGACCCAAAGCCACTGAGTTGGTTGGTTGCAGTGGAACAATAGACCAGTAAAGGACTGTTCTTCTCAGAGAAGAATGTTAGCTTTCTCTTGGTCCTTGTACTGAGACTGCCCAGCAGGTCAGTTCGCTTGTCCCAGAGAAAAAGTCCATTTCCGTGTCACTTGAGAGCCCCAATCCCCATCTGACATTCTCAAAATGAATGCCCTTGATTATAATAGAGACCAGGAGTCTGTGCATTTAGAGTACCTCTACTGCTTTTGGGAAAACAGTCCTTGTCTTAGTAATTACAAACGGATGGTGGTATCTTATATAGGAAGAGCTCTTCATTTAAATAGAACCAAAGTCAGCTAAAATTTCTTAGTTCTCCTTGACAGTCAGCTGAGAGGCCAGAACAGGGCAGAACACACCACACCTCCGCTCAACAACACATGGAAGGAAGGGTTGGCAAGGGCTTTCTGTAATATGTTTCAGGAGATACTAGAATTCAGGACTTCTGTCACTAAAATAGGTATGTTTCAGACACATGTTATAAAGATATAGAGCAGCTGAAATCAAATCAGATAAATGTAAGTGCCCTTCATTATTGGCTTAGCAAAGAACAGTAGAACTGAGGAATAAATCATTTTCTATTTGTATAAAAACAGTAAAGCTGTTGCTATTTGCCAGCTTTTCTTTTTGCCTTTTGCTGATAGATGGCACTTTTTTTACTGGCACTGTTATCAACTTTATTAATAGATTTAAAAGTACTGGCAATTTTTCAAGCCACAAGAGGTTTAAAATATTTGGAACTTGTCATACTTCTGGTTTTCTGCTTTCCTGAGGCCGTTGACCCATAGAGTACTGTCAATACAGTGTTGAGAAGTGAACGGGAGTTAAACTACCTCCCTAATATGCCATCAGTGGCTTCCAGTCCATTTCCTTGAGTGGTCTAATCTTGGGCTTTGGGGAGATTACTTAGAGATTTATACAGGTGGGTAGTGAAATTTGCCCAGGGATTTGAGTTGTACTTTTTAGTCTTATGGATTTTAGCTAATTCCAGAGAAAATGTGAAAGAGAAACCCTGGTTCCAGACAGACAACCCTCAACAAAGAATTAGCTTCATAAGCTTGCTTTCTTCCTGTTTCTTAGAGAGTGCCAAGCCAGTGTCAGACCTTCCATGGCTCTGGACAATATTAATAGTTCATGAATGAGCTACAAAAAGATTCATTCCTGATGGGTGCAGTGGTGTGAGCCTATAGTCCCAGCTACTTAGTAAGCTGAGGCAGGAAGATTGCTTGAGCCCAGGAGTTCGGGGCCAGTCTGGGCAACATAGCAAGACTCTATTTCTTTAAAAAAAAAAAATTGTAAAGGTCCATTCCTACATTGTAAGCAGATGACAAATACTAGGGAAACTGCGTGTCTCTGCCAAAGAATTTTTGTTCCAAATAAGTTACATTTTAGTGATTATCCAGGCTGTTAGATGGAAGGCATAGACTTAATCCAGCCTTCACTTGTTGAAGTTTAGAGTAAAGGTCAGTGGTGTTTCTGTACACGTGTTAACCCTATCCTTGCAGTCCACTTTTGGTACTGGTCTGTCAGTTCAAGTGTAGTGTTGAATATTTTGTTATGAGAAAAATAGTCTTTGGGTGAGTCCATTGTCAAATCATGGGGATTTAGTCCATTAAAAATGTAATAGATTGGGCCGGACGCAGTGGCTCAAGCCTGTAATCCCAGCACTTTGGGAGGCCGAGACCGGCGGATCACGAGGTCAGGAGATCGAGACCATCCTGGCTAACACGGTGAAACCCCGTCTCTACTAAAAATACAAAAACTAGCCGGGCGAGGTGGCGGGTGCCTGTAGTCCCAGCTACTCGGGAGGCTGAGGCAGGAGAATGGGTAAACCTGGGAGGCGGAGCTTGCAGTGAGCTGAGATCCGGCCACTGCACTCCAGTCCGGGCGACAGAGCGAGACTCCGCCTCAAAAAAAAAAAAAAAAAAAAATGTAATAGATTGGACATAGTGACTCACACCTCTAATCCCAGCACTTTGAGAGGCCAAAGTGGGATGATGGAGGCCAGGAGTTCAAGACCAGCCTGGGCAAAATAGCAAGATCGTTGTCTGTACAAAAATGTTTTTTAAATTGTCTGGGTTTGGTCACATATGTGTATAGTCCCAGCTACTCGGACTTAAATCTAGCACCAAGCAAGGTGGAAAAGACAGTAGTCTGGGCATCAAGAGCACTGAGTACTAATCCCAAGTCTTCTGCTATAAACTTGGGCAGGTTTCTTAACCTTTTGGAGTTTAGTTGACTGATCTATAAAATAAGGAGGTTGGACTAAACATCCCTTCAACTCTTCTTCTTTTGTGCCCTCATAATATGTGGTTACAGTTTGCCTGTATGTTGATCTGTCCTCCACTGGATTTTTGTTTTGAAGCCGAAAATTAAGCTTTATATATTTTTATATCCCCATTCTGAGCACAGTGTCTGGTAGAGAGTAAGTTCTCAGTAATCTCTGTTGGATGAATACAATGAATGAATGACTCTGAGTTCCTTTCCAAACCTATAATTCTATTCTGTGAGATGGCTGGGTACCTGGGGATGATTTTAAAGATCACCAGGAAAGATCTTCCTACCATCTTCACAAACAGTTGGTAAGCCCTGTCAGCCTTTCCACTTGGCAAGTTACTCTCCCAGCTCCTTTCCACTGCCTCTTTTAAACAAACAGCAGGATCCCAGGCATTGCTGAGGATGGTCAGATAGAACAGTGCTCTTGCTACAAAATCAATCGGTTGGACAAATCCAAGTCCATGCTAATGGACATGGAACAAAGTAAACAAGTTACCATAATATCTCTATGACAGACTCAACAGGATGAAGTTTATTGTTTAGTTACAATGACATTTTTGTTAAAATTACATTTCTTTTGCTAAAGAGAAGCAGAGTAAGTTCTAGAAAAATTATCATTATAAACTTTGAACCTAGAAAGGAAAAACATGACCTGTCATTTTACATTCTGTGTCTCTTTTACTTTTCTGAGTTTCTTTTTTTTTTTTTTTTTTTTTTTGAGGCGGAGTCTCGCTCTATCGCCCGGACTGGAGTGCAGTGGCCAGATCTCAGCTCACTGCAAGCTCCGCCTCCCGGTTTACGCCATTCTCCTGCCTCAGCCTCCCAAGTAGCTGGGACTACAGGCGCCCTCCACCTCGCCCGGCTAGTTTTTGTATTTTTAGTAGAGACGGGGTTTCACCGTGTTAGCCAGGATGGTCTCGATCTCCTGACCTCGTGATCCACCCGTCTCGGCCTCCCAAAGTGCTGGGATTACAGGCTTGAGCCACCGTGCCCGGCCTTTTCTGAGTTTCTTAATCAAGGTCTTGGTTGGTGTCTGGTGTTATGATAGGTCTTGGTCTGGCATGGTGGGAAGGGAGTTGAAGATAATTGCTGATTGATGGATAACTGAACAAAATACGCAAGAAAGATAAGCTTGGAAAATAAGTGTCTCTTTCACCAGTATGAGCTGCACTCAGCCACGCTCTCTTATGGCATGGAAGCTGGCTGGTGAAAGCAAAGGCCACATTCCTTGAACAGGATTAGTCTTTACATCAAATTTATGGTAGTAAGGTCAACAAAGTCACGTTATGTTCAGGAGGAGGTGGTTGCAATGTCATTGTGACATTGGAAACATCTTGGTAATAACATTCCAGAGTCCCTCAGCATAACATTCGGGATGTAATCTGGGTGAGCAAGTGCATGGTGCATTTCTTCGAACTTTGACTTGCAGCAGGTGGGTGAGGAGTCTCTTGACTCAATGAAGTACCGTCATCTGAAGGGTGGTCTGTTAAAGCAGACTTTCTGGCAGTACCTTGCCCTACGGCTTAGGATCCAGAACAAAGAAACCAGTGGTTCTGTTGGTCTGGAACTGGATTGGTTCTTGATGAAAACAAATCTACAAGGGAATTCTGACTTCCCCATTCCAATATACACAGCTGCCAGACGCCTGGAGAGCCAGTGCTGGTTTGTCCCCTGCTAGCCACAGTTCTCAGAGGTTAGGTATGTGGCTGAAGTAGGTTTTCCTGTGTTCTTTCTCAGAATAGGGTCAGCGGCCCCTGCCCAGATACTGATTCTCTCCTGCCTTGGCTTCCTGAAAGCCTGGTTGATGTACCTTTGTGTCAGAGAAAGGGGCAAGGTCACAGTAAATCTGCCTTTCTGAAAGCTGTGCTGAAATGATGCCAGGATTAGGACACTGAAACCCCTGTCAGGGTGGGAGGGTGAGTGGGAGGGCTCAGAACCTTGAGGGAGCCCACACACCAGGTTCTAGGAAGAAGCTGCTGGTCTCCTGGTTATGATGAGCCCCCCTGTGTGTTCTGGCTGCTGCTATCAGTGTGTCATTCACTTTGAGTTAGTCTCAAATAAAAGACATATCATTTTGCTTTACAGACTATCACATTAGGACATCTTACACCATGTTAATGACCCAGTGAAAGGAGAGCTGGAAGCCTTCCCCAAAAGCATAATAGCACAGTTGACATTTTACTGATGTTTTATGGTGAGCAAGCCAAAGGGGTATTACGGTTTTTTTCCTTTCTGGAAACCTCTCACTGCTGTGCATCAAAAAATCAAGTTTCTCCTAGACTTCTCAAAGTAATTCGTCAAAAAGATGGCCTAACCCAGGAATACCACTGGAGCTGTAGGCTGAAGGGGAGAGGTGGCATACATAGCCTGTGGTGCTGCCCAAATTAAATGGCGAACCCTGGGCTGTTGAGAGCTGATGGAAGAATAAAAGTGAATTATTTCCTGTAAAATCTTCAGTGTAGAAGTGCTCTAAAAACTATTTTGTCCTACAAAGATCTGATTCTCTTCCATGAATTGGTTCTGTAATCCAGGTGACATGGTTGACTTTATTGAGTGCTCATTGTTCACAGAACTCTGTCAATGGGTAGAGAGGTTTGGAGACACAGGAACTTAAATCACAGAAAGATAAGACTACACGAGGAAAATAATTTTTCTCCTAAAAGCCTTAGTTAGATTCCCCTCAAAGCAGAACGTAAGACAAGGATTTTGAGTGCAGAGAGTTTATTTGGGAAACGATCCCAGGAAGCAGGTGTGAGTGGTGGAAAGAATGACACAAAGAAGAAGGAAAAGTTAATATAAGAGTACAATTCCTGTTCTCACTCATAGGTGGGAACTGAACAATGAGATCACCTGGACTCGGGAAGGGGAACATCACACACTGGGGCCTATCATGGGGAGGGGGGAGGGGGGAGGGATTGCATTGGGAGTTATACATGATATAAATGATGAATTGATGGGTGCTGACGAGTTGATGGGTGCAGCACACCAACATGGCACAAGTATACATATGTAACAAACCTGCACGTTATGCACATGTGCCCTAGAACTTAAAGTATAATAAAAAAATAAAATAAAATAGTACAATTCCAAGGCCACAAGGACTTGATGGCACCAGAATTTCTGAGAAGCATTCAGGGCACCTCCTGCAGCTCCCTTGTGAGGGGTAGGAGCTGGCCATTTAACCACCAGCTTTTGTGTTCCTTCAGGCTAGTCCCAATGGCTTGAGCTCCACCACTGCCCAGGCAGTACTTGTGGCATGCAGGCAGGCTCAGAGGAGATCCTGCAGCCAGAAATGGAAAGTCTTCAGGCATATGCTTTTGGTGGGGTGTTGTCAACAGTGAATGAACCTGCACTTGCCCAGAACCATCTAGTACAGCTGCAGCCGAAATAGAGGTTCACAAGCATCTAAAGAAAAATTAGTGTTCCCATATGAAAAGAACTGGTATGATAGAAATACCAACAGGGGCACCTAACCCAGAGATGAGGGAAGGCTTCCTGGGGGAAGTGGTTTTTTTTTTTTTTTTTTGAGACGGAGTCTCGCTCTGTCACCCAGGCTGGAGTGCTGTGGCCGGATCTCAGCTCACTGCAAGCTCCGCCTCCCGGGTTCACGCCATTCTCCTGCCTCAGCCTCCCGAGTAGCTGGGACTACAGGCGCCGCCACCTCGCCTGGCTAGTTTTTTGTATTTTTTTTTTAGTAGAGATGGGGTTTCACCGTGTTAGCCAGGATGGTCTCGATCTCCTGACCTCGTGATCCGCCCGTCTCGGCCTCCCAAAGTGCTGGGATTACAGGCTTGAGCCACCGCGCCCGGCCGGGAAGTGGTTTTAAAGCTGAGATAAGGCTTGATATGGTGGCTCATGCCTATAATCCCAGTATTTCGGGAGACCAAGGCAGGAGGATTGCTTGAGTCCAAGAGTTTGAGACCAGCCTTGGGCAACATAGCAAGACCCTATCTCTACAAAACATAAAAAAATTAGTTGAACGTGGTGTCACACACCAGTAGTCTCAGCAACTCAGGAGGCTGAGGTGGGAGGATCACTTGACCCAGGAAGGTTGAGGCTGTAGTGAGCTGTGATTTCACTGCTGTACTCCAGCCTGGGTAACAGAGTGAGAACCTGTCTCTAAAAGAGTAAATACATAAAAATTTATTTTAATTATTATATTTTAAAAAGAGGTCAATGGGCCTGGCCTCAGTGGCTCACACCTGTAATCCCAGCACTTTGGGAGGCCAAAGTGGGCAGATCACCCGAGGTCAGGAGTTTGAGACTAGCCTGCCCAACATGGCGAAACCCTGTCTATTAAAAATACAAAAAATTAGCCAGGCGTGGTGGAGGGCACCTGTAATCCCAGCTACTTGGGAGGCTGAGGCAGGAGAATTGCTTGAACCCGGGAGGTGGAGGTTGTAGTGAGCCGAGATCATGCCACTGCGTTCCAGCCTGGGCAACGAGAGAAACTCCAGTCTCAAAAAATAAAAATAAAATAAAAAGGAGTCAGTGAAGAGACATTTAAGCAGAAAGACATGATAAGCTTTGTGTTTTGGAATATTCAGTCTAATTACAGCATGTCAGTAGATACCAGGATAGAACCATTGAGTGAGGATGGGGAAAAACAGGTTAGGGAGACAAGTAAAGAGGCTGTTTAGTTATCCAGGTGATATAAGAATGAGAAGTCGGGTAGTAGCAGTAAGGAAGATGAGAAGGAAAAAGATTTGAGACACAGTAAGTTTCCATATCCCCACTCATGGTCCATTCCTGGTAAAATGGTGAAAGAGAAAGTGTGTGTGTGTGTGTGTGTGTGTGTGTGCGCGCGCGCATGACATTGTAAGAGTTGAGTTGTCTAGAAAACAGTGCTTAGAAGATATGAATTGAAAGTTCATGAAGAGCTGTTGGAGTTCTCTTAAGCAAACTGGGAAGTAAAGTAACTAAAGAGAAAATCTCTCCAGTCACTTCTCATCTGGAGGTGAGATAGTGCAGTGCAGACTGAGAGTCGGGAGAGGTCTTGCTTTGTCCCGGATCTGTGTTGTCTATTGCTTTGACCCGTGTTTTTTCATTTAACCTCTCTGAACTTTGTTTATTTGTCCAACTTAATACAAAGATAATGAAGCTTGCCCAGCCTATTCTGAGTTGATCTTAAGCTCAGCATGTACTGGGGTGTGACCCAAACAGGGAAGCTGACATCCTTTCTACTAAAGTTAATAGAATGAGAATGCTTAGGGTCATTGTTCAGTCCCAGCAGTCTGTTGTTCAGTGTGGACGTTGACCTGTTGGCTCACCCTAGGCACAGGGGGTGAGTGGTCGTTCACCGTGCTGTGCGGCAGGGACGTGGGGTTTCAGAATGGGTTAGGGTGATACTAGGTTGTTTCAAAGGTGATCCCTTCCAACGCTGAGACTGGGTCCTGTGTCACAAGCCTTAGTAAGAGTTAGATGAGATCATGGCTACAAAAGCACTTGGAGAACAAACATTCTAGACAAGTAAAGGTATTATTAGCAGTAGACCATTTGACATTAGTTCATGGTTTTTAAATGTTTAACTTTCTTGCATATCCCCATGAGGCAGAAAATAACTTCCAAGTTCCTACATGCTGGTAGATGATTTCGTTTCATTTCATAAAGAGACCAAACCTTCCCTCATACCATCTTAACTGCATTTTGCTTTTCTTACATTATCTCATATGTTTAATAATGACTGGAAATATTTGACTTGCCAAGACTTGAATTTGGGCGTCTGGGGTTTCTCCCACTGTCCATGATAGCATCACCAGCAAGTGGAGCACAGGCTGTACATTCTGCATGTGAGCTTTCAGA
Source organism: Rhinopithecus roxellana (assembly GCF_007565055.1). NCBI lineage: Eukaryota > Metazoa > Chordata > Mammalia > Primates > Cercopithecidae > Rhinopithecus > Rhinopithecus roxellana. The sequence goes on from NC_044568.1 coordinate 62,892,735, forward strand.
GTGAGGAATGTTCTCTACCTCCTGGGAAAAACCAGGGCCCAATTCACAGGAGTTGAAAGGAAACTGATTTCAGAACCCTTTTACAGTACTGTGACTTTTCACTCATCAGTGTTGGGAACTGGTTCTCTTTCTGTTAAAAGAACCCCCTGGGGCTTTAAGCTTAAACGATGACAGTGACTCAGAGTGGCTCATGCTTATTACACCTTGATGCTGTGCCAAGTGCAATTTTAGCCCTTTACATGTAAGATACACCACAGCCTGTGAGTAAGCATTCGCTTTGTAGATTAGGAAACCAAGGAACATGCAGTAAATAACTAGCCTAGAGTCACACAGTTAAGCTGGAAGTTGGACCTTGGCATGTGACTCCAAAGCCCTGCCTGAAGTGCTGCTCCTCCCCTCCTTGCAAGCAGAGACCTGCCACACAGAGCCTACAGAGGTCTGAAGGAGGTAGGATTTCCTGTTCGCAGCTCAGGAGAGCAGACAGTGGTGTTAAGCAGGAAAAGCACATGAGAATTCCAGTTTACTTACAGTGCTCTCCACACCAGGAAGGAAATGCCCCAAATATGAACATGACTTCCACTAAGATAAATGGCTCCAATCTAGGGGATTCCCATGTGCAGCAGAAAAACTGTTAATCTGGAGATCAGAGTTTTTACCTGCTACCTCTTTCATATTTTCTTTCCTTAGGTTAAAAAGATCAAGTGGCATGAGCAACCTTTTGGGGAAAATTGGTGCCAAGAAACAGAAAATGAGCACCCTTGAGAAGTCCAAACTGGACTGGGAGAGCTTCAAGGAGGAAGAGGGGATTGGTGAAGAACTGGCTATCCATAATCGAGGGAAAGAGGGGTAAGAAGGAGTAGGTTATATGCCTTGGAAAATCCTCAGAACCCTGAAATCAGGAGACAGACTGCCCACTGTAAGCAAGCAGGAGCTTTTCATGATGGAACTAAAAATGTGAGCACTTTGGTTTGTCAGTAAGGCTCTGTTCCAGTGTGAGGCAGGGCCCGTCACTGGGAAGGCCACTGCGGGTGGAGGGAAGGCGGGGCATGTGAGGTGTACTCTCAGGGCCAGTCACGTCTGCCAAGCTGAATTTGCTGAATTACAGCTCCAGTGAACTATAAGTTGCCTAGTGGTTGGATCTGGCCCACGGTAGCAGCCTTGGCCTTATCTGAATCATTTGTCCTTCTGAGAAGCCAAACTAGTTCAAATCCTTCAAAAACAGAGCCAGTGGAGTGCCTAGATGTTGCATTATTGTGACATTTTTTTTTGTCTGTGTCATCATGGCCCAGGGCAGGGCTTTACCCTTGGCTATAGCCTGTGTGATAGGCCAGGCCCTCAGACAGCACCACAGGCCATCACTTGCACCTCTTTCTCTTCACTGTGGAATACAAAGAGGATGTTCATAACCTATGTATTCAGTTGTAAAAAGGGTCCTTTCCTTGTCATATTTGTCTTGCTGGTGATTAAACAAAACATCAAGAAAGAAATGGTGACCAGGCATGGTGGTTCACACCTGTAATCTCGGCACTTTGGGAGGCTGAGGCAGGCAGATCACTTGAGGTCAGGAGTTCGAGACCAGCTTGGCCAACATGGCAAAACCCCATCTCTACTAAAAATACAAGAATTAGCCAGGCATAGTGGTGCACACTTGTAATCCCAGCTACTTGGGAGGCTGGGGTAGGAGGATCACTTGAACCCAGGAGGTACGGAGGTTGCAGTGAGCCAATATTGAACCACTGCACTCTAGCCTGGGTGACAGAGCAAGACTCTGTCTCAAAAAGAAAGAAAGAAAGAAAGAAATGGTGTTCATAAGTACTTAGGGACCTCAGAAGGCACTAAGGAAGTTACCACAGAAGTGACTTCATGGCTCAAAATCAATAGTCCTCACCCCTAGCCATGAAAGGAAATGTTGAGTGTCCCACTCAGAGAGCCCTGGCTGCTCAGCAGCTCTGCCCCTCACCAGTAAGCTCTTCTCCAGCAGCATGCTGGACACCTCTGAGGCTCAGCTCCGTCACCAATGAAATTGGGATAATGATACCACCCTCACTATGTGGTTGTGATGATCTCATGAGATAATACATGTATTGCTTATATATATGTAATATGCATAAAGCACTTTACGGAACACCTGTCACATAAAGGCTCGCATTAAGTCCAAGTCATTCAAGTTTTTTTTTAAGAGAGACTCACTATGTTGCCCAGGATAGTCTCAAACTTTTGGGCTCAAGCGATCCTCCTGCCTCGGCCTCCTATGGAGCTAGGACTACAGGGGCACATCCCTGCACCCAGCTCATTCAGGTTATTAATGATAGGCAAAGGATTTATTTTGGGAGGGGTCATATTTCTAAATTAGGCTTCAAGATTATCTAAATGAACCTGGAAGCTGACCAGTTTTTTTTTTTTTAACATTATTTATTTATTTAGAGATGGAGTCTCACCCTGTCACCCAGGCTAGAGTGCAATGGCATGATCTTGGCTCACTGCAACCTCTGCCTGCCAAGTTCAAGCAATTCTCCTGCCTCAGCCTCCCAAGTAACTGAGATTACAGACATGCGCCTCCATGCCTGCTAATTTTTGTATTTTTAGTAGATAGAGATGGGGTTTCACCATGTTGACCAGGCTGGTTTCAAACTCCTGACCTCATGATCCACCCGCCTCGGCCTCCCAAAGTTCTGGGATTACAGGCATGAGCCACTGCACCCAGCCCAAAAAAAAAAAAAAAAAAAAAAACATTTTAAACAGCTTCATAAGCTTGTTTCACTAGCAGACTTCTAGGTCAGTCTAAGCTGGAATGCTACAGGACAGGGAGAAGGAGCCAGAGTGATCGGGGAAGGCTCCGGATGAAGCGCAGTGTTGTCTCTTCACGAGTGGCAGCTCTGACATGTGCCCCAAACCTCTCCGTTCAGATTCAGCTCTAGTAACTTGCAGCTCCGTCCTGTTCTCCACTCTTGCCCAGTGATCTGAGACAGCAGAGGAACTATCAGTGTGTGCTACACATTATTGCTTTTCTGAATATTGATTATTTGAGTTGGACAGTGTTGACTCTGCTTGAGTTAATAGAGGTCTTAGAAAAGTAAGGAGTGCTGGGAGCAGTGGTTCACTCCTGCAATCCCAGCACTTAGTGATTATTGTGGGAATTAAATAAGTAGAGGAAAGGCCGGGCATGTTTATCAATAGGAGTCCTCTCCCTTTTCCATGAGTCCTATGCTCACTTTTCTTTCTCCCACCTGCCATTACTGACCCCACCATACCTCGGGCCTTACTGGAAAACTAGATGCTTTATTCCATTAAGTTTCTTCTTGATGTGTTCCTGCCAACTCTTCAGGAATATTTTCCACAGTGGTGGGAAGCAGAGCTTGGTGGCATCTCCACCCAGACTCCCTGGCTGGCTTTTCTTCCTTCCCTGGGCCTTTAAACTTGGAAAGTCCCAGGGCTGGGCCCTGGGCAGCCATCTCTTCCTCCCCAGGAAAGCCCACAAGTTGCAACTTGCAGCTGCCATTCTTAACTGAAGACTCAAAAAAAGTATCCCCTCCCCTGACCATTCCACTAAGGTCCAGACTTACATTTCAGCTGTTAGTTGACATCTCCTTCTGGTTGTCCAAGACACATCAAACTTAACTTTCAAAACCAAATACTTGCTTTCCCTCCATAAACAGAACCCTCACTCCTCAGAATTCTTAGAAAATGGCACATCACTGTCTACCCTACTGTTAAAAGAAAAACTTGGGGCTGGGCATGGTGGCTCACACCTGTAATCCCAACACTTTGGGAGGCCGAGGCAGGCAGATCACCTGAGGTCAGGAGTTCGAGACCATCCTGGCCAACATGGTGAAACCCCCGTCTCTACTGAAATACAAAAATTAGCCGGGCATGGTGGTGGGCACCTGTAATCCCAGCTACTTGGGAGGCTGAGGCTGGAGAATTTCTTGAACCCAGGACACAGAGGTGACAATGAGCCGAGATCATGCCATTGCACTCCAGCCTGGGCAACAAGAGCGAAACTCCGTCTCAAAAAGAAAAAAAGAAAAACTTGGGCTTCATCCTTGATTTCCTGTCTTTCCACCAACATCCCACAATTTCAGTTGATGGTTCCATCACAAAATACTTCAGCTCATTTATATTCGTGCAGCCCCACTACCACCACCCCAGTACAGGCCGCAGACATCTCCTCCGCTCCCTGCTTCTACCTCTGTACCCTTTCATCCATTCTCCACCCAGCAGCAGAAGCAGTCATTTAAAAATACCAATTTTCATCTCTTCCCTGCGGAACACCCCCCGGTAGCCCTTCAAATCAGTGTTAGCCAGGCCCTCTCCGAGCTGTCCCCTGCCTACCTCTGTCCTCTTCTCCCCCAGCTCGCTGCAGGCCAGCCTCACTGTCTCTGTGTAGTGCTCCTCCCCCGGGAGGCTCTGGTTTGTCATCCAGGGCTCTACACGGATGGCATTCTAGAGTACTCCCAACCCAAGGAACCCTCAGTCACATTACCCTGTTTGGTTTTCTCCGTGACATTTACTGTCATCTGATGCATGTTGTCATGTTTTGTTCATCTATGGTAAGCCCCTGAGGGCAACATCTTGTTCCCTATTCTGTTACCAGCCCAGAGCAGGTGCTGCACCATGGCAGTGTCTAAACACCCATCCCACTAGCTAGCAGATAGTCATAGCTTTTGTTTGGCAGTCTAGTAGGATTAGAATTAACTGCCCAGAAAAGAAGAGCATAATACGTCAGAATGATGTTTCCATCCAGGCGTCATTTCAGTCAGAAGAGTTGGTTGAAGTACCTGTACTGGAGACAGTCATCTGTCCGGCAAAGAACTACTGCTTTTCCTCTGAGCTCCAGACTCCCAGGGCCCAGTACAGCATTCCAGGATCAGAGTCAGCCCTGCAGTCCTGTAACCCATTACACAGGTATCTTGGTGGTGATCAGCAGCAGCAGCTTCGCATCTAGGAGTGCTAAGGCAAGGGCCGACTGACTTAGGAGGAGGAATCCATGCACAGAGAAGAGAAATACTGGCTGATGCCAGCGCTGCTGTCTGACCAATCCATTGAAGTTACCATTGGAGACCAGGTGTTTTTGTGAGTTGGAGAGACATGAAGGAGGGACTGGAGAAAATAATTTTCTTTCTCTAAAAAAATCTATTTTCATGACCCCTCAGAGTCACTCTTTCAGAACCAGCACAACCTGGAGGTGATAGGGGAAGAAGGCAGTGGAGAAGAAACTTAATTAGAATCACCGCCCTTCCAGTCTAACCCTTGAGATGTTTGCAAGTTAAATCCTCCGGAAGAGGGGAGATGTATTATTGGGCAAACTGCTTCTTTCAACTGCATTTCTCAGGATAGCAAAGTCCATATCTCTGTACATCATTCCCAGAGCCTTATTCTAGCCTCGGAGTGCTTCCATAGCCCATTGCTTTGTGGTATTGGAAAATGCATTTACCCACTTTTTGTCCTGTGTCTGTGCTGCCTTGAATGGTCACTTGGGGAACAGAATGCTGGCTTTGGGCAGCGTGATGATAATGCAGCCTTAGTGTGTCCTTAGTGACTGCCTCAGGTTTCCCTCCACTTCCCTATGCTCTCCCTTTTCCTGACCAGCGGTGCAGGAGGCATCTCAGGGATTTCAGCCAGGGTGACCACATCTGATCAGCACTCTGTTGGACCTTACCACCCTCAGAGGCCCTCTGTCCTCCTGCAGCGTGGGTGCCCAGATACAGGTTGAATATCCCTTATCTGAAATGCTTAGGACTGGAAGTGTTTTGGATTTCATACCTTTTTCAATTTTGTAATATTTGCTTTTACATCATCAGCAATCTTGGGGATGGGACCCAAGTCTAAACACAAAATTCATTTGTTTTATATGTGCTTTATACACAAAACCTGGAGGTAATTTTATGCAGTATTTTAAATAATTGTGTGCTTGAAACAAAGCTTGTGTACATTGAACCATCAGAAAGCAAAGGCGTCAGGTGTGGAATTTTCCACTTGTGTCTTGTTAGTGCTTTAAAGGTTTCTGATTTTGGAGGAATTCAGATTTCAGATTTTTGGATTTGGGATGCTCACCTTGTACTGACATGTTCACTAGTAGCATTTTCTACCCTTCTCTTGTCCTCTTCCATTTCTCCCTCCCTCTTCATTGGCCTAGATCTCAGGGAAATTGGTGGCAGATAAATAATTTGGGTTGGAAGATTCAAAAGATGTCAGAGCCTGTTGTGCCTAACCTGGTTCTAAAAGGAAAAACTAGAAAATCCCTTAGGTTCTTAGCATATTTTATTAAAGAAAGTGAAGAGCCTCTTAATTGGGCCACAGAAGGCAATGGGAGCAGAAAGGGATGATGCACCCCCCACTACTGGGCTTCCCTGTGGACTGGGCTGAGTCATGCTGGGCCCCCAAAAGGACTGCTCACAGGCCAGAAAAGCACCCGGACACATCAAGAGCAAGAGCCATGATTCCCATTGCACTTGTCCTCAGGTGGGTCTGTTCTGGGACCACGACCCACTTAAAGTGCATGAAAACGTCCTGAGTCTCAGTGGCCACCTTTGAGGAGGTGGCCTTCCTAATGAGCCCTTCCTCTTTTGGGGATATTTAGTCTCTCGGTCTCTGTTCCAGTTGCCCTGGGTTTTGAGGGTCTGTAGAGGTAAAGTCAAGTCAGAAGAAATGTGAAGCAAGACCGGGCAGAATGACTCACGCCTGTAGTCCCAGCACTTCGGGAGGCTGAGGCAGGCAGATCACTTGAGGCCAGGAGTTCAAGACCAGCCTGACCAACATGGCAAAACCCCATCTCTACTAAAAATGCCAAAAAAAAAAAAGAAGAAGAAATGCGAAGCAAGAACCCCAAGCCCATGACAACTTCCATAGCTATTTTTTTGTTTTATTGTATACAAAGCACTTCTCACAGTTTCATTGTATTGCCAGAGGGTTATTGTAATTGTTATTCCTGTTTTACAGAGAAGGAAAAAAAAGGCACAGAAAATTAAGTATCTTGCCCAAAGTCACACAAAAACTAAATGTCAGAGCTACTGTCATCCTTAGCACCTTTTCTGTCTCTTGGCAGTGGGAGAGTATATCACGTAGTTTTGTTCATGGTCAGCTCTTGGCAGTAAACCAAGGCCATCACAGGCATCCTGTTAGCAGCTGCAGATAGCTGTGAATCGGGGAATAGTCGCCAGACCTGCCTTGATGGCCTTTGTCTGGGTTGCCCTTGAGAATTCAGTTGCATCCTGCACATGTGCCCCTCGTTGCTGCCTGAGGCCTCCCTAAACCTGAACTCCGACTGCACCTGCCTGTTTAGCACCCAACCTGGGCTTCACTCTTGATAGTCTCAAGGTTAGCTGGACCCAACACAGCTTCTGGGAACGTGCAGGACCTTTATTCATACCCAGTTAGCATCCCTATTTAAGTGTCACTTGTTATTTACAGGAAAGTCAGGGCTGGGCCCAATGGCTCTCACCTGTAATCCTAGCACTTGGGAGGCCAAGGTGGGAGGATCGCTTGAGCCCAGGAGTTCAAGACCAGCATGGGCAACATGGAGAGACCCTATCTCTACAAAAGATTTAAAATTAGCCAAGTGGTATGTGCCTGTGGTCCCAGCTACCTGAGAGGCCGAAGCAGGAGGATTGTTTGAGCCTGAGAGGTCAAGGCCGCAGTGAACTGTGTTCGCACCACTGCACTCCAGCCTGAGCAACAAAGCAAGGCCCTGTCTCAGAAAAACAAAGTCAGGAAGAAAGACCCCAAATGCTTAAAGCCACATACTTACTCCTTTCCTCCACCTGATCTCCCAGACAGGTAGCACTGGAAGATGGCTCTTGAAACATACCCTAAATTCCTCTTACACCCCCGGGCCAACAACAGCACAGCAAGATCTCATGCTGAGGCTCACCTCTCTTTTTTCTGCTAGCACTTCCAAGGGACAGTTAAAGTTCAGTGCTGTCAAAATCCTGGTCCCCATGGCAGTGAGCCTCCCTGGGGCTGGTGGGGCTGGGGTGGAAAGATGACCAGTTGTAGTGAACCTCAAAATGTAGTGAACCTCAAAATGGCCTCTCAGGCCATTTTGGTTAGCAGCCCCCACTTGAGAATCACGGGTCTCTTAGTGGGAGGTGGGAAGTGAGTTTGTTGTTAGATGTCTACACTTCCCTACCTGTCTCCCCTTTTTCTCTTTTTATCTAAAGACTGCCAGGGACTCTGAAGTTCGAATTCAACCAGGCAGCCTGTATTTTTATTTGTTGAATCTGACAACCCTAACCCCAGGGACTTTTATCAAACCTGAGAGCAGGCCCTGTCATTGTGTTTCCAGCCATTCTGGCCTCATTGACGGTTTTGACACAGCAGCTTAGTATCTGAGCCAGACCAGGTGTTTTGGTTCCTCACTGCTGAAACCGTAAGTCCAGACTTGGGCCATCTACTATCCTCAGGAGCCTGTTAGAAGCTGGCTTCCTAAAACCATGGTGACAATATTACCTGCCATTTTATTGAGCATCTTTTCTGTGCCCAGTGTGATGTAGACACTATTTTATTTAATCCACACAACAGTCCTTCAGAATGGAGTCGACTAGCCATTATTTATTATCATTATTACAAATTAGGAAACAGAACTAGCAAGGTTAAGTGACTTGCCCAGAGTCACACAGACAGCAAATGACAGGACTCAGACCTCCAGCCCTCTGGCCTCAGAGCCTGTACATTTCTGGCCAGCCCTCCAGAAGTGTCAAGGTAGTCAGGCCTAGCTGGAAATGAGGTAGGATGATGGATGGTACTTCCCAGGATGCCGCTGGGAGGGAAAGCAAGGCCCTGGACTCAGCAGGGGAACACAGGTTCCTGAACCCCGTAGCATTCTCACTATAAATGTAATGACTTTGTAATGACAGATGCACATTTTCCACAGTGCAACAAAAGAAAAATTAGTGCAGAGATTCAATTATGTCTCCCATTTTCGGTGGCAATTTTTGCTCTCTCAATAGATTAATTAGCAGCAGAGATCTCCTCCCCCCAGGCAAATCGCAGCACACTTAATGGCGAGGAGGTGCATTAAGATGCAGCTGTGTCTCATTAAGCAGCCAGCCTCGCTCCCAGCAAGCACGCCTGTGCTTCAGCCCTTGCTGCTTTCCCGTCCTGCTTTCCCATCCTGCCTGGAGGACAGAGGGAAAGTTTGCTGAACCCAACCAGATTTGGGAGCAGAGTGTCCACCTTTCAAGGGGATCCTGTATGTGGACTACAGGCCACAGAGGCCTTAACCTCATTCTCTTAGAGGAATTTAGGGAAAGAGTTCTCCTGTCATCTTAGCAGAAGCAACCTAGACCCAAACAGGGTGGAGGATACCACGGAGAGGAGAAAAGGGTGAGGGGGGAAGAAAAGAGCTCAGAGCAGTTAAATCGCTTCTCAAGTGTGCAGTTTATGAACCTCAGCTCACTTCATCTTCACAGCAGCCCTGTGAGGTCATTTTTACTGTCTTCTTTCCTTCATTACCACATGCCCCCTTTTCACGTTTTGATGTATGTACGCAGGAGGCATAGCTTACTCTTACCCACCAATTCAACACACCACTAAAGCCAAGAAATACAGCATCACCATGCTGCTGTATAGAAAAGTGAGGCTCTAAGATGTTCATTCCTTTGCCCAGCTAATAAGTGAGCTAGAGCTAGGACTTGAACCCACGCTTGTGTAAACCTGTGTTCTTTCTTCTTACCTTAAAGTCCTGTTAGAAAATTGTAGCATCTTCCTGCCACCCAGCCTCTGGTATACTTTCCCTTTGATAAGCTGTTGCCTTCCTTTTATTTTCACCATCCTTGTTTAGACCAAATGTGAGTGGTTTGGATTGTACTGGAAGAGTCATGGGTGGTCACTCTCGGCACCATTTACTGTAACTTAGTTTATCCCTGGGGCACGGGACCATGCAGGGAAGGAGTTTCTCCTACTGGATTCTACTGACAAACACTGTTTTCATCTTCTTCTAGGTACATTGAACGGAAAGCCTTCCTCGACCGAGTGGATCACAGGCAGTTTGAAATTGAGCGAGATCTCAGGCTGAGCAAAATGAAACCTTGATGTTACGGGCAAAATCAAGAGCAGCTTAATCCTGTTTACAATGTGAGCTTTTTGTGCGTCTGTGAAATGTTTTCCAGTGTTTCTCATCATCTGTTTCCCAGCAAGGTCTTTTTTTTTTCTACATTGAAGTTCTGTCTATGTATCTTAATCACAAATGGTTTCATTCACTTTACTTTTAAAAATTTGTCCTTAAATGAATAAATAAAATAAAAGTTGGTCCTGTGAGAGGATGATGAAGATGACGACCTCACTCACCTTCCTTTTATTCTGCTGCAAAGTCCCACCCAGTTCAAGACAGCACATCCCAGGTCTGTCCAGGTTGGCAGAGGTCTTGCCAGGCATGGTGAAGAGAGCTGACCAACCTGGGTGTGAATTTTCTGGGACCAAGAGGCTCTTTCTGCAGCCAGCCTTGTCCCGAAGACCTAGAGGAGGTGGCTCACTAGAGTAACTGGAATGCGAGGCCCCTTTGCAGCTTGTTCTCATTTCCACTCGGGCTTCTCTCCTGATCTCTCTCCTGAATGGATTCCTACTGATGCCATGTAAGGCTGAAAAGAAGGATACAGTATTGCTGAATTAGCTATTTTTCCCTTCAGCCTTTTTCCTCTTCCCAAAGAAAAGTTAAATTCAGATATGCTCCCACTTCAATAGTTCATTAATTTTTAGTTTGTCAGAGAATATTCTGAAGGATTTTCTTTTTTATACTCATAAGAAAATGTAAATTCCAAACTTCCTGCTGAGAGTTAGACATTCTTTGCAGAACAGCAGGGAGGAGAGTAACAAATCTTCAGTGAAGAGGGAAAGGGGGATAGAGAGCATTCATATTAATAAAGCAGGAAACTCCACAACCTGCTCCTGGTGTGTGTGCCTGCGTGTGCACGTGTGTTACTCGAGTAACATGACAGGTTTGGGTGATGACAGGATCCCTAAGACTGCATTCCATTTCTTGCTGGACCAGCTCTGTGGCCCTGACCACAGGTCATTTTTCTGTGCCTCCATTTTCTGGTCTGCAAATGGCATGAATAACACCAGTACCTCCAACGGGTGGAGTAAGCTAACAACACACCCGGCGGGTATGAGTACTAGTTTATGGCAGGTCTCCCAATCGAGGCCTCTAATGTGGTGAGAATTCATAGCAGCAAAGACCCGACTGTCAACACTAGATGGTTATGGGCTATGGATCTTATTACTCTGAAAGGTAGTTTACAAGTTAAATTTGAACACAGTGTCTATTCACATCCCCTCTGATAAATAATTCTAAGTGATTATAGAGCATTTCAGGCCAGCGTCACAACAGGCGGCCTGCGAGATCTTAGTTATGGTCCCAAATGGGACATAAGAATAACAGAGGAAGGTAGGCGAGGTGGCTCATACCTGTAATCCCAGCACTTTGGGAGGCTGAGGCAGGTGGATTGCTTGAGCTCAGGAGTTCAAGATCAGCCTGGGCAACAAGATGAAACTCAGTCTTCACCAAAAATACAAAAAGAAATTAGCCAGGCATGGTGGTGCGTGCCTGTAGTCCCAGCTACTCAGGCAACTAAGGTGGGAGGATCACTTAAGCCCTGGAAGTTGAGGCTGCAGTTAGCCAAGATCGTGCCATTTCACTCTGACCTGGGCAAAGGGAGTGAGACCCTGTCTCAAAAACAAAAAAAGAATAACCTAAGAGCTGCCAGTATTTTGATGAGAGGACATCCAGACCTTCAAGAGGTAGCAGCCAAGATTTGATGTGAATGTCCTCCCACATGGTACTCTCTGGCTCATCATCCGTCATTCACCACCATTTGGCAACTGTTTCCCTAACTTTTCTCTGGAGTTCTGAGTCCCTCTTCCATTGCGTTTCACAAAGTTCTTCATCTCAGCAGCCAGTATCTCAGCAACACGTGAGCTGGCGCTGTCGCTGTTTGAAAAATGATCCGGAATCCAATAGAATGAATGGTGCTGAGTTCGTGGTAAGTTAGGGTTTTTCTTTTTAGCCAGTGTTAACACCTGTGAAGCCTAAGGGATTAAGACAAAAGCTGCAAAGCCTGCTGGGTTCTTCTTACAGGTGGGTTTGCTATTCCTGTTTTGCTCCAAGCCATGAAGAGAGAAGTCAGGTGTGTCAGTGAAAGTCATAGCTGTGTGCTTGGGCCCTGCCTGTCTTGTTCAGGATCCAGCCCCCACACAGGTTTCTCCATCTGTACCTGTTTTCAGTTAATGTCACAATTCTGGAGAAAGGTTGGTTCCTTTCTGCTGTCTCTTGACTGGTGCCCCTTTTCCCAGCAGTGTTGCTGCCCACATCTGACTTCCACACAATCACCCATTACCTCTCCATGAGTCTTTTAGAAAGCCCCTCTAGTCTAGTCTTTTTTGACAGATTCTGGCTGCCTGTCAGGGAATACATGGCTATTTGCATCAATCCTGTTACAGGTGCCCTGTTTCCCAATTTGTAGATCCCTAGTTCGGAGTCTCACACTTTGCCACTTTGTGCTGTTTGCCTTGACTTCAGCTGTCACTCTCTTGATCTACATGGAACCTCTTTAAAAGCCTCCTGTACTGACCTCACTTCATCTCACTAATGAACTGCTTCCTCTGGCTGATACATATGCATCTGTGTGTATGTATTATGTACACATGTGTCATCTTACAATGAGAGTTCATATCAGACTTTCATTTATGTTTCAGTGGCCATACCTGGGTCATTGAACTACTTCTACCTGTAGGAAAGGCTGGAAAAGTGAGTGTCATGGAAAACAGGCAAGGATGGGGGTAATTAGGAGTATGTAGTAGGTCAGCTAACCAGTGTACCTGGCACATTCAAGTCTTTGTTATAAACCAACGGGCTTTTCTCTATTTGTTCTTTAAAATTGCCCCAGGCTGGGCACAGTGGGTCATGCCTATAATCCCAGCACTTTGGGAGACCAAGACTGGAGAATCACATGAGCCCAGGAGTTTGAGACTAGCCTGGGCAACATAGTGAGACCCCATCTCTAAAAAAAAAATAAAGTTTTAAAAATTAGCCAGTTGCACTGGCACATTTCTGTAGTCTCAGCTACTCGGGAGGCTGCGGTGGGATGATCAGTTGAGCCCAGGAGGTTGAGAGGTTGCAATGAGCCATGATCACACCACTGCACTTCAGCTGGGGCAACAAAGAAGACTCCATCTAAAACAAACAAACAAACAAACAAAAAATGGTCACAGAGAGGCAGATAGGTAATTAGGTAGGTAGATAGATAGGTAATAAGATTAGACTAGATAGGTTAGATTAGATTAGGTGGTCCCAGAGTGAGACCCCATCTCAATAAATAAAATTTTCCCAGAGGAGTGGGTGGGGTTTATTGAAGCTGGGAGAGGAGTATATTAGATTTATTTTACTATTCTCTCTACTTCGATATAGATTTGAATTTTTCATAATGTTTTCTAAATTGTCACAGGGAGGCCAGGCACAGTGGCTCACGCCTGTAATCCCAATACTTTGGAAGGCCAAGGTGGGTGGTTCACCTGAGGTCAGGAGTTCAAAACCAGCCTGACCAACATGGTGAAACCCCATCTCTACTAAAAATACAAAAATTAGGCCAGGCGCGGTGGCTCAAGCCTGTAATCCCAGCACTTTGGGAGGCCGAGACGGGCGGATCATGAGGTCAGGAGATCGAGACCATCCTGGCTAATACGGTGAAACCCCGTCTCTACTAAAAAATACAAAAAACCAGCCGGGCGACGAGGCGGGCGCCTGTAGTCCCAGCTACTCGGGAGGCTGAGACAGGAGAATGGCGTGAACCCGGGAGGTGGAGCTTGCAGTGAGCTGAGAGCCGGCCACTGCACTCCAGCCTGGGCGGCAGAGCAAGACTCCGTCTCAAAAAAAAAAAAAAAAAAAAAAAAAAAAAAATACAAAAATTAGCCAGATGTGGTTTGCACGCCTGTAATCCCAACAACTCAGGAGGCTGAGGCAGGAAAATCACTTGAACCCAAGAGGTGGAGGCTGCAGTGAGCCAAGATCGCATCACTGCACTCCAGCCTGGGCGACAAAGTGAGGCTCCATCTGGAAAAAAAAAAAAAATTGTTAGAGGCTCTAAGGAAGGACTTTGATGTGCTCAGGCTGTTCTAGGAGAGTGTGGACAGCCTCCCAGGGCTCACCTCCCCACCCTGCAAGTCTCACAATGGCCATGAGTGTGGTAGAGGGGACCCTGGTCCAGGAAGGAGGTCCTCTCTGGCTCCTAAGATCCTGTGCCTGTTTTTCTTTTATTTTCTTTTTTTTTTTAGACAGAGTCTTGCTCTGTTGCCCAATTAGTGCAGTGGCATGATCATGGTTCACTGTAGCCTCGACCTCTTGGGCTCAAGAGATCCTTTCACCTCAGCCTCCCAAGCAGCTGGGACCACAGGTATATGCCACTGCACCCAGCTAACTTAAATTTTTTGTATAGATGGGGACTCACTGTGTTGCCCAGGCTGGTCTTAACTATGCCTGTTTTAACAACTTGGAAACCAAGCTTTGCAGATTCTGTGTCACCTCATCTTCCCAGACTCTGAAGGACTTCCTCTGGCCCCTTCTTTTTACTTCTTACTGGTGTGGATCAAATTCAAGGGACAGGGGAATTGGCCAGCAAGACAGGGTCCTTGGGCATTGGCAGTGGGTATCTGCAAATGGGTGGCTGTTTCTTGTACGTGTAAGCCAGGCCCCAGGAGGCAGGAGTCTTCTTAAGCCCTGCCTGACCATCCCCAAGGGCTGGGTGCTGTGGCTGCAGAAGGGAGCAGGCCTTTGGCACCAGCCAGTGACCCAGGCAGAGGACCAAGCAGGTGGGTGTCCATGGGGGTGCCAAGAAGGGGATGGACCACTCTTGGGTATTCCTGTTGGTCATCTGTGCTGCCTGAGCCCATCTGTGCCCTCAGTGGGACCTGCCTTCTCTGCCAGCATTGCTACCTGTCCCACCCTCTTCCTACCTCATGCTTAAAGGACTGAGCCTCCTCAGCAAATGCCTAGCCTTTCTTAGTGGACCCACTGAGACCAGGCTGGTGGGTGGGACTGATTAAAGTGTGTTTGCCTTCAATCAAGAATCACCTTTTTGGCCAGGCACGGTGGCTCACACCTGTAATCCCAGTACTTTGAGAGGCTGAGGCAGGCAGATCGCTTGAGGCCAGGAGTTTGAGACCAGCCTGGGCAACATATAGCGAGACCCTGTCTCTACAAAAAAATTGAAAATTAGCTGGACATAGTGGTACATGGCTGTGATCCCAGCTACTTGGGAGACTGAGGTGGGAGGATCCCTTGAGCCCGGGGGGTCAAGGCTATAGTAAGCTGTCATTGTGCCCTTGCACTCCAGCCTGGGCGACAGAGCAAGACCCCGTCTCAGGAAAAAAAAAAAAATCACCTTTTTTTTAATTACAAGTCTGATTTGAACCATGACAGACACTATCCTGCCCAAAGTGACTAATATTTTATCTAGCTCTCACATCCACATTTAGTGAAAACTCATCTATCTAACTCCCAAAGGAAGTGATGTCCCTTTATCCAGGAGTTGGAAATTGTCAAGGAAACTGTTTGCAGGAAGTGGGAAGTGGAAAGAGTGAGTCAGTGCTAAGAGGTGTTTGGCAGCCTTCTGCAGGGCACAGTGCTTGTCCCCTGCTGTGGTGTGAATGGCTGACAACGACAGTCCAAGGACACCTTAGCTGGTCCTGCGGAGTCCAGAGACTCCCCTGGAGTTGACTTTCCTGGCCTTGCTCTTGTCCTCTTCAAGTCCCAAATGGGTGTGTCAGATTTCCAGGGCATCTGGTACCTTCTCATTACTGAAAAAAGCTGTCCTAAAACAGGATAATGTCAAAAATAAAATAAGCCTCTTGATGTGCTCTGCTCACCTATTTTCTGAGGAACGCAGTGCTCTAATTAGGAACTCTGCATAAGGTCTCTAGGGGCAAAAGGGGCCACATTAAGAAGGAAATCCTGAGTGAGCTGTACACTGTCAGCGCCCATACAAAGGTGCTGGGCTAAGGCCTGACAGACACTTAGCTGGCACCTGACTTCAGAACTGGGTAGTACAGGTTAGCTGAGTGGCTGGCACTGCGAAGGCTAGGAGACCTCCTGGGCAGGAGTGGAGTGATGGTGCTTCTGGTACCTGGGCATGGTACCAGGCTTTCCAGGTGCCATGCTGCCTCGTGGCAGGAGAACAGAGGTGGTGTGGTTGGTGTGGCGAGATGGGAGTGTGTGGTGTGGCGTAATGTGGTGTGGTGTGGTGTGATGTGGTCTGCGGTCTGACACGGGGTGGTGGAAAGGGCCTAGAACAGACTTTTAAGAGCAGTCTTCTGCTTTTTGGTATCAGTCCTTAGCCAGATCTGGAATTGCTCAGGCATGTTGGGTAAGACTTACGACTTTTTTAATTACCAAAAAGCACAGGTGAACAAACAGGAATTGGGCTGAGAATGGTGGGCTCCTGGGAAGGATCAGAAGTTTTTAGCTTCATCAGCAAACGATTGGTTGGTCCTGTGTGCCAGGTGCTTCCTGGCACGCTATCTTGTTAGATCCTCTGCCCTTTCAGAGGAGGAAACTTGCCTGAGGTCATCCGGTAACACAGCCAGGGCTGCACACACATGGCATGGCTGGGGGGCAGGATGTGGGAGGGAGCAAGATTAAACAGCCTCTCTTCACCCCCTGGATCCCAGCGCCATGTTGGGAAGGAAAGACCTGAGGGCAAGGAGACAGAAAAACCAAAGGTTGAGAAGGTTCTTGCAGATGAAGAGAATGGCACCTGCCTGCTGGTACCGAATTTTTGTGTCAAGAGTTCTTGACACAAAATGAGATGAGCTTAGCTGAGGCACCCTGGCCTCAGCTCTGGTACTGCCCAGTCTAGGGCAGCTTCTGACCCACTCTCTGCAGAGGAGAGGGGGTGCTACTGAGAAGTCCTTACCTAGGACTCCAGCCTTGCTTCAGACAGGCCTAGTGGCCAGGTGTCACCCACATCTAAGCTCTGCTCCATGGTCACGTTTCTGTGCTGAGCGTTTCTGAGTGGAGGGTGTTGCCTTCTTCCCTTTGAGACACTACTTGGGGTTAGGGAGTGAAGGGAGGAGATACCCAGATGACTGCAGCCACTTGGTGTGTGGGAGGTTTTGCAACTCAGGGACATTGAGTGCCACTCCCCTGCCCCGCCTTCTCTGGGCTGGAGATTCCCGTCTTGGCCTCTTCTGCTACTTCTTCTTTTGAGACAGAGTCTCGCTCTGTGGCCCAGGTTGGAGTACAGTGGAGCGATCTTAGCTCACTGCAGCCTAAGCCTCCCTGGGCTTAAGCAATCCCGCCACCTCAGCCTCTTGCGTAGCTGGGACTACAGGCATGCACCACCATGCCTGGCTAAGTTTTATATTTTTGGTAGAGATGGGGTTTCACCATGTTGCCCAGGCTGGTCTCCAACTCCTGAGCTCAAGCAATCAGTGTGAGCCACCACGCCCAGCCTGCTAAGTCTTTTTTACTATTGCTTTTGTTTATGCCCTCCTAGAGCAGCTTAAGTCCAAAAATACTACCAGATGCAATCTTCGTGCACAGCCAGTTGACCCCAACAAGGAAACTGGGATGGAGAAGTCCAGCAGGGTCGCACCACAGAGCCCCTCCTTGGGGCCTCTCTCCCTGCTATGCAGCCAGCTTTCATTGTTTGTGGTCTCAGAAAGATGATGCATAGGCTGAGTCTGTGCTCATATAAGGTACAAGGTGGCTGTGCTAGGGAGGAGGAGGGAGAGAAACTAACGTAAGGAGAGTGCTATCAGGTCAGACACATGACTTGACATCCTGCCTCTAACCCTCCTATCTCTGGGATCCGGCTAAATCCCTCCTCCCCTGCGTCTCGGATTCCTCACCTTGGAAAGATTGCTGAGGATGGTGAATAATCCTGCTCTGCCTAGCTCACAACACTTTATTAAGTGAAATACACCATCCACGTTACTGTAATTAAATTGTGCCCCTGAGTCCTCCTTCCCCAAGACAGCCAAACTTGTAGGAGTATAAATTAGTGCCACTTTACAGAGCACTTTGATAATGTCTAATAAATCTGGAGTTGTACCTGGCCCCGGATGCAGCAACTGTACTCCTGAAATACATCTTGGAGAAGCATCAGCATGTGCACAAAGAGACAGGAGTACAGGTTAAGTACCCCTCATCTGGTGCTCACTTTGGCAGCACATATACTAAAAAAAAATGATGCAGAGAACATTAGCATGGCCTCTGCACAAGGATGTGATATGGTTTGGCTGTGTCCCCAATCAAAGCTCATCTTGAATTGTACTCCCATAATTCCCACGTGTATGGGAGGGACCTGATGGGAGATATTTGAATCATGGCGGTGGTTTCCCCCATACTGTTCTCATGGTAGTGAATAAGTCTCACGAGATCTGTTGGATTTATCAGGGGTTTCTGCTTTTGCATCTTCCTCATTTTCTCTTGCCTCCACCATGTAAGAAGTGCCTTTCGCCTCCTGCCATGATTCTCAGGCCTCCCCAGCCATGTGGAACTGTTAAGTCCAATTAAACTTCTTTTTCTTCCCAGTCTCAGGTATGTCTTTATCAGGAGTGTGCAAATGGACTAATACAGGATGACATGCAAATTCATGAAGTGTTCTATTTAAAAAAAGAAAAGAAAAAGTATCCCTTATCTGAAATGCTTGGGACAGGAAGTGTCTCAGATTTCGGATTTCTTTGGATTTTGGAATATTTGCATTAGACTGATCCAGCATCCCAAATCCAAAAATCTGAAATCCAACATGCTCCAATTAGCATTTCCTTTTAGCATCATGTTGGCACTCGAAAAGTTTCATATTTTGGAGCATTTTGGATTTGAAAGCTTAACCTGGGCCGGGCGCGGTGGCTCAAGCCTGTAATCCCAGCACTTTGGGAGGCCGAGACGGGTGGATCGCGAGGTCAGGAGATCGAGACCATCCTGGCTAACACGGCGAAACCCCGTCTCTACTAAAAAATACAAAAAACTAGCCGGGCGAGTTGGCGGGTGCCTGTAGTCCCAGCTACTTGGGAGGCTGAGGCAGGAGAATGGCGTAAACCCGGGAGGCGGAGCTTGCAGTGAGCTGAGATCCGGCCACTGCACTCCAGCCTGGGCGACAGAGCGAGACTCCGTCTCAAAAAAAAAAAAAAAAAAAAAAAAAAGAAAGCTTAACCTGTATTGATAATTATAAAAACTTGGAAACTACTGTAGAGGAGGAAAAATTTTTCTTCTACTCTATTTATTTATTTATTTATTTATTTATTTACATGTACGTGGGTGTCCTCACAAGAAACATGAAGACCCAAAGAAACAAGAGTTGAAAGCTCATATACTGAGTTGGGCAAAGAGTAGTAAGTGTGACAAGATGAAAGGGCCTGAGCTAGGGGAGTTACATTGGTTGAAAAAGTGGGAAGATACAGGTTTGTTAACAAGGTTCACACAGATTTCTCTCAGCCTTTAACTTCCCCTCCTTGGTGATAAGAGCATCTCTTTCCTTCTGGTATAAGAAGGATACATTGGGTCAGGCGCTGTGGCTCACACCTGTAATCCCAGCACTTTGGGAGGCTGAGGCGGGCGGTTCATGAGGTCAGGAGATCGAGACCATCCTGGCTAACAGGGTGAAACCCTGTCTCTACTAAAAATACAAAAAAATTAGCCAGGCGTGGTGGCAGGCGCCTTTATTCCCAGCCACTCAGGAGGCCGAGGTAGGAGAATGGTGTGAACCCAGGAGGCAGAGCTTGCAGTGAGCCAAGATTATGCCACTGCATTCCAGCCTGGGCAACAGAGCAACACTCTATCTCAAAAGAAAAAAAGAAGGATACATTGGCTGGGCATGGTGGCTCATGCCTATAATCCCAGCACTTTGGGAGGCTGAGGCAGGCAGATCACCTGAGGTCAGGAGTTTGAGACCAGCCTGGCCAACATGGTGAAATCCCATATTTACCAAAAACACAAAAATTAGCCAGGCGTGGTGGCACACGCCTGCAATCCCAGCTACTCCAGAGGCTGAGGCGGGAGAATCACTTGAACCCAGGAGGCAGAGGTTGCAGTGAGCCGAGATTATGCCACTGCACTCCAGCCTGGGTGATAGAGTGACACACTCCGTATCAAAAAAAATAGGCCGGGCACGGTGGCTTACGCCTGTAATCCCAGCACTTTGGGAGGCTGAGGTGGGCGGATCCCAAGGTCAGGAGATCGAGACCATCCTGGCTAACATGGTGAAACCCCGTCTCTTCTAAAAATACAAAAAATTAGCCAGGTGTGGTGGCGGATACCTGTAGTCCCAGCTTCTCGGGAGGCTGAGGCAGGAGAATGGCGTGAACCCGGGAGGTGGAGCTTGCAGTGAGCCGAGATCACGCCACTGCACTGCAGCCTGGGTGACAGAGTGAGAGTCCATCTCAAAAAAAAAAAAAAAAAAAAAAAGAAGGTTTCATTTCACATGACAATTTCATCTGTTTTTAAAGAAAAAGAAGGACGGTCAGAGTGTCCTTACACCTGTTTTTCAGGTGCCTTTTCTTAAGAGACAGGTTCTTATTCTGTCTCCTAGGCTGGAGTGCAGTGGTGCGATCATAGGTCACTGCATCCTCAACTTCCTGTGCTCAAGTGATCTTCACATTCAGTCTGCTAAGTAGCTAAGACTATAGGTACATATCACCACGCCCAGATAATTTTTTTGTTCTTTTTAATAACAGGGTCTCACCATGTTGGCCAGGCTGGTCTCGAACTCAAGCAATCCTCCCACCTCAGCCCCCCAGAGTGCTGGGACTACAGGCATGAGCCACCTCACCAGGCCACAGGTGCCTTTAACTCAAAATAGTCAATAGGCCAGAGTGGCATATTTTGGGGTGGCATGTCGTGAACACCTTCACAGCCCAGTGCCTGCCAGGAGAATGGGTCAATTGTAAAGCAGTCACAGAATGGTATACGATTTGGCAGTGAAATGCACAAGCGGGCGGCTATGTGCATCAACACAGACGAACCTTGTAAGCAGCATTGATGCAAAAATCAAATTGCGAAAGACCTGCCATACAATCCCAGTTGTACAGATTTTAAAACATGCAAATATAGTGGTATTGGTTGCCCACCCTTGTGATGTATAATTCTATACACTTTAAAATGGTTTTATGATCTGTGGGTCAGAACATGCATGTATGTATATATATAGTGATAAACCTTAAGCTCAGCATTGGGTAAGGAATGCCATATGATAAGAGATCAAAAAAGAGCTTTGGGCCAGGCGCGTGGCTCATGCCTGTAATCCCAGCACTTTGGGAGGCCAAGGCAAGAGGATCCCTTGAGTTCAGGAGTTCAAAACCAGCCTGGGCAACATAGTGAAACTCTGTCTCTGCAAAAAAATAGGGGAAAAAAAAGTGAGCTGGGCATGGTGGTGCACACCTGTGGTCCCAGGTACAGGAGGGTGAAGTGGGAGGATGGCTTGAGCCCAGAAGGTGGAGGTTGCAGTGAGCCAGGATCACGCCACTGTACTCCAGCCTCGGCAACAGAGCAAGACCCTGTCCCCCCCATTAAAAAAAGGAGCTCTGGGCCAGGCACAGTGGTTCACTCCTGTAATTCCAGCACTTTTGGAGGCTGAGGCAGGAGGATCCCTTAAGCTCAGGAGCTTGAGACCAGCCTGGGTAACAGTGAAACCCCATCGCTAAAAACAATACAAAAAAAAATTAGCTAGGCATGGTGGTGTGTGCCTATAGTCTCTGCTACTGGGGAGGCTGAGGTGGGAGGATGGCTTGAGTCCAGGAGGCAGAGGTTGCAGTGAGCTAAGATCACACCACCGCCCTCCAGCCTGGGCGACAGAGCCAGACCCCTGTTAAACAAACAAAAAAGGAGCTTTATTTACAGCTGTGGTTTTATATCTTAAATTGGGAGGTAGTGACACAGATTTTTTTTTTTTTTTTTTGAGATGGAGTTTCCCTCTTGTTGCCCAGGCTGGAGTGCAATGGCACGATCTTAGCTCACCGCAACCTCCACCTCCTGGGTTCAAGCAATTCTCCTGCCTCAGCCTCCCGAGTAGCTGGTATTACAGACTTGCGCTACCTCGGCCGGCTAATTTCATGTATTTTTAGTAGAGACAGGGTTTCTCCATGTTGGTCAGGCTGATCTCAAACTCCCGACCTCAAGTGATCCACCCGCCTCAGCCTCCCAAAGTGCTGGGATTACAGGCATAAGACGCCGTGCCTGGCTGTGGCACAGGTATTTCTTATATTATTCATTATATCTATTTATCTGAAATAGTTCAAGATAGCTTTGTTTCGATGAGAGATGAGCCTCACCTCAGAGAAACTTGCGTCACCCCAGTCAGCCTCCTTTCTGGAGGCCCAAGGGAGGAGCAGCTCAGGATGGATAGGTTGCCATGGTGATGGGCTTGCTGGGCATCAGGGAGCTTTCCAGCGTGATCTCCTCCAAGTGGCATCTGGAGCATTTCCCAGGAGATGAGTGACTCACAAGTAGCCTGCCAGGTGCCCCCCTTTCTTTCTCTAAAAAGCAGGTTTTGAGGGGCCGGGGAAGCCAAGGGGGCTGGGCCAGGCCACGTGCCCCTCCTCAAGCAGCTGCACAGTGGGATTGCCCCGCCAGCTGACGATGAGAAACTGACTGAGTCAGTCTCCTCCCAAAACATGGCTGTAACAGATGCTCAGAGGCAGGGCATGAACAGGCCATATGTTAGAAGGATGCTGCACAGGCCTCGACTTGTTAGATGCAAAATAAATGGTTCCTGATCTGGATAAATGAGCTTGAAATGTGAAGACACCAAAACGAATTACACTCAATGTCTGGATTTTCTGGCGGAAGTTATGGAGTTGCCTGTCTTCAAACTGCCCCATATGCTGAGCTGTCCCTGGGCCTGTAGGCCCAGGCTGTGCCTTGAACCTCCTGTGAGTACCTTATCTCAGTGGGAGGTGTGGCCAGATCTCCTGAGGGTGTGCAGGAGTCTTACTGGGCAGAGCCCTCCTCTCCCAGGCCCACTGAGCAGCCCTATTCATCTCTGAATGATTTCATGCCTTCTACTGAACACATTTGCATTATAACCTGGGCCTGCCAGAGTTTGAGGCACCCCAACTGACAAACGGAACACTTTTTTTTTTTTTTTTTTGAGACGGAGTTTCGCTCTTGTTGCCCAGGCTGGAGTGCAATGGCACGATCTCGGCTCACCGCAACCTCTACCTCCCAGGTTCAAGCGTATCTCCTGTCTCAGCCTCCCTAGTAGCTGGGATTACAGGCATGTGCCACCATGCCCGGCTAATTTTGTAGTTTTAGTAGAGACAGGGTTTCTCCATGTTGGTCAGGCTGGTCTCAAACTCCCGACCTCAGGTGATCCACCCGCCTCGGCCTCCCGAAGTGCTGGGATTACAGGCATGAGCCACCATGCCCGGCGGAACACATTTTTTAAGCTCACTGGGTGCCTAAGGGCACTGTCTGCAGCAGGCTGAACCCTCCCTGTATCGAACACCCCGTCAGGTTGTCTCTAGCAGGCTCACAGTTTTGTTACCACTCTGCAATTGTGCTCCATTATTGGCCCCTTGAATTTGAAGTTCAAGGTCCTGAGTCATGGGAAGGAAAACCTGCCCATTTCCCAGTCACCATTCCCCCCACATCCCAGCCCTCCTGTACCAACAGGGTCCGATGTGTGCCCTTGAGCCGTCTATAGACAACTGAGCTAGAGATGACCGGAATAAGCATTATCATTATAAAGGCTTATTTTGTCTGCAATGCAGTGGTATTTTCCAAAAAAAAATTGCAAATACCCCATGTGTTGTAATAAAAAAAATATGACTCACCCCTGTAATCCCAGCACTTTGGGAGCCTGAGGCAAGAGGATCATTCTAGCCCAGGAGTTCAAGACCAGCCTGGGCAACATACCAAGATCCCATCTCTAAAAAATCAAAAAATTGCCTGGGCGTGGTGTCGCGTGCCTGTGGTTCCAGCTACTCAGGCAGCTGAGGCAGGGGAATCACGGCTGGGAGGTCGAGGCTGGAGTGAGCTGGGATCATGCCATTGCACTCCAGCCTAGGTGTGCAAAAGCAAGATCCTGTCTCAATTAACTATTAATTACTTATTTGGCTTTTGTATTCCTGGCACAGAGCTCCTAAAACCCTTGGAATTTACTGTCTTTTGTGTGCTAATGAGAGACCATCGCTTATCATAGGGGAGCCCTAGATAGCTTCAGGATGGGGACTGGGTGCCAGAAAACCAACCACATGATTAGAGGGACAGGACTTTCAGCCCTTCCCTCCCAGCCTCCAGGGTGGGGAGACGGGCCAGAGATGGAGTTCAATCGCCATGGACCAGTGATTTAATCTATCATACCTATGTAATGAAACCTTCACAAAAACCCAAACCCCCTTGCCCCCCCAAGTCTATGGGGACAGAGGCTACCACACTCAGGACCCTTCCAGACCTCACCTATATACTTCATCTGGCTGTTCATTCTCATCCTGTATAATAAACTGCAGTGGTGAGTAGAGCACTTTCCTGAGTCTGAGTTATTCTAGCAAATTATCAAACTTGATAGGAGTGTGGGCCTAGTGGCCCATGCCAGTAATTCCAACAGTTTGGGAGGCCAAGGCAGGAGGATCAGTTTGCATCTAGGAGTTCAAGACCAGCCTGGGCAATATAGTGAGACCCTGTCTCTGCCAAAAAACTTAAAAATTAGCTGAGCATGGTAGCTGTGTTGTCCCAGCTACTCAGGAGGCTGAGGTGGGAGGACTGCTTGAGCCCAGGAGGTAGAGGTTGCAGTAAGCCAAGATTGTAGCACTGCACTTTAGCCTGGGCAATAGAGCAAGACCCTGTCTCAAACAAAACAAAACAAAAAAGCCCAATAGGAAGAAGGCTTCATGGGAACCTCCAAATTTATACCCAGTTGGGCAGAAGTATGGGTAGCCTGGACACCCCATTTGTAGCTGGTGTCAGAACTGTGGGCAGTCTTGTAGGACCAAGTCCTTAACCTGTGGGGTGTATGCTAATTGTGGGTAGTGTCAGAATTGAATTGTCGGACATCCAGTTGGTGATGGAGAATTGGTTGGTGGTGGGAAAAAACCTCGGAGCCCTTTTTGTCTAACACTTCCTTTAAGGCAAACAACTGACACAGGCAAATTGAGAGGCAAGGCAATTAGTGAAAGACACCCACATCAGATGCCCAGATCCTAATCCCTGCGCTGCTGACCAGCTGGTGCCCTTGGGCACATGGCTTGGCCCTCTGCCTCCCCTGGCCTGTCTATAAAATGAGGGGGTTGATTAAATTATCACTGGGGCTTAACACTAGGAATCTCCACTTCTGACAAGCAGCCAGGTGATTCTTCGGCACTCCAAAGCTTGAGAACCACTGCTTATGACCTCCTTAGCAGTAAAATAATTGAAAGGCCTCCAGCTATGTATTTAGGAAAATTACATCTTTCTTTATCCTTGCCACTTCAAATAACTCAAATTCCTAAACTGCTACACCAGCAAAGCCACAATGAATAAGCCAGCCTAGGTTCCATCCCCGATGTCTGCTGAGACTCACCTGCAGGAACTTCCTCCTACTTTCCAAAGAGCTTGGCTGAAGTCTCCTAAAAGTTGTTGGGGTTGGCGTCCGGGCATGGTGGTTCACGCCTGTAATCCCAGCATTTTGGGAGGCGGAAGTGGGCTGATCGCTTGAGCCCAGGAGTTGTGAGACCAGCCTGAACAATATAGTGAGACTCTGTCTGTGCAAAAAAATACAAAAATTAGGTCGGGTGCAGTGGCTCATGTCTGTAATTCCAGCACTTTGGGAGACCAAGGCCAGTGGATCACCTGAGGTCAGGAGTTCAAGACCAGCCTGGCCAACATGGTGAAACTCCATGTCTACTAAAAATACAAAAATTAGCCAGGCGTGTTTATGTGTGCTTGTAGTCCCAGTTGCTCAGAAGGCTGAGGCAGAAGGATCGCTTAAGCCCAGAAGGAAGAAGTTGTAGTGAGCCGAGAGCGCACCACTGCACTCCAGCCTGGGTGATGGGAGTGAAACCCTGTCTCAAAAAAAAATTAGCCAGGCATGGTGGCACACACCTGTAGTCCCAGCTACTTGGGAGGCTAAGGTGGATCACTTAAGCTAGGAGGTGGAGGTTGCAGTGAGCCAAGATTGCCCCACTGCACTCCAACCTGGGTGACACAGTGAGACTGTCTCATCCCAGCACTTTGGGAGGCCGAGACGGGCGGATCACGAGGTCAGGAGATCAAGACCATCCTGGCTAACACGGTGAAACCCCGTCTCTACTAAAAAAATACAAAAAATTAGCCGGGCGAGATGGCGGGCGCCTGTAGTCCCAGCTACCCAGGAGGCTGAAGCGAGAGAATGGTGTAAACCCGGGAGGCGGAGCTTGCAGTGAGCTGAGATCCGGCCACTGCGCTCCAGCCTGGGCGACAGAGCGAGACTCCGTCTCAAAAAAAAAAAAAAAAAAAGAAAAGAAAAGAAAAAGTTGTTGGTAACTGGGAGAAGCAGGTGAAGTCAGGCTGGGAAGCAAGTGAGAAATTCAAACAACAAAATCCACTGAAGACCCAACAAATACAGCTGAAGAGACAACACTTTCCTGCCAGGTGGGCAACAGATGGTAGGACCCACGTGCACACACACTCACAACAACGAAGCCGAGTTTGCAGTGTGTCAGCTAGGTTGCCCTGCCTCTTGGAGAAGACCCAACTCCCACACACCACACTCCTGTCAAAACAAGCCCTGTGCTAGGCAGATTCTCCCCACTCCCACTCCTGCCAGCTCAGCCAGGGGAGCCCCGCTGGGCTCTTCCTGCCAACCTGAGTTCCACTGGCACTCCTCTTACCTCCTTTTTTTCTCCTCCTGATATTCCTCTGCTGTTCTGATGGAGAAGAAATCTGTTCATTGAGAATTTGAAAGCAGAAAAATGAGAGAAAATTTAAATCTATAACCTGCCTAACAGAGAAAACTACTGTATACACTTTGGAATATTCTTTCCACCATTTTTTATGTGTTTAATGTGTTTTTCATACCTTTTTCTTTTCCTTTTTTTTTTTTTTGAGACAGGGTCTGTTACCTGGGCTGCAGTGCAGCGCTGTGATCACAGCTCACTGCGTCCTCTACTTTGGCTCAAGCGACTCTCCTACCTCACCCTCCTGAGTAGCTGGGACTATAGGTGTGCACCACCACATGCGGCAAGTTTTTGTATTTTTTTGAAGAAACGGGGTTTTGCCATGTTCCCCGGGCTTGTCTTGAACTCCTGGCCTCAAGTGATCTGCCTGCCTTGGCCTCCCAAAGTGCTAGAATTACAGGCATGAGCCACCACGCCCAGCCACCCACACCTTTTCATAGCATACTTGGGATTTAGTGTACCTGTGCAATTCAATACAGAAGTCACTAACCAAATGCAGCTCTTTAAATGTTAGATTTGTTAAAATGTAAAATTCAGTTCTTCAGTTGTGCTAGCCCAAGACATCATGTGTTCATTAGTAGCCTATGGTTATTGTCTATGGAATAAGGGACCAGGCAGGTGCAGAATGTTTCCATCATCACAGTCGTATCAGCCTGCACTGGTGTGTGCAGTTTTAACCAAGTGTTACACGCTAAGCATTTCCCCATTTACGTAAACATTCTCAACATTGAGTACATTATTATTATTTTTTTGAGAGAGAGGGTCTCTGTCGCCCAGGATGGAGTGCAGTGGCACGATCTCAGCTCACCGCAACCTCTGCCTCCCAGGTTCAAGCGATTCTCCCACCTCAGCCTCCTGAGTAGCTGGGATTACAGGCATTCACCACCGCGCCTGGCTAATTTTTGTATTTTTAGTAGAGACAGAGTTTCGCCATGTTGGCCAGGCTGGTCTCGAACTCCTGACCTTAAGGAATCCACCCTCCCAAAGTGCTAGAATTACAGGTGTGAGCCACTGCACCTGGCCAAGCACACAGTTTTTTTTCTTTTTTTTTTTTTTCTTTTTTTTTTTTCTTTTTATTTATTTTTTTATTTATTTATTTTTTTTGAGACGGAGTCTCGCTCTGTCGCCCGGGCTGGAGTGCAGTGGCCGGATCTCAGCTCACTGCAAGCTCCGCCTCCCGGGTTTACGCCATTCTCCTGCCTCAGCCTCCCCAGTAGCTGGGACTACAGACGCCCGCCACCTCGCCCGGCTAGTTTTTTGTATTTTTTAGTAGAGACGGGGTTTCACCGTGTTAGCCAGGATGGTCTCGATCTCCTGACCTCGTGATCTGCCCATCTCGGCCTCCCAAAGTGCTGGGATTACAGGCTTGAGCCACCGCGCCCAGCCTATTTTTTATTTTTGAGACGGAGTCTTGCTCTGTCGCCCAGGCTGGAGTGCAGTGGCCGGATCTCAGCTCACTGCAAGCTCCGCCTCCCGGGTTTACGCCATTCTCCTGCCTCAGCCTCCTGAGTAGCTGGGACTACAGGCGCCCGCCACCTCGCCCAGCTAGTTTTTTGTATTTTTTAGTAGAGACGGGGTTTCACCTTGTTAGCCAGGATGGTCTCGATCTCCTGACCTCGCGATCCGCCCATCTCGGCCTCCCAAAATGCTGGGATTACAGGCTTGAGCCACCACGCCCGGCCTGCACACGGTTTTTAAAGGCTGCAGAGCATGCCATTTGTGGTTGTGCCATGGTTTATTTTACCGATCTTCCACCACTGGCCATTCAGGTCACCCACTGTTGTGATTATGAATGACGCTGTGGTGCACTGCTTTAGCCCTTAGATCATTTTCCACATCCCTGATTCTTTCTAAATTACTTCTACAGGTGAGTTTGTTGTGTTGGGCAGGGCACGTATTTTCAAGCCCACAAAATGGAATGCCCAGCTACCTCCCATAAAGGGTTCTCTCATTTAGACAGGGCAGGTGTGCCCCTCTCTGCTTATGTGAACTCTCTGAGAGGAGAGGACTCATCGAGGAAGCCCTGCCTACCCGTTTGAGCAGAGAGCCGGGTGCTTTGGGAGAGACTTGTCTGAACTAGGAGGAGAATGGCCATCCAAGGAACAGACTGGAGTAGATTGTCCCTGAATTCCAGAACCTTCTGCCATATCAGCCCAGGGCTCTGTCTCTAAAGGCAGCATCTGGACGGGAGGGATATGCTGCCCCAAGGACCAGGATTCATTCAAGCCCAGCCTTGTGGTGCATTCATCTGTGAGTTGCTGTGAATGTATTTTCTGAATCCCTCTATCCTCTCACTTCTCAGGGTAAGTGAGTTCTGTTCCACTAAAAAGGAGGGTTTTCCGGGCTCGGTGGCTCACGCCTGTATTCCCAACACTTTGGGAGGCTGAGGCAGGAGGATCATGAGGTCAGGAGTTCAAGACCAGCCTGACCAACATGGTGAAATTCCATCTCTACTAAAAATACAAAAATTTGCCACGTGGTGGCGTGCACCTGTAATCCCAGCTACTCAAGAGGCTGAAGCAGGAGAATCACTTAAACCCAGGAGGCGAAGGTTGTGGTGAGCCAAGATCCCACCACTGCACTCCAGCCTGGGCAACAGAGCGAGACTCTGGCGTGGTGGCTTACGCCTATAATCCCAGCACTTTGGGAGGCTGAGGTGGATGGATCACCTGAGGTTGGGAGTTGGAGACCAGCCTGACCAACATGGAGAAACCCTGTCTCTACTAAAAATACAAAATTAGCTGGGCATGGTGGCACATGCCTGTAATCCCAGCTACTCAGGAGGCTGAGGCAGGAGAATTGCTTGAACCTGGGAGGCAGAGGTTGCGGTGAGCTGAGATCACACCATTGCATTCCAGCCTGAGCAACAAGAGAGAAATTCCGTTCCAAAAATAAATAAATACATACATACATAAAAATTCATAACCTATATTATAGCCAAGTGATGGAACCAAAAAAAAAAAAAAAAAAAGATTCTCCAAGAGAGGTGTTTTAACTTCCCCCAAAAACAGAACCTGCTATTTGAATAAGTTAAAGTTGCCACCTGTTTCTCTGAATTGTATTGCAGGCTTTTTGTTTGTTTGTTTGAGACAGGGTCTCATTTTGTCATCTAGGCTGGAGTGCAGTGGTGGGATCTTGACTCACTGCAGCCCCAACCTGTCAGGCTTAAGTGATCCTCCCGCCTCAGCCCCCAAAGTAGCTGGTACTACAGGCACACACCATGACACCCAGCTGATTTTATTTATTTATTTATTTATTTATTTATTTATTTATTTATGAGATGGAGTTTTGCTCTTGCCCAGGCTGGAGTGCAATAGTGCAATCTTGGCTTACCACAACCTCCGCTTCCTGGGTTCAAACAATTCTCCTACATCAACCTCCCAAATAGCTGGGATTTCAGGCATGCACCACCATGCCCTGCTAATTTTGTATTTTTTTAGTAGAGATGGGGTTTCTCCGTGTTGATCAGGCTGATCTTGAACTCCCGACCTCAGGTGATCTGCCCGCCTCGGCCTACCAAAGTGCTAGGATTACAGTCGTGAGCCACCGCGCCCGGCCTGACACCCAGCTAATGTTTTTTGGTATTTTTTGTAGAGAAGGAATTTTACCATGTTGCCCAGGCTGGTCTCTTAACTCCTGACCTCAAGTGATCCTCGCGCTTTGTATTCTAGTTTTAAACTTTGAAGAATTTAGGGCCTTTTTGTTACTTATGAATACAAAAGACATGTTATTAAATGGATTGCTACTTTTAAAAAATTTCATACTTTTGACCCAGTAATTCAATGTCCAGGAATTTATTCTCAGAAAATACAGTAATCAGATTGCAGAGAAAGATCCACTTACAAGTATACTCATCTCAGCATTATTTGTACATTATTTGGCCCAAAATGGAAAGAACCGCAACACCCACATGCAGAGAATGGTTAAATCAGGTGTGGGAATCCTGTACAATGAATGATTGATTATTTTACAGCCTCTGAGGCCAGGTGCATTGGCTCATGCCTATAATCCTAGCACTTTGGGAGGTTAAGGCGGGAGGATTGCTTGAGGCCAGGAACTCAAGGCTGCAGTGAACTACGACTGCACCACTGCATTCCAGCCTGTGTGACAGAGTGAGACCCTGTCTCTAAAAATAAAAAATAAAAAGGAAAGTTATTCATTGAGCCCCTACTATTTGCCAAGATGATTTCAGCCCTCACGGAGTTTATAGTTCACAGGAGC
Source organism: Rhinopithecus roxellana (assembly GCF_007565055.1). Lineage (NCBI taxonomy): Eukaryota > Metazoa > Chordata > Mammalia > Primates > Cercopithecidae > Rhinopithecus > Rhinopithecus roxellana. Next base: position 62,923,794 of record NC_044568.1, read on the forward strand.
AGATAGACAGCTATCAAATGCACAAGTAGCTATACAATATCAGGAAGTGGTAAATACCACAAATAAAAATTCCTCCCACTTGTTGGTTTCCATGTACCCAGCCCTGTTCTAAATGTTTTACCTAGATTGTCTCATTTAATCTTCGCAGCAACCTATGACAAGATAATATTTCCATTATGACCAAAAATAAATCAGGGAAGGCCTCCTGAGAAAGCAATCTTGAATAGACCTTGAAGGAAGGAAGGGATGCATCAGAGGGGACTCTGGGGGCCCGTATCAAGGGCAGAAGAGCAGTGCAAAAGCCCTGGACAGGAAGGCACCAACTTGAAGCCAGCAGGGTTCAATCTAGCAAGACTAAGTCATGAAGAGTAGAGTTTGCAACCCTCGCTGCACACGAGAAGCACCCAGCCAGGGAACTATATTATTATTATTTAAAATATTGATGACTAGCTGTATGTGGTGGCTCATGCCTGTAATCCCAGCACTTAGGGAGACTGAGGTGGGAGGACTGTTTGAGCCCAGGAGTTAGAGACCAACTTGACAACATAGTAGGCCCCGTCTCTACAAAAAAAATTTTTTTTAATTAGCCGGGCCTAGTAATGCACACATGTAGTCCCAGCTACTCAGGAGGCTGAGGTGGAAGGACCGCTTCAGCACAGGAGTTCAAGGCTACAGTCAGCTATGATCACATCACTGCACTCCAGCCTGGGTGACAGAGCAAGGGCCTATTAAAAAAAAAAGACGAAGAAGAAGAAATTGATGGCTGAATCCTACTTCCAGTCCCACTCAATCAGAACACCTCTGAACGTGTCTGAAATGCCCCAGTGATTTTAACGTGCAGCCTGGGGCTGGGAACCACACATGTCAAGCCTTGTAGATCTCTGGGTTTTATTCTGAGTGGACAAAGAAGACATTGAACAGTTTCAGCAGGAAAGGGACATGGCCTAATAATTTTTCTTTCTTTGAATTACTTAAAGGCAGCCGGGCGTGACGGTTCACATCTGTAATCCCAGCACTTTGGGAAACCGAGGCAGGCACCTGAGGTCGGGAGTTCGAGACCAGCCTGACCAACATGGAGAAACTAAAAATAAAAATTTTAGTTTCTACTAAATTTTAGTAGTTTCTACTAAATTTTAGTCTCTACTAAAAATAAAAATTAGCCGGGCATGGTGGCACATGCCTGTAATCCCTGCTACTCAGGAGGCTGAGGCAGTAGAATTGCTTGAACCCGGGAGGCAGAGATTGTGCCATTGTACTCTAGCCTGGGCAACAAGAGCGAAACTCCATCTCAAAAAAAAAAATTTCTTAAAGGTTCTGCAGAAAAGCAGTTTTAGGGGCCCAGGTGAAGGCGGGAAGGCCAGTTGGAGGTCATTGTCACGATCTGACGTGGCTTGTACCAGAGTGTAGACATGGAGGTGAAGCAGCAAGATGCTTGATCTACTTTGAGGTAGACCCTGGGAGGTGAGCCGCCCCTGACTCATCGTTTAAACTCCTGTTCAGGGCCACCTCCTTCAGGAAACCTCTGCCAATCCCTGGCAGGCCAGGAGGAAAGGCCCCACGACTGCGGCTACTCTGTCGGAGTCCATCTCCGCATATCTAGGCCTTATCCTGACTTTCACGGGGATGTTTCCCAGATGGAACAGTAAGACCTCAGTGAGCATCGCTCCATGGCATCAGGAGTTCTGTTATTTGGAAAATGTGCAGCTCTGTCTGGAATCTTCTGCCAGCCATTTCCCTGTCAAACACTGAGCCCAAGGGCCTTGTATAAAGGCCCTGCTCGAGGTTATCCAAGAGACCAGAACTTGAGCCAGCCTCCAGCATCCTAACTAGTCTGTCGTCTGTTCAGTCCCGTGGAGAACAGGGCATCCTTCCGGAGAGGTGGGGCTGTCTGCTGCCGTAGTGGAGCTCCAGAGGCAGAAGTGCAGTCTGGTGGTGTGACGCTGGAGAGACTGAGTCAGACCACAACCCCCACAGCGTCAGTGTTTTTAACTGAGAGCTTCCTGCATACCAAGTGCCGAGAACAGCCCCATACACCTTATACCTGAGTCCTTCCAGGGCTTCAGGAAGTGGATGCCGTGTGTCCCAATCAGGGCCACGGTGGTGCACAACTCCAGGGGTGCCATTCACAGAGCAAAATAGAGCGGCCACTCCCTGCAACGTGATGTACTTTGCTGCTTTCTCCTTCCTCCCTCCTTCTCTGCCTCCGTCTCTCCCTCCCTCTCTCCCTCTCTCCCTCCTCCCTCTCTCTCTCTCACTTTCTTTCCTTCTTTCTTACCGAGTCTCGCTCTGTCACCCAGGCTGGAGTGCATGGTGTGATTTCGGCTCACTGCAACCTCTACCTCTTGGGTTCAAGCTATCCTCGTGCCTCAGTCTCCCAAGTAGCTGGGATTACAGGTGCACACCACCACACCTGGCCAGTTTTTGTATTTTTAATAGAGATGGGGTTTCGCCATGTTGGCCAAGCTGGTCTTGAAGTCCAGACCTCAGGTGATCTGCCCACCTCAGCCTCCCAAAGTGTTGGGATTACGGGCGTGAGCCACCGCACCCAGCTTCACTGCTTTGTGGATCCCTGTTTTACAGATGGAGAGGAAACATGCTTAGAGAGTATGAAGATCATGCTGAAGCTTACACGGCAGGACCAGAACCAGGTCAGCCCCACCCCACCCTGCCCTGCCGCTGGAGGTCAATGGTGACAGGAGCCTGGGTTCCTGTCAAAGTGCAGACCTCACTCCCCACAGTGAGTTCCTTCCTGTTTTCACAAGGATTGTTCTCACTCCCAGGGAACAGCGAGATTCTCCTAGTGTCCCCTACCCCCCACTGCAACCCTGGGTGGACCCTTGGCCTCGGGCAACATCACAGGGCAGCTGCCGGGGATGCCTGGCATTCAAGCCTTGCTGAGAACATGAAACTGCTGCTCTGGGGACTCGCACTGGTGACCCCAATGTGGCAGCCGCTCTCTCGGCTCTTTAATAATTTAGAGAATGCATACAATTCAGCGGGCAGTTTCATCTCTGGGTTCAGAAACACAATGCCCAGGGGATTGCTGCCAGTGAAGAGTGAAATTTCACTTGTCACAGTGACCGAGGACGTGAGCCTGTTCCTGGAAGGGGCTCTGGTCTCTGGGTGTTTGTGAACATCCTGGAAGACAGGAGGCCAGCAGCCAGCGTGCCAGGAGCTTGAGGGTCTGCCCCAGCTCAGCTCTCCAAAGGTGGGCCTTCCTGCGAATCCCTTTCCCCCTGTCTCTTGCCTGTAGGGGAGAGAGAGGGGGCTGCACAGACTGGTGTGTGTGGCTCCACATTTGCGTTTGATGCCTAGTTGCACCCCTGACCCCAGCCTCCCTCCATGTCAGCCTCTGGGAAAACTCTTGCACCAGGCCCCAGAGGGTCCTTGGGAAACTTTCCAGGACACTTGCAGTTCCTAAAACTTGGCAATTGCCTTTTTCCCTTAAAAAAAAATTATTCTTTGTCGGCTTGGTGGCCTATAGTCCCAGCACTTTGGAAGCCATGGCAGGAGGATTGCTTGAGCCCAGGAGTTTGAGACCAGCCTGGGCAACATAGTGAGACCCTGCCTCTACAAAAAACAAAAAACAAAATTAGCCAGGGGTGTGTGCCTGGGGTCCCAGCTACTTGGGAGGCTGAGGTGGGAGGACTGCTTGAGCTCATCGGAGTGGAGGTTACAGTGTGCTATGACACCACTGCATTCCAAGCTGGGCGACAGACTGAGACCATGTCTCAAAAAAGAACAAAAAAAAACAAAAATTGGCGGCCAGGCGCAGTGGCTCATGCTTGTAATCCCAGCACTTTGGGAGGCTGAGGCGGGTGGATCACGAGGTCAGGAGATTGAGATCATCCTGGCTAACACGGTGAAACCCCTTCTCTACTAAAACTACAAAAAATTAGTCGGGCATGGTGGCAGACGCCTGTAGTCCCAGCTACTCGGGAGGCTAAGGCAGGAGAATGGCGTGAACCCCGGAGGTGGAGCTTACAGTGAGCTGAGATTGACCACTGCACTCCAGCCTGGGTGAGAGAGTGAGACTCTGTCTCAAAACAAAACAAAACAAAAAACAAAAATTGTTCTTTAAAAAAATTACACTTGAAAACATGATGTTAGGCCAGGCACGGCGGCTCATGCTTGTAATCCCAGCATTTTGGGAGGCTGAGGCGGGTGGATCATGAGGTCAGGAGATCCAGACCATCCTGGCCAACATGGTAAAACCCCATCTCTATTTAAAAATACAAAAAATTAGCCAGGTGTGGTGGCGGGCGCCTGTAGTCCCAGCTACTCGGGAGGCTGAGGCAGAGTAAGACTCCGTCTCAAAAAAAAAAAAAAAAAGAAAAGAAAAGAAAAGAAAACATGATGTTAAGTAAAATTAGCCAGACACAAAAAAACAAACAATATATGATTGCACTTATCCGAGGTACAGAGAATAAGCAAATTTATAGAGACAGAAGTAGAATGGGGATTACCAGGGACTGAGGGGCTGGGGAGTGGGGAGTTATTTAATGACTACAGCATTTCTGTTTAGGAGATGAAAACGTCTGGAAATGGACAGTGATGGCTGCACATAATGGTGAACGTACTTAATGCCACGGAATTGTACACTTAAAAATGGTGAAAATGGTAAATTCTGTGTTATGTATATTTTATCACAATTTTAAAAGTATGTTTACTATAAAAACAAAATATTGCTCAAGAGGCCTGGTGCAGTGGCGCATGCCTGTAATCCCAGCACTTTGGGAAGCCTGAGGAGGGAGGATCACTTGAGCTCAGGAGTTTGATACCAGCCTGGGCAACATGGTGAAACTCCATCTCTACCAAAAAAAAAAAAATAATAATAATACAAAAATTAGCAGAGGGTGGTGGTACATGCCTGTAGTCCCAGCTACTTGGGAGGCTGGAGTGGGAGGATCATTTGAGCCCAGGAGGTCGAGGCTGCAGTGAGCCGTGATAGCACCACTGTACTCCAGCTTGGGAGACAGAGTGAGACCTTGTCTCAAAAAAAATAAAAATAGGCCAGGTGGGGTGACTCATGCCTGTAATCTCAGCACTTTGGGAGGCTGAGGCAGGTGGATCATGAGGTCAGGAGTTCAAGACCAACCTGGCCAACATGGTGAAACCCTGTCTCTACTAAAAATACAAAAATTAGCCAGGCATGATAGCAGGTGCCTGTAATCCAGCTACTCAGGAGGCTAAGGCAAGAGAATCGCTTGAACCCAGGTGTCAGAGGTTGCAGTGAGCCAAGCTGGTGCCATTGCACTCCAGCCTGGGTGACAGAGTGAGGCTCCGTATCAAAAAAATAAAATAAATGTCCATAAATCCATACTGATATAAATAAATGATTGAATGCATAAATAAGTGAGGGAGAATAGGCAACCTCTCATCCAGAATTCCAACTCATCTCTATAGAGAGTCCACCCTCAGGAGGTAGAACATAGGGACTCCCTCCTCCTTGGCTGTGGATGGCAGACAGGAACTTCCTTCCAAGGAGAACCCTACAGAAAGCAGGGGAAAAAGAGTCGCCTTACAGTGGAGACCCCTGACAAACACTCCCTCAGCCAGGTGGTCAGCGTGAGCCTCAACAGTGATCATACGTCATGTTGTCAGTATGCACCCCGAGATGATGGGATGAAAACGGCACTTGACCTCTGGGGTCTTCCTCCCCGAAACCCACAACCCAGTCTAATCGTGAGAAAAACATCAGAAAAATCCTAATTGAGGGACATCTATAAATGTTTTATTTCATTTTGTAAATGTTTCCAACACACCTCAGAACTGTCAAGGTCATCAAAAACAAAGTCTGAGAAACTGTCACAGCCCAGAGGAACCCAAGGAGACGTTGAGACCTTGGATGGGATCCCAGAACAGAAAAAGGACATTAGGTAAAAACTGGAGAAATCTTTGGCTGGGCACAGTGGCTCACGCCTGTAATCCCAGCACTTTGGGAGGCTGAGGCAGGTGGATCACTTGAGGTCAGTAGTTCAAGACCAGCCTGACCAAAACTGTATCTCTACTAAAAATACAAGAAAAAAATTGGCCGGCGCGGTGGCTCACACCTGTAATCCTAGCACTTTGGGAGGCTGAGGCGGGCAGATCATGAAGTCAGGAGTTTGAGACCAGCCTGACCAACATGCTGAAACCCCGTCTCTACTAAAAATAAAAAATAAAAATAAAAATAAAAATTAGCCGGGCACAGTGGCGCTCCTGTAATCCCAGCTACTCAGGAGGCTGAGGCAGGAGAATCTCTTGAACCCAGGAGGCAGAGGTTGCAGTGAGCTGAGATGGAGCCACTGCACTCCAGCCTGGGCAACAAAGGGAGACTCCATCACAAAAAAAAAAAAAAAAAAAAAATTAGCAGGGCATGGTGGCATACCCCTGTAATCCCAGCTACTTGGGAGGCTGAGGCAGAAGAATTGCTTGAACCCAGGAGGCAGAGGTTGCAGTGAGCCAAGATTGTGCCACTGGGGTCCAGCCTGGGCAAGAAGAGGAAAAAAAAAAAAAAAAAAAAAAAAAAAAAGGAGAAATCTGAATCAAGTGTGGCCTTCAGTTAACAAAGATGTATCAGTATTGGTTCATTACTGATGCTACACGTCCCATGCTGATGTGAGATTTTTTTTTTTTTTTTTTTTTTTTTTTTTGAGATGGAGTCTCCTTCTGTTGCCCATGCTGGAGTGCCATGGTACGATCTTGGCTCACTGCAACCTCTGCCTCCTGGGTTCCAGTGATTCTCCAGCCTCAGCCTCCCAAGTAGCTGGGATTATAGGTGCACACCACCATTCCCAGCTAATTTTTGTATTTTTAGCAGAGATGGGGTTTTACCACCATGTTGGTCAGGCTGGTCTTGAACGCCTGACCTCAGGTGATCTGCCCACCTTGGCCTCTCAAAGTGCTGAGATTACAGGCGTGAGCCACCGCTCCCCAACTGACGGGAGATTATTACTAATGTCTGGTAATCATTGCACTCTCCCAGGGCAGGAGCTCCTTTGCCAGAGAAGTCCCTGGTCACCTGAAGGTGGGTACAGGGAGAAAAAGAGCTACTTCCCAGCCCTCAGCCCCTCTAGACATGGCAAGGCCCTGGGGACAGAGGCCAGCTTGGGTGTTGGAAGAGCTGGGCATGAAGCTTGTCTCTACACAGATTTACTCCATGGCCAGGTCCAAATTCCTTTCCCTCCAGAGGCCAGGGACAACAATAGTCCCGGTGTGAGGGCCTTGCTCAGCTCTCAAGGACCCTCTCAGGGCGCAGGCGCCTGCTCTGGCAGCCCAGCTGTTGCTACTGGTTGGAACTGCCAGCCTTGAAGCCCCAGAGGCTCTTCCCTGTAGGACGGAGTGAGTCATCCTGGGATCATTTGCCTGCCAGGAGTGGGTGAGGGAGGAGCAGCTGCGGCCTTCACAGACACCTGGTAGTGTCAGAAGAGGGCATGCACTGCCCTGGTGAGGCTCCTCTGGCTGCCCCCAGGCCCACACCCAAGGATCCCTGCCTCAGAGTAAGTGAGTGCTCTAGCCAGGGTCCCCTCTCACCCTGCTAAGGGCTGGGTTAGTGATGCCCTACATAAGTAGCTGCTTGGGTGGTTGGAGGCAGGACAAGATGTGTTGGAGGGTCCAGCTCCATCTGTGCCCCTCCCTTGGGTTCTCCTTTCCCTGTACCCAGGCAGGTAGAAGGGATCTTTCTCCGCCGCCCGCCCCATTCTGGCCGGGGCACCTAGAGATAGGGGAGATGGGAAAGGAGACAGAAACTGTGGGCCCCAAGTAGGAGCGAGGGAGGGAGGCAAGGTCTAGGCAAGGAGCGAGGAAGAGGGCCAGGGTGGTGGTGAGTGGGGGCATCGGAGACAGCGGGGCATGTGGCCAGGAGCCCGGGCGCCAGGCTGAGCTGCTGCTCCCAGCTCAGGAGCCCCTGTGCCAGCTGGATGCGGGCGGGTGGGCACGAGCAGGGCCACGTGCCAGACATGCACAGAGCGCCCTTTGAGGAGGTGGCAGCTGTGGGTCCAGGCCCCCCTTCTCTTGCTGTGGCCCTGCTTGGCCCCTCCACCAATGCCTTGCTGAGCACTGGGCTGTGGACGCTAATGTGCACAGTTGGGAACCCCACCCAAGAGGTGAAGGGGCAACCATACTAAACCGGAGCAGGGAGGTACACCCCATCATTGCCAGAACAGGGACTTGGGTCTCTTGTGGGAGGCCTGGATTTCCCTCTTTCTTGCATAACTCATACCCCCTCATTGCTACTGGCCTCTTGGGATCCTCCCCTGGACACTCCTGGAAAAAAGATCAAGGCTGCTTGCCCCTTGGGGAAAAAGGCCAAAAACCCAGTCGGTGACCTGCTACTGGGGGCTTTTGGGAGCTGGGGGAAGTCAGCCTCCTGCCTGGCTCTGCTTCCTCCATCCAGCCACCATGGCCTCCTGGCACAGCGTCCCTGGCAGACAGAAGGGCCCGCCCCCCACATGGGCACCCACACAGAGATTCCCTAGGCAGCTGGAGCTCTCTGTCTGCCCCCAGGTCCCCGCCATGAGCCCCGGCTGTGGCCAACCAGCCTCATGGAGCTGGCTCCGTCTTTACTCCCTGTGGTGGGTAGCGCTGACCTCTGGGACACTGCTCTGGACCCCAGCCCCACTTGCTCTAGATGCTCACCCACCGTCCCCAGGCAGCAGAACAGAGGGGTCCGACCCCTGGTCCTTCCTTTGGGTGGGTGAGGGATCTCAGTGCCTGGGTCTATGAAATGTAGGCAACAGCAAGGCCCGTGGGCAACAGCAAGGCCTGCCTGGCAGGGGTAAAGGGATGGGGATGAACATGCATGTGCCCGGTGGCTGCGGATGCCATGTGTGGGCACCATGGTAGATGCGGAACAGCTGAAATTGGGGGTGTTTGGCCTGGGGAAAGGAAGTCGCAGGCCCACGAAGGCTTGTCTTCCAGCCTCTGGGAGGACGATGGGCTGAGGGTGGGCTCAGGAGTGGGGGTTACAGGGACACAGGAAGCCAGGCCAGATGTCACTGTCAGGGCGACTTCAGGATGATCCAGACTGTTTCCGGGGAGTGGGGAGCTCCTCTTCCCTGGGGGTCTCGCTCTCAGGTGGGGGAGGGCAGAGGGGCTCCCGGAGGCCTGCTCTGCTGCCCCGCGATCGCCTTCCGCCGGCCGACCCCTCCCCCGTCTGCGCCCGGACCCAGGGCCTAGGAGGCCGGCCAGGGCCACAGGGCAGACGCCCAGCTCCCGGGGACGTGCAGTGTTGGGGGAGGGAACTGCTTAGGCGACCTGGAGCTGGTGCGACTGGAGGTGGCCTGCAAGGGATGGGCGAGGAGCAGAGGAGACCGCGCCTCCCCGCCGCGTTGGGCCGACAGAAAAAGGCCAAGGTCTGGGGTCCTCGCCTTTAACGTGGCCCCGGCCGCGGAGACGGGGGGGTGGGGCCGGGGGGGCGCGGCGCGGGCGGCGCATGCGCGGCGCGGCTGGAGCCGCCGGACTGTCCGGCGTCCGGGATCGCTAGGGAGCCCGAGGAGCCGGAGAGCGCCCGGACCCCTCGCGGGGGCTCTGAGCGGCGCGGGCGGACCCGAGCCCCCAGCTTGCGGGCGCCGCTGCCCACCAGGCCCCGGGGGCGACGGCCAAGATGTCCGTGCCGGTGAGTACCGCGCCGCCCGGGACCCCGGGCCGGCTGTCCCCCGCCCGCCCGCTACCTCCTCTCGCCGCCCGCTGCGGGCCTGATGCCGTGGGGGCTCCCGGACTGGGGGTCGTCTGACTGGGGCCTGCTCGGCCCCGGGGGAGAGCGCACAGTCTCGGGGAGCCTCCCACAAGCCGGCCTGTATGCCCCAGCCTTTCCATCCTCTTTGAGGAGAGCCGGGTCGGGCTGGGGTCCGTGTTGTCCCCTCAGGGAGCCCCCCAAGATGGCTGGGTTGGGAAGGCTCTTTGTTGGTCCGGGAAACCCCTGGGACAGCTGGGCCAGGCGGGAGTCTGCCGCCCGCCAGGACCCCGCAACAGGACAGTTAGGCCTAGCGGGTGGGGTCTCTGCCACTCCTGGGACTCCCCTCCGGGACTGCCGGGCTGGATGAGGGGGTGGGAGGCCTGTGCTGCCCCTGCAAGACCTCCCTCGGATTGCTGCCCTGCGGCGCTCCCGGGACCCCCCCCCCCCCGGTGGCCAGGTTGGGGCGCGATCTCTGCCAGTCACCGGAGCCACCCCTCCCCCAGGACGGCTTGTCTGGATGGGAGCCGTGCCTGCCCTCCACAACCGATGCGCTCACTTTCCTGGGAAGTTTTCCTCCCGCCGCGGAACCCCCGGGGCCCTGACGCCACTTCCTCCCCGCTGGCCGTGGGCGTTTTCTGTCCGACACCCCCTCTTCCTGGCCGGGCAGCCTGGGTTTTGGCAGACCCCCGGGCCATGGTTCCACACTTGGGCACTGGCATCTCTGAGCATCTCAGTCTCATCTCCTGAGGACAGCAAGTGATCCTGGCTACCCTGGGTGACCAGGCCTCACATTACAGATGGACAGACTGAGGTGGGAGGCGGACACCCTGGCGTCCTGCCAGGAAGGGACACCATCCGCACCTGGTGAGCTGTGGCCTCCAACCATCGTTTCCCTGCCTTGTTCGGGGATTTTCCCTCCAGAGCCCTGTCCACTCTGGCCTTGTTTCTGGAACTGCTCCTCACCCGGAGGACCCCATCCTTTCCATGAAGCAGGCAGTGGGGGCTTCCTGGCAAGTGGCCTCTTCATTAACTACTCCAGAGTGTGTGCAGATGACTGGAGGGGAGGCTGACCAAGTGCAAAGCATCGTTATTGCGGAATTAAAGAGCCCGCTTGCGCCCACCTCCAGAAGTGGTAATGCAGTTACAGATGAAAAAATGAGAGCTTCCAGACTGTGTTGAAGTAAACCCCACCATCCATTCTGGTTCAGAGCATAATCGCCTTGTCTTCAGAAAGAAAGAAAACAGAGCATGCCTACCAAGCCCTTCCTCTCTTCTGCTCTGCTCTCCTGGAAAGTTCTGGACTTCTCTGGCCCAGGGCCTCAGGAGACTGGCCAGCCCCGCTCCTGTGGGCACTGGACAGACGGACAAGGTGAACCACCTGAGCCTGCTGGAGGGCCGGTGTCCCAGGGCAGTAGTGATTAGGGAATGTCACTGGCCACATCCGAGCCTGGGTGGACCTCTATGGGGAGGTCCCCGTTTGCTTTGGTCTGGTTGTCCACAGTCAGAACCAAGTTCTGGACACAGAGTCTGGAATGGCACCCTGACCCCTTGCCTTACAGGACTTTGGGCAGCCTTCTTTGGCGCTGTGCCTCATCTGTAACAAGAGAGGGACGGCGGGCTGGGTAGGACTTGGACAGATAGGCACTGTTGTGGGGACCTGCAACCTGGCCAGATCATCACGGGCTCCGAGTCACCTCGTACCCTCTCCCTTGTAGTCACAGCCCAGAAGAATTCTGCTAGGGGTGGGCAGGGGTCGTCGCCATCTGTCCGTTACGTGCCTGGCTGGCAGATCACCATGGCTCTCTCTCCTGGGACCTTGGGCAGTGTGTGAGGTGGTGGGGCCAAGAGGAGAATTCATTTTTGGAACAGTCTTGAAGTGTTCGAAAAATTGCTTTCATGTGCTGAGGAGGCCCTGTGGAGGCTTCCAGACCAAGCCGCCTGCTCAAGCCCTGCCCTTGGAACCCAGAGTGGTGACTGCTCAGGGACACGTCTGGGTTTTAAGCACACCCATTCATTTGGGCAGTCTTTTCCTAGATGGGCTGACGCAGGCACTTTGGCCCACAGAAATAAGATACTTCAGAAGGGGGTGGGAGGGGAAGCAGGGTGAGAGGTTGGTGGGCTGATTGTACGGGGAGCAACCCCATGAGTGTTGGGGCAGGGGGCACGTCGGGGGTCAGCTGGTGTCACCTTGTCATTTGACTCACGTGGAGTCCCAGACCCAGACAGGGGAAGGTGCCAGGGCGTCCCAGCTCCCTGCTCAGTGCCCCTTCCTCTGCTCCAGGCATAGAGCGGTGCAGTGCTCAGGCGGTACCTGGACACCCCATGCGTATTCCCATGCCTTCCTCTTGGGCATGGCTGCCCAGCGCCCTGGGCCTGTCTCTTCCCGCAGCTGAGAGGACACATTTGGAAGGAAATGTGCCACCCACCTCAGACCTCTGGCTGGCATTGGCTTGGAAGTCCATGTTTAGGGGTGGCAGGTGCTGGCCACACCCGGCCCCGCCAAGTGAGAGGCCAGCTTCCAGTTGCAGAGAGGCCTCCCTGCTATCTGTTCTGCCTCTTGCTTCCCATCTGCGAAGTGAGTGCGGCCACTCCAGCTCCTCCTGTGCTCCTTCACTGAGGGATGGCTCCTTTCAGGGATGCTGCCCTGTGTGCCGGACACGGGGCTCAGGGTCTCACAGGCCCACAGATGGCCTGTGTCGTGTCTTGCCAGGGTCACATGGCCAGTGAGAGGTGGAGCCAGGGTGGGAGCCAAGTGTGGCAGGATCCACAACCATAAAATGACCATCATCCTGCATGGCCTCTACCTGTGGGGGCCGCAGCCTGTTGAACTGTGAACGGCAGCCAACCCTCTACCTATGGCTTCCCAAACGTGAGTTTGCGTCACCCCTTCTGCGTCCCTGGGTGGCAAGGCAGCTTTGGGCTCAGAGCAGGGAGCACCCAGGGTTGTGTAGCACGGTAGGTCTAGTCCCAGCCAGTCCCAGCAGTGGTAGATGGAGATGAGTGGACCAGCCTGCATCTGGTTTAAACCTTGGCCAGCAATCGTGGGACTGGCTCTGTGCCAGGCAGTGGTGTGAGAGGGAGAGCCGCCCAAGGAGCCATGAAGGGCTGGCCTGGGCAGCCAGGCAGTGGACAGAGAGAGTGGGAAGAGGCAGTGTCCATTTTCAAAGTCCGCAGCTCAGGCGCCACCACCCTGCCGCACCCTCTCCGGCCACTGGGCCTTGGCTCAGCCTGTCCCTCCCTCTATAGGAAGTGATCCCCAGCTGGCTGCCTTCTTCACCAGGTCATTCCCGTTCACCTCGAGCTCTGCAAGCCTGAGGTCTCAGCCACTCTCCTCAGAGCCTTGCTTGGGGCTGAAAGGGGTTCCTGGAGAGGCTGCTTCGGGGTGGGGAGAGTGTTTTGGTGGGTCAAGGGCGAGGGCTCTAGAGTGAGCAGTGTTGGCTCTGTGCCTTGAGTGAGTTACTGAACCTCCCTGAGCCTCAGTTTCCTCCTCCATGTCATGGGGATGTTAACAGTACAGAGCTCCTGGGGTTTTGTGAGAACTTGGTGAGGGGTGCCCAGAGCTGTTAGAAGGAGGGTAATTAAGTAACAGCAGCTACTGCTATGGAGATTATTGTCTTTATGTGGCCATGGTTGGCTAGTGCAGTGGCCCAGACCCCATTTCTGACTCCTGGGCAGCCAGCATGGGGAGGAGGCTGGGCTGGGCCCAGACTGATTGGCCTCTGCCCCCAGGGTTCCATGGCCCTTTCTTTATGGTCAGTGTGGTTTCCGCCAAGGCCTTGGTGGTGGGATAACCCTGGCCTTTCCCCTGCCCGGGCGTGGCCTGCAGGACCCTAGCCTCTTGAGCCTTGGATGGGCAGGTCCTTGTCTTCCTCCCATCCAGAGAGAGTGACCTGCACTGGGGCCACCAGCTGGCCCATTGCATATAGGCAGCTGCTGCCCTGCTCCAAGTGCCCCCAGGAATGAGGCAGCATTGCAGACCGCGGGAGCCACTGCAGTGGTGCAGGCCTCTGCTCAGGTGTGGTCTGCAGCAGCTGGGCCAGCACAGAGCAGGCAGGGCCTGGAGGGAGGCTGGTTCCACCTCTGCCTGAGGATCATGGCTCCTTAAGGGAGGGGCCTACAGCCGGGAGGGTGAGTGGGGGGCCTGGGTGATATCTGCAGACCTCCCCATTTCCTACCACTGGTGCCCTGGTGTCCTTGAGCCCATACCACCTTCCCTCTGTGTGCTTACCTTCACCCCTAGCCTTGGACTTGGCTTCACTACAGCCCTGCGTGTGTCCTCCTGGCCAAGCCCCATTGTTTCTGTGGCTCACTCTCAGTCCTTGTGTGCTGGGCCATTGTCTCCCTCTCTTCAGGAAAAAGGAAAAGAGTTCTGGGGGACAGGTTGGGGACCTCAGTAGAGGTGTGGAAGGTATGCTTGCTTTGTTGAGATGGTCACAAGTTGCGGCTCTGAAGTTAATCTCTTCTCCAACAGGGATTAGAGACTGGGAAGGTTTTTCAGTCATTTTAATTTATTATTTAAGCCCTGCCAAATTCCAAGAAGGATTTGAAGCATATTATAGCAGAAGACACAAATAGTCTGGGATCATGAAAAGATCTGGAATTATGTAATTTATTGTGAAGGAGGAAGAATTATCCCAGAAAGCCTGGGCTCAGTAGGCATCCAAATTTAACTTGAAGCTCCCTGATGGTCAGGGCAAAAAGAGTAGCCTGGTGGGTTTGGGCTTGCAGTGTCTATTTTTGGTATTTGTAATGCCATGTATTTTTTCTTTGCTTTTTTTTTTATTTGTTACCAGTCGAAACTCTTATTGAGGTAAATTTTACATGTTGTGAAATGTGCAGATGTTAAACATACCATTAGTTGGATGAGTTTTGATTACTATATAGACTTTCATGTAGCCATCAATCAAATCAAAATAACAAATGTCTCCATCACCTCAGAAAGTTCTCAAAAGCCCCCCTTACAGTCAAGATTCTATCACCCTGGCTTAAGTTTGCCTGTTCTTAAACTTTCTGCAACTGGAAGCCTACAGTAGATGCGCTTTGGGGTCTGGCTTTTTTCTCTTTTTTTCTGAGACAGAATCTCACTCTGTCACCCAGGCTGGAGTGCAGTGGCAGGATCTCAGCTCACTGCAACCTCTTCCTCCCGGGGTCAAGCGATACTCCTGCCTTAGCCTCCCGAATAGCTGGGATTATAGGTGACCACCACTATTCCCAGCTAATTTTTGTATTTGTAGTAGAGATAGGGTTTCACCATGTGGCCAGACTGGTCTCGAACTCCTGACCTCAGGTGATCCACCCGCCTTGGCCTCCCAAAGTGCTAGGATTACAGACATGAACCACCAAGCTCGGCCAGGTCTCCTTTTTTCATCGAGCATATTGGTTTTATTCTTTTTTTTTTTTTTTTAATAGATGGAGTGTCATTCTGTTGCCCAGGCTGGAGTGCAGTGGTGCGATCTTGGCTCACTGCAACTTCCACCTCCTAGGTTCAAGCGATTCTCCTGCCTCAGACTCCCAAGTGGCTGGGATTACAGGTGCCCATCACCACGCTGGCTCATTTTTGTATTTTTAGTTGAGATGGTTTCACCATGTTGGCCAGGCTGGTCTCGAACTTCTGACGTCAGGTGATCCACCTGCCTTGGCCTCCCAAAGTGCCAGGATTACAGGCATGAGCCACAGCGCCCAGCCCCAATAGTTTATTCTTTTTTTTTTTTTGAGATGGAGTCTCACTCTGTCCCCCAGGCTGGAGTGCAGTGGCACGATCTCGGCACACTGCAAGCTCTGCCCGGGTTCACACCACTCCCCTGCCACAGCCTCCCGAGTAGTTGGGACTACAGGCACCCTCCACCATGCCTGGCTAATTTTTTGTGTTTTTAGTAGAGATGGGGTTTCACTGTGTTAGCCAAGATGGTCTCCTGACCTGGTGATCCGCCCGCCTTCGCCTCCCAAAGTGCTGAAATTACAGGTGTGAGCCACTGCGCCTGGCCAGTTTTTTCTTTTTTGTTGCTGAGCAATGTTCCAGTAATAGATGTGCCACAAGATATTTCTCCATTCCCTTGTGGATGGGTATCTATCTCTACCTTCAGTGTGCTGTGTCTGTGTCTGAGTCTGAGTCTTGCTGTGTTGCCCAGGCTGGCCTCCTAGACTCAAACGATCCTCCTGCCTCCGCCTCCCCAGTAGCTGGGACTGAGCCACTGAGGCCAGCTTGTGCTGTGTGTTATTAAGTACTGGAACACCAGCACTATTGTTGGCAAAATACCCCATTTAAGTATTTTATAAAAACCGATATCCAATTGTATGCCTTGAGATCTGTGCCCCCACATCCTGGATCTACCAGAGTTACTTGTTTGCTCAGAAAGTGATATGACCACACTCCTCCCTGTCCCATCCCTCACCAGGTGTCTTAAAGTTTGAACTGCCTTTTCGCAGCTTATCTGGGAGGTTAAGTGTCTTAGGCTGTGGAGTCATCTATGTTTCTGCCAGGGACAGTGACAACTCCAGAGGGTCCTGGTTGGGAGGTTTCTAAGGAGAGCAGGAAGCGGGAGAGGATGGAGCAGAAGCTGCCTGTGTCCCTCCTCCTCCTTCCCAGCCTACGCAGATTGCTGGGCTCTCTCTTCTTTTTACCCCCGGCCATCTGCCAAGGCACCCCTCCAGGCAGACACTCCGGGCTGCTTCTGCCCCAGCACTGGAATCCCCAAGCCCAGGAGGCATGCACCACTGAGCCAAGACTGAGGAGGGCAGAGGGAGACTCAGCCCCGGCCCCCAGCGTCTGGGTTTCTTCTGTGTGTTCCTGAGGCCACCCTGGCTCTTCACACCGAAGGAGCTGACTTGCCTCTGCTATTTTTACAAATCTTTGCTGTTATTTTTTTCTGCATAATGAGCCTTAGCAAAAGATTCACCCATCTGCTCAAATGTCACCTCTGCAGAGAAGCCCTCAAGTACCTTGCGTAGAACAGCTTCCCCCATCCCTCTGCTGTCTGCTTTGCAAGCGTTTATGTTTGTGCCCCTTAACACACACCTTGGAGTGTGAGTTCCCTGAGGACACAGCTGTCCTTTTACACAGCAGTGCTGCCAACAGTTAGACCTCAGTCAGGAGGCGCAGATGCACGAGTGTTGCTTTATAATGTGCATAAGGAAAGGGACTGCAACCAGCCACTTCCTGCTTTCCCCAGAGCAGTCCAAGAGGAGACCCTGCCTGCCTCCAGTGTTGGCGGGTGGCTCTGGGGGCAACAGAGCTCCAAGGAAAGATTTTGCCCCCGTCTCTCAGACAAGGTGTCAGGGAAGGTGAGGGATGTTCAGGGCATCTGAGGAGCGGTGTCTGTGCAGCCTATAGGGAGAGCAGGGAGGGCTTGGTTGGGGGATGGATTTAGCACATGGGGTAGGCCAAGGGAGGGTGTGCCCTGGTGCCCAGCGGGTGGGGCCAGTGTATGACGGCGCAGAGTGTGGGTGTGCTGCGGGCAGTGGGACACTAGGGTGCCACTGTGTGCTTTCAGGCCACCTGTGCCATCAGTCTGTTGGTGGTAGGTACATTTAACAGATGGGCAAACTGAAACCTGAGCAGTACAGTGACTGGCTGAAGGCCCAAGGCCAGTTGAAGTCATTAATATCTGCTCTCTTCCTCTAGTCTAAGCCTGGGTCTCCCAGGGCAAAGGAGCCTTTATCTGTAGGCTGGCGTAGGCTCCAGTGGGATGCTCAGCCTATCCCCATGATGCTGTCTGTCCAGGGAGGGAGAGAAAGCATTGCTTTTCCACCAGGCACTGTGGCTCACGCTTATAATCCCAGCACTTTGGGAAGTCAAGGCAGGAGGATCACTTGAGCCCGGGAGTTGGAGACCAGTCTGGGCAATATAGTGAAACCCCATTTCTTTTTTTTTTTTTTTTTGAGACGGAGTCTCACTCTGTCGCCCAGGCTGGAGTGCAGTGGCCGGATCTCAGCTCACTGCAAGCTCTGCCTCCCGGGTTTATGCCATTCTCCTGCCTCAGCCTCCCAAGTAGCTGGGACTACAGGCGCCCGCCTCCTCGCCCGGCTAGTTTTTTGTATTTTTTAGTAGAGACGGGGTTTCACCGTGTTAGCCAGGATGGTCTCGATCTCCTGACCTCGTGATCCGCCCGTCTCGGCCTCCCAAAGTGCTGGGATTACAGGCTTGAGCCACTGCGCCCGGCCGAAACCCCATTTCTACAAAAAAATTAAAAAATTAGCCAGGCATGGTGGTGCACACCTGTAGACCCAGCTAGTCAAGAGGCTGAGGTGGGAGGATCGTTTGAGCTTAGGAGGTTGAGGCTGCATGAGCTGTGACTGTGCCACTACACTCCAGCCTGGGTGACAGAGACCTTGTCTTTAAAAAAAGGAAAAAAAGCATTGCTTTCCCTATGGCTGCCACAGCTCTGTCTTCTCTGTATTCACTCTTTCCATCACTGCCATGCAGAGCCTCCAGGGTCCCCTCTTGTGACTCCACTGGCCCCTGGCCTGCTGACCCCAGAGTGGCCGGGTGGGTGTGGGCACCTGTGTTCTGCGGAAGCAGCCAGGAGTGGGCAGCAGATGGTGTGTGAAGTCACCCCCTCCGCCCAGTATGCTGGGGCTGGTTGCCATGGGAGAGCAGATGGCTGGGCTGGGTTGGGCTGGGGAGGCCTCCTGACCACACCCTCATCCCTGCCCACCGGCCAGTCAGCGGAGAGCTGGGCAGCCTCCAGCCATGGAGCTTCCTCTCTGAGGATGAGGACAGAACTTGCCCCTTTGCCCCTCTTTCCCCCTTCCAGCCAGGACTGAGCCCCTCTCTTTCCCCTTCCCCCCTCCCCCAGGCAGTGCTGAAGGGCCGCCTCTGCCATAGGGCGCAGATGCAGGAGGGGGACCTGGTGGTCAGCAGCAGGGCAGAGCGCACATGGCCCCTCCTTACTGCACACAGGGGCGCTGCTGGTCCAGGAGGACCTGTCTGGAAGGGCCCTGTGCTGGTGTCCGCCCCACCTGCCAGCCCCAGGAGGCTGGGCAGGAGGAGAGAGCTGAGAGAGGAGGGTGCACAAGAGGAAGGGGTCACTGGGGTGGGCTGAGAGCCTCTGAATGGCGCCCCGGGGCTGCCTTGCTGGCCCACTCCAGCCTTGGGCCGCTGGGAGCTGTGCCTCTTTCTGAGGCAGGTACCTCCGGCAGGGGCCTCTGCTGCTTGTTAATTTCCAGATAATTTGGAAAGTTGTGCTGCCTCTTCCAGTGCTGTTCCTGACAGACCTGAAGTGGAGGCGTAGGGCTGGATTTACTGGGATGCGGGCCAGGACTTGGAGTGCAGGGAGGCCCCACCCCATCCCTGTGCTGTGTCCCCTACCTGGCAGCTCTGCCCACACACCTTGGGTGCTGCCCTTGACCCCGGGTCTCTGGGGACTGGCCTCGGGCATGCCAAAGGGGATGACCACTGGAGGGATTTGGCTTCAGGCTGTAGGGCCCGCCCACCTTCCCATAGTCAGAGCCGCTACTGTAATGACAAACCCTGCCCCACAATCACTCCACCCTCGAGAGCAGGGAAGGATGGGAAAGCCCTTTAAGGCAACAGCTCCAGCTTGAGTCCTGAGTGAGCACACGCTCTGCGGTCTGGGGTCACTCGGGGTGCTTTCCAGCAGGCACATGCCTGGGTTATGAGGTGGAGGGTGCGAGCTCTGCTGCCCGCGAGAGCTGTGTGGGGCATTGCCCTTCTCTCTGCCTCCAGGTAGCTGTCGTCTGTCCTGGTACCAGGGCAGCAGTGAGGAATGGCTGGTGTTGGGGTGTGGGCTGTCCGTTCTGGGTGTGACAGTAGGCTCACCTCTGTGCTGTCCACAAGGGTTCCATGCCCTCGCCTGGGTTTTTTTGTTTTTTTTGAGATGGAGTTTCGCTCTCTCGCCCAGGCTGAAGTGCAATGGCGCGATCTCGGGTCACTGCAAAGTCCGCCTCCCGAGTTCAAGCGATTCTCCTTCCTCAGCCTCCTGAGTAGCTGGGATTACAGGCATACGCCACCACGCCCAGCTAATTTTGTATTTTTAGTAGAGACGGGGTTTCACCATGTTGGTCAGGCTGGTCTTGAACTCTTGGCCTCAGATGATCTGCCTGCCTTGGCCTCCCAAAGTGCTGGGATTACAGGCATGAGCCACCGTGCCCGGCTGTTTTTTGTTTTTTGTTTTTTTGAGATGGAGTCTTGCCCTATTGCCTAGGCTGGAGTGCAGTGGCATGATCTCAACTCACTGCTACCTCCGCCTCCTGGGTTCAAGCGATTCTCCTGCCTCAGCCTCCTGAGTAGCTGGGATCACAGGTGCTCACCACCACGGCCAGCTAATTTTTGTATTTTTAGTTGGCCAGTCTAGTCTTGAATTCCTGACTTCAGGTGATCTGCCTGCATCGGCCTCCCAAAGTTCTGAGATTACAGGCGTGAGCTGCCTCGCCCGGCCTCTCCTGGGTTTTGAGCTTGCCACTGTGAGTGTCCAGCCTAGGGGGATGGCGTCAGCTCTCATTGGCCCTCCAGAGATACTGTTTCTTCCTGTTCCTGGGGCTGGCAGTGCTCACCTCCGGCCTCAGGAAATCCTCTCCTGCTGGCGCTCCCAGAGCCAGCCATCAACCAAGCCCACCCTCACTGCTGCTGGGAGGCCAAGGCTGGGAGGCCAAGGCTTTAGGAGGGGAAGGGCTGTGGGCCTTTACACTGTTCAAGCCAGTTTTAGCCTGCTCTTTTCACTTGAGTTTGTTGTAAGCATCTTCTTGCATTATTTCAGTCTTTGGAAGAGGCCATCTAATAGCTGCAAACTATTCTGTTGAGGGCTGTGGTTTGTCTCACTGGTCCCCTAGAGTTGGCATTGATATTATGCTCCACACTTTGCTGTCATAAATGCTGCAGTGGACATTGGTGAACATCGAGCAAGAAAACTTCTTCTGTGCATTGGGTCTGTCCTGAAGGCAGACGTCAGAAAGTCCAAAGAGCAGGAACCCTATCCCAGACTTTTCTTTCCACTTGGGTCCAGTATAACCCCCTCCACTCCAGACACTTACTGTCCTGGTGTGCTGGGTCCACCTGTTTTCTGTACAAACAGCTACTCCAGGCCCTGAGGGGTTGGAGACATCCCTTCCAGCCTGTGAGCTCATCTTGAACCTGGCTGGAGGTGCCAGGCCACTCCTGGGATGACACAACTGTCTGGGAGGGCCCTGTGCTGGTGCCCTGGCCACATTATCTGCAGCTGTCTCCCTTGGTCCGGCAACAACCTCTCCCAGCTCCTTCTCATCCAGGGCCTCTCTCCTTGCTGCCAGTCCCACTGTGTGTGTGCGCATGCATGTGTGCTGTGTGTATGCAAGTATGTGCCTCTGCCCTTATGTGTGACTTAACCACTGCCATCCTCCAGACTAGGGCAGCCTCAGATTTCTTCACACAGCCAGCACATCCCATGAGGGCCACCTCTGAGGTCCCATCCAGTCAACAATATTTACTGCACCCCTTCTCACCAATGGGGCTAAATTTCAGTGGGGTGGGGGTGGTGCTGGCCCCAGTGCTAAACTCATATTTATTGGGGAGGAGGGTGCTTAGGTCTCAGCTGCCTGTCCTTTTGCAGTCTGAGTGTGACAAGGGTCTTTGGCTTTCTGAGCCTGGAGTGCTGCTGTCCCTGTCCCTAGATTCCCTTCCAGCTGCAGGGTGGGCTGAGGTCTAGCAGCTCCATTTCTTCCCTGGCCCAGTCTCCTCTGTTCCCCGAAGTGTGTGGGATGGGGCAGTGGTTGCTAAACTGGGTCTCAGTCTCTTCCTGTGAAAAATGGTCCTAGGCCGTGCGCAGTGGCTCACGCCTGTAATCCCAGCACTTCGGGAGGCTGAGGCGGGTGAATCACTTGAGGTCAGGAGTTCGAGACCAGCCTGACCAATATGGTGAAACCCTGTCTCACAAAAACCCAAAAAACAAACTGGAGCTAATGGTGAGCCTGTATTGCAGGATTGGTGTGTGCACAAAATAAGTGCATGGGCATAGGGTCCCTGGCACTGGCTGGGCGTGGAGGCTCTGCTGGGTATGTGGGGCTGCATCCCTGTCCTTGACAGCAGAGGTCCGGGAGGACTGGACTGGGGTGGGGTAAGGTTCTGCCCCCTATACCCCAGCGAAAGCCTGCCCAGTGGGTGCTCCTTCCCCACCCCCCAGCTACATCCCCTTCAACACAGTGGGGCTTAACTCCTGGGGCCTTGTTTCCAAAGCGGAAATGCCATTCTGGGAGGCACAGGCTTTGGGAGGAGGGAATTTAAGTGGAAAACGAGCAAATTTTTGAAATGCCTGTGTCGGAGCCTGTTCCCTTTGCTGCCTCCCGCTCACACCAGCAGCCCCACCCCCAGTGCTGCTCTAATCCAGCTCCTGGGGGAGGAGGGTCCCATCCCCCAGGGTCCCAGCCATCCACCTCCTCTCTGCACCCCCCGCCCTTGGCCAACTAGGATGGAGCAGGGGCCAGCTCCCTTGAGGGCCAGGCCTTTTGTGTCCCTGCCCGTCCCTGCAGAGACTCCTGCCTGGAGCCCTGCCAGCAGGGCACTGTCTGCCCATGAGGCCTGGTCTCCCTCCCCACAGAAGTGGAGGCCCAGGGATCACCTGAGGCTCCTGAGGGTCCCGCTGGTTCAGACCTGCTCTCTGGGAAGCTGGTTTATGTGCCAGCCAGGCTGAGGAGTGGGTGGCTGGACAGGGTCGGTGCAGGAGGGGCGGGGCACAGCTCTTGGGAACAAGCAGGAGGAGATGCTCCAGGCAGCCTCCCTGAAGGCTGGCTCCTCTTCTGAGGTGAGGTGGGCTGTGTCGGGGAGGCATAGGGTGTTGGCGAGCTGTTCTGTTCCTCCTGAGGACTCTGGGTCACGCTGTGTCCCATCCCACTGGTCCTTCCTCACCCGCTGTGCTGTGAGTTCTGGCCAATGGTTCCCAAGCCAAATATTGAGGAAATGCAGACGTCCAGTTTTTTGGGAGGGGTGGGATGCAGGAGTCTGCTTTTAAACAAGCTCCCCAGAGCACCTGAGCAGCCAAACCTTGGCTGCCCTAGCCTCTTTTCAGATGAGAAAGGAGCCCAGAGAGGGGAGAGGGCCTGCCAAGGCGGCACATCTCGCCAGGTGCTGTGTAGGCTGAGCCTTGGGTGTCAGGCAGAGGGGCAGCTGCAGGCCCACCTAGGCTTATGTCTGTCATAGGCCATGCTTGAGAATTCTCTGCTACGTGAAGCGGGGTCTCCCCTGCTGCTTACCTGCCACTGGAGCTGCCTCATGGCATCCCCTTGCTCAGCCAATGGCCCAGGATTGTTGACTGAGGGTCCTGTCTGGTCTGGACCAGGCTCGTCCTATGATCTCCCTGCAGATTGTACATCCCTGGCCTGGCCCAGGGGCTCTGGCACCCTGGTTTTGCTGCAGGGGGTGACAGTCACTGACCTGCAACCCAGCAAGGGGCGACTCAGGAGAGCCAAGGTTGTCTCCACTCCGATTCCCCTGGGTGATTCTTCCTTCTGTCTCCCTCATTCCCCCAGTGCACCCCTCCTACCCCATGTTGCTGAAGCAGATGAGTTGGAGCAGGACTCAGGAGGGTACTGGGCCCAGGTTTTAGACTGACCGTAGGAATGAGTAATGAGAGGAGGCAGATCAGCTCAGCTGGAGTCCCCAGATGTCGGCACAATGCAGGGGAAGGTAGGTGCTGCCCGTGAAAAGTGCTGGGTTGAGAGCTCGCCAGCCTCCTTGCTTGAGGCTTCATTTCCTAGGGTCTTTACACGGTGGGCTCGTCTACAGTCGGAGCTGTGGTGGTGGTGATTCTTCTCCTGCTGGCTGGCGCACGCCCCCTCCTCTTTCCCACTAGATTCAGATCTGAGTCCCACGGCCCATGGACACGCGATGAATGCCCTGGGGTTGGTTAGCGGGAAAGACAGAAGTCGACTTGATGCCGTGGCTCGGCTCTGGAGGAGGAAGGCAATCCGGGCAGCCTTCCCAGAAGTGGAGGCATTTGCAGAGGCCTTCGGTGCGTTCTCGTCCGGGTGGAAGGCGGGGACTTGGATTTGTTGGAAAGCGGTGTCCTGCGCCCTAGGCTGGAAGCCTGGCCTCGGCCAGGGGCCTGGAGCCTCGGGGTGGCGGGTGGGGGGCGGGGCGGGGGGCGGCCCCTACTGGGCGGGCTTCTGTCTGCGCTCCCGCGCCCCCGACAGGCGGCTCATTTGCATGGAGAGCGGCGGCGGCCAATGGGCGCGCGCGGCCGGGCATGCTGGGATCGGGCTGGGCCGGCTGGGCCGCGGCGGCTGGCGGATCGCGGCTTGACCGGCTCTGGGTGGCCGAGGCGGCAGCTGCGCGGCGGCAGCGAGGCAGCTGTGGCGCTCTCGGAGCCCCGAGGGCACGCGGCCAGAGCAGCTCAGTGTGCGCCACCGCGGGAGCCGGGGCCCCAGGCCCACTGAACACCATGAACCACCTGGTGAGGGCGGCAGGCGGGGCCGGGCCGCGTCTGGGCTTCGAGGCGGCAGCCCTGCCGGCTCCGGGGTGGGCGCGGGCTGGAAGGGGTTAAGCGAGCGGCATTTCCTGCCGGACCTGCGGGGCCTGGGAACCGCCGACCGGGGTCCGCGGCCCCGCGACCTCCTTCCGCCCTGGTCGGGGAGCCGGGAGTTAGGAACCGCGGGGGCTCCGGAGCCTGCGCGCCTCGGGGGCGTTGGCGGGGCCGGGCGCGGGGGCCGCCAACCGGCAGGAAGATGCCTCTGTCGGGAAAGTGACTGGCGGGGCCCGCGCTCCGTGGCCGGCGGCCGCCTGCTGTGTCACCTTGGGCCTCTGCGCCCTGCCTCCGAGCCTGTTTCCTCGGCTGCGAGGAGGGAACGTTGAGCCTCGGGCGGGTGGTCCGTCTGGTGTGGTGTGGGACTGCCCACCGATCCCGGAGAGGGAGGAGCTCCGGGGGACCGAGGCCGGGCGGGCAAGTGCGTGGCGCCAGCGAGGAAGGCTGTGATGCCGGAGCACCCGGGTCCGGTTAATGATTCACTCCGGCCGCCGGCGCCGGGTTCCGGGAGCGGAGCGGGGGTGGGGTCGGGCGCGCCGCGGGCTTTGCAGCCCTGCACGCCCAGCGCCGGTGGAAGCCGGGTCCTGGCTGGCTACAGGAGTCCTAGCTGCACACGAGAGTCGCGGGAGTGGGCCGGGGCCGGGTTCTACAATGTGGACGTGAAGGCTTTGGAGTCCCTGGATGGGGGACCCGCAGAGCTAGAGCAGGGGCGGGGCTGCCTCTCGGGGGTCTGAGAGGCTGATTGCTGGGCCGAGGTGAGGGAGCTGGGAAAGCTGAGATTTGCCTAGGGGTGCGGGGTGAGGGGCTTACGACCCGGAAGATGGGGTTTCGAGTTCCAGATCGGGAACAGCAGCTCCTTTTCCCACCACAAGGCTCCCGCTCCCTCCTAAGAGTCCCTGGTTTCCTTTCCCGCACTCCTCCCGGGTCCCGCTGCGTCTTTGGTCACCTTCTCAGAATGACCATGGGTTGATTTCCTTGCTGGATTCGGCCAGGTGAGATGTTTCCCATCGCCCTGGGCCGGGGCACGCCCCCTCTTGTGCCCATTCCTTTCCCTCGGTGGAGAGTTGGGTGGTGGGGACTGGCTGGCCTGTGAGAGCAAATGTCGGGGTGCCTGGAGAATCGGGGCCCAGGTACGGGGGCGGCGGGGCTGTGGGGAAAGGAGCTTTGGGGAGGAGCTGCTGACGCTTCCTGCTGGCACTGCTTGCCTGGGAGCTGGGTGGAGGCAAGGCAGGGCAGGGCAGTTCCAGGTTCTGCCAGGAAAGTCACCTTGGGCTGGGGCAGGAGGCTTGGAGCCTCTGGCCGTTACTGTTTGTCCGAGCAGGAGGGTGAGCACTATGGACTGGTACCATGGCCCCAGGTCTGGGCGAGGGATGGAAATAAGGACAGTGCCACTAGGGTCTCCTGTCTGTGCAGGAAGGGCCCTGAAACAGCTCTTCAAGTCCCTTTCCCATTATACGGATGGTGCAGATGGGGACACTGAGGTACAGAGAGACAGTTAGTTGTCCTCAGAACTGGATCCAGAACCTAGTCTCCTGACATGGCCCCCAGTGCAGCACCACATGTGGCTTCTGAATTCCCAGTCTGGGATTGAGGGAGCTCTGGTCCTTGGGGGACCACTATGCTGTTTTGGGATTATCAACTTGGTAGGGACCCTCTGGTTCCAAGGCTGTGCCTTTGTGGCACTCTGCTGGCATCTACTGTCCCTTTAGTAGGTCCTACCACCCTTTTCTCCTGAGCCTGGACAACTTCTTCCCTTGCCCTCAGGAGCCCACAGCCAGCTGAAGCAGCTAGAACCAACCAGCAGGGGAGGTGCGCTCCAGGGGGGCTTCTTGGAGGAGGCAGTATTGGAGTCAGACTTGAAGTGTGGGGCGTGGGGGTTGGGTGATAGGGATGTTTGTCCAGCAAAGACACTGGGCAAGCCTCTTCTTCAGCCCCCAGAAAAGGGGCTGCAAGGTGGTCTCCCTGTAAGAGGGTGGCGCTCTGCCCTCTGTCAGGCCCTTCCTGACCCTCTGAGTACAGGAGAGGCCCTGGCTCCACCTGCGTCTTGCTGCCCTGATTTCCTCCCACCTCTAGGTGCTAGTCTGGGGCAGAAGTAGGGTGAAGGGGCGGGTCCAGCCTCCTTGATGACACAGTTGGGGTTGGAGGTGGGAGCTACCCCTATTCTGGGCCTGGTGCTGTCTCTGAAGTCAGGGGTCAGCCTCACACTGAACTCTCTGCCAAAAGTCCGAATCACAAGCATGAGCTCCAGCAAGTCCACTTGAGTGAACCCCACTGATCCTGCCTGCAGGGGTACAGGCCTGGGGCCTGCCAGCTGTCCCCACTGTCCGTGGGGTGTTTTGGGTTGTAGGTTCCATGTCCTGAAGCAAGAGGGCCCTCCCTGTGCCACCTCCTCTGCCCAGCCTCTTAGGGACAGTGCCTGGGATGCCCTGGCAGGAGTAGGGGCTGGGGCGTGCTTCCAGACCATAGCTGGCCTGGGCATAAAGGCATCTGCTGTGGCGCTGCAGTGAAAACCAGGCTGTGCTCTGTGCTTGTGTCGGGGCACCCTTGGCAGTGGCCACCCCACAGGTGGCTTTTTATTCCCTCCTGCTGCTGAGTGTCACGCGTGGGGCTGAGGGCCTGCACACCTTCCCTGCCTCATCCTCTCCGAGGTTTCACACCCTACTAAGGCGGGCAGGACAGGAGCCATGCTCCCCTGGGGTGGCTCTGGAATGTGGGCCCCGCACATAGGCTATGTGATCTGCCCATGCCCTTGCTGCCTGCCACCCGGGCACCCAGGACTTGAGCCCAGACCCTGGCCACCCAGTTGTCTGTGGGAGTATTAGGGGAAGATGCCACTAAACTGGCAGGTCCTGGTGTTCCACCCAGGATGGGGACGTGGAGGAGGGAAGAGGAGGTGCCCCTCAGAGCTTGAGGCCAGGGCCAAGTGGGGTGATCAGGACCCCTCCAGGTGGGTCCCGGGTGCGGATGGCCAGTTGGGCGCACGCTCATTGGGCCTGCATCCGTTGGCCATGGAGGCTCTTTGGGACAAGCAAATAGAATGCTCCAGAAATAAACTTGGCCCAAGTTTGTGACGGTTCTGGGTATGAAAGAAACCAGTGTTTCCCAAGTGCCTGCTGTGTGTGAGGCTCTGTGCTGGGGCGGGTGCATGTGTATGTTGGGGGTGTGGACAGGAGGGGTGGGAAAGGCCCGTGACATTTCCTCTCATGGTTTCCACGAACCCAGGCATCACCCCTGGGTGGAGATAAAGTGGAGCCACCCAGCTCTACTGTGTCTCAGCGCGGGGTTGGCCTCTGCTGCTTCTGGACTCAGTGACCCTGGACTGTCAGGGAGCTTCTGAGCCTTGGTTTTCCTGTCTAATAAGATGGAGGTATTTCTGTCTTATGGGGTTGTGTTGAGGGTTAAATGAGCTGGTGGCTGTGAGGGAAAGAGCTCTGCCTCCGGCAGGGAGAAACTGTGCTGTTCTTACTGTTGTGAACCTAGTGACAACTGTGGTGGTATTACCCGTTTCCTTGTCTGCCCCCAACCCCGGCGTCTTGGGCAGAGACCGGGAGTTCTTGCCATTTTCTCCCAGCTCCCACCTTGTGCTGGCTTGTGGGTGCTGTGCTGAGGTCACATTTGCTGGGTGAAAGGGTGCAGGCCAGATGTGAGCCAGGCCTGGCCAAGAGGTTTTGGTCAGCGGTGACAGCTGCAGTGTTCTCTGCAGTTGGCTCGGGCTGGCCCTGCTCCTGAGAACTCCTCGGTTGTCCCTTCTGGCAACCAGGGAAGGCTCCTTGGAGCAGCAGCATCTCCCCTTACCACTCCCCGACACCAGCTTCCCCCCAACCCAGAGTCAGAGTTTGGGGACAGCCACAGCATGTCCAGGGCTTCCAGGGCAGCTGGCAGAGCCAATGAGGAGAACCCAACACCCATCCGACGGCTGCAGCTCTCCCTGACGTGTGCCACCCACAGCCCTGGTCCCAGCCGCTCTGCTTCTCACGGCCTGCCTGCCCAGCCCGGGTGGATCTGGTGCCCAGGCAGGTCCCAGGGACACAATGAGGGCCATTCTCAGAGCCAGGCAGAGCCTGTGGGGCAGTCCTGTCAGCTCCCATGTACAACAGCTGGGATATTGTTTGAGGAGTGCTGGCATCAGGCTGGGGATCTCCTCCTCTGGCCCTGCCCTCTGGGATGAGCGAGCCGTGGAGGGCCTTCCTAGGTTCCTCTGGTGCACATACCCTGGAGCTACCCTTCTGAAGGAGGTAGACTTGTCCTCCTGTCCCAGGTGCCTGGGGTCCAAGGGTGTGAATCAGGCTATGTCAAGACATGCTGGGTGGTACTGTGAGGTGGGGGCCAAGGGAAGGGGGTGTCCCAGGAGGAGCCTTACTGGACGGGATGATAGTCCAGCAGGTCCTGAAGTGGGAGTGGGGTGTGGCAGGAGTGAGGTACCAGAGATTCAGCAGCCTCCACTGTGTCTTGGACGCAGGTGACTGACAGTGTCCACCTGGACTGGCTTTGCATCCCATCTGAGGTCACAGTTGTATCCCTTGAGAACTTGGGCAGGAGCACCTGACTGGCCCAGCTTGGGTCATGCCCTAGGCCCAGCAGTGCAGGAGGCCAGGAAAGTAGGCTTAGGGAGACTGGCCTCTCCTCTAGTTTGGAGCATGGCAGGGGTTCCGGGAGAGGCTGCTCGGGGGGAGCCTGCGAGCATGTCCAGACCAGGAATGCTTGAGGTGGTGTGCGCTTTGCTCATCTGGACTTATCTGGCCATGGGAAGCTGGTTGTGTGGATGACGTTCACTGAGCTGTGCACGCATCATCCATGGAGTCTGGCTTGAGTCCTTCTGCTGCTCCAGGGTCACAGCCTGCCTCCCTGCTCCAGCCCCCTGGCTGAGGCCCTTCCTCTGCCCCATGCTCTTCCCAGACAGGAATCCTGTGGAATGTCATCTCTTTGGGGAGGCCATCTCTGAACCTGTATGCAAAGGCCTTCTCCCACATTATTTTTGGCACCCCACTTTCTTCCCCGTGAGAGCAAATTGTTTGCTGTCTTTCTGTCCCACTACAGTATAGGGCCCGTTCAGACAGAGGCCTTGTCCACTAGGCCTGCACTATCTCTGCAGAGCCCGGCCGAAGCAAGGGCCAGGCGAATCTTTTGTTAAAAGAACAGTGTGCACTGGGCACAGTGGCTCACGCCTGTAATCCCAGCACTTTGGGAGTCCGAAGCTGGAGGATCACTTGAGCCCAAGAGTTGGAGAACAGCCTGGGCAACATAAGGAGACCCCATCTCTATACAAAATTAGCCGGGCATACTGGTACGTGCCTGTAGTCCTAGCTACCTGGGAGGCTGAGGTGGGAGGAGGCTGAGGTGGGAGGATCGCTTGAGCCTGGGAGGTGGATGCTGTGAGAGCCATGATCGTGCTAATGGGCTATAGAGCAGGACCCTATGAAACCAGGGCTGTCATCCAGCAGAGAGGATCTAGGTGCTCAGAGAGGCTAAGGGATTTGCCCGAAGTCCCACAGCGGGGCCCAGGTCTGAGTCTTAGCTACTGCCTAGTGAGGAGGAAGGAGTGCGTGTCCTTGGGGAACAGACGGGGAGGCAGAGAGACCCAGAGAGGCGGGGCCCTGGCCAGCTGGAGTGGTCAGTTGTGTACCAGCAGCAGCAGCGTCCAGAGCTCAGGCTGGGCGGGGGCACACCAGCTGACGCAGGCGGGGGAGCTCCTGGTGCCAGGCGCCCGGTGCCACGTGCCCAGCCTGTGAGGTGCTTCCCAGCCTGGCTTCAGTGGCCCCAGACTGGGCTGCGGCCAATCAGTGAGCTCATTCCAGGAGGGGTTGGACCTTGAGGCCAGAGGCCACAGCCGCTCACCTGGGCCGGACTTTCCCTCCCTGCCGGGCCCTTCCCTCTGCAGAGCCCTCGGCCTCCCTGCCTGTGCTCCCTCAGTCTCCCTGAGTGCCTGGCCCTGCCTGGCGGGGCCTCTGCCAGCCTTTCCTGGGCCGCCCTTCGAGGAGGTGAGGGGCCTTCGCAGGGCGGTCCCCTCTGTCTAAACCCCCACCTTCTCTGACTTGGCTGGAGGGGAATTTTCCTGTGACTCACTCTGCTGGCACTTCCTGTGGTCACCAGGGCAGGGGCTGGGGGACCTGGAGGGGCAGCTCTATGGTGTGTAGGGTCACTGGGGGAGGGTGACCCGCCCCCTGATGGGCTGTGATTCCCAGAGGCAGGCTGCAGACCATATTTGGGAAATGCTTGTCTCGCTGGCTGCCTGGAATGGGGGCCCTGAGCACGGGTGGGCTGCAGGACAGCCCCTGCCCTCCCGCTCCTCCGTGGGGCTCTGGCCCCTGGACCCGCCGCAGTGCCTGTCCCATTCTGCCTCAGAGCCTGGGACACAGTCCACTGTTTTCTTTTTTTTTTTTTCTTTTTGCGTATTTTTTCAGCCCCGAAGCAAGAAACACTCATTCCTGAAAAACAGGAAGAGAAAGTGTCTCCATTGTCTCAGACATTTCTGGAGTCGTCCTGACCCTCTCCTGTCTTTACGTTTCACAGGATGTTTTCTTGAGGCGTGCTTTTCACTTGAGTTCCTTTTTCATTCTGTTGTAATTGTGGTGTGAACAGTGTTGCAGCCATCCAGGGCCTCTGCCCTTGCACTCACCTTGGCTCTGATGTGACTCCACCTGGGCCTGCCTTCTCCGAGCTGCCCCCTGGCTCCTCCCTTGGGCCTTGCTCCTCCTGGCTCCCCACACTCTAGCCTCTGGCCCTTTTAGGGACTGGAGGCTCCTAGCTGCTCTGGAGAAATAGGCTCCCAGCTGATGACGCCCACCCAGGGCAAATGAGCCGTGGGGTCTGAATGTCTGCTCCTGGGACCTGGGGTACCTACTGCCTACTCAGGCTGCTTGCCTGGTGTACCATCGCCCTCTGATGCCGGCCAGGGAGACGGAGCTCAGAGGGGTTCTGTCCAGTCCCTGCTGGTGTAGGGGAGGCTGGGCCCTAGGGACTTGGAAGAGGTGTCACCCCCACTCTGCCCCAAGGCCCAGGCTCCGGCTTCCTGTTTCTGCCCAAGGAGGCGCGGCCCTTTCTTCCTTGTTTCACTCCTTGCAGATGGAGTCCAGAAAATGGAACTTGAGCCCAAGTGGGGATGGTCACACAGCTACTGGTTGGCCAGAACCCAGGTCCCATTTCTGAGTCAGTCTCGACCAGGCTGCACGTCTAAGACCCCAGGAGACTCCAAGAAGGGACTTTGCAGGGCAGCCCAGACCTGAGACCAGGCTGGTGGGGTGGCTGGAGCCCAGTCAGGTCACCACCCAGCCGGCCTGGCACTTTTCTCAGACTCGACTTCCCTGTGTGTGAAGTCTGGGGCCCCTGTGGAACCCATGTAGCCTTCGGCCGCCCTAGGAGGGGCTGCAGCCCTGGCCTTGTCTCACCCCTTGCCTCCCTCACACCTGCTTTCTGCTGGAACCGACCACACCCTCCAGCCAGGGACCCTCTGTCTCTCTGGGCCCATCTTGCGCCTGGCACCTCGATGGGGTGGCAGCAGCAGCAGCAGGGGCGAGGACGCATGGGCGTGGCGGGAAACTGCAAGGCCTCCCTGCCTGGGCTCTTGTGTCCCAGCAAGACTCTGCACCTGCCCTCACCATCGCCCTCATGCCTCTGATCCCACAGCCTCTTCCAAGTCCCTGTCGGACTGCTTGGCTCCTGGGCCACGTGGAGGACGTGCCCTGTCCTGGGAGGGTTTGCTGAGGGCAATGGGGCCAGGACCGGGAGGGCGTGCCTCCTGTTTGCTTCCCAGCCTTGGGGAAGGTGTTTGAAGTTTCTAAATTAATTACTGACTTTTTGGATTCTGGGTAGATGGACTTTGTTAAGGAAGCTTCCTTTCATTTTTGTTCAGTTTTTTATCCTAAGAAGCTGTCCTTTTTGTCAGATTATTTTTGTGCATCTCAAGAGAGAACCATTTGCTTGTTTTAACTTGGCAGCATTGTCGTTGTTACTGCCGCTCTCCCTGTGTTGGTCCAGGTAGCAGAGTGGCCTTGGGTGGGGCTTTTAGGGGTATCTTGAGGGTCATCCCTGGAGTTTTGGTGGTGGCAGTGGTCAAGAGGATTTTAAGGTGCTCTACAGGTGCAGTTGAAAGAAAGGCCAGGATCAGCTGGGCCTTTCTGCTGGAGAACAGGTGGAGACATTGGAGGCAAAGGCACAATGATCTCACCACAAACTCCACTAAGTTATTTTCCCAGTGTCAAAGCTGGGCACCTCCCCAGATGGGGCAGGAGCTGGGGATCCCCCCACGCCCCATGCACATCCTCCTGGTCTCACACCTGTGTCCTCTCTCCCCAGAACGTGCTGGCTAAAGCCCTCTATGACAACGTGGCCGAGTCCCCGGATGAGCTGTCCTTCCGAAAGGGTGACATCATGACGGTGCTGGAGCAGGACACGCAGGGCCTGGACGGCTGGTGGCTCTGCTCGCTGCATGGGCGCCAGGGCATCGTTCCTGGGAACCGCCTCAAGATCTTGGTGGGCATGTATGATAAGAAGCCAGCAGGGCCTGGCCCCGGCCCCCCCACCATCCCGGCCCAGTCTCAGCCTGGCCTCCATGCCCCGGCGCCTCCAGCCTCCCAGTACACGCCCATGCTCCCCACCACCTACCAGCCCCAGCCTGACAGTGTCTACCTGGTGCCCACTCCCAGCAAGGCTCAGCAAGGCCTCTACCAAGCCCCGGGTCCCAGCCCTCAGTTCCAGTCGCCCCCAGCCAAGCAGACATCCACCTTCTCGAAGCAGACGCCCCATCACCAGTTTCCCAGCCCTGCCACAGACCTGTATCAAGTGCCCCCAGGGCCTGGAGGCCCCGCCCAGGACATTTACCAGGTGCCACCTTCTGCTGGGATGGGGCATGACATCTACCAGGTCCCCCCGTCTATGGACACACGCAGCTGGGAGGGCACGAAGCCCCCGGCAAAGGTAAGGCTGTCCTGGCACAGTCCTGCAGCCCCACAGGTATAGGCCCAGGCCCTGGTTTCTGGGCACAGAAGGGCCCAGCCACCCTCAGTCACTGGCCGTCCAGGAGTGGCTGTATGTTTGGTCTGGGGTCAAAATGGGAAGTGAGTATTTGGGGAGTGTTCATTTGTCTGGGGAAGATGGATGTGAATGGACCCAGAGGAGAGACGCCCCACTGGCCTCAGCCAAGCCGATCTGAGTAGTGGTGTCACCACAGGGATCAGAATGTTGAGGCATTCCAGCGGGCAGGCAGGGCTTGGCACATGGGCCCCAGCAAAGGAGAGGCCAGCTACTTCATGTTCATGCACTGCCCTCTGGGTTTACGTGTCAGCCTCTAGATGGGGTTCCAGCACGTCTTCTGACCGCCCCTGCCTCCATGGGCCAACCCCTCTCCTCTTATGGGGGATGCTAGGGTCCAGTGGGTGCTTACGGTGATCTGGATGTGACTCCTGGGAGGACACTGCCCCTGGAATTGCTAGAGGAGGGCTACTCTGAGAGCTTCCTGAGCTCTTGCCAATGGGTTGCTGGGCCTGGGAATAATACCTCTGGCCTCCAGACCCTGAGCCCACTCCCCAAGTCCACAGGCCCCCTGCCTCCCAAGCTTACCTGCCTATAGGAAGGAGTCAGAACTGGAGAAGGTGGCAAGGTCCACTGGCTGCAGCAGGAGCAACCTTTTCTCACATTTGATTGGTCCGTTCCCCTTGTGCCAAAGCCCCCTCGAGAGCTGGGGTGTGGAGTTTCCAGGCCTAGACGTGGAGAGGGTATCTCAGGGTCTCTCGTCTTCTCCTGCCTGCTTCTTAGGGCTCACCAGGAAGACCTGAGAAACCCAGCCCATGCTGCTGTCTCAGCACTCCTGGGGAACATAGCAGCCCAGGCTGTTTGGGGTCAGCTTCCCAGGACCCAGGCCAAGCCTTGTTTTTGCTGTGTCCCGTCTAGAGCCACCTGTGTCTGGAGAGACGCTGGCCAAGTGGACACTCAGCCTAGGGCTAAGGTGGAGAATTCATTGGTGCCAGCTGGGCAGCAAGTCAGCAGGGAGTCACCTCCACCCCTGCCCATGGGTGGCCTGGTACCCAGGAGGTGTGGCTGGAGGACACTGGCAGGTGGGACTCCATGGACTTGGGCCACCAAGCCTGGCCACCAGGGGAACCTGGGTCACTGGCTCCCACTTCCTGCTCTACCTGCTCCTTCAGCCATCTGGTCAGACGTGAGCCTGGCTGGCGTGAGGCTGCCTGGGTGGGGCTGCTCCCACACTGGCTTTAGCAAGAGGAGCAGGGTCCTGTTATCCCCTGGGGAGGCGGCAGGGAGCAGCGTCCTGTGGGGGAGCCTCAGACCATGGTCCATGTATACCCACACTCCACACAGATGAACACACGTGCATGATACCTGTACCCCACAGGTACAGACACCCATGCACACACCATATGCACAAACACATGCGCTACATGAATGTGCATGAATATATGCACATATCTGCATCCCATACCCCACAAATGGACACACCTATACGCCCACACATGCACACATCATATGCATGAACACGTGCACACCCAAACCCCGTATGTGTAAACACGTGCATACACACCCCACACAGACACGTGTACGTCCACACATACAAAGCATGCGCACCCACCAGTATCCCACAAACATGTACAAATGCATGTGCATATGCACACACACACACAATCCACGCTCCACATGCCCCAGGGTCAGGCACACCCCCTCTCCTCCTCTCCCACCTTTGCAGTGA
The DNA here is from genome assembly GCF_007565055.1 of Rhinopithecus roxellana. Classification (NCBI taxonomy): domain Eukaryota; kingdom Metazoa; phylum Chordata; class Mammalia; order Primates; family Cercopithecidae; genus Rhinopithecus; species Rhinopithecus roxellana. The sequence goes on from NC_044568.1 coordinate 62,958,595, forward strand.
AGCTTGTCCTGGTGCGGCTGGAAGCCCTGTGGGCTGGGGAGCAGCAGCGAGACTCCAGACAAAGCCTGGCCTCGAGCCTTTGTTTTGGCAGCTATTCTGTTTCCCTCTCCGGCAAGGGGCCTGCTCTCAATTGCATCAGGGGCTTAACCAGCTGGGTCCTTCTCCGTCCATGCCCACTGGTAGAGCTGCCCAGGCCTGTGCCCCAAAGGCTCTGACCTGGCTGATGGCCCAGGAAGGAGAGCCCTACGTCCTGGGCCCGGTTGCTCTCCCCTAGGAAACCTCCCCCAGTCTTGATTGTGTCTGCTTGTATTTTATGGTCACAAAAGCAATGCTTGTTTGCTGTAGAAAATGCATAATGTATGGAAAAGTCTGGAGATGAAATTTTCCAATCGAGGTAATCACTGGGAAATTCTGGCATATTTTGTCTAGCATCTGCCCTGTGTTTCACAGATTTGTACATGTAGTTTTGCATTTCAGAGTTGAAAATCCAACATTAGATATCAAAAGAATTTTGTTGCATTCTTAAAGCTTCTCCTTGAGCCGCCTTGGACTTCGCTGGGTTGCCCCCTCTGCTGGGACGGGCCCTAGGCAGTTTCCAGTTGCTCGTGTCTTCAGTACAGTGGCACGGCAGTAACACCTGGCTGCGGGACATCTGTGTCCGAACCTCCATATCCTCCCCTTTAAGTGGCCTGCCCCTCAAATGCCTGGGAAACTGAGTCTCCCAGTTCCAGGGTAGTGGTTGGCTGGGCTGACAAGGAGCCCTTGCCAGGATGGCGTGTGGGCAGGATGGACACTGGCTCTCAGGAAGCCAAGAGGGTGAGTGACAAGGGTGGTGGCCAGGAGGGTCAGACCCCTGGGGCCTGGAGCAGGGTCCAGCGGGTGCTGAGGTGGGAGCCTGGTGGCCCGTATGGCTGGGGGAGAAGTGAGGGCCACACTGGCGTCGAGACTCTTTGGGCCTCTTTGGGCCGGGTGTGGGCTGTAGGAATCTGAGGGCATAGGCTCTTTCATGGGCAGGTGGGACTTCCCGGGGGAAGGCATCTGTGGGAGGTCACTCAGGTCATGACCCTGGTCAGTACCCAAGGAGACAGGCATGGCGTGGGGTCAGGTGTGCACGCGGTCCTGTTGGGCCTGAGTTTCACCCTCCTCGCCCTAGAAGCTTCATCTTGCCCCAGGCCCCCATGTGCTGGGACCTCAAGCCAGGGGGCCTGGAGCTGGGGAGGGAGGGGAGCGGGCTGTGGTGCTGGCCCCTCAGGCCACCATGACCCAGGTCGGGTGAGCCCCTCGCACTTGGGTGTGTCCCAGTGGCTGTGGTCACAGCGCTCCTGTGGTGCTCCATTTCCCGAGGAGGAAACGAGGCTCCTGAATGGGGACCTGGGGATGCCAGAGCCAGGAGCCAGCCCAGGTCAGGAGTGACACCCATTTTGCAGAAGGGGGAGACCAGCCACTGAGCTCCAGGGTGGGGGCCCACCTTGTCCCCTTCTTCTGACCTGACGCCTGCCTCTTGGACCTGACCTGAGTTCGGTCGTCCCCCTGCTTGATGCCTGATCCTAGGGGAGGAGAGGGGCAGCACCCGGGCCCTGGTGTTGCTTGGGTTCTGTGCGTGCACCTGGCAGTTGGCCTGTGTTGTGTTTTCTCTGCGTGTGTGTCAGAGACCATGTGGGTCTTTTTTTTTTTTTTTTTTTTTTTTTGAGATGGAGTCTCGCTCTGTCACCCAGGCTGGAGTGCAGTGGCCAGATCTCAGCTCACTGCAAGCTCCGCCTCCCGGGTTGACGCCATTCTCCTGCCTCAGCCTCCTGAGTAGCTGGGACTACAGGCGCCCGTCACATCGCCCGGCTAGTTTTTTTTTTTTTTTTTTTTTTTTTTTAGTAGAGACGGGGTTTCACGGTGTTAGCCAGGATGGTCTCGATCTCCTGACCTCATGATCCGCCCGTCTCGGCCTCCCAAAGTGCTGGGATTACAGGCTTGAGCCACCGCGCCGGCACCATGTGGGTCTTATGTCAGTGTCTGTGCCTCTGTCCCCTCCTCCTGGGCTCTGGCTGTGTTCCCCTAACCCCCAGGGGACCTCCAGGGCCTGCTGGTGGGGTCTCAGGTGTGTAGCAGGGTGGCCTGTGATAGCAGTGTCATTCGCCTAATGAGCTTTTTCCACTGGTGGCTGCCTTGCTCTGTTTTTCTAACAGAAACATTTGGTCACTGTGGCTGCCTACTGCCACCCGACTCAGCTCCAAGAGTGGCAGGCAGCCGTTTGCCTAGGGAGGCTGGCCTGGGTCCAGCTGCACCCCTGGGCCTCACCGCGTGAGGTTGGGACGGCCACTGGCGGGGTGCTCTTGGAGGATGCTCACGCCTCCCTCCTGCTGGTGCTGGGTCCAGGCTGAGCCTTGGGGCTGGGTCCCCACCTGCCTTTGGGAGGCTGGGAGGCCTAGAGAAGCCTTAGGCCATGCCTCAAGGCCCAGCCAACCTGCCACGTCCCTCCGCCCCGCCTGCCCCACTGTTGGCAGGTCCCCGCGTCTAAAAATAGTTCTGGAGGCGACTCAAGTCTGGAGCGCGTGGAGGGAGATGAGTCTGGAGAGGCAGCCGCCAAATCCACTCTCAGACGCACTGGAGGGGGGTGGCCCCGCAGAGGCCCCCAGCCTGTGGGGCTCTGCTACCAGACGCGCTGGAGACCCAGTGGGCCCAGCTCTGCTGCGCTGCGGGGGCCTCTACCAGGCCTGGGGCTGCTGGGGGGCGCTGGGCGCCTCTGCCGCCCCCATGCCCTGCACCGCCTCACAGCACCCTCAGTGAGCAGGGCTGGCTGCCTGCCTGCATTGGGAGGGCCTCTCGGGGTTCAGGGGCACTGGGCCCGAGGGAGAGGCTGCTTTGGCGCTGCTGCCCTGGGGGATGTGCAGGGAGGCCCTGAGTCAACCCTGTCCCAGACATCCCCTTTGATGAGGGAACAAAAGGTCTTTCAGTGGAGAGAGCTGAACAGGGAGCCTAGTGGTGGAGGCGTGTGGGCGCAGTGTGCCAGGGGCTGGAGAATCCCACCAGGGAGGCCTTGTCCTCCCCAAGGCAGGGAGGCCTTTGGGGAACCAGGCTGCCTGGCATGGCCCCTACCCCCTTCAGGCCATTGCTGGTGAGGGGCAGCATGGCCCTGGGCAAGCCCTTGTGCTGCCTGCCTTGGCCACCCTGGGCTCTGGACCAGGGTAAGAGAACCTGGGGAGGGAAGGGCTGGCCCTGGACCTGCGTCCCCCACTAAGCCTCATCCTTTCAGGTCGCTGGGGATCTTACCTGCTGCAGGCAGCTCCCCCGGGGCAGGCGCGGCAAGGCGGGGCAGCCTTGGTTCCAGCTGCTGTGCCCCCCAGCACACGCTCAACTTGCCCCTCTGCTCCTGTCCTCCAGAGTCTCCCCATGCTGTGCTGTGGGGCAGGGGGTGCTAGGCTCTGTCTGGTCCTGGGCTGGACGCAGTCCCCTGCTGGGCCGATCCTTCTGAGGAGGCTACAGCTAGGTGGTGTGGGCAGCAGGCTCCGAGGCCTCCGATGTGACCTCTCGTCCTGCGGGGCTGGGCGCCCCAGTCATGGGGGGTTCCTTGCCTGTGGGTAGTGCCCTCCAGAGCCAGGGCCCCAGCCCCTCACCCCACCGGTGTCCCCCACCGTCATCAGCTCACACCCATACTCGTCTGTGGAGCCTTCCGGGTCAGCAGACTGTAGAGATGGTGGTGTCCTGGCCCAGGACCGGGCAGCTCTGAATAAAACCTGGGGTTCTTGCTATACCCAGCACTGCGTTCCGCTGGAGGAAGGTCAGAGGGTGCAGAGGGGCTTAGAACTGGCATCCCTTCCACCTGGTGTGCCCTGCCCACCTCCCAAAAGGATGTGGCTCCCAGGTGTGAGTGGAGCCTCCCTGAGGGCCGGTTCGAGGGCAGCAGTGAAGTCAGCTCTCTGCCCCCAGGTGGTGGTGCCCACCCGCGTGGGGCAGGGCTATGTATATGAGGCCGCCCAGCCGGAGCAGGACGAGTACGACATCCCGCGACACCTGCTGGTCCCGGGGTCACAGGACATCTATGATGTGCCCCCGGTTCGGGGGCTGCTTCCCAGCCAGTATGGCCAGGAGGTAGGTGTGGGGTGTGCAGCAGGGGGAGGGCAGGGCGGCGAGTCTGTGCCTCTGCTTGACCCTGGGCAAGGAGCTGCATCTTCTCAGCCCTGGCCAGGCCTGGGGGTGGTGCTGCAGGGTTTCTGCCTTTCCCATTCCCCCCGCGCCATTAACCCTGCACTGTTTCTGCCCCCAGGTGTATGACACGCCCCCCATGGCTGTCAAGGGTCCCAATGGCCGAGACCCGTTGCTGGAGGTGTATGACGTGCCCCCCAGCGTGGAGAAGGGCCTGCCACTGTCCAGCCACCACGCGGTGAGCAAATGCCAGGGCCAGGCTGAGACTGTGGGGTGTCTGGGTGTGTGCACTGGGGTGCTGACCAGTGTCTTCGGGGCTCGGGGTGGCAGCAGGAAGAGACTGGCTCCAGACCCGGGTTCTGCTCCTCACTGGATCGTTGACAAAAGAGGAAACCTAGCTCTCTTCTGAGCCTCAGCTTCTTCGTCTGTAGAACCGCCTGTGGCAAGGCCTTCCCCATGAGCTCCTGAGAGGGTATCTGCAAGGTGACCACAGGGTGTGTCATGTCACCTGAGATACTTCCAAGAGTGAAGGGGGGACTAGTAATTATGTGGGAGCATCAGGGACAAACCAGGACTGTCCGGGGCAAACCAGAATTTGGTCCCCTGATAATATTTGCAGAGCTCAGTCACACACCTGCTGCAGAGTGGAAAGTTCACACGTGGTGGTGGTGATGAAATCATGATATGATGGTGGTGGCAGTGGCAGTATGAGAGTTAACCTTTCAGTGAGTCTGAGGTGACACAATTATGTGAATTAACACGTGGAATTCCTTGAGAGGAAGCTCTCCCACCTTCAGGTACAGGGGTGGTCACCTGGCTCTAGAGCCGGCTCGTCCCAGAGCTGTCATGGATGGGAATCGTGAAGGATGTGTATGCCGGGGCTGCGTGTGTGCCTGTGTGTGTGTACATTTGTGTGGCTGGATACTGCCCCCAGCCTCGGGTGGGCAGATGGACGGATGGACAGCCTTGACTGCTGCTTGTTCCCCAGGTCTATGACGTTCCTCCATCGGTGAGCAAGGATGTGCCTGATGGCCCGCTGCTCCGTGAGGAGACCTACGATGTGCCCCCCGCCTTCGCCAAGGCCAAGCCCTTTGACCCGGCCCGCACCCCACTGGTGCTGGCTGTGCCCCCTCCAGACTCCCCGCCAGCCGAGGACGTGTATGACGTGCCGCCCCCGGCTCCTGACCTCTACGACGTGCCCCCTGGCTTGCGGCGGCCTGGCCCGGGCACCCTGTATGATGTGCCCCGTGAACGGGTGCTTCCTCCTGAGGTGGCTGATGGTGGCGCGGTTGACAACGGTGTCTATGCGGTGCCTCCCCCAGCTGAACGTGAAGCCCCGGCGGATGGCAAGCGCCTTTCGGCCTCCAGCACTGGCAGCACACGTAGCAGCCAGTCCGCATCCTCCTTGGAGGTGGCGGGGCCGGGCCGGGAACCCCTGGAGCTGGAAGTCGCCGTGGAGGCCCTGGCACGGCTGCAGCAGGGTGTGAGCACCACCGTTGCCCACCTTCTGGACCTGGCAGGCAGCGCCGGTGGGACTGGGAGCTGGCGTAACCCCTCTGAGCCACAGGAGCCGCTGGTGCAGGACCTGCAGGCTGCTGTGGCTGCCGTCCAGAGTGCCGTCCACGAGCTGCTGGAGTTTGCCCGCAGCGCTGTGGGCAATGCTGCCCACACATCTGACCGTGCCCTGCATGCCAAGCTTAGCCGGCAACTGCAGAAGATGGAGGACGTGCACCAGACGCTGGTGGCACACGGTCAGGCTCTCGACGCTGGCCGGGGAGGCTCTGGAGCCACCCCTGAGGACCTGGACCGGCTGGTGGCGTGCTCGCGGGCTGTGCCCGAGGACGCCAAGCAGCTGGCCTCCTTCCTGCACGGCAATGCCTCGCTGCTCTTCAGACGGACCAAGGCCCCTGCTCCAGGGCCCGAGGGGGGTGGCGCCCTGTACCCCAACCCCACTGACAAGACCAGCAGCATCCAGTCACGGCCCCTGCCCTCACCCCCTAAGTTCACCTCCCAGGACTCGCCGGATGGGCAGTACGAGAACAGCGAGGGGGGCTGGATGGAGGACTATGACTACGTCCACCTGCAGGTGGGTGCCGCCTGCCCAGTCCCGGCTCCTCTTCTGCCACACGGGGCTCCGGTGCTTAGGGGGAGATTTGTTCCCAGCTGGGCCTGGTCCCTGGCAAGGCCCTGTACCCTCCTGTCATTCTGACCTTCCTCACCACACATTGGCCCCATGTGCTAGCATGGCTGTGTCATCGAGTCCTTCGTTGAGTCCCTCGGGCTGGTGTCTCCGGTGACCAGCAGCAGTGACTGTTGTGTGTTGGGAGACAGATCTGCAGAAATGTGTACGCAGAGAAAGATCCTCTGAGGGTGGGGGAGCAGCAGGAGGTGGTAGGAGGTGGCTGGGACTGCTCCTCCCAGGCCAGGCCCTGGAGCAGAGGCCTGGGTGCCAGCCGGGTGGGAGTCCCGGTGAGGAACATTCCAGGCTGAGCTGGGCCAGAGAGGCATCCAGGAGCAGGGAACAGGTGGCCAGGCCTTTAGGCCAACAGGGAGAGATTGGGTTTGATTCCTGGTGTGGGAGCCTAGGCGGGCAGGGTGGAGCTTGTGGCCTTTCTGCAGGTGGCCAGCCCTATGCCCAGTCTCTTCCTGGACTGGCAGGCGGTGAAAGGGGTGGCCAGGGCTGCTTCCTAGGAAGCCACCGTATCTGTCCCTGCATGTGCCAGCCTGTGTATGTGTATGTGTGTGTGGGGCTGTGTCCCCTCATGGGCCAGCCTGAGGGGGGGTGTGTGTTTGTCCCCACGTGTCAGCCTGGGGGATGTGTGTCTGTGTCTGCCCCTGCCCCTGCATGTGCCAGCCTGTTTCGTGTGTCTGTGTGCGTGCGTGCGTGCGTGTGCATGCGCGCGCAGCACCACCTGGTGGCCACTCAGCTCACTGCGCCCCCCACGGGGCTGGCCTGCTCTTCTGGCTCAGAAGAGAACTGGCCTCAGTGCAGCCCCTGTCTCTCCCCTCCAGGGGAAGGAGGAGTTTGAAAAGACCCAGAAGGAGCTGCTGGAAAAGGGCAGCATCACGCGGCAGGGCAAGAGCCAGCTGGAGCTGCAGCAGGTGAGGCCCTGGAGCAGAGCAAGGCCCTGCCTTGCCCACTGACCCCCTGAGCCCTCAGCTCTTGCCCCGCAGGGCCGACCCCGGGTCCCCAACTTCTCCCCACACATTGTCTGGTAGCTCTCAGAGCTGGGCCCGGCCCACCACCCCGCTGCCTCCTGACCATCTTCATCTTTTCATTTGGTTTATTTTAAAGTTGTCAAGAGTAATTGTTGGAGACGTTTAGGGAGTTAGAGAGTGGGGTGAGAGCAGAAAATAGACCCTCACAGCTGCCGTAGGCTCGGCACGGGCTGCTTCTGCCTTGCTCCCTCCTCCAAGCTGCTCCCTGCATGTCCGGGATGGTGTCCTGTGGGCATCCGACTCTTCTGTCCCAGCATCTGCCGTGGCGTTAAGCATTCTTTGTGGATTCCTTCAAAGGCCACATAGCATCTATTGAATGTTTGTATTGTACCCACACTTCCTTAGTAGTATTTTTTTTTTTTTTTGAGACAGAGTCTTGTTCTGTCACACAGGCTAGAGTACAGTGGTGCAATCTCGACTCACTGCAGCTTCAACCTTCTGGGCTCACGTGATTCTCCTGCCTCAGCCTCCCCAGTAGTTGGGATTACAGGCGCCTGCCACCATACCTCGCTGGTTTTTGTATTTTTTGTAGAGACAAGGTTTCACCATGTTGCTCAGGCTGGTCTCAAACTCCTGGGCTCAAATGATCCACCTGCCTTGGCCTCCCAAAGTGCTAGGATTACAGTGTGAGCCACCACATCTGGCCGCTTATTATAAATACACTGCTATGTTTATATGCTGACATATTAATAGACTTTTCTTCATATTTTGAATCATTTCCTGAGGGTAGGAAAGAGGTATGTAAAAAAATATTAAGGGAGCTTTATTCTGATGATGAAGATAATTTTAAAAGTGAAAATACAGGATAGTACAAAGTGAACATAAAAATATCACCCGTCAAAGCTCCCTCGCCCACCTTCTGGGCGTCAAGGAGGTGGCAGAGGTGGGGGCCTGAGACCCACGACGCACAGCGGCAAGGCTGCAGCTGTCTCCTGAGAGCTTGGTGAGGATCAGTGAAGAGTGGAAGATGCCCGGGGAGTACCTGGCACATAGAGACACTCAGGAGAGGCTAGACATTGACATCTCAGAACGGTGGCCGGGTGGGAGGGGTGAGGGCTGAGAAATCACCTGTTGGATACAGTGTACCCATATAACAAAACCGTACCTGTACCCCCTGTTAAATCTATTACAACACCCAAGAAAAGAATAAATGTCACACCTGTAATCTTAACACTTTGGGAGGCTGAGGCAGGAGGATCACTTGAGGCCAAGGGTTTGAGACCAGCCGGGCCACATAGTGAGACCCAAGTCTCTATATATTAATAAAAATTAATGGCTCACAACTGTAATTCTAGCACTTTGGGAGGCCAAGGCGGGCAGATCACTTGAGGTCAGGAGTTTGAGACCAGCCTGGCCAACATGGTGGAACCCCATCTCTACTAAAAATACAAAAATTAGCTGGGTGTGGTGGCATGCGCCTGTAGTCCCAACTACTTGTGAAGCTGAGGCGATAGAATCATTTGAACCCAGGAGGTGGAGCTTGCAGTGAGCCAAGATCGCGCCACTGGACTCCAGCCTGGGCGACGGGTGAGACTTTGTCTCAAAATAAATAAATAAATAATAATTGTTTTAAAAACCTGAATGTTGAGGCGGGCGGATCACCTAAGGTCAGGAGTTCGAGACCAGCCTGACCAACATGGAGAAACCCCATCTCTACTAAAAAATACAAAAAAATTAGCCGGGCATAGTGGCACATGCCTGTAATCCCAGCTACTTGGGAGGCTGAGGCAGAAGAATTGCTTGAACCCAGGAGGCAGAGGTTGCAGTGAGCCGAGATTACACCACTGCACTCTAGCCTGGGCAACGAGTGAAACTCCATCTCAAAAAAAAAAAAACCTCCTGAAATATCAACAATATATATGTCTATATCTCCGTCTGTAGAGAGAGAACTCTGGGATCGCTGTGTTTTCAGAAGTGGTCATGTGCTGTATCCTTCCTGTGTGTGCCTCCAGCACTGCACCAGTTCCCTGCTGTTGGACACTTAGGCTGTTCCCAGAGTTTTACTTTTGTGAACAATGCTGTGATGAATACAAGTCTTTGCACTTATCTGATCAATCACTTAGATAACTTGCTAGGAGCTGGATTAAAGGCCAAGAATATATGTGAAAAACTCTAAAGATGTAGAATCCCAAAGCCAAGGACATAAAGTCCATGTTAAATGCAAGCCCATGGAGAGTTACTCATGAGAACATCTATTGCCCCATTTTTGTATCAGTGAAGAATCTGAAATCTCCACCCGCAAAGTGTCTAATAGGAGAGTATTAGTTTAATAAAGTATGGACATTTGTGCAGTAGGATATTATATAACTATTAAGAGTTGTCAAAGAATAAAAAGGGCTGGGCGCAGTGACTCACGCCTGTAATCCCAGCACTTTGGGAGGCAGAGGTGGGAGAATCATCTGTGGTCAGGAGTTTGAGACCAGCCTGGCCAACATGGTGAAAGCCCGTCTTTACCACAAATACAAAAGTTAGCTGGAGGTGGTGGCACAGGCCTGTAATCCCAGCTGAGGCAGGAGAATCGCTTGAAACTAGGAGGCAGAGGTTGCAGTGAGCTGAGATCGTGCCACTTCACTTCAGCCTGGGTGACGGAGCAGTACTCCCTCTTTATAAAAATAAAAATAGTTTTGAAAAAAAAAGACCCACAGAGCTTGTTGCCTGTGCTCTGTAGGCCTCACTGCAGCCTCGACTTCCCAGACTCAAGTGATTCACCTGCCTCAGCCTCCCAAAGTGCTGAGATCACAGGCATGGGCCACCTCACCCTGCCTCACCAGAGCTTTTCAAAGAAAAAAAGTCGAGTATGTATCTCACTGGCTAAGAGAACGGAGAGATGAAGGATTTCACCAAATAGCTGCCTAAGAGGGACAGTGCCAGGTTCTGAGTGTTAGGAGGGGGAGGTTTACTATTGGTTTTGCTCATTGTGGCTTGGAGCTTTGCGCCTAGGGTGGGACAGAGCTTACCTGTCCTGAGTCTGGGTGTGGCTGATAATTTCCAGGGCCATAGCGGCTTAGTGAGGACACGTCGTCCCCTTCAGCTGACTCCCAGGCACAGGAGTGGGAATGTTAACTTTGGTGTGTGGTTCTGGAAGGTGATGGTAGCAGAGGTTCTATTTAGGGGCGTTGGATTACAGGTGATGTCTTCCTTTTTTCTGTTTGATATATTTGAATCTTTTTATAATGTGTATGTTACTTTTGAACTAAGGAGAAAATTTTTTTAACTTTCTGTTTTGAAATATTTATAGATTCACAGGAAGTTGCAAAGATAGGGTCGAGGGATCCCCAGTGCCCTTCAGCCAGTTTCCCCAGTGCCACGTCTCAAGTCACATGGGACAGTACCCAAGCCAGGACGGTGACCCCCCCCCGACCCCAGGCAGCCACTTTTCTGTTGTCCATCTTGTCATTTCAAAACTGTTCAGGGCACAGAGTCTGATCTTTGGAGATTGGTGGAAAGGTAACTGAACAACCTCCAGAAGACTGGCCATGGGCCTGGGTCCCGTCCCCGGGAGAGGAGACTGCGTTTCCCCACAGTCCCGTGCGCTCTGAGTAGCAGACCTTTTAGAGAAGCCCAGCCCAGGGTGCCCAGGTCTTGGCCTGTGGTTCTGACTCGCCCGAGAGCCTAACCCTGCTCCTGCTTCCCTCCCGCCCCAGCTGAAGCAATTTGAACGACTGGAACAGGAGGTGTCGCGGCCCATAGACCACGACTTGGCCAACTGGACACCAGCCCAACCCCTGGCCCCGGGGCGGACAGGCGGCCTGGGACCCTCGGACCGGCAGCTGCTGCTCTTCTACCTGGAGCAGTGTGAGGCCAACTTGACCACACTGACCAATGCCGTGGACGCCTTCTTCACCGCCGTGGCCACCAACCAGCCACCCAAGATCTTTGTGGCGCACAGCAAATTCGTCATCCTTAGCGCTCACAAGCTGGTGTTCATTGGGGACACACTTTCACGGCAGGCCAAGGCTGCTGACGTGCGCAGCCAGGTGACCCACTACAGCAACCTGCTGTGCGACCTCCTGCGTGGCATCGTGGCCACCACCAAGGCCGCCGCCTTGCAGTACCCATCACCTTCGGCTGCCCAGGACATGGTGGAGAGGGTCAAGGAGCTGGGCCACAGCACCCAGCAGTTCCGCCGTGTTCTAGGCCAGCTGGCAGCCGCCTGAGGGCTGTGACCCCAGGAGGGAGGCAGGGGAGGGGCATGGTGGTCCCAGCTCCCTGGCTCCCATCTCAAGAGTCGCTGCGCCACAGGCTTAGAGACAGGACCCCAGCTCTGCCTTGGGCCTGGTGCCCTGGATGCCCAGGAATCTGTATATATTTATGACTGGGCAGGGTGTGGGGCCGTGCCTCCCCAGGAGCCGAAGCCCAGGGGTCGGCCAGTGGCCTTCCCCAGCATGCACCACGGGCCCGGGGCGGGTCACCAGGCAGGGTCTGGAGTGTGAGGGCCCCGCAGCCTCCAGGACCTCTTGCTGCCCCGAGGTCTGAGCCTGGCCCCGCGAGGGTGCCGTGTCCCCTGACAGGGCCAGTGCAGTTTGGTGTGTCCTCCGCCTTACCAGGAGAAGACCCTGAAGAACTAGAACTAGTTTTCATTATTGGTTTTCCAATCATTTGACTAATAGTCCATTTAAATAAAGTTTTTAAAATGAAGAGCAGCTGCCTGAGGGTGCCAGATGAGAGCACCCCGGGGCAGGTGACGTTTCCAGGGAAGGCACCCGGGGGCAAGTGCCATGCATGGCATCTCCCAGGAGGGTGGAGGAGTGGGTCTCTCCAGAAAAAAACCAAGGGACACTGAGGCTGGGTGCCTCCTGCAGGTGGGGTGAGGCCCTGGGAGCCAGGGCAGAGCCTGGGCCCAAGAGAGGACTTGGGGTCAGTGTCGGAGCTGCAAGGTCTGGGGCCCAGAAGGCACAGCCTGGGCGTGGCCCCCTCGAGCCCTAGGGAGCTGCCACAGCAGCGAGCACCTGCCCATGCCCACAACTGGCGTCTGGAGCGAGGGCAGATCGGGGCAGGAGCAGCTGCAGGAGGGGACAGGTTCCTGTGAGCCGAGGACACCATCAGGGGCTGCATCTAGAACTCTGCTTAAAAGAATCTCATCCCAGCCTGTGGAACTCCCGAAGCACACGCGGAATTACACGTGGATCTGGCTTCCAAGCTGGGAGGGAGGGGCCTGGAGAAGACCTTTGCCCTGGGCAAGTGTGTGCCCCCCGTGGCTCCCCCACCCAGCAGCCCAGATGGAAGGTCCAGGGTGCCCAGAACCCCTGGTGCTCCTCCCAGCCCTGACCATTGTGCATGTCAGCATGCGCCATGGTTTCCCCATCTGTATGAAGAAGGGGGTAGTACTGGGTGATCCTCAAGCCCTCCTGATCTTACCTCTACAGAGGGGTCCCCATGACAGCATCTGTCCCCTCAGCCACGTCATGCTGGGCCTACCCTCCTTGGTGAGGACACAGAAGTAAAGGTGTATGCAGTTGCTCTCAGTGGCTTTGTGTTTTACACAGATGTGGCGTAGGGAGGGTCTCAGCCTCCACAGCTTCCCAGGCATGAACTTCATGATGTGGGCATGCACGTCCGGTGAGAACGGGAGGTGCTGGTGCTGCTCCAGGATACAATGCCCTCCAGGGTCCATCCTGGCAGGCAAGGGCTGCCGGAGTTGCCCTGCAGGAGGGAGAGGATGTGTCGCCAGGCCTGAACTGGGTGCCAGGGCCTGGGAGACGCTGACCTGGCGGAGTCCAGGGAGGGATGCAGAGAAATGGCAAGCATGGGTGCAGGGGGTGTGCCAGGGCCCTGAGGCCTGGGTTCACGTGGCAGCCCCAGCTCTGCCATGCACACTGCTGGAGGGAGCTGGGGCAAGTGGCTTTCATTCCTGCCGGGCGCCATTCATCCTGTGAGCTGACCTTCCAGCTCGGGGCTGGAGAGAGGAGGAAGTCCCCGGGCAGCCTCACCTGCCTGGTTCAGGAAGCCGTGAGTCTGAGGCCTGGCCCTTGTAAGGCCTGGGAAGGAGGCAGAGAGGAGTGGGGAGCCCAGACCTCCATCAGGACTGGAGAGTCCTGGAGTACACTGAGAAAGGAACAGGAATGGGACTGGACAGGTGAGTCTTTGGAGACTGATGGAGAACAGCCCGTGGCATGTGATTTTTAATGATTATCTTTCCATGTTTTTCTACAATGAGCAAAACTTTATCATTGAAGACACCTGTCAGGATGCTTGCAGACGCTTTAACACTTGGGAAGGAAAAGACAGCTGGGAGAGGCAGGTGCCCATGGGCACTGGCAGCCAAGGGTGCAGGGTAAGGCCCAGGCCAGCTGAGTAGGGGCCCCTGTATCCACTTACCACCTCTCCCAGAGGCTGGTTTGTCCCATGGTGGCGTCACGAGCCACCTCTGCCTGCCTGTGTGGCCTTGCGTTAGCCATCCTTAGCACCTGGAAGGCCTCTGGGTGAGAGCCAAGGTCAGATGCCCCGGCCACCACACGGTGGCTCTTCTGGAGAGAGGGTGGCAGACGGGGCTTGCGCTCGTGAGGGTGAGCCCCGCTTGGCCACTAAACCTCATGGTGATCTCAGGACATCCCTTTCTCACTTGGGTCTCAGTTTCCCCACCTGCACAGTGAGGGCACAGGACCTCCCAGATTTGCCCAAGCTGTGATCCGGGTGGCCTGAGGATGTGCAAAGGTGGAGGTGGGGTGCACGGCCCAGGGTGGGCGTCTCCTGCAGGCTCTGCCTGTGGCCAGGGAATGGGGGTGCTGGTTCCCCAGCCTGCAGTTCATTTCCGACCCTTTTCCTGCTGGTTGCAGGGTGTAGTTGGGGTTGGGAAGAGGGGGTGAGTGCCATTCCCTGACACCTGGTGGGTCCCAACTCCTCAAGCTCAAGCCTCACCTGACCCCTAGTGGGCAGCGGTGACCACCCAGCCCCCGCAGAAGTGGAAGCCAGTTTTGCACTGGGAGGATAGGACTGGCAACTCCCACAAGGGCAGGAGGGACCTGAGGGGCGAGGGCTGTGTAATCCTAGCACTTTGAGAGGCTGAGGCGGGAGGATCACTTGAGGCCAAGAGTTCAAGACCAGTCAGGCCACATAGTGAGACTCAAGTCTCTATGTATATATTAATAAAAATTGTTTTAAACTTCCCCCCACCTCTAGTTTGGCCACCACCCAGGGTACGCCCCACTGCATGGGCAGGACCCCACTCTGATCCGCAGGGACACCTGCCAGGCCCAGGAGCTGGGGATGGCATCCTCCCCATTGACGTCCTGGGTAGGACACTGAGTCAGGGTGGATGGTGGGGACCCTGCAGCCTGGGGTTGGGGCAGGGCAGCCGGCAGTTGATGGTGTCCTTAGGTGCCACTGCAGTGCCCTCAACCCCCTCCCCTGATCGCTGTGCACCCAAGGGAGTGTCCGTCCCTCTCCAAGCCCCGGGTGCTGTGACGTGATGGCTGGATCTCCCTGGGGCCTGAGTCAGTGACTGGGGTGGATTGGGATGTGGGGCCTGGGGACACACAAACCCAGGAGGCCGCCCAAGTGCAGAGGGTGCAGAGGGTGCAGGGGCTGGGGGTGGGGGGTGAGCAAGAGGTGGGATGCAGGAAACCCTCGGGAGGCAGAATCTGCAGGGTGTGGGGGCTAAGGAAGGGAGGAGACAGATGCCCCAAGCATGGCTGAGGGAGCGGGGGTAGTGGCCAGAGGGGTGGGAGCCAGCTGGCAGAGTGTGAGGAGGAAGGGGAGGAGGATCTGGCCATGGAGGATGTGGTGCCCCCGTGTAACATGGCACAGTGCGATTTTTTGCTTCTGGGCATTTGGGGCTGGGGATGGGCGTGTTTGACCTGGGGCTCCCAGCCTGCCTGAGCCTCAAACTTTCAAGAATCACTGCAGAGACAGGGAAGCCCAGCGATCCAGAGAAAGGCCATGGGGTGTCAGAGGGTCCCCATCCTGTCCCCTGAGCCCACCAATCATGGCCCACCTCGCCACCACCCCCCTCCTCAGCAGTCCTTGCGTTGATAACGCTCCTGGCTCCAGCGTGTCTGGCAGCCCTAGGAGTGGCCGTGGGAAGATTCCTTGGAACGGCAGGTGTGTGGGGCCAGAGTGAGTTCGTCCCCCTTACTGCCCACGCCCCCTTGCAGGGCCCTGAGCAAGGGAGCAAGCGTGGGTGGCGAGAACCCTGCCACCGGGGGGCAGGTGCTGAGGATGGCGGCCAAGGTCCTCCCGGTCCCCACCAGCCACATCCCCCCTCTGTCTCTGCACCCCTTTTTATCTGCCTGTGTGTTTCTGGCCACTCTTCGGGAAGCAGGAGCCTGAGTGGTGGGAAAGGCGACTAGGGAAGGGTCCTCCCAGACGCCGCCCATGCCTGGCCTAGCCCAGCCCAGTGGGGGCCCAAGTTCTGGAGTGGAGTGAGGCTTTGGAGGCCCCAAAACAGGAGACGGACAGCACCGACGTGTGCTCCATGGGTTTATTGAAGTTCTGTGGGGAGCAAGGTCTGAGGGAGCCACGGGCTCACTTGGCAGCCAGGATCGCCTGCACCCAGGGTATGAGCTTGGTAACATGGGTGTACACACCAGGGCTGGAGGTGGAGCAGGTGCCACTGCCCCAGGACACAATGCCCACGAGGGTCCAGGCTCTGTCCTTCTGGCAGACCAGGGGGCCGCCTGAGTCACCCTTTGGGAGAGGGAGAAGGGGACTTGGATCTGGCAGCCCGGACAGACTGGTCCCAGGGGCCACTGGACATAGTTCCCAGAGTGCAGGCCAGGACCCTACACACAGCAGCGGCTCAGCATGTGCGTTGCATGGGTCACGAAAGACTCCAGCCGCTGCTTGTGTGGTTCATGCCCCTGGAAGCCTGAGCCACCCCGGAATGGGGCCCTTTAATGGAAGCTTAGTAAAGCTGGTTTGACCAATAGGAGGAAGAGCCTGGTGGGGCTTGCCAAGGGGTCCTTGTGAGGGAGGGAGGGCTGCTGGAACCTGCTGGCCTGCTGGGATCCACTGCCCAGGTTGTGCACTGCACAACTCCAAGGGCCATTGGCTCTGACATTGGCCATGGAATTTTGCAACAAGGTGAGTCTGACATCAGGAAGGAGTAAGGTTAGTAGATGAGGGCAGAGGGGTGGGGAACCCGGGCCTCCCCTGCACCCCACTCGCCTGGCCAGGGCCTGGGCAGGGCCAGCCTCACCTTGCAGGAGGAAACACCGCTGGCCCCAGCACAGATCATCTCATCGGTGATCTCGCTGCCCCAGAACTTCTTGCATTCGGCATTGGACAGGAGGGGCAGGGCCGCCTGCTGCAGCTTGTCAGGGATCTTGTTGGCTGCAGGACAGGAGGAGGGTCAGGGCCCCTGGGCTCACCCAGCCCACTTAGGAGGGAGAGACCCGGGCCGACACGCCTGCCCTCCCCTGCACCATCACCACGATGTTGGGTACGGCCCCTGGAGCCTCAGAAGCGCCTGTGGGACAAAGGGGGCCTCGGCCCTGCCCGGGTGGGAGCCCCGCACTGCGACTCCAGGCAGGTCAGCCAGGGCAGGGCTCACCTGGTTGGGCACTGCTCAGAAGCCCCCTGTGGAGGCTCCTCGTGGTCCGACCTAGATTTTATTTGCATTTGGGGAATTTTAAATTCAGAGGATTTTAGATAAAGGGACAGGTAAGAACGTGTTGGAATTTAGAGCCAAACGGTCACGGGGGACTCCACGGCCAGGCAGCCCCGACCCCAGAGGCAGCCCCGCGGCCCCTCACCGTTGTACTTGGTCTTGCCCCAGCCTGTGGTGACGCACACTGTCCCCGCGGGGAAGTCATCGTCGGCGCTGGGCAGGCACACGGCGGACACCGTCTGGGAGAAGACGGCGGGTGTGGCCAACTTCAGCAGGGTGATGTCATTGCGCATGGTGAAAATGCTGAAGCTGGGGTTCCTGAAGACCTGGGGGTGGGGGCCAGAGTGCCGGGGTGAGGCCCTGGGAGGAGGCAGGACCTGCAGGCTTCAAGGACTCCGACTCCTTCCCTAGTGCCCGTTAAGGAGCTGTCCATCCCCAGGGCCGGAATGGGAACCACGAGGCCGACCCGGCCCCACTGGGCACCTGTCCCTGAAGCCGCTAAGGGGTCTCCCCCCATTGCCCGCTGCCCCTGCCTTCTGCTGCACGGGGCCTGGGTACCTCAGCGATCTTCAGGACCTGGATGTTCTCCTCATCAGAGCCCTGGTCAAACTCCCCGACCACGACCACGTCGGAGGTCCTGGGCAGAGCATTGTGGGTGAGCAAAAAGAACATGCCCTGCTCCCCTCCCACCCAACCAGGGCTGGAAGCAGAGCCCGAGGCTGCCCGGTCCTCACCTGACCCCGCAGTGGGCAGCGGTGACCACCCAGCCCTCGCTGATGAGGGAGCCTCCGCAGAAGTGGAAGCCAGTGTTGTCCTGGGAGGAAGATGGGGAGGGTCAGCAACTCCCACCTGGCGGCACCCCCAGCCTGGCCCCTACCCAGGGTGCCCACTGCCTTGCAGAAGCCCCTCACCTGCAGGGACACCTGCCAGGGCCAGGAGCCGGGGACGACGTCCTCCCCATTGACGATCCTGGTCAGTCCGCTGAGCTGGGGGGGGGGATGGCGGGGACCCCGCAGCCTGGGGGCCGGAGTGGGCTGAGGGGTGGGTACCACTCATCTAGGTCTCAGTGCTCCAGCCTCCTCTCACTCCCAACTCTTTTCCAGTCTCTGGGATCTAGGCTGGCTCCCACATCCCCTCCTCTGAGAAGCTGGCCCTGGCTCTCCTCTCCCCAGTGCTGGAATCTCCGGGTACAATTGAGTCCAATGCACTGGACTGTGGGCTGCTGAGGAATGGGGTGTTGACCCCTCCTCAGTTCAGAGAAGTCACACAGGTGGAGCGTGCAGTCCCAGCACTCACGCTGGGAGGCCAGACTCTGTGGATTTGAACCTGGCTCCCTCCCTGCCCAGCCAAGCCACTCAGTGTCCCCATCAGCAAAGTGGGGATCACACAGTTTCTGACCTCACAGAGTTGGAAGAGTGAGCAGGCAGAGCGCCAGCTCTGCGCCTGGCACCCGGGAAGTGCTCAGTAAGCAGGAGTTTAAAAGGGTGAGGCTCACCTGAAAGGTTTGGACTGAACGGTGCCAAGCCCCAGCTGCCCACACGCTCACCACTCAAGCCTGTACTGGGGCCACTGACTGTTGGCAGGTTTCCTGAAGGCCTCAGGGCGGCCCCCCAGACACCCACCTCCTCCCCTGGGAGCCTCAGGTCGGTTGGGGGTGAGGAAGGGGAGCGGGACTCCTCAGTTCCTGAGCTCCGAGGTGGCAGCTGAGCCTGGGAGGGAAGCTATGACCTGGTCCAGGCCTTGCAGTGCCCACAGCAGAGATGGAGCCGGTGACTCGCCCAGGCCCACACTGCGGTGCACAACTAAACTGGGAACTGGGACCCTGCTGCCCCTTGCTGGCCTCGGGGCTGGGAGTGAGTGGAGACAACCCTTCAGCCTCCACAGGGCCCGACACTCACCGAAGGCGGTGCCCAGGAGGGCCCAGCAGGAGAGGATCCAGAGGAAAGCCATGGTGCCACTGGCGGGGGGGTGGGACGCCTGTCTGTGGGTCCCCGTTGTAGCCCTGTGTGCCGGCTGTTATCTGGAGATCTTGGGGTGATAATCCCTTCCCTGGGAGTAGGCAGGATGTGTCAGTGCAGGGCTGGCCAGGGAGCCTGGGATGACAGCAGCTGTGGCCTCAGCTGAGCTGGGCTAACCCAGGTGGCCTTTTACCATGGCCTTTCTCCTCCAGGCCCAGGCTTGGGCAGGGGCCTGCCTCCAGGGACTGAGTCCAGCAGCCCCAGGTTTGAGCCTCAGCTGAGTCTCTTGTGCTCTGCAAATAATTGATCTTTTCATGGTTTGAAAACCCCTGGGCAGGCTGGGTGTGGTGGCTCACGCCTGTAATCCCAGCACTTTCGGAGGCCGAGATGGGCGGATTGTGAGGTCAAGAGATCAAGACCATCCTGGCCAACATGGTGAAACCCCGTCTCTACTAAAAATACAAAAAATTAGCTGGGCATGGTGGTGGGCGCCTGTAGTGTCAGTTACTTGGGAGGCTGAGGCAGGAGAATGGCGTGAACCCGGGAGGCAGAGGTTGCAGTGAGCCGAGATTGCGCCACTGCACTCCAGCCTGGTGACAGAGTGAGACTCCGTCTCAAAAAATAAATAAATAAATAAAATAAAACAGGAAAAAAAATCCTGGGCAATGTGACCAAGTAGAGGAGAGACTAGGGGAGCAGGCCTGTGCCCCGTGGTGTAGCCAGAGGCTGGGATGCAGGCACTCCCCGGGTCCCAGGGGATGGCTAAGGAGGCTCAGTGAAGGCCCAGTTGACATCTGTGTTGGACACTGGGCTGTGTACAGGGGAGGGGTAGCTGCCGGCTGTCCTCGTGCTGGGCCACCCTTGCACACAGGTGCCAGCACACCTGGGCCCTGGAGCCAAGCATGTGGCATCAGAGGGCAAGACTGGGCCTAGGGCCTGATGAGAACTGATGGAGGCTGAACCTCAAGCCAGCACATGGGCAGGGACACCTGGTTCCTGGTGTGGGTGGCAGCACGGGTGGTGGAGCCCTTTCTCAGCAACTGGGAAACTGGGGAGGGAGAAATTTTGGATTGAGGCTGCCAGGTGGAGGGCAAGTTCCCCAAAATGCACAGGAAAAGGGTGCCTCGTGGCTGTTTTTAATTCCACCACACTGATGACTGCAGCATGTGTGTTTACAGCACGGGCTTTGGGGTCAGGCAACTGTGGAGCCGTGGCAACTACTTGCTGTCTCTGATCCTGTATGTAATTAAGGACGTTTAGAGTATGGGTCCCATGACAAAAGAAAGAGCCTTCTTGAGCACGAGGACCAGGCCAAGCACACAATCCATGCTGGTGGGGCCCCTACATTCCTCTTTCTTGAGTGAATCGCCTGTCCAGGCCCTTTGCTCATTCTAGAAGGTTGTCTGGGGACAGAGGGGTGGGCAGGCACCAGCCAGGATGGGGCGTGGCCTGGTCTGGATGAGACACACCCACCTCTGCACACACATGGGCTCCTCCTGCCAGCCAGCGCCCACCCAGCCGCCGGAACAGCTGAACAAAACAAATTCCTGCCTGTAGCAGCTGACTAGGGGAAGAGGCTGGAGAGTTTAGGGAAAAGAGTCAAGTTTTAAAATAAGTAAAATATACACACCAGCAGCTAAGGAGTTTTTATTATTACTGATACTGAGGCCGGGAGGGCCTCACTCTGAAGGCAACATTTAAGCAAACAGCCTAGGAGTTTGTGGGAGCAGCCCAGAGCATCCTTGGAGGACAGGAAACGAACCTGGGGTTGCAGGACCCAAAGAGGCTGCGTCCTAAGGGCAGCGAAGGGCTCAGAAGTCAAGGGGGCAGGTCCAGGAGGGCCCTAGAGAAGATGGTACTAGAGCCTCGGGGGCAGCCCCTAGCTATACGCTGGCCGGGGCAGATGGGGGAAAGGGCGCAGCGGCCGTGCCTCGTCAGCCCTCACCTGGCCTGAGTGACCCGTGGTCCCAGCTATGTGGCCTTGGGAGCTGACGGCTGGCCAGGACCCTGCCTGCCATGTCCCCAACCCCACACAGGCTACAGAGGCTTATGGGAACTGTGCAGCTATAGCAGGGGTGGGGGACAGGCACGCACAGGTGTCCCCACTCCACTGCTCCTGGGGATGGGACCCCCCCAACCCACACTGCCCTCCAGCGCCCCCATGGGATCTGGACCCGAGCAGTGAGGAAGGAGCCCGGGGACACTCAGGACAGATGAGACACACGCGAGCCGGGGCCCAGGTGGGTGGGGGAGGCAGAGCCATGGCCTTGGCCAGAGTGGGAGCAGGAAGGATGAGCTGGGGGTCCCCACGTGCTGCAGCCTCCTGGCCACCTCTTCCTTTACTTATGTTGAAACGCCCCCACTTAAAATGCATATAAAGCCAGGTGCAGTAGCTCATGCCCATAATCCCAGCACTTTGGGAGGCCAAGGCAGGAGGATCACTTGAGCCCAGGAGTTCAAGACCAGCCTGGGCAACATGGTGAGACCCGCCCCCCATCTGTACAAAACATAAATTAGTCAGGTGTGATGGCACATGCATGGAGTCCCAGCTCCAGGCTGGGACTTGGGAAACTGAGGTAGGAGGATCACTTGAGCCTAGGAGGTGGAGGCTGCAGTGAGCAGTGATCATGCCACTGGACTCCAGCCTGGGCGACAGAGTGAAAGCCTGTCTCAAAAAAACAAAAAAAAAAAGCAAGTGGATATAGGTTGATGACTTGTGAGGATCCAGGCACCCCTGTAACCACCACCTGCATCAAGGCAGAGACCATTTCCTTTACAGCCCCTTGGCAGTCAATCCCCCATCTCCAGAAGCAACCACTGTTCTGATTTCCTTCCCCGGAAGGAAGGTTTTGGTTTTGGTTGAGAGAGGCTTGTTCTGATGCCCAGGCTGTAGTGCAGTGGCATGATCACGGCTCACTGCAGCCTCAGCCTCCTCAGCTCAAGCAATCCTCCCACCTCAGCCTCCCAAAGTGCCAGGATTACAGGTGTGAGTCATCGCACCAGGGGATGTTGTTGTTATTGTTAAATTTAAAAAACTGTTAGCAGCAGGTGCAGTGGCTCATGGCTGTAATCCTGGCACTTTGGGAGGCCGAGAGGATCCCTTGAGCTCAGGAGTTCAAGACCAGCCTGGGCAACATAGTGAGACCCTGTCTCTAACAACAACAACAACAAAAGCCAGGCATGGTAGCTGGCACCTGTAATCCCAGGTACTGGGGAGGCTGAAGTAGGAGGATGGCTTGAGCCTGGGAGGTGGAAGTTGCAGTGAGCTGAGATCAGGCCAGTGCACTCCAGCCTGGGCAAGAGAGCCAGACCTTGTCTCAAAAAAAAAAAAAAAAAAAAAACCACTGTAAATTGTGGTAATACACATAACAAAATTGACCATCGCACCCATTTTTTGTTTCTTTGCTTGTTTGTTTGTTTTTGAGACAGAGTCTCACTCTGTCGCCCAAGCTGGAGTGCAGTGGCATGATCTCAGCTCACTGCAAGCTCCGCCTTCTGGGTTCACGCCATTCTCCTGCCTCAGCCTCCTGAGTAGCTGGGACTACAGGCGCCTGCCACCACGCCCGGCTAATTTTTTTGTATTTTTTAGTAGAGATGGGGTTTCACTGTGTTAGCCAGGATGGTCTCGATCTCCTGACCTCGTGATCTGCCCGCCTCGGCCTCTCAAAGTGCTGGGATTACAGGCGTGAGCCACCGCGCCCGGCCAGCACCCATTTTTAAGTGTACCATTCAGTGCTAAGTACAACCACAGCACTGTGCGGCCACTCGTCACGCGGAACTGAAACTGAATCTTGCCCATCTATTCGTTTTCAGGTTCTGGAGTTTCCTGTGAACAGAACCCAGATGTTTCTGGAAGTCCAGCTGCTTTCGCTCAGCATCTTGTCTTTGGAGTTCACCCACGCTGTTGCAGAGAGCAGCAGCCTCTTCCTTTTTTTTTTTTTTTTTTTTTTTTTGAGACAGAGTCTCGCTCTGTCGCCCAGGCTGGAGTGCAGTGGCCGGATCTCAGCTCACTGCAAGCTTCGCCTCCCGGGTTTACGCCATTCTCCTGCCTCAGCCTCCCGAGTAGCTGGGACTACAGGCGCCCGCCATCTCGCCCGGCTAGTTTTTTTTTGTATTTTTTTTAGTAGAGACGGGGTTTCACTATGTTAGCCAGGATGGTCTCGATCTCCTGACTTCGTGATCCGCCCGTCTCGGCCTCCCAAAGTGCTGGGATTACAGGCTTGAGCCACCGCGCCCGGCCGCCTCTTCCTTTTTATTGCTGGAATGCACTACAGGTTGTCTATCTGTTCTGTAGTTTTGATCCATTATGAATAAAGCTGCTACAATAACTAAAACATATATTAAAACATCCAGGGGCAAGTCTTTATGCAGATGTGTGTTCATTTATCTTGGGCAAACACCTAGGAGTAGGGGGGGGCATGGTGGCTCAGGCCTGTAATCCCAGCACTTTGGGAGGCTGAGGCAGGCAGATCACTTGGGGTCAGGAGTTCAAGACCAGCCTGGCCAACATGGTGAAACCCTGTCTTTAGTAAAAATACAAATAGTAGCCGGGTGTGGTGACGTGCGCGGGAAGCTGAGGTGGGAGAATTGCTTGAACCTGGGAGGTGGAGGTTGTGGTGAGCCGAGCCAGCCACACAGCATTTCAGCCTGGGTGACAGAATGAGACTCCGTCTCAAACAAAAAAACACCTAGGAATAGAACAGCAGGGTTGTAGGCTGGGGCCTGTGTTTATGGAAACTGTCAAACTGTTTTCTCAGTGGCCATCCACTTTTCCTTCATGGCAAAGCAGGATCTGAGTCCCGCAGCCCCCTCTGAGAGGCACCTTCCTAAAATTCCCTTGCCCCCTTCCAAAAGGCAGAGGACTTGGGGACTGGTACACAGTGGGGTTGGGGATGAGACTCTTCTCTTTTTTTTTTTTTTGAGACAGGGTCTCACTTTGTCACCCAGGCTGGAGTAGAGTGGCACAATCTCAGACAGCTCAGCACAAGCTTGACCTCCCAGGTCCAGCCTCCCAGGTAGCTGGGACTATAGGTGTGTGCCACCACGCCTGGCTAATTTTTGTATTTTTTGTAGAGACAGGATCTCTCTATGTTGCCCCGGCTGGTCTCAAACTCCTGGGCTCAAGCACTTGGCCTGCCTCGGCTGCGCAAAGTGCTAGGATTACAGGTGTGAGCTACTTACTGTGCCTGGCCGGGCCCCTTCTCACAGCACCAATGGACGTGTCTAAAATTACCAAGTGGAGCGATTTAATTCAATGGTTCTTTGCCTAAACCCTTTCCACTAGGATTTGTCCCTGTCCAAATGAGGCTGGGGGAATGTTTTTTTAGTGAAAGCGCCGTGTGCTCCTTAAGCCAACGAGATCCCATGCAGCTTGCTTAGAAAACAATTGTCCCCTTGCTCCGTGTTGATGCCTGGCTAGCAATAGTGGGGAGATGGGCTGGTGGGCGTTTCCTGACCCAGGAGGGCAGCGTATGTGGGGACCGGCTGTCCAGCTCAGTCCTTGTGGAGATCAGTGACGCCGGCCCAAATGAGAACCAGCGAGGGCTGTTGATTCAGAGCTTGCCACAGCAAGGGAGTCGGCCACTGTCGCTTGCATTGACCAAGACGCCAAGGCTGGCAGGGGAGAGGGAAGGCTTCGTGGAGGGAAGAGGAAGGCTCGCTGTGTCCTGGCCAGTGACTGTTGGTGTGGGGAAGTGGGAGGCAGGCTCCTGCGTGGTCTGCGTGTTTGTTCCACTGACATTTGTATTGAAATGTTATTAGTTTCTTTTTTTCTTTTTTTTTTTTTTTAAGAGTCAGGGTCTTGCTTTCTTTGTTGGTCCAGGCCAGAGTGCAGTGGTGCGATCACAGCTTACTATAGCCTTGACCTCTTAGGCTCAAGCAATTCTCCCATCTCAGCGTCCCGAGTAGCTGGGATCACAGGTGCACGCCAGCACCCTGGCTAATTGCTTTTGCAGAGATGAGGTTTCACCATGTTGCCCAGGTTCATCTTGAACTCCTGGGCTCAAGTGATCTGCCTGCCTTGACCTCCCAAAGCACTGGAATTACAGGTTCGAGTCACTGCACCTGGCTGCATTGTTTGTATCAACAGTGGGACCTGTCAGAGGTGATTAGTGCGTGGGGGCTCTGCTTCCCAGGTGGGATTAATGCCATTATATTAATAAAAGGCAAGGGACGCCCATCTCGTCCTTCTTTGCCTTTCCACCTTCCACCTTCAACCAGGTGAAGACGTGGAGTTGAAGGCATCAGCCTGGGGTGGGAATTGCCAACCCTGCCTCTTGACTTTGAATCTGCAGCCTTCAGAACTGTGAGAAAATACATTTCTGTCCACTATAAATGACCCAGTCTGAGGTGTTCTGTCTGGCAGCACAGGGCCTCAGGGGCAGGAGAGCTCCAAGTGGGCATTTTCTGTGGTTGTCAGGGCATGTGTGGCTTTTCAGGGCTGGCCGGTGGGGCTCCTGCTGTTTGGCGCCCTGGGCTGGTGTGGACAGTGTTCTCTTTTTTTTAGGTGGTCTGGCCCCTGTTCGCATGTGTATTTGGTCTCTCCTTCCATGCAAAGTTTTCTGTCCTGGGCGCGGGTACCGGGAGCTCCAAAGAGCTGGGGCCATTTCTCAGTTGGCGGCAGGATCTGCTCTTGGAGATGGTGGGGAATGCTGGGGTGGGTTCTACGGAGAATTGGTGTTCTCTTGTGGCCACCACCCTGGTTGTCACCGAGAGCTCTGATGGAGAGACGGGTCGGCTCCCTGAGTCGCAGTAAGGGGATGCCCGGGTGGGCGAGGGAGTCTTGGGGAGATTTGGGTTCACAGTTCATTATCCTTGTTCTGTCTGCCCAAAAGCCCCTGCCCTGTGTCTCGGGGTGCCCATGCCTGATGCGTAGCTCCTCAGCTTGGGGAGCACGGTGGGGTCGGCCATCGTGTATTTAACAATTTTTTTTTTTTTTTTTTTTTTAAGACAGGGTCTCTGTCGCCCAGGATGCAGTGCAGTGCCGCGATCTCGCCGCAACCTCCACCTCCCAGGTTCAAGCGATTCTCCTGCCTCAGCCTCCTGAGTAGCTGGAATTACAGACATGTGCACCATACCCAGCTAATTTTTGTGATTTTCGTAGCAATGGAGTTTTGCCATGTTGGCCAGGCCGGTCTTGAACTTCTGACCTCAGGTGATCTGCCTGGCCTCCCAAAGTGCTGGGACTATAGGTGTGAGCCACTGCAGCTGTCCTAACAGGTCTTGCACCTCCAGCCCTGACAGGCCCCTGGCTTGTCCTCAGCCACGTCTGTCTGGTGGCCCCTGGAGATGTGGGCTTCTCCAGCGCTGCCTCCAAGGCCTTCTGATTGTCAGCCACGCTCTAGGCTGAATATTCCCTTCCTTCAGCTTCTCCTTTTCCCTGAATTTGCTCTCCACAGCCATTGGAAGAAGACTTCTGGCTCCACAATACTTAACAGCTTTACCGAGCTGTTATGTGTAATTCACATAACATACAATTCACCCATGTAAAGTGTGCAATTTGATGGATTTTGGCTTATTCCATTGATTTTATTTAATTATGGTAAAATATATGTAACATAACATTTGCTGTTTTAACGTTTTTTTTTTTTTTTTTTGGATGGAGTTTCGCTGTTGTCACCCAGGCTGGAGTGCAGTGGTGGGATCTCGGTTCACGGCAACCTCCACCTCCCGGGTTCAAGCAATTCTCCTGCCTCAGCCTCCCGAGTAGCTGGGATGACAGGTGCACACCACCACACCCTGGCTGATTTTTGTATTTTTAGTAGAGATGGGGTTTCTGCAGGTTGGTCAGGCTGGTCTCGAACTCCCTACCTCAGGTGATCTCCCCGCGTTGGCCTCCCAAAGTGCTGGGATTACAGGTGTGAGCCACCGTGCCCAGCCCATTTTAACCATTTTTAAGTGTACAATTAGTGGCGCTAATTGCATTATACAATACTAATTACATTCACAATTTGTGCAGGCATCACCACTATTTACAAAATTCTATACCCAGTGAACAATAACTGCATTCCTCTCTCCCCTCGGTGCCTATGGGCCTCTAACCTAGTTTTTATCTTTTTGAATTTGCCTATTAAGAATGGGTAGTGGCCCATTCTTTAATGGCCGGACGCAGTGGCTCATGCCGGTAATCCCAGCACTTTGGGATGCTGAGGCGGGCAGATGACGAGGTCAAGAGATTGAGACCATCCTGGCTAACACAGTGAAACCGCGTCTCTACTAAAAATACAAAAAACTAGCCGGGCGAGGTGGCGGGCGCCTGTAGTCCCAGCAACTCGGGAGGCTGAGGCAGGAGAATGGCATGAACCTGGGAGGTGGAGCTTGCAATGAGCCGAGATGGTGCCACTGCCATCCAGCCTGGGTGACAGAGTGAGACTCCATCTCAAAAAAAAAAAAAGTTTCATATATTGGGTGTGGTGGCACATGCCTGTAATCCCAGCTACTCAGGAGGCTGAGGCAGGAGAATCGCTTGAATCTGGGATGTGGAGGTTGCAGTTGAGCTGAGATCATGCCACTGCACTCCAGCCTGGGCGACAGAGTGAGACTCTGTTTCAAAAATAAAGTAAAGATAAGACACTCCGAGTCAGCCAGGTGTGGTGGCTCACAAAAAAGTTTTTCAAAAAAAAAGTTTCATATAAATGGAATAATGCAATACTTTTCTTTGTATTGCTTATTTCACGTAGCAGACATCATTTAAGATTCGGCTGGGTGTGGTGGCTCACACCTGTAATCCCAGCATTTTGGGAGGCCGAGGTGGGTGGACCACAAAGTCAAGAGATTTTGAGACCATCCTGAGCAACACAGTGAAACCAGGTCTCTACTAAAAATACAAAATTAGGTGGGTGTGGTGGCACATCCCTGTAATCCCAGCTACTCGGGAGGCTGAGGCAGGAGAATTGCTTGAACCTGGGAGCGGGAGGTTGCAGTGAGCCAAAATCACGCCACTGCACTCCAGCCTGGGCAACAAGAGCAAAACTCCATTTAAAAAAAAAAACAAAAACCAAAAAACTCCATGTTTTGGCATTTGGCATGTATTAGTACCACTTTGTGTTTGTGTTTGAGACGGGGTCTCACTCTGTTGCCTGGGCTGGAATGTGGTGGCACAAATACAGCTCACTTCAGCCTCGACCACCTGGGCTCAAGCGATCCTCCTGCCTCAGACTCCCATGTAGCTGGGACCACAGGCATGTACCACCACACCCAGCTCATTAAAAACGAATTTTGTAGAGAAGGGGTCTTACTTTGTTGCCCAGGCTGGTCTCAAACTCCTGGCCTTAAAAGATCCTCCCACCTTGTCCTCCCACAGTGCAGGGATTACAGGTGTGCATCCCCACACTAGGCCTGCTTCATTCCTTCTTATGACTGAATAATAGTGGCATGGAGAGCTCACATTTTACTCATTCCTCTGCTGATGAACAATAGGGGTGGTTTCTATCTTTTGGTTGTCGGGAATAGTGCTGCTGTGAACCCTGGTGTGCGAGTGTCTGCTTAAGTCCTTTTATTCTGGGGAAGTGTACCTCCAAGGAGTGGAATTGTAGGGTTATGAGGTAACTCCATGTTTGTTTGTTTTGTGGAACTGCCAAACTGCTTTCTTTGTACTTTTTTTTTTTTTTTTTTTTTTTTTAAGGCAAGGCCTTACTCTGTTGCCTAGGCTGGATCTCAGCTCACTGCAGCCTTGACCTCCCAGGCTCAAGTTATCCTCCTACTTCAGCCTCTTGAGTAGCTGGAACTATGCCACCACACCCAGCCAATGTTGTTTTATTTTTTTGTAGAGACACAGTCTCACTATGTTGCCTAGGCTGGTCTTGGACTCCTTGGCTTAAGTGATCCTCCCACTTTGGCCTCCCAAAGTGCCAAGATTCCAGGCGTGAGCCACTGCACCCAGTCATGCCGAATTGTTTCCATAGCAGCTTCACCATTTTACATTCCCAGCAACAATGTATGAGGGTTCGTTTTTCCACATCTACCACTTGTTATTTTCTGTTTTTTTAAATGGTAGCTATCAGCCTGGTGTGGTGGCTTATGACTGTAATCCCAGCACTTTGGGAGGCCAAGGCGGGTAGATCACTTGAGGTCAGGAGTTCAAGACCAGCCTGGCCAACATGGCAAAACTCCACCTCTACTAAAAATACAAAAATTAGCCGGGCATGGTGGCGCACGCCTATAATCCCAGCTACTTGGGAGACTGAGGCAGGAGAATCACTTGAACCCAGGAGGCAGAGGTTGCAGTGAGCTGAGATCACACCCCTGCACTCCAGCCTGGGCGACAGAGCGAGACTGTCTCAAAAAAAAAGAAAAAAAAAGCAACATGGTTGATGTGAACTTGGTTTCTTTTGAAATTTTGTCGTTAGTGTATCAATTTACTTTTGCTTTATAGTTGTGTTCTCCAGCAGCAGTGGGAGTGGGGAGGGGATATTCTTTCTTTTTTTTGAGACGCAGTCTTGCTCTGTCACCCAGGCTGGAGAGCAGTGGTGCGATCTCAGCTCACTGCAAGCTCCGCCTCCCGGGTTTGCGCCATTTTCCTGCCTCAGCCTCCTGAGTAGCTGGGACAACAGGCGCCCGCCACCATGCCTGGCTAATTTTTTGTATTTTTAGTAGAGACAGGGTTTCACGGGTTAGCCAGGATGGTCTCGATCTCCTGACCTCATGATCCGCCTGCCTCAGCCTCCCAAAGTGCTGGGATTACAGGCGTGAGCCATCGCACCAGGCTGGGGAGGGGATATTCTAAATGCCAAGGTGATGCGGCCCGCTGACCACAGAGCCCAAGGCCTTCAGTGGAAACGCCATCCACCCACCGTGTCTTCCTTTCAGACCCCCGTTGTCCGGAACTATAGTGCAGCCCGTCCTGTCCAGCCTTGCCCCAGGTGACTGTGGTGGTCACTACGTTACATGCTAATCTGTGTCGTGTGTGTCTGTCATGAGCGTCTCAGGCCTGTAAGGGCAGGGGTGCTGTGGGCTGTGTCCCCTGAATACCTGCCCACAGGGTGCCGAGGATCCCTTGGCCTCTGCTTCCTGCCCAGAGTCACCAACCTGTCACCCACATCTGTCTTTCCTCCTTGTTTTGTGACCATGAAAAGTTTTTCTGCTTCCTCAAAAAAGTTTATTTTCAGACAGGCGCAGTGGCTCACGCCTGTAATTTTAGCACTTTGGGAGGCCAAGGCCAGAGGATCACCTGAGGCCCGAGTTCGAGATGAGCCTGGCCAACGTGCTGAAACCCCGTCTCTACTAAAAATACAACAATTGGCCGGGCGCGGTGGCTCAAGCCTGTAATCCCAGCACTTTGGGAGGCCGAGACGGGCGGATCACAAGGTCAGGAGATCGAGACCATCCTGGCTAACACAGTGAAACCCCGTCTCTACTAAAAATACAAAAACTAGCCGGGCGAGGTAGCGGGCTCCTGTAGTCCCAGCTACTCGGGAGGCTGAGGCAGGAGAATGGCGTAAACCCGAGAGGAGGAGCTTGCAGTGAGCTGAGATCCGGCCACAGCACTCCAGTCCGGGCGACAGAGCGAGACTCCGCCTCAAAAAAAAAAAAAAAAAAAAAAAATACAACAATTGGCCGGGCACAGTGGCTCACGCCTGTAATCCCAGCACTTTGAGAGGCCAAGGAGGGTGGATCACCCGAGGCCAGGAGTTTGGGACCAGCCTGGCCAACATGGTGAAACCCTGTCTCTACTAAAAATACAAAAATTAGCCGCGTGTGGCGCTACGCCTGTAATCCCGGCTACTCAAGAGGCTGAGATGGGAGAATAGCTTGAACCTGTGAGGCAGGCTGCAGTAAGCCAAGATTGCACCACTGCACTCCAGCCTAGGCAGCAGAGCAAGACCCCATCTCAAAAAAAAAAAAAAAAAAAAAAAATTAGCTGGGAGTGGTGGCAGTACCTGTAATCCCAGCTACTTGGAAGGCTGAGGCAGGGAATCACTTGAACCCGGGAAGTGGAGGCTGCAGCGAGCCGAAATTGCGCCACTGCACTCTGGCCTGGGTGAGAGTGAGACTCCATCTTAAAAAAAAAGTTTTCTGTGTCATTTTATGGAATCAAGGTTCCATTTTGTAAGAAACTGAAACTTTGAAATGATTAGTTCCTTATGAGTCATTGAAGAAAGAGTGAATCCTGTCGGGTGCTGTAGCAGAGGGGGACACGTGTCAGTGGCTTTGCCCACCTGTTAGGGCCACCAGGCCGTGTCACCCAGACCCTCGCCACACTCGGAAATGACTTGGCTTCACTGGTGACATGCGGTGACACTGGAGAATCCACAGTGCCCTGAGCCCTTTGCTTCTAGGACAGTGTTAGGCAGAAACACCCTCCACTGAGAACCGGAGTTCCCGGAGGTCTGGCTCCATGACAGCAGCTGCGCCTCCATGAGCCCTGGCATGGGACTGCCTCCATTTCCCTGCTGGGAACAGAAGAGCCTGGTGCTGGCTCCTGCCAGGGTTACCACAGCTCACAGCTGGCTTTGTGGAGTCATGTCCCCAAGGCTGACGGGTGATATCAGGGCAGCTGCCTGTTTCCCAGGGGCTGGGGTTGTCTGGCAGAGAACCAGGCCGGGATCTGCCTCCGCTTATCGCCCAAGGTCCCTGGGTAACAGGGAGGGTGGGCTCAGGCCTCCCTGGCTGGGCGGGGCTGGGGGGACCCCCAGGAGGTAAAAAGGGCCCCGCGGCTGGCAGGCCCCATACCTTCTAGGCAGCGGCATGGCTTTCCTCTGGCTCCTCTCCTGCTTCGCCCTGGTGGGGGCCGCCTTTGGTGAGTGCTGGGGTCCAAGGGGCCTGTCCTGAGGGAGCCCAGAGCCCGGCTGACAGGGGGATTGGAGTCCCCTGCTCTGCCCCCTGGAGCCTCATCCCCTGCACAGGAAACCTGAGGGCTCAGAGAGAAGAGGGTCCTTCTGGGGCTTTCTGAGCCCACACAACCTGCTCCAGGAGTGGGAAGGACCATGCTGGCCTCTGCCATGGTCTGAGGCTCCAGAAGTGGCTGGGGTGGGGGTGCCGTGTGCAGGATACGGTGTGGCCCCAGGAGCCTCTCAAGGCCTCCCTTGGGGTTTTTATTTATTGTGCCGGGTACTTGCCAAGCATTTTCTTTTTCTTTCTTTTTTTTTGTTGTTGTTGTTGTTGAGACGGAGTTTCACTCTTACTGCCCAGGCTGGAGTGCAGTGGTGTGATCCACTCACGGCAACCTCCGCCTCCCGGGTTCAAACGATCTTCCTGCCTCAGCCTCCCGAGTAGCTGGGATTACAGGTACCCACCACCATGCC
The DNA here is from genome assembly GCF_007565055.1 of Rhinopithecus roxellana. NCBI lineage: Eukaryota > Metazoa > Chordata > Mammalia > Primates > Cercopithecidae > Rhinopithecus > Rhinopithecus roxellana. The sequence continues at coordinate 62,990,694 of NC_044568.1, forward strand.
CGGCTGATTTTTTTTTTTTTTTTTTTTTTTTTTTTTTTTTTTTGAGACGGAGTCTTGTCTGTCGCCCAGGCTGGAGTGCAGTGGCTGGATCTCAGCTCACTGCAAGCTCCGCCTCCCGGGTTTACGCCATTCTCCTGCCTCAGCCTCCCGAGTAGCTGGGACTACAGGCGCCCGCCACCTCGCCCGGCTAGTTTTTTGTATTTTTTAGTAGAGATGGGGTTTCACCATGTTAGCCAGGATGGTCTCGATCTCCTGACCTCGTGATCCGCCCGTCTCAGCCTCCCAAAGTGCTGGGATTACAGGCTTGAGCCACCGCGCCCGGCCCCGGCTGATGTTTATATTTTTTGTAGAGACGGGGTTTCACCATGTTGGCCAGGCTGGTCTCAAACTCTTGGCCTCAGGTGATACCCCCGCCTCAGCCTCCCAAAGTGCTGGGATTACAGGCGTGAGCTACTGTGCCCGGCCGCATTTTCTGTTTTTCAGAAGAGAAATAGTAAAATCTAGAAAAGAATATGACATCCTTATATCTACTGTCAGAATTCAGAAAATCTTTTTGCAGATTTGCTTCAGATCTTTCTTTCCAAAACAGATTCTGCTCAGGTTTCCCTTTTCTCCCTGCGTCCCTCTCTGGAATGGGAGCTTTATTCTGAACTTGCTGTGAATCATTGCAATGTGGGCTTATACAAATGTCCTACGTATTTATGCATCTATACATGAGGTTTCAAAAAGTTGTACACCCACGAAACGGTATTCTATCCTGTTTGTTTTTGAGATAGGATCTCACTCTGTCACCCAGGCTGGAGTGCAGTGGTGTGAGTTGGCCGCCTCAAACTCCAGGGCTCAAGTGATCCTAAGTTTAAAAACTTTTTATTTTGTAGAAATGGGTTTTTTTTTGTTGTTGTTGTTGTTTTGTTTTTTTGAGACAGTTTGACTCTTGTCACCCAGGCTAGAGTGCACTGGCGTGATCTTGGCTTACTGCAACTTCTGCCTCCTGGGTTCAAGCGATTCTTCTGCCTCAGTCTATTGAGTAGCTGGGATTACAGGAATGCGTAACCACACCCAGCTAATTTTTGTATTTTTAATAGAGACAGGGTTTCATCATATTGGTCAGGCTGGTCTTGAACTCCTAACCTCTGGTGATCCACCCGCCTCAGCCTCCCAAAGTGATGGGATTACAGGCATGAGCCACTGCGCCCAGCCTGGGGTCTTATGTTGTCCAGGCTGGTCTTGAAATCCTTGGCTCAAGTGATCCGCTCACCTTGACCTCCCAGAGTGCTGATACAGGTGTGAGCCACCGTGTCTGGCTGATGTAACTAATACTCCGTTCTACCTCCATTCTACAACAATGTGCTTTTTCCCCACTCAAATCTTCTCGCTTCCTGCATGTTGACATGGAGCTCCAGCTCATTCACCTGAATTTTTATAATGCATGATCTGTTTTGTGAGTATACCACCATCTATTTCTCTTATTTTTTTTTTGAGACGGAGTTTCACTGTTGTCGCCCAGGCGGGAGTGCAGTGGCATGATCTCAGTTCACTACAACCTCCACCTCCCAGGTTCAAGCATTTCTCCTGCCTCAGCCTCCTGAGTAACTGGGACTACACACACGCACCACCATGCCCGGCTAATTTTTGTATTTTTAGTTGAGACGAGGGTTTTACCATGTTGGCCAGGTTGGTCTCGAACTCCTAACCTTGTGATCCACCCGCCTTGGCCTCCCAACATGCTCTTTCTCATTTTTTTGCTATTACAATACCAGTTGTTTTTGATGCTCTCAAATGTCAGGGAGGCGCCTTGCCTGCTTGTGTTCCTGTGGGCAGGAGAGGCAGGGGCTGCCCTGTAGCAGGCAAATATGACCCCAGAGGGGGCCAGCTGGTCTGAGGGACTGGGTCTGCTCAAATGTAAAACCCAATTGTGAGGCCTGTGCACAGGAGCCGAGAACCTGGTCCTGAGATAGCAGAGGTGTGGTGGGCATGTGTGGAACACCTTACTATTCTCATTGTTCTGTTTGTTTTCTGCTTCCGTCTGTGCCATTTTATGGTGTGGAATCAAAGTCCAGCTGTGTTTTGACTTTTTTTGAGATGGGGTTTGGCTCTGTCATCCAGGCTGGAGTGCAGTGGCACGCTCTCAGCTCAGTGCAGGTGCTCAGCCCCCTAAGTTCAAGCGATTCTCCTGCCTCAGCCTCCCAAGTAGCTGGGACTACAGGCGTCTGCCACCATGCCTGGCTAAGTTTTGTGTTTTTAGTAGAGATGGGGTTTCACCATGTTGGCCAGACTGGTCTTGAACTCCTAACCTCAGGTGATCCAGCCCCCTTGGCCTCCCAAAGTGTTAGGATTACAGGCGTGAGCCACTATGCCGGCCAAAGTCCAGTTTTATTAAATAATTAAGAAACCAAGACCGGATATAGGGGCACATGCCTGTAATCCTAGCACCTTGGGAGACCAAGGCAATAGGATTGCTTCAGCCCAGGAATTTGAGGTTGCAGTGGGCCATGATTGCGCCACTGCACTCCAGACAGGGTGACAGAGCAAGACCCTATCTGAAAACAAAACAAAACAAAACTTTACACGTTTCCTGAAATTGTGGAGTTCAACCTGCCCACCCGGGGTCCACGGCATCATTTCACTCTCCTGTCTGCAAATTGTCAGAGCCCCAGGTTCCCAGTGGACTTGGGGTTATCAGATTTTCTTCCCACTTCCCCCTCCCTGCCAGTCTAACAGAGGCGCGTCGGCCGGTGGAGCTCATGTGGTTCTGCTGCCCGTTTTATAGCTGAGGACACCGAGAACTGAGTGCTGCCCTGCCTGGTCTAGGGTCACACAGCAAGGAAAGGGTGGCCTCGAGGCTGAGCCCAGGCAGTCTTACAGCCCGGCCTGTTTTCTGCTTCTTCAGGCAGGATAGGCCCCAGGTAGGGGGAGACATGACCCTCTGCATCCTGGAAGGATGACTGGAGCCAGCAGGCTGAGAGTTAGGAACATTTGAGCCTAGAAACTGGGGGACCAGGGAGGCGGAGGCGGCGTGTGCCAGGGAGGTCCTGAGCTGGCCTCAGTGGACTGGGGTAGAACCGAGAGTCCTGCAGGCAGGCAGGTAAGGCCCAGGTTGGTTTGGGGCCTCAGCCCTTCTTTACCCTACTCCCCGTCCCCAGGCTGCGGGGTCCCCGCCATCCCCCCCGTGCTCAGCGGCTTGACCAGGATCGTCAATGGGGAGGACGCCGTTCCCGGCTCCTGGCCCTGGCAGGTGTCCCTGCAGGTGAGGGGGCTTCTGCAAGACAGAGGGCACCCTGGGTAGGGGCCAGGCTGGGGGTGCCGCCAGGTGGGAGTTGCTGACCCTCCCCATCTTCCTCCCAGGACAACACTGGCTTCCACTTCTGCGGAGGCTCCCTCATCAGCGAGGACTGGGTGGTCACCGCCGCCCACTGCGGGGTCAGGTGAGGACCGGGCAGCCTCGGGCTCTGCTTCCAGCCCTGGTTGGGTGGGAGGGGAGCAGGGCATGTTCTTTTTGCTCACCCACAATGCTCTGCCCAGGACCTCCGACGTGGTCGTGGTCGGGGAGTTTGACCAGGGCTCTGATGAGGAGAACATCCAGGTCCTGAAGATCGCTGAGGTACCCAGGCCCCGTGCAGCAGAAGGCAGGGGCAGCGGGCATGGGGGGAGACCCCTTAGCGGCTTCAGGGACAGGTGCCCAGTGGGGCCGGGTCGGCCTCGTGGTTCCCATTCCGGCCCTGGGGATGGACAGCTCCTTAACGGGCACTAGGGAAGGAGTCGGAGTCCTTGAAGCCTGCAGGTCCTGCCTCCTCCCAGGGCCTCACCCCGGCACTCTGGCCCCCACCCCCAGGTCTTCAGGAACCCCAGCTTCAGCATTTTCACCATGCGCAATGACATCACCCTGCTGAAGTTGGCCACACCCGCCGTCTTCTCCCAGACGGTGTCCGCCGTGTGCCTGCCCAGCGCCGACGATGACTTCCCCGCGGGGACAGTGTGCATCACCACAGGCTGGGGCAAGACCAAGTACAACGGTGAGGGGCCGCGGGGCTGCCTCTGGGGTCGGGGCTGCCTGGCCGTGGAGTTCCCCGTGACCGTTTGGCTCTAAATTCCAACACGTTCTTACCTGTCCCTTTATCTAAAATCCTCTGAATTTAAAATTCCCCAAATGCAAATAAAATCTAGGTCGGACCACGAGGAGCCTCCACAGGGGGCTTCTGAGCAGTGCCCAACCAGGTGAGCCCTGCCCTGGCTGACCTGCCTGGAGTCGCAGTGCGGGGCTCCCACCCGGGCAGGGCCGAGGCCCCCTTTGTCCCACAGGCGCTTCTGAGGCTCCAGGGGCCGTACCCAACATCGTGGTGATGGTGCAGGGGAGGGCAGGCGTGTCGGCCCGGGTCTCTCCCTCCTAAGTGGGCTGGGTGAGCCCAGGGGCCCTGACCCTCCTCCTGTCCTGCAGCCGACAAGATCCCTGACAAGCTGCAGCAGGCGGCCCTGCCCCTCCTGTCCAATGCCGAGTGCAAGAAGTTCTGGGGCAGCGAGATCACCAACGAGATGATCTGTGCTGGGGCCAGCGGTGTTTCCTCCTGCATGGTGAGGCTGACCCTGCCCAGGCCCTGGCCAGGCGTGCGGGGTGCAGGGGAGGCCTGGGCTTTCCACCCCTCTCTGCTTTCATCTGCTAACCCCACTGCTTCCTGGGGCCCAATGAGGGCCAGGACTTAGGGTCACAGCTGCCCATGAGGGTTCCTCCAGGCCATGTGTGTGAGGCTGCCCCTGGGGACTTCCTTGCAGACCTCTGACCTGGAGGTTTGGAGAGATGGATGGTGCCTCGACTTAGGAAGGGAAGCCACCTGCCCCAGCTCCCTCCAGGAGTGCATGGCAGAGAAGGGACTGCCATGTGAACCCGGATCTCAGGACCCAGGCACAGCCCCTATGCCCATGCTTGACATTTCTCTGCTCTCCTTCCTAGACTCCACCAGCTCAGGGTCCCCTAGGCCCTGGCACCCCTTTCAGGCTGGAGATACTTCCTCTCTCCTTCCTGCAGGGTGACTCTGGAGGCCCTCTGGTCTGCCAGAAGGACGGAGCCTGGACCCTGGTGGGCATTGTGTCCTGGGGCAGCCGCACCTGCTCTACCACCACACCTGCCGTGTACGCCCGTGTCACCAAGCTCATACCTTGGGTGCAGAAGATCCTGGCCGCCAACTGAGCCTGCAGCTCCTGCCACCCCTGCCCCAAGAGTTGCCATTAAATCCATCTGTTAAGACAGCACTACCCGTGTCTCTCTGTGTGACCCATGGCAGGTGGGGTTGAAGTTGTCCTTGTTACCCACAAAGGGGCGGCACTACTGTTGCCTTTCCGGGCTGCAGTTCATCTTGGCAATCCAGCCTTCTCAGGAAGCTGAGGTCTTCATATCTCCTCCCTGCTCACGGCTCCACCCCGGGTTTAGAATTTAGGCCCTACCTGCTGAAGGTAGGTTGACCCATGGGGCTTTCTGGAAGGCAGCAGTCCTTGGCCAGGCTCTGCTAAGCCATAGCCCCCTGGGGTTGTCACTGGGACCAATGGTGACACACTCCAGGTGCCTTTCTCTGCCTTTAGTGCCCCATGTTCAGTGCCCAGGAATGTGCATGCAAGCACCACCCCTCCCCCGTCAGACCCCAGCCCCTCAAACCTTCTGCATCCAGCGCTGGGAGCTGGTGCCACTGTCCTCTCAGCTCCCACGCTCTTCCCTGCCTCCCTCTCTGCATTTTCTGTGACCCTGCAGTTAGATTTTTTTGCTTTTGTTTTTTGAGACAGTCTTGCTCTGTCGCCTAGGCTGGAGTGCAGTGACATGATCTTGGCTCACTGCAACCTCTGCCTCCCAGGTTCAAGCCATTCTCCTGCCTCAGCCTCCCAAGTATCTAGGATTATAGGCACTCAACACCATGCCCGGCTAATCGTTGTATTTTTTTTTTTCTTTTTTCTTTTCTTTTTTTTTTTTTGAGACGGAGTCTCGCTCTGTCGCCCAGGCTGGAGTGCAGTGGCCGGATCTCAGCTCACTGCAAGCTCCGCCTCCCGGGTTTACGCCATTCTCTCGCCTCAGCCTCCCGAGTAGCTGGGACTACAGGCGCCCGCCATCTCGCCCGGCTAATTTTTTGTATTTTCTTAGTAGAGACGGGGTTTCACCATGTTAGCCAGGATGGTCTCCATCTCCTGACCTCGTGATCCGCTCGTCTCGGCCTCCCAAAGTGCTGGGATTACAGGCTTGAGCCACCGCGCCCGGCCAATCGTATTTTTAGTAGAGATGGGGTTTCACTATGTTGTCCAGTCTGGTCTCAAATTCCTGACCTCATGCGATCTGTCTGCCTCGGCCCCACAAAGTGCTGGGATCACAGGTATGAGCCGCCGCGCCAGCCTCTGCTCTTACATCTTGAGGCTTCCCCAAGCTCAGGCTCCATTGCTTCAGCCAGGCCATGGAGGGGCCGGTCTCTTCCCCAGGGTGTGTCTGGATTGGCAGTCTGTCTCTCTGTCTGTCTCTCTCTCTGGAACCTTTCAGTCTTTCCTTTAATGCAGTGAAAATTTTGTTGGAGAAAATTCTCCTGTCGTTCCACTGTCTGAAAAGATATTTATTCATTTTGATTATGTAAAAGTCACCTGTCGCACTAAAAAATAATTTTTGTCACAGCGTGCATATGGGTATGTATATGGATATTTGGACGTGGAAGGTATTTCAGTGTCTTCTGGCTTCTGTTGTTTCGTGGAGAAGTCAGTGATGAATCTTACTGTTGCTTTTTAAAAGGTTTAATGGTTTTTCTTTGGATGCTTTTAAGATTTTACCTTGATTTTCATTGGTTTAACAAGATGCTTAGTTCCTTAGTTTCCTTTGTACTCAGCCTGCTTGGGGTTCTTAGTCTTTTTTTTTTTTTTTCTTTTAGGGTCTTGCTTTGTTGCCCAGACGGGAGTGCAGAGGTTCGATCTCAGCTCACTGCAACCTCCGTCTCCCAGGGTCAAGTGAGTCTCGTGCCTCAGCCTCCCGAGGAGCTTGGAGTACAGGCCTATGCTATTATGCCTGGCTTATTTATTATTATGTTTTGAGATGGAGTTTTGCTGTTGTTGCCCAAGCTGGAGTGTAATGGCGCGATCTCGGCTCACTGCAACCTCCACCTCCTGGATTCAAGAGATTCTCCTGCTTCAGCCTCCTGAGTAGCTGGGATTATAGGTGTGAGCCACCACACCCAGCTAATTTTTGTATTTTTAGTAGAGATGAGGTTCCACCATGTTAGGCTGGTCTCGAACTCCTGACCTTAGGTGATCCACCCGCCTCAGCCTCCCAAAGTGCTGGGATTAGGCGTGAGCCACCATGTCCAGCCTCTGAGTGCTTTTTATCATGAAAGGTGTTGGAATTTGTCAAAGGCCTTTTCTGCATCAATTGAGGTAATCATGTGATTTTTTTTTCCCTTTCATTCGATTAATGTGGTCTATTATACTGATTGATTTTTATTTTTTTATTTCTATTTTTGAGACAGTCTCATTCTGTCACACAGGCTGGAATGCAGTGGCATGATCTCGGCTCACTGCAGCCTCCACCTCCCAGGATTAAACAATTTTCTTGCCTCACCCTCCCAAGTAGCTGGGATTACAGGTGCCCACCATGATGCCCGGCTAACTTTTGTATTTGTAGTAGAGATGGGGTTTTGCCATGTTGGCCAAGCTGGTCTTGAACTCCTGACCTCAGGTGATCCACCCACCTTGGCCTCCCAAAGTGCTAGGATTACAGGGGTGAGCCACTGCGCCTGGCTCTTTAATTTCTTTCAGCAGTGTTGTATTCTTTTTAGTGTGTAAGTCTTTCACTTCCTTGGTTAACTATTTTCCTATGTATTTGACTCTCTTCGGTGCTATTGTAAATGGAACTGCTTTTAAAATTCCCTTTGCAGATTATTCATTGCAGGTGCAGCTGTGAAGAAACATCTGCTTTGGGTGTATTGAGCTTGTGTCCTGCAACTTTCCTGAATTTGTTTATTTGAGTAGCTTTCTTGTGGATCCTTTAGGGTTTTCTATATATAGGATCATATGATCTACAATTAGAGGCAGTTTTACTTTTTCCTTTCCAATTTGGATGACTTTTACTTCCTGTTTAATTGCTCTATCTAGAACTTCCACTATAGTGTTGGATAGCAGTGGTAAAAGCAGGCATCCTTGTCTAATTCTTGATCTTAGGAAAAAAGCTTTTTGGCTCTTCACCATTGAAATATGTTATGTTTGGGTTTTTCTTTTTTTTTTTTTTGAGATGGAGTCTCGCTCTGTTGCCCAGGCTAGAGTGCAGTGGCCGGATCTCAGCTCACTGCAAGCTCCGCCTCCCGGGTTTATGCCATTTTCCTGGCTCAGCCTCCCGAGTAGCTGGGACTACAGGCGCCCGCCACCACGCCCGGCTAGTTATTTGTATTTTTTTTTTTTAAGTAGAGACGGGGTTTCACCATGTTAGCCAGGATGGTCTCGATCTCCTGACCTTGTGATCCGCCCGTGTCAGCCTCCCAAAGTGCTGGGATTACAGGCTTGAGCCACCGTGCCCGGCCAATGTGTGGGTTTTTCAAAAATTCCCTTTATTGTGTTAAGGAAGTTCCTTTCTATTCCTACATTTCTCAGTGCTTTTCATCATGAACGGTGTTGGATCTTGTCAAAGGCCTTTTCTGCATCAATTTAAGTGATCACGTGATTTTCCCCTTTCATTCGATTAATGTGGAAGATTACGCTGATGGATTTTCTTGTTATTTCCTATAGCGCTTTGCATGCCAGCATAAATCCCATTTAATCATGGTGTATAATCCTTTTAATATGCTGTTGGGTTCAGTTTGCTAGTACTTTATTGAAGGTTTTTGCATCTCATAGTCATGAGAGATACTGCTTGGTAATTTTCTTTTCTTCTGGCTTTGGTATCACTGTAATGCTGGCTTCCTAATCTGTATGTATCCATTTGTGATTTTTTAACATCACAAATTTAGATACTCAGCTCATTAATTTTCAGTCTCTTATTTTCTCATAAAAGTATTTCAGGAGGCAAGCTATCCTTCAAGCACTGCTTTCATTGCAATTTGGGTTGTTTTTTTTTGAGATGGAGTCTTGCTGTTGTACCCAGACTGGAGTACAGTGACATGATTTCTGCTCACTGCAACCTCCACATCCTGAGTTCAAGCAATTCTCCCTCCTCAGCCTCCCAAATAGCTGGGATTACAGGTGCCTACCACCATGCCTGGCTAATTTTTGTATTTTTAGTAGGGACAGGGTTTCACCATCTTGGCCAGTCTGGTCTCAAACTCCTGACTTCGAGAGAGATCCACCCACCTTGGCTTCTCAAAGTGCTGAGATTACAGGTGTGAGCCATCACAACCGGCCTTTTTTATTGCAATTTGATACGCTATACTTCTAAGTATTTTTCATTTCCTCCCCTGCGCAGAGCCTCTGCATGACCCACTTTATCCTGAGGACACCTGCAGGCCGGGGCCAGGCACCCATTGCCCCAAAGCCCTGGAGCTGGGTCGGAAGCAGAGCAGAACTCTGCCGCTCATTTACTGCTTTATCCTCCCACAACTGAGTCCACAGCCTCCTGCCTTGGGTCATAACCCTGGCCTCCCCACACAACCACAGGTTCTGATCTTCGCTGCTTCTCCCAGGACTTCCTGTCTCTCAATGTTTCCCTCTAAAGATCCATCATGGGCTGGGAGTGGTGGCTCACGCCTGTAATCCTAGCACTTTGGGGGGCCGAGGAGGGAGGATCACGAGGCCAGGAAATCGAGATCATCCTGGCCAACATGGTGAAACCCCGTTGCTACTAAAATACAAAAATTAGCCAGGTGTGGTAGTGGGTACCTGTAGTCCCAGCTACTCAGGAGGCTGGGGCAGGAGAAACGCTTCAACCCGGGAGGCAGAGGTTGCAGTGAGGCGAGATCTCACCACTGCACTCCAGCCTGGCAACAGAGTGAGACTCCATCTAAAAAAAAAAAAAAAAAAAAAAAAAAAAAAAAAAAAAAATCCATCATGGCTGGTCCTGCGGGGCAGCCAACAATCCACACTAAGCCGGCATCTTGGCAGGAATGGAATGGGCTCCCTCCTGCGTTTTCTCCTTCACTGGCTTTCCTAATAACTTTCTCTGCCCTTGCAGTATCAGACGTTCCAATGATGCATCTAATAGGTTGAAATTAAGGTTATAGATGCAATTTAATTCTAAGGACATGAAGAGAAATTGATGTGGAGAATGAATGTGTGAAAAGGGGAAAAGCAAAATGAGAGAGGGCTTGGACATAGGAGTGAGGCCCAAAATCGACTATTAAAAATAGTATTAACCGGCCGGGTGTGGTGGCTTATGCCTGTAATTCCAGCATTTTGGGAGGCTGAGGGGGGCAGATCATAAGGTCAGGAGATCGAGACCATCCTGGCTAACACGGTGAAACCCCGTCTCTACAAAAAATACAAAAAATTAGTTGGGCATGGTGCCAGGCGCCTGTAGTCCCAGCTACTTGGGAGGCCGAGGCAGGAGAATAGCATGAACCTGGGAGGCGGAGCTTGCAGTGAGCCTAGATTGAGCCACTGCACTCCAGCCTGGGCGACAGAGCAAGATTCCATCTCAAAGAAAAAAAAAATTAAGCTGGCCGGGCGCGGTGGCTCATGCCTGTAATCCCAACACTTTGGGAGGCCGAGGCAGGCAGATCATCTGAGGTCAGGAGTTTGAGTCCAGCCTGGCCAACATGGTGAAATCCCTGTCTCTACCAAAAATACAAAAATTAGCCAGGCATGATGGTGTACCCCTGTAATCCCAGCTACTCAGGAGGCTGAGACACAAGAACTGCTTGAACCCAGGAGGCAAGAGGTTGCAATGAGCCAAGATGGTGCCACTGCACTCCAGCCTGGGCAACAGTGAGACTGTCTCAAAAAAAAGTATTAAGCTGAGGTGGGGGAATTGCTTGAGGCCAGGAGTTTGAGACTAGCCTAGGCAACATAGTGAGACTCTTTTCTCTAAAAAAAAGAAAAAGTAGCCGGGTGCAGTGGTTTGCACTTGTAGTGTGCTGCTCAGGAGGCTGGGGCAGGAGGATCACTTGAGCCCAGGAGTTCCAGCTCGCAGTGAGCTATGATCACACCACTGCACTGCACCATGGGTGACAGAGCAAGACCCTGTCACCCTGTCTCTGTGTGTGTGTGATTTTTTTTTTTTTTTTTTTTGAGATGGGGTGTTACTCTGTTGCCCAGGCTGGAGTGCAGTGGTGCAGTCTCAGCTCACTGCAACTTCTGCCTCCCAGGTTCAAGCAATTCTCCTGCCTCAGCCTCCTGAGTAGCTGGGATTACAGGTGCATGCCACCATGCGCGGGTAATTTTTGTATTTTTAGTGGAGACAAGGTTTCACCATGTTGGTCAAGCTGGTCTCGAACTCCTGACCTCAGGTGATCCACCCACCTTGGCCTCCCAAAGCATTGGGATCACAGGCGTGAGCCACCGCGCTAGGTCTCTATATATAATTAGAGCCACCGCGCCCAGTCTCTCTATATAATTAAGAGCCAGGTGTTTTAAGGAAACTGCCAGCTCAGTGAGGGAGAACTGCTCTTAAACACAGAGGAAAGGACATACATTTTATTATGTCAGCAACCATCTACATACAAATAAATGTGAGGCGTAATTAATATGAAAACAGTAGCAACCACAAACCTGGCTTAGCGAATTTTTCATTTGCTGCTGAAATCTACGTCTGTCTCCGGCTCCACCCACCGGCCTCCCGAATCTGAAAACGACAGTTCCGGTATAAGGCTGCCACCTGGTGGCCAACCTGAAAACTGCATGGCTATGCCTTGCTGTTCCTAACCCATCGTTGTTTCAAAGAAACGCCAAAGAAATACACGGCGAGCCAAATGGATGATTTTAAATTATCTGGTAGCCCTATTGAAAAAGTAAAAAGATCGGGCCGGGCGCGGTGGCTCAAGCCTGTAATCCCAGCACTTTGGGAAGCCGAGACGGGCGGATCACGAGGGCAGGAGATCGAGACCATCCTGGCTAACCCGGTGAAACCCCGTCTCTACTAAAAAAATACAAAAAACTAGCCGGGCGAGGTGGCGGCGCCTGTAATCCCAGCTACTCGGGAGGCTGAGGCAGGAGAATGGCGTAAACCCGGGAGGCGGAGCTTGCAGTGAGCTGAGATCCGGCCACTGCACTCCAGCCTGGGCGACAGAGCGAGACTCCGTCTCAAAAAAAAAAAAAAAAAAAAAGTAAAAAGATATTGGGCACGGTAGCTCACGCCTGTAATCCCAGCACCTTTGAGAGGCTGAGGCGGGCGGATCGCTTGAGCCTAGGAGTTCGAGACCAGTCTGGGCAACATAGACCCTCTTCTCTACAAAAAAAAAAAAAAAAACAAATTAGCCAGGTGTGGTAAGACCCTGTCTCAAAAAAAAAAATATATATATATATATTTAACCCAATATATCAACATATTTCAACATGTAATCAATATTTTCAAATTATTAATATATTTTACATTTTTTCTTGTACCGTCTTTCAAACCGAGTGTGTAATTGTGTAATTTGCACTTCCATCACCTCTCCACCTGGATGGTACATTTTCATGAGAAATACTCGATCTGCATTTACAACTTGTAAAACTTACAGTTGAAAAGGTAGACTCACACCCAAATTGTCCCAAATATGCTTAAAAGCTTCCAATTGGGTGTTATGTTGACAAGTACAGTTAAGCAAAAGGCTCCGAGTTTAATCGGGTCTCACTTGATTTAACCTCAGCTTAAAAACGGATTCCTCCTCAGGCAGGGGTTGCCCCACCCTTGGTCTGAGTTAAACACTGGGCAGACGCCTCTCCCCGCCCATCGGGTGATCTGGCTTTCTACTAACAGAAACGTCTGGAGCGGTCGCAAGAGAATCCGGTCTCAGACCAGCCTGCATCTGTACCTAATCTAGTGGCTGCGTGATCAGTCACCCAGATTCCCTCCAGGACTGCAGGCCGACCTCCCCAGGTGTTGCTGTGGCCAGCAGACAGTCCACAGCTGCTGTCCTCCTTGGTAATTTCCTCAGCTGAAGGGCATCATCTTGACCTCGGGTCGTACGTCCTTTCTGGGCAGCCTGCAGCCAGTGATTGGTCAGTGGGGTTTTTAAAGGTCCAGTCTTTTCACCCAAACTTGGGACGGTGTTGCGGCTCCATCTCCCTCTGCTCAACGCTGCTCTTTTCTTCCGCTCCGTATCTTCGGTTTCACAGGTATTGATCCTGGGTTACCGGTAAACTTCTGTGCCGTCATCTTCATCTCAGAGTCTACTTCTTGAGGGGGCCTCCAGCTATGATCATGCGTGCCGGGAGTGGGCTGCAGAACACGGATGCTGAGGTGGGATTCTGGAGCTGGATTGCTGACTACCGGGCTGGCAGTGACGACCTCTTCTTGGTTGGCAGGGGGAGCGCAGATAGCTCGGGCACACGGTAGCAATGGGGTTGTGAAAACGTCCGCTGCTGATGAAATGCAATGGTATTCTGGGGAAGACTATTCACTAGTGGGTTCCCTGAGTCAGGAGTTTGAGATATTAGGGGACAGAATACCTAGGGAACGTAGGGCCAGGAGCAGCGGCTCACGCCTGGAATCCCAGCACTTTGAGAGGCTGAGGTAAGAGTACTGCTTGAGCCCAAGAGCTCAAGACCAGCCTGGGCAATGTACCGAGACCCACGTCCCCATAAAAAAATCAGAATGAGCCAGGTGCGATGGTGGTGTAGTCCCTGCTAGTTGGGAGGCTGAGGCAGAAGGATCTCTTGAGCCTGGGAGGTCGAGGTTGCAGTGAGCTGTGATTATGCCACTGCACTTCAGCCTGGGTGACAGAGCAAGACACCCTGTCTCAAAAACCCCAAAACCACAGTGAAACTAGGTGGTTGTTGTTAAAAACAAAGATGTTGGAAAATGAAAAAAGCTGAGGGTGAAAGCCTCCTTAGGAGCACGTAAAGGTTTTTATCTCGTGCAGCTGCAAGGTAGAGAAAGCTGAGGACTAGACCAAGGATTTAGTTGTAAGATCAGCCAAGCTCCCAAGAAGGTTAAATCTTCCACCTAGGCAGCCTGCTGTGCCAGAGGCAGGGCCCTAGTTCATGAGATGCGGACGTCTGGGTTTATGTGCTCCCAAAACCTCAAATCCCCAGAGCCCATAAGCCCTGAGTGCACGTAAGTGGCCACTCTTCCCACCAGGGGTGAAAGTATCCTCCTCCCCGCAGGAGACGGAGGCTTTCCTCCTGCAGGACATTACCCCCACCATCTTTCTCTCTTCCACTCCTGGCCATGATGGCACCAGGCCTGGTAAGGGAGGAAAAGGACCTTGTACCAAGGGAGCTGCAGAATGGAGCCAAAACGCACTTGCAGGGACTGGGCACACGTGACAGGAACTGGGTGCTGAGAGAGCTGGACCAAGGGGAGAGCTCATAAAGCTGGAAAAAGGTGGGGGTTCTCAATTCAGGAGTACTCCCCAGGATACAGGACTTAATGCCCTGCTCGGGACCCTAGGGGATGGGCCACCGTGCTGCCAGATGGCTCCTAGAAGCAGGCAGAAGGCAGAGCACACTAAGCAAAGGAGAGATGCTGGTGCTGCTGTCAGATGGTGGAAAGAGGTGTTAAAAGGCTCAGAGGCGGGCACAGTTGTATGAATGTACCTTGTGAGGCAGAACATCCACGGGAAGGCGTGCAAGATTCATTCATCTATGGAAGCAGGAATGTGACGGTGCTGGTGAGGGGGCCGGCACAGCTAAGCTCAGGGGGTGCTCCCCTCTAGAAGTCAGGGAGAAGGTAGGAGGTGCTGCTATGGAACAGACTGCTGGGCGGTGAGGGTGCTGGGAGCCTGAGATCATAAGACCAGGCGATGCCAGCAGCCGGGGGCCTGCCCTGTGGCCCTATGGAGATGCCTAAGAGTTGGCCATATGGCAAAACCAATGGTATTGTTCAAACTGTGCAAGCGAAGTCATGATGGGTGACGGGGCTAGGTGGCCTCCATGAGAACATCTGGCTTTCTGTGGCACCAGAAGTTTGTCTCGGGCTGCTTTTCCCTTGACCAGAGGCGGGTGCTGCACCTGTGTGCTCCCACGGGGCACCTGGGCTTCCTCTGTTGGAAACTAATTACTCCATTGGATTCACCTGATGGTGGGTTTCAAGGCGGGAGCTGTTTCTCAGATTAAGCAGCGGGCTTAACTGCCCATGGGGTTCCTCCAAGTGCGAACACCTGGGGACCTTATTAGCAATGCAGATTCCCAGGCCCCACGCTGGCCTACAGATTCAGAAATGGCAGGGACAGGGCCCGGCCATCAGTGCATTACACCTTCCAGGTGATTCTGATGCATGCTCAAGTGTGAGAATCTGATACAGAGGAGTTCAGCGGCTGCTGGAAGAATGAGTCCCCGGGCTGGAGGGATCAGAGGGATGTATTAAAGCAGAGGGGAGGTTAAGAGAAATGTCACCTCATTTTTGGCCAGTAGTGGGGATTAGCCCAGGGAAGGCAGCACAGCTGTGAAGCTGTGTCACATCTGAGGACTGCTCCCCAGTAGGACTCGGAGCGCTGCCAGAAGGTAGGACAGACAGTGTTAAAGACCTTAGGTTTTACGATCTGGCAACTCTGGGTCCAAATCCTTTCTCTGCCGTGGACCTGTCCCCATCCTACACTTTCCTGCTTCCCAGCCCCAACGAGGTCTGGGCTGTCCTTAGCTTGGGCAAATCTTTCATTTTTTTTCCAGAGACAGGGTCTTGCTCTGTTACCCAGGCTGGAGTGCAGTGGTGCTATCATAGCTCACTGCAGCCTCAAACTCCTGGCCTCAAGCAGTCCTCCCATCTCAGCCTCCTGAATAGCTAGAACTATGGGCACACACCACCGTGGCCAGCTAGTTTTTCTTTTAAACTGTTTTTTGAAGAGATGGGGTCTGGCCATGTTGCCCTGGCTGGACTAGAACTGGCCTCAAGCAAACCTGCCCCAGCCTCCAAAAGTGCTGGGATTATAGGTGTGGGCCCCGTGCCCAGTCCACCTGTGTCTTTATATTTAACATGACTCTTGTACATATCATTCGGCCTTGCCTGTGAATCTTGATCCCTTTGACAATTTCTGCCTTTTGACATGGTTGTTTTAGGTCTACCACTTCACTCTCCACTTTGCTTTCCCACTCCCTCCCCTATTTTGGTCCCTCTTCTTTCTTGCCCTCTTTTGTGTTAAAAATAAGTTTTTTGAGATGGAGTCTTGCTCTGTCACCCAGGCTGGAGTGCAGTGGTGCAATCTTGGCTCACTGCAACCTCTGCCTCCTAGGTTCAAGCAATTCTCCTGCCTCAGCCTTCTGAGTAGTTTAAATGACAGGTGCCTGCCACCACTCCCAGCTAATTTTTGTATTTTTAGTAGAGACGGGGTTTCATGTTGGCCAGGCTGGTCTTAAACTCCTGACCTCAAGTGATCTGCCTGCCTCGGCTTCTCAAAGTGCTGGGATTACAGGTGTGAGCCACCGCACTGGGCCTAAAAATACTTGTTTCAGTTTTAATTTACCTGCAGCGTTTTGGAGATGCTGTTCGTTTTCTTCAGTGGTTGCTCTAATAGGGCCTTAACTTCTCATATTCTTAGTATTGTACCACTTCATGCACCTTGAAAATTCCTTAACCTCTCTGAACTTGTTATTTCATTTATAAGACGAGAATGGTGACTTTCTCTCATGGGTTATGTGACTCCCGGATGAGAGAACTCAAGCCGAGTACACAGCCAAGGGCAGAACAGCAATGCCTGTTGACTGTCATGGCTGATCCTAGTCTGAAGGGGTGGCCTGCCCCTCCACACCTGTGGGCGTTTCTCGTTAGGTGGAACGAGAGACTTGAGAAAAGAAATGACACAGAGACAAAGGATAGAGAAAGAAAAAGTGGGCCCGGGGGACCGGCGCTCAGCATACCGAGGACCCACACCGGCACCGGTCTCTAAGTTCCTTTAGTATTTATTGATAATTATCTTTACCATCTTAAAGAAAAGGAAGTGGCAGGATAATAGGATCATTGTAGGGAGAAAGTCAGCAGTAAGACATATGAATAAAGATCTCTGTGACATGAATAAGTTTAAGGAAAAGTGCTGTGCCTTGATATGCATATGCAAACATCTCCATAAACCTTTTTAGTGCATAAAGAGCAGCATTGTCCCGCCTTTCGCCCTAAGGTGAAAAGCAAGTCCCGCCTTTCGCCCTAAGGCGGTTTTCTCCTTTCTCAGTAAACAGAACATACAATTGGGTTTTATACTGAGATGTTCCATTGCCCAGGGACGGGCAGGAGACAGATGCTTTTCTCTATCTCAACTGCCAACAACCGCCAAGAGGCCTTCTTTCCTCTTGTACTGGTCCTCAGCACAGACCCTTCAAGGGTGTCAGGCTGGGGGATGATCAGGTCTTTCCCTTCCCACGAGGCCATATTTCGGACCATCACATGGGGAGAAACCTTGGACAATACCTAGCTTTCCTAGGCAGAGGTCCCTGCGACCTTTGGCAGTGTGCGTGTCCCTGGGTACTTGAGATTAAGTGAATGGTGATGACTTTTAACCAGCAAGCTGCATTCAGGCATTTGTTTAACAAAGCACACCCTGCACAGCCCAAAATCCTTTAAACCTTGAGTCACCACAGCACATGTCTCTTGCAAGGACAAGGTTGGGGGCAGGGTCACAGATTAAAAGCATCTCAAATACAGAACAAAATGGAGTCTCTTATGTTTACTTCTTTCTATACAGACACAGTAACAGGCTGATCTCTTTTCCCCACACTAGTCCTGTCACTACTGTTAAGAGTGTGGTTCTGATCATCAGCACTGGGCCTCCTGAGACCACATGGAGCCACCACTGAGGATCCCCAGCCACAGACCCACTGCAGGGGGTCATGTGTCCATCACCCATTCTGCTAAATGGCTGCCCCTCAGGGATGCCACCAGGGCACCTCTCAGCTGCCCTTTCCTTGCCCAGACCTGACCATCCTGTGCCCCCTCTTCAGGCTGCTCCTGGGCTGGCAGAGCCAAACCAGCGGACCCAGCCAGGTGGATCATAGAAGAAGCCTGGCTCGATTTCCACCACTGCAGTCCTCCCTATGCCCTTCACATTCCTGGACTCTGTCCAAGCCTCCATCTGCTGCCCATTCTTCTCACTCGCAGTGATGGCTTTAGCAATCTGCAGGGACATAGGCCTCCAGGGATGCTGTTTTCTCGCACTCAGCATTAGCCCCACAGAGTGGAAGCACCAGGCCTCCTGGGGGGGCAGCCTGTGCAACCACTCCTAGTGAGTTTTTGGGAATCTGGTTCTAGGCTTTTCGTGGAGGGTTTTTTCTTTGGCGGGGGGGAGACAGAGTCTCACGTTGTCCCCAAGGCTGGTGTGGAGTGGTAGGAACATGGTTCTTGACCTCCTGGGCTCAGGCAATCCTCCCACCCCAGACTCCTGAGGAGCTGGAACTACAGGCAAGCGCCATTATGCTAAGCTTATTTTTTGCAGAGACAAATTTCGCTATGTTGCCCAGGCTGGTCTCAGATCCCTCAAGTGATCCACCTGCCTGCTGCCTCCCAAAGTGCTGGGGTTACCGGTGTAAGCCACTGCACCTGGATAATTCTTGTATTTTCAGTAGAGATAGGGTTTTACCATGTTGGCCAGGCTTGATTCCAGGGTTTGGAAGTGGGAGTGAATAATGCTTGGCAATCTGGATGGGCTGGACACAGGTGAACCAGGGCAGCCCCGAAAGACACTGGAAACTGCTCTAGAACCACAGGAGGAATCCGCGTGACCTGGATCCTCACACACTATGGCTTCCAACTGCCAACTATCAGCACCAGATAGAAGGAAGCACTTGTTGGCCAGGTGCAGTGGCTCATACCTATAACCCCAGCACTCTGGGAGGCCGAGGCGGGTGGATCAGTAGGTCAGGAGTTCAAGACCAGCCTGGCCAAGATGGTGAAACCCCCTCTCTACTAAAAATACAAAAATTAGCTGGGCCTGGTGGCAGGTTCCTGTAATCCTAGCTACTCGGAAGGCTGAGGCAGGAGAATCACTTGAACCCAGGGGACCAAGGTTGCAGTGAGCCAAGATTGTACCATTGCACCTCAGCCTGGGAGTGATACTCGGTCTCAAAAAAAAACAAAAACAAAACTTGTTTCCTGCTTGAAGGGGTGTTACTGAAAGCAACTGAAGTGGTCACCTTGAGCTGGCAGAACCCCATCTCTTAGCTTCTCTTCCGAAGTGGGGGTTTCTACTCCTGGGCAACTTTACCCAAATTCTCTTCCTGATTAGTATCAAGCTCACCTACTTTTGTGTGTGTGTGTTTTGTTTTTTCTTGACAGTCTTGCTCTGCTGCCCGGGCTGGAGTGCAGTGGTGTGATCTGGGCTCACTGCAAGCTCTGCCTCCCAGGTTCAAGCGATTCTCTTGCCTCATCCTCCCAAGTAGCTGGGATTACAGTAGTAGGTCCTCACCACCACTCCTGGCTATTTTTTTTTTTTATAGTAGAGATGGAGTTTTGCCATGTTAGGCTGGTCTCGAACTCCTGACCTCAGGAGTTCCTGATCCACCCACCTCAGCCTCCCAGAGTGCTGGGATGATAGGCGTGAGCCACCGGGCTTGGCCACGCTCCACCTACTTTTTAAAATGCAGATGATGCTGTCCTCAAGATAGTTCTTGTGAGAGCTGGTTGTTTGAAAGTGTGGCACCCCCTCACCCTGCTCCTAATTTTGTCACACGATGTGCCTGCTCCCCCCTCACCTTCCGCCGTAATTGTCAGTTTCCCGAGGCCTCCCCAGAAGCTGAGCAGAGGTCAGTCTGCAGAACCATGAGCCAATTAAATCTTGTTTCTTGGCCGGGTGTGGTGGCTCTCATCTATAACCCCAGAACTTTGGGAGGCCGAGGCAGGCGGAATACCTGAGGTCAGGAATTCGAGACCAGCCTGGCCAACATGGTGAAACCCCGTATCTACTAAAAATACAAAAATTAGCTGGGCATGGTGGTGGGTGCTTGTAATCTCAGCTACTCAGGAAGTTGAGGCAGGAGAATCACTTGAAACTGGGAGGTCGAGGTTGCAGTGAGCCAAAATCATGCCACTGCACTCCAGCCTGGGTGACAGAGTGAGACTCCATCTTAAAAAACAAAAACAAACACAAAAAACTCTTTCCTTTATAAATTACTCAGCCTCAGGTATTTATAGCAATGCATGAACAGCTTAATGTATGTGGACAGCCATTTTATAGGGTAATTAAGAGACCTTGCTTATGTTGTGCTGTGTTAGTGGAGGTCAATTATCTGTGTCCATTTTAATGGGTTTATGGTGTTTTAGGATAAATGTATATTTAAGGACTAAGGTATGCATACAAATTTTTCCACTGGAATTAATGGCAATTATATTCTCCACTTAGGAGAATTCATCCTACGAGGGGTTTTTATGTACAAATTACCCTTTTAAAGCAGGAGAATGTAGGTGAAAAATACATCAGACTGCACAGCACAAAGTTTTCTTAAATGTTTTTATGTTTTGTTTTTGAGATGGGATTCTCACTCTGTTATCCAGGCTGGAGTGCAGTGGCGCAATCTCTGCCTCCTGGGCTCAAGTGATCCTCCCACCTCAGCCTCTTGAGTAGCTGTGACTACAGGCATGTGCCACCACATCTGGCTAATTAGTATTTTATGTAAAGATGGTGGTCTCACTATGTTGCCCAGGCTGGTCTCGAGCTCCCGGGTTCCAGCAATCCACCTGCCTTGGCCTCCCAAAGTGCTGGGATTACAGGTGTCAGCCACCGTGTCATTATTAAATGTTTAATAACTGGAGACATATCTAGAAATGTAAATATATACAAATATACATATTGTCTTGGGTGTGACTGGCTGGGGCTAGTATCACAAGCAATAAAGGTATTCACCAAGACAGTCGTGGGGAAAGGCAGATTTATTAGAGGGAGAATATGGCCTGGGCATGGTGGCTCATACCTGTAATCCCAGCACTTCAGAAGGTGGAGGCAGGCAGATTGCTTGAGCTCAGGAGTTCGAGACTAGCCTGGGCAACATGGCAAAATCCTCCTCTACCAAAAATTTAAAAATGAGCCAGGAGTGGTGCCTCGTGCCTACAGTCCCAGTTACTTGGGAAGCGACGGTGGGTATCACTTGAACCTGTGAGGCAGAGGTTGCAGTGAGGCGAGATGGTATCACTGCACTCCAGTCTGGGTGACAGAGCCAGACCCTTTCTCAAAAGTAGGAAGACATGTTGCAAGGGTACAATGGGCAGCAGAGAAGGGGCTGCTTGCAAAGAGGCAGGGGCTTGAGGGAAGTCTTACAGGGTCATGCTGGAGGAGGCCGCGTGTGGAACGAATGTGATGTTGTGTCTACAGGTTGTCTGATTAGGCTTCTCTTGGAATACTTGCTCTCCCTCACCTGGGACCCCTTCCTTGTTGTTGCTGGCATAGCTTACCAGGACTCCACGTTCCCCCTCTAACTGAACAATGCCAAAGCTTTGGCACTGGGGTGGCAGTTTCATTTGTAGCTACTTCCTGCTGGACTGAGGCGTAGAATTGACCCTACCTATGCCTGTTGGTCTGTCAGGAGACCCTGTGGGTCACTGTCCCGGGTTGTGAGGCCTAGGATGTTGGCTCTTGGTGGAGAAAGTGACTTGTTGGAGAAGGGGAGCCTATCAAGGTGAAACTGACGTCCAGCTGCATCCAGGGGAGATTTGTAAAGGTAACTGGCATCACTGGGGAGACCGATATTCCATCTGCAGCATCATTTGAAGGTGAAACTGTTGAATTAGCCCTGGTGCTGTTTGGGATCACCTGGCTTAAGAGGTCCGGAGCAGCGTGGCTGCTGTCTTCCCGGGAGAATTTAGTGTGAGAAAGGGGGGCTCTGAGTTCCCCAAAATGTGTGTAGGTTTGCCCTGGTTGAGCTTCCGCTGCCAATGGCACTACATGTAGGGATTGTGAACTTTTGGCTAGAAAGGATAGGAGAGGCCTTCCTCCCTTCCCAGCAAGGTAGCCAAACCTGTTTACCCCTTGGCCTCCAGGCTACACAAAGGAGTGGCACTAGCCAGTGGCATGAATTGTCAGAGGGATACTAGAATTTGTCCCCCGGAAGACTGAAAAGAAAAGCAAAACTGTAAACTTTTACTGAATTCAAGGCATCTCTCCACCGGGACCTTCTGATCCATTAGGGAGTAGACCTGGCTAGGGACCTTCAGCTGTCTCCAGGCTTGGGCGCTATCCACTGAGAGGCTGGAATTGGAGAAGAAAGGGACACAGGAAGGGAGGACTCCCGAAGCAGTCCCTGAGCACTTCCCATACGGGCCACCAAAATGTCGCGGGTACAACTGGCTACGGCTGGTGTGGCAGGCGGTAAAGGAATTTACTAAGACAGTCATGGGGGAGAAAAAAGGCAGATTTATTAGAGGGAAAGCACGAAGATGAGTTGCTAAGGGTACAACGGGCAGCACAGCAGAGGAGGGGAAGTCTTGGGTTGTGCAGGAATGACATGCTGCTGGGCGACATGGGAATGAGGTATTTGGGAACATGCCAGCAGGTTATCTGTCATGAGCTATCTCTTGGAATAATTGTTCTCCCGCACAGGAGACCCCTTCTTCGTCACTTACTTTCCATGTACGTGTGGAGTCTTTATCTGAAAACTGAGCGAATAGAGTACAGTATTTTGTACTGATTTTTTATCTTCTAAATATTGACTAGAAAATATGTCAATGTAGGCCAGGCGCGGTGGCTCAAGCCTGTAATTCCAGCACTTTGTGAGGCCGAGACGGGCGGATCACGAGGTCAAGAGTTTGAGACCATACTGGCTAACACGGTGAAACCCCGTCTCTACTAAAAAATACAAAAAAAAAAAAAAGCTAGCGGGGCGAGGTGGCGGGCACCTGTAGTCCCAGCTACTCGGGAGGCTGAGGCAGGAGAATGGCGTGAACCCAGAAGGCGGAGCTTGCAGTGAGCTAAGATCCGGCCACTGCACTCCAGCCCGGGCGACGGAGCAAGACTCCGTCTCAAAAAAAAAAAAAGAAAATATGTCAATGTAGAAGTCACCATTATAGCTCTACTCTATTTAAAACCTAAAGGTCCTTATCCCAGAAGTAAACGCTGCTCCAAGTCCTTCTGAAGTCACCTTGCAAAAATTATGAGGGAGAAAATCATGACAATGAAACAGATCTAACCTAACCAACTCCAGCTTGCTCCTAACCTCCAAGCTGCCTTTGGTCATTCCTGCACATGGGCTGAACTAGCTTTGGAAGGAATTTATTTATTTTTATTTATTTATTTTTGAGACAGAGTCTCGCTGTTGCCCACGCTGGAGTGCAGTGGTGGCATCTTGGCTCACTGCAAGCTCCACCTCCTGGGTTCACACCATTCTCCTGCCTCAGCCTCCCAGGTAGCTGGGACTACAGGCACCTGCCACCACGCCCGGCTAATTTTTTTGTATTTTTAGTAGAGATGGGGTTTCACTGTGTTAGCCAGGATGGTCTCAATCTCCTGACCTCATGATCCACCTGCCTCGGCCTCCCAAAGTGCTGGGATTATAGGTATGAGCCACCTCGCCCAACCTGCAATTTATAGTTTAACTTTGGAACAAAGACAACACTCCTTTTGCAAAACAAACCCCTGCTTGCCTGGGGACCAGACAGCCTTTGTAAAATTAACAAATTAGCCATGAGATTAGAAATTATGGTTTTAGGAGTCTTGTAGCCAGAGGCCACAAGATCACAAATCTCCCCATAACATCACTATTGTAAAATCTAAGATTGGTGCTCACGGTATCTTTTAGACCCTGCATTCTGATGCACCAGCTAGTGCCACCCAGAATGGTAATCTGGTCGTGTCATTCAACCAGTTCTGTGATCCCACCCAGGAACAGAAGATGGCAAGAGCCCACTTTGACCTCTTCTTTATTTTTTTGAGATGGAGTTTCACTCGTATTGCCCAGCCTGGAGTTCAGTGGCATGATCCTGGCTCACTGCAACCTCCGCCTCCTGGGTTCAAGCGATTCTCCTGCCTCAGCCTCCAGAGTAGCTGGGATTACAGGTGCAAGCCACCAAGCCTTGGCTAATTTTTGTGTTTTTAGTGGAGACAGGGTTTCACCATGTTGGTGAGGCTGGTCTAGAGCTTCTGACCTCAGGTGATCAACCCGCCTTGGCCTCCCAAAGTACTGGGATTACAGGCTTGAGCCACCTCGCCCACTGACCCCTTATTTCATCTCTAGATCCAACCAGTCAGCACTCCCCAGTCCCTGACCCCTTACCTGCCAAATTATCCTGAAAAAAACCTGAGTCTCCAAATTTTCAGGGAGACCAATTT
The DNA here is from genome assembly GCF_007565055.1 of Rhinopithecus roxellana. NCBI lineage: Eukaryota > Metazoa > Chordata > Mammalia > Primates > Cercopithecidae > Rhinopithecus > Rhinopithecus roxellana. The sequence continues at coordinate 63,014,945 of NC_044568.1, forward strand.
GAGTAATAAAACTCCGGTCTTGGTCAGCCAGTGCTGCATGAATTAAACTCTTTCTCTATTACAATTGCCCTGTCTTGATAAATGGGCTGTATCTGGGCTGTGGGCAAGGAGAACGTGTCAGGCAGTTATACTTCTGGTTTTTGTCTAAGTTTATAACATACTTCCATATGTATATAAATACATATTCTATAAAAAAGTCATACATAATATCTTGTAACATTCTTCCACATTTTCAAAATCAGAAAATTAGAATTTTCTACAGAGGAGACTACATAATGAACATCCATACACTCTTCGTCTAGATTTGCCAATTGTATGTTGTCATATCTTCCTTCCTCCCTCTCATTTCTCCCCCTCTGTGTATGCGTATACACGTGTATGTGTCCCTTGATAATCCACAAGGAATTGGTTCCAGGACCTCCTGCAGATACCAAAATCCAGAAGCTAAAGTGTCCCTGATAGAAAATGGCACAGTATTTGTGACCTAAGCACATCCTCTTGTCCTTAAATCATCCCTAGTCCTTATAATACCTAATACAATGTAAATATTATATAGTCATTATATTATTTAGGGAATAATGACAAAAGGTCTGTGCATGTTCAATACAGATGCAACCAACAATTTTTTTCTTTGTTCCCTGAATATTCAACCCAAGGTTGGCTGAATCCTCAGATGCAGAATCCATGGATACAGAAAGCCAACTGTCTCGTGTGTGTGTAGACACATTTTTGGCAACTTGTTTTTAAAACTCTATCAAACATTTTTCCAGGTCAACACAATTAGTCTATTTTCACTCTTACAAGCTCTATAGTATCTACCATATGCAAGGAACCATACGGTATTCAAATATTCCACGTATGACCTCGTGGCAAGGATCAAGAAGGAGCCTCAAGTGCTCCAAGTCAGACCCACCTCCCCAGGCTTCCACATTTCTATTAGCAGGAGTGAAGAAGGGCCCAGAACTCTGGGTGTTCTTGGCAAGATGCCTACCTTTCCCTCCTCCCAAGACTCCAGCTTCTCCACCATTTTCTGAGACTATCGGGTCTGATCTCATTAAAGCTTTTGTCCTTATTTGCTCAGTTACAAGAGGCTCAGGATTTCTGGGTCACCCCCCACCTGATGCCACTCTAAACTTCCTCCACTTATATCCCTTTGTGATTCCATCTTTTGCTTTTCCCCAACTTCCAGAGATCTTCCTCTGTGCCCTCTGGAACTTACCACAGGTTACAAGCAGAATTCCCCATATCTTTTTTTTTTTTTTTTTTTTGAGATGGGGTCTTGGGCTGGGTGCGGTGGCTCACGCCTGCAATCCCAGCACTCAGGGAGGCGGAGGTGGGTGGATCACGAGGTCAGGAGTTAGAGACCAGACTGCACAACATGGTGAAACCCCGTCTCTACTAAAAACACAAAAATTAGCCGGACGTGGTGGTGCGTGCCTGTAGTCCCGGCTACTTGAGAGGCTGAGGCAGAGGAATCGCTTGAACCCAGGAGGCGGAGGTTGCAGTGAGCCGAGATTGCACCACTGTACTCCGGTCAGGGTGACAGAGCAAGACTGTCTTTAAAAAAAAAAAAAAAGTATGTTTAGTGTATACAACATGATGTTTACAAATGTATACATTGTAGAATGACTAAATCAGACTAATTTACATATGTATTACATGTATTTTTCTGCTGTGAATATTTAAAGTCTACTCTCAGTGATTTTTCAAGAATACATTACAGTCAGGCACAGTGATACAACCTGTAGTCCCAGCTACTTGGGAGGCTGAGGTGGGAGAATTGTTTGAGCCCAGGAGTTTGAGACCAGCCTAGGCAATGTAGTCAGACCCCATCTTTTAATAGATCTCTTAAATTTATTCCTCCTATTGAACTGAAATTGTATATCTTTTCACTAACATCTCTTATCCCCTCCCACACTCCTAACCCCTGGTAATCACTATTCTGTTCTCTGCTTCTATGAGTTCAACTTTTTAAGATTCTACATATAAGTGAGATCATGTAGTATTTGTCTTTCCATGCCAGGCTTATTTCACTTAGCATAAAGTCCTCCAGGGTTCATCTATGTTGCAAATAAGCTTCCTTCTTTATTTTTTGAGACAGGGTCTTGCTTTATCACTCAGGCTGGAGTGTAATGGTGCAGTCTTGGCTTGCTGCAACTTTGTATCCAAAGCTCAAAAGATCTTGCTGCCTCAGTCTCCCAAGTAGCTAGGACTACATGCATGTGCCACTGTGCCTGGCTAATTTTTTTTGTTTTTTTCTTTTTTTTGGAGAAAGGGTTTCGTCATGTTGGCCATGCTGGTCTCGAACTCCTGGACTTCAGCAATCTACGTGACTCAGCCTTCCAAAGTGCTCGGGTTATTGGCATGAGCCACTGCGCCTGGCTAGAGTTTCCTTCTTTAAAGCTCAGTAGTATTCCAATGTGTATGTAGACCACGTCGTCTTTATCCATTCATCCACTGATAGATACTTAGGTTGATTTCATACCTTGGCTATTGTGAATAATGCTGCAATGAGCATGGGAGTGCAGATGTCTCTTTGACACACTAATTTCATTTCCTCTGGATACATACCCAGTAGTGGAATTGCTGGATAACATGGTAGTTCTATTTAAGTTATTGAGGAGCTTCCATGCTATTTTCCATAATGGCTGTACTAATTTACATTCTCATCAACTTTGTGAGAGTTCTTTTCTCCACATTATCACACACACTTTTTTTTTTTTGACACCAACTTTTGCTCTTGTTGTCCTAGCTGGAGAGCAATGCCGTGATCTTGGCTCACTGCAACCTCCGCCTCCCAGCTCCAAGCGATTCTCCTGCCTCAGCTTCCTGAGAGCTGGGATTACAGGAGGTGCAGGGCATCACGCCCGGCTAATTTTTTATATTGTTAGTAGAAACGGGGTTTCACGATGTTAGGCTGGTCTCAAACTTCTGACCTCAGGTGATCCACCTGCCTCGGCCTCCCAAACTACTGGGATTATAGGCATGAGCCACTGCACCTGGCCCACAAACACTTTTATTCATCGTTTTGCTAACAGCCATTCTAACAAGGTGTGAGATGATACCTCATTGTAGTTTTAATCTGCATTTCCCTGATAATCTTGACACTGAGCATTTTTTCATATATCTGTTATGCACATGTATGTCTTTTTGAGAAGTGTCTATTTAGGTCCTTTGCTCTTTACTTGGATTATTTGTTTTCTTGCTATTGAGTTGTCTGAGTTCCCTGTATTTTAGATATCCCTTATCAGACTACGATTTGCAAATAATTCTCCCCATTCCAAAGGCTATCTTTTCACTCTGTTGTTTCCTTTACTGTGCAGGAGCTTTTTAGTTGGATGTAATCTCATTTGTCTGTTGTTGATTTTGTTGCCTGTGTTTTCGAAGTCAGATAAAAAAAATTCATTGACCAGATCAATGTCACGGATCCCTGCTTTCTTCTAGTAGTTTTACAGTTTCAGGTCTTACATTTAAGTCTTTGGTTTATTTTTCTGTATTTCATTATTTTATATGTGAATGTCCAGCATTTATTGAAGAGATTGTCCTTTGCCCATTATGTATTCTTGGCACCTTTGTCAAAAATCAGTTGACTGTAAATGCATGGATTTATTTCTGGGAACTCTATTCTGTTTTGTTGGTCTATGTGTCTGTTTTGATACTAATATGCTGTTTGGTTACTATACCTTTGTAGTGTAGTTTGAATTCAGGTAGTGATATGGTTTGGATTTGTGTCCCCACCCAAATGTCATGTCGAATTGGAGGAGGGGCCTGGTGGGAGGTGACTGGATCATGGGGGTGGATTTCTCCCTTGCTGCTCTCCTGATAGTGAGTTCTCATGAGATCTAACGGTTTACAAATGTGTGGCACTTCCCCCTTTGCTAGCATGCTGTCTGGTCACCATGTGAAGAAGCTGCTTGCTTCCCCCTTTGCCTTCCATCATGATGGTAAGTTTCCTGAGGCTTCCCAGTCGAGCTTCAAGCTTCTTGTTAAGCTTGTGGAACTGTGAGTCAATTACACCTTTTTTTCATAAATTGCCCAGTCTCAGGTAGTTCTTTATAGCAGTGTGAGAATGTACTAATGGAGGTAGTATGAAGCCTCAAGCTTTCTTTTTGTTCAAGACTGCTTTGAGTATTTGGGGTCTTTTGTGGTTACATACAAGTTTTAGGATTGTTCTTCTATCTCTGTGGAAAATATAATTGGAATTTTGGAAGGCATTGCATTGAACCTGTAGATTGCTTTGGATAGTGTGAACATTTTAACAATACTCCTCCAATCCACAAACACAAGATGGTTTTCCATTTAATTGCATCTTCAGTTTCTTTTATCAATGTCTTAGTTTTTGGTGTACCAGTCTTTCATCTTCTTGGTTAAATTCATTCCTAGGTTCATTCATTAACTTTTTGTAGCTGTTGTAAATGGGATTGTCTTACTGATTTCTTGTATAGATAGGTCATTGTTTCACAAAACACTACTGATTTTTGTATGTTGATTTTTGTATCCTGCAACTTTATTCATTAGTCCTAAAAGTTTTCTGGTGGACTCTGTTTTCTATATGAGATCATAGCATCTGCAAACATGGACAATTTACCTTCTTTCTTTCCCATTTGGAAGCCTCATTTCTTTCTCTTGCCTAACTGTTCTGGCTGACTTCCAATACTATGTTGAGTAGAAATAGTGAGAGTGAACATTCTTGACTTGTTCATGATAGTAGATGAAAAGCTTTCCCTTTTTCTTTTCTTTTCTTCTTCTTTTTTTTTTTTTTTTTTTTTTTTTGAGACAGAGTCTCACTCTGTTGCCCAGGCTGGAGTGCAGTGGTGTAATCTCGGCTCACTGCAACCTCTGCCTCCCAGGTTCAAGCAATTCTCCTGCCTCAGCCTCCCGAGTAGCTGGAATTACAGGGCTGTACCAACACACCCAGCTAAGTTTTGTATTTTTAGTGGACACAGGGTTTCGCCATGTTGGCCAGGCTGGTCTCAAACTCCTAACCTCAAGTGGTTGGCCTGCCTTGGCCTCCCAAGGGACTGGGATTACAGGTGTGAACCACTGCGCCTAGCCAGATAAAAAGCTTTCAACTTTTCACTATTAAGTATGTTAGCTGTGAGCTTGTCATATATGGCCTGCCTTGTGCTGCAGTACATTCCTTCTGTACCTATTTTGAGAGTTTTTATTATGAAAAGATGTTGAGTTTTGTCAAATGCTTTTTCTGCATCTATTAAGGTGATGAGAATAGATTTTATCCTTCATACTGTGAATGTGGTAGATAACATTTATAGACTTGTGTATGTTGAAACATCATCACATCCCTGGGATAGATCCCACTTGATCATAGTGAACTGTCTTTCAGTGTGCTGTTGTATTTGGTTTGCTGGTATTTTGTAGAGGGTTTTTGCATCTATGTTCATCAGGGATATTGGCCTGTAATTTTTTTTTTTTTTCTTGCAGTGCCCTTGTCTGGCTTTGGTATCAAGGTAATGGTGGCTTCATAAAATAAGTTTGAAGGTGCTCCCTATTTTCCAATTTTTTTGGATGAGTTTGAGTAGAACTGGTATTAGTTCTTTAAGTGTTAAGTAGAACTCAGTAATGGCACCATTAAGTCCTGTGCTTTTCTTTGATGGACTTTTCCTTTTTTTTTTTTTTTTTTTTTTTTTGAGACGGAGTCTGCCTCTGTTGCCTGGGCTGGAGTGCAGTGGCCGGATCTCAGCTCACTGCAAGCTCCGCCTTCCGGGTTTAAGCCATTCTCCTGCCTCAGCCTCCCGAGTAGCTGGGACTACAGGCGCCCGCCACCTCGCCCGGCTAGTTTTTTTTTTTTTTTTTTTTTTTTTTTTTTTTTTTTTTTTTTTTTTTGAGAAGGAGTCTCACTCTGTCACCCAGGCTGGAGTGCAGTGGCCAGATCTCAGCTCACTGCAAACTCCGCCTCCCGGGTTTACGCCATTCTCCTGCCTCAGCCTCCCGAGTAGCTGGGACTACAGGCGCCCGCCACCTCGCCCGGCTAGTTTTTTGTATTTTTTTAGTAGAGACGGGGTTTCACCGTGTTAGCCAGGATAGTCTCGATCTCCTGACCTCGTGATCTGCCCATCTTGGCCTCCCAAAGTGCTGGGATTACAGGCTTGAGCCACCGAGCCCGGCCAGATGGACTTTTCTTTTAATTCAGCCTCTTATTGGGTTTGTTGTTTGTTTTTGAAATGGAGTCTCATTCTGTCACCTAGGCTGGAGTGCAATGGCACAATCTTGGCTCGCTGCAACCTCTGCCTCCCAGGTTCAAGTGATTCTCCCTGCCTAAGCCTCCGAAGCAGCTGGGATTACAGGTGCCCGTAACCATTTTTGGTGGAGACAGGCTTTCATCATGTTGGCCAGGCTGGTCTCAAACTCCTGAACTCAGGTAATCCGCCTGCCTCAGCCTCTCAAAGTGCTAGGATTACAGGCATGAGCCACTGTGTCTAGCCTTCCCCATCCCCCTGCCCCCAAGTCTCACTCTACTGTCCAGGCTGGAGTGCGGTGGCGCAATCTCAGCTCACTGCAACCTCTGCCTCCTGGGTTCAAGCAACTCTCCTGCCTCAGCCTCTCGAGTAGCGAGGATTATAGGCGCGCGCCACCACGGCTGGCTAATTTTTGTATTTTTAGTAGTGATGGGGTTTCACCATGTTGCCCAGGCCGGTCTCGAACCCCTGACCTCAAGTGATCCACCTCGGCCTCCCAAAGCACTGGAATTGCAGGTGTGAGTCACCATGCCCAGCCCATTATTGGTTTTTCTGTTTCTTCATGATTCATTGTTGCTAGTTTGTATGTGTTTAGGGATTTATCCATTTCTTCTAGGTTCTCTAATTTGTTGATGTATAATTATGCCTGGTATTCTTACCCTTTGTATTTCTTTTTTTTTTTTTTTTTTTTTGAGACGGAGTCTTGCTCTGCTGCCCAGGCTGGAGTGCAGTGGCCGGATCTCAGCTCACTGCAAGCTCCGCCTCCCGGGTTCACGCCATTCCCCTGTCTCAGCCTCCCGAGTAGCTGGGACTACAGGCGCCCACCTCGTCGCCCGGCTAGTTTTTTGTATTTTTTAGTAGAGACGGGGTTTCACCGTATTAGCCAGGATGGTCTCAATCTCCTGACCTCATGATCCGCCCGTCTCGGCCTCCCAAAGTGCTGGGATTACAGGCTTGAGCCACCGTGCCCAGCCACCCTTTGTATTTCTGTGGTATCAGTTGTAACACTTCCTCTTTCACTTCTGATTTTGAGTCATCTTTTTTTTTACTCCACCTAAAAGTTTCCCAATTTTATCTTAAACAATTCTTAAGGTTTTTTCCTGCTGTCTTTCTCTAAGAGATGAATGAATAAATCTATGAATAATTTATTTCTGTTCTGATATTTTCTTCTAACTTTGGGCTTTGTTCTTTCTCTAGTTCTTTGAGGTGTAATATTATTTGCTCTCTTTTGATATAGGCATTTATTGCTATAAACATCTCTTAGAATTGCTTTTAGTGAATCCCATAATTTTTTTTTTTTTTTTTTTTTTGAGGCGGAGTCTCACTGTGTCCCCCAGGCTGGAGTGCAGTGGCCGGATCTCAGCTCACTGCAAGCTCCGCCTCCAGGGTTTACGCCATTCTCCTGCCTCAGCCTCCCGAGTAGCTGGGACTATAGGCGCCCGCCACCTCGCCCGGCTCGTTTTTTGTATTTTTTTTAGTAGAGACGGGGTTTCACCGTGTTAGCCAGGATGGTCTCGATCTCCTGATCTCGTGATCCGCCCGTCTCGGCCTCCCAAAGTGCAGGGATTACAGGCTTGAGCCACCGCGCCCGGCCCCCATAATTTTTTTTTTTTTTTTTTTTTTTTTTTTTTTTTGAGATGCAGTCTCCCTCTGTGGCCCAGGCTGGAGTGCAGTAGTGCGATCTCGGCTCACTGCACAAATCCCATAAATTTTGGTATGTTGTGTTTGTTTTCATTTGTCTCAAGATGTTTTTAAATTTCTTCTCTGATCTATTGATTAGGAGCATGTTGTTTAATTTCCACATATTTGTGTATTTTTCAAAATTCTTCGTTATTGATTTCTAATTTTATACCATTGTGGTAGGAAAAAAATACTTGATATAATTATAATCTTCTTCAATTTAAGATTTGTTTTATGGCCTAATGTACATCCTATCCTAGAGAAGTTCCTTGTATGCTTAAGAATGTGCGTGCTGCTGCTTTTGGATGGAAATTTTATGTATGTCTGTTAGGTTCATTTGGTTTAAGCTATAGTTTACATCTCCTTACTGATTCTGTCTGGATGATCTCTGTTGCTGAAAGTGGGGTATTGAAGTCTCATACTGATACTATATTACAGTCTATCTCTCCCTTCAGATCTATTATTTGCTGTACATATTTAGGTGCTCAGATGTTGAATGTATATAAATTTAGAGGTATATTTTCTTGATAAATTGACACCTTTATCTTATAATGACTTTTGTGTCACAATTTTTGACTTAAAATCTAGTTTATCTAAGTATAGCTACCCCTACTCCTTCGGTTTCCATTTCCATGGAATATTTTTTCCATCCTTTCACTTTCAGTATATATTTGACCTTAAAGGTGAAGTGAGTTTTATAGGCAACATATAAATGGGTCTTTAAAAAATTTTACTCAGCCAGTCTTAACCAAGGAATTTAATCCATTTATATGGATAATCCATCATTTATATATAATTTGTTGTTATTTTTTGAGATGGAGTCTTGCTCTGTTGCCCAGGCTGGAGTGCAGTGGTGTGATCTCCGCTCACTGCAAGCTCCGCCTCCGGAGTAGCTGGGACTACAGGCACCCGCCACCTCGCCTGGCTAGATTTTTGTATTTTTTTAGTAGATACGGGGTTTCACCATGTTAGCCAGGATGGTCTCGATCTCCTGACCTCGTGATCCGCCCGTTTCGGACTTCCAAAGTGCCGGGATTACAGGCTTGAGCCACCGCGCCCGGCCTAGATAACAACTTTGATTGTAAACCAAACTACATGTTTACCCCTTCCCACATTTTATGTTTTTTTTTTTTTTTTTTTTTTTTTTTTGAGACAGAGTCTCGCTCTGTCGCCCAGGCTGGAGTGCAGTGGCCGGATCTCAGCTCACTGCAAACTCTGCCTCCCGGGTTCACGCCATTCCCCTGCCTCAGCCTCCCGAGTAGCTGGGACTACAGGCGCCCGCCACCTCGCCCGGCTAGTTTTTTGTATTTTTTAGTAGAGACGGGGTTTCACTGTGTTAGCCAGGATGGTCTCGATCTCCTGACCTCGTGATCCGTGCATCTCGGCCTCCCAAAGTGCTGGGATTACAGGCTTGAGCCACCGCGCCCGGCCTCATTTTATGTTTTTAATGTCACAATTTACATCTTTTTATAATGTGTATCCCTTAAAATTTTATAGCTATTATTTGTTGATTTTTTTTTTTTTTTGAGACAAAGTTTCATTCTGTCACCCATGCTGAAGTACAGTGGCATGATCATGGCTCACTGCATCCTCAACCTCCTGGGCTCAAGGGATTCTCTCACTTCAGGCTCCCCAGTAGCTGAGACTACAGGCTCACACCACATCAGGCTAAATTTTTGTATTTTTCTAGAGATGGGGGTTTCATTATATTTCTCAAACTGGTCTTGAACTCTTGGGCTCAAGTGATCCTGCCGTGTCCTCCCAAAGTGTTGGGATTACAGGCGTGAACCACCCCCACTCTGGCCCTATTATTTAAGTAACCTTCCTGCCTTTTTGTCTCTTTCCTTCTTGAACTTCTGAGAGTCAAACATTTGTTCTTTTGATGCTATTCCATAAATCCCAAGTCTTTTTTTTTTTTTTTTTTTTTTGTTGAGACGGAGTCTTGCTCTGCCCCCAGGCTGGAGTGCAGTGGCCAGATCTCAGCTCACTGCAAGCTCCGCCTCCCGGGTTTACGCCATTCTCCCACCTCAGCCTCCCGAGTAGCTGGGACTACAGGCACCCGCCACCTCGCCTGGCTAGTTTTTTTTTTTTGTATTTTTAGTAGAGACGGGGTTTCACCAGGTTAGCCAGGATGGTCTTGATCTCCTGACCTCGTGATCCGCCCGTCTCGGCCTCCCAAAGTGCTGGGATTACAGGCTTGAGCCACCGCGCCTGGCCAAATCCCAAGTCTTTTCATTCATTCTTTTTTCTCCTCTGACTGGATATTTTCAAATAAAATGTCTTTGAGCTCAGATTCTTCCTTCTGCTTGATCCCTTCTGTTGTTGCTGCTCTCTATTGCATTTTTCATGTCATTAATTGTATTATTTAACTTCAGAATTTATTTTTTTTTTTTTGAGACGGAGTCTCGCTCTGTCACCCAAGCTGGAGTGCACTGGCCAGATCTCAGCTCACTGCAAGCTCCGCCTCCCGGGTTCACGCCATTCTCCTGCCTCAGCCTCCCGAGTAGCTGGGACTACAGGCGCCCGCCACCTCGCCCGGCTAGTTTTTTGTATTTTCTAGTAGAGACGGGGTTTCACCGTGTTAGCCAGGATGGTCTCGATCTCCTGACCTTGTGATCCGCCCGCCTCGGCCTCCCAAAGTGCTGGGATTACAGGCTTGAGCCACCGCGCCCGGCCCAGAATTTATTTTTATAATTTGTTAAGTTTCTAATGTTGGTCATTTTCTTGATTTAATCAAATTGTTTTTCTATTTTCTTAGATAAGGAAATTTAATATGCTGAGCTTCCTTAAAATAATTATTTTGAATTGTCAGGCAGCTCATACGTCACCCAAATCTTCTAAATTTCTTCAGGGTCAATTACTGGTGTTTTTGTTCCTTTTTTAGAGGGTCATATTTCCCTGATTGTCCTTGATCGTTGTAGTGTGTTAATATCTGGGCATTTGAAGAAATAGAGAATAAGTATTCCAGTCTGCCAACTGGCTTTGTCTGGGAAAGCTCTTCACCAGTCAGCCTGTCCAGAGATTCTGGAGAGGCAATCTGGTGTGATCTGCAAGTGGGCTTGCTGCTGGAGTCCTCAGCCAGGCTGGCCTGGTACCTGCATCAGCAGATGGGCAGACCTGGTGCTTGGGTCTATAGAACTGGGCCTGAAGCTTGGATCTACTGGAGTGGACCTGTTGACTGGGTACATGGGGATAACCCTGGAACTTGGGTTCTTGAAGGTAAACCTGGAGCCTGTATCCTCTTGGGTTGGCCTGAAGCCTGGTTCCATGGGGGTTTACATGGTGCTGGGGTAGGCCCCAGGCTGTGTACAGTGTGCCAGGGTAGATCTGGGCAGGCCTTGGCACCATGTCAGCCCCTGTAGACTGAGGTGAGGCAGGGGCCAGCCTGGAGCCTAAGGCCAGGGGTGCTGACTTGACTCGGGAATGGTCTAGGACCCAGGACAGGCCTGAAGCCTTGCATCTGCAGGCCTGGGGATGGCCTGGAACCCCAGACTGTGGTACCAGGCCTGAAGCTGGGCTGAGTCTGACCCACTGAGGTTGGTCTGGAGGTGAGGTGAGCAGACCAAGTCTGCTGTGCTGGCTTGGGGCTATGGGATTCAACCTTACGGTAGGGTGGGCCTGGAGATTCACTCTGTGGGTAGTGAGTGGCCTGGGGTCTAGGGCAACGGGGGCCTGCCCAGCACTGAGTTTTACCCAGGTGGAGCTGGTGCTAGGGATGGAGCCAAAGTCCAGTGTTCACTTCCTTCTCTTTCCCCTGTATGGGGGGGTATCTCTGTTCATACAGTGGTGCCTGGGGTTAGGGAAGAGGTAACAAAAATAATGTGACACTGTCCTTCCTGCCCTCTTCAATGCATCTTTTGTTTGTTTTTGAGACGGAGTCTTGCTCTGTTGCCCAGCCTGGAGTGCAGTGGCACAATCTTAGCTCACTGCAACCTCAGCCTCCCAGGTTCAAGCAATCCTCCTGCCTCAGCCTCTCTAGTAGCTGGGATTATAGGTATACACCACTATGCCTAGCTAATTTGTATAGTTTTAGTAGAGATGGGGTTTTGCCATGTTGGCCAGGCTGGTCTCAAATTCCTGACCCCAGGTGATCCACCCACCTCAGCCTCCCAAAGTGCTGGGATTATAGGCGTGAGCCACCGTGCCTGGCCGCATCCTTTATTTCTATACTAGACCCAGGTGCTGTGATCTCTTACTTGGTTTCTTTAGCTCTTGTGAAGGTAATTTTATGCATGGAAAGCTATTCAAACTGATGTTTCTGCAGGGAGTCAAGTGCTGGAAAGTCCTATTCTGCCACCTTGCTGATATCACTCACTCTGATTTCCCTCCCTGAAGCTGTGACTCTTCACCTCATCAGCTTAAGTCCCATGGTTCATGTATTTCACACCAGTCAATCCAGGCTAAATCCAACTCTGCTGAATGTGGCTGGAACAAAACATACAACCTTGATAACTGATGTTAAACTCATGACCACTAACCTCAAGTGGGCCTTTAGTGTATCATACATTTCCTTAATTTTTTCACTCTTCCCTATCCCCCAAACCTCTCAAACCACCTCCACCATCCTCACTCTCAGCTAATAACCATGTTTTCAGTTTAACAGAGCAAATGCAAATCAGACAAGAACACTCACAAGCTCTCACATCTTCTGTGTCCACACTCTGCCTTCCTCCTGGTTGGTGCTCCAGCATCTGACCTCTTCACTGGCACCCTGGGTCCCGCTGTCTTCACCTGCTCAGACTCTGCTCTGGTCCATTCTCCTCCTCCTTTCCTAAAGTGTCAATTTTTCTACTTGTCATTCCTGTGAGTATATAAATTTATCCCAGAATTTCTAATATTTTATTTTTTATTTTTATTTTTTTTGAGACGGAGTCTCGCTCTGTCCCCCAGGCTGGAGTGCAGTGGCCGGATCTCAGCTCACTGCAAGCTCCGCCTCCCGGGTTTACGCCATTCTCCTGCCTCAGCCTCCCGAGTAGCTGGGACTACAGGTGCCCGCCTCGTCGCCCGGCTAGTTTTTTGTATTTTTAAGTAGAGACAGGGTTTCACCGTATTAGCCAGGATGGTCTCGATCTCCTGACCTCGTGATCCGCCCGTCTCGGCCTCCCAAAGTGCTGGGATTACAGGCTTGAGCCACCGCGCCCAGCCGAATTTCTAATATTTTAAAACACCCAAATCCTCAAAAGCCCCCATCTCTTCAGTTACCCATCCATTTCTCTGTATTGGGAGACAATTCTCCATGGGTTTTTTCACGTTTCTGCCTATCTTACAAGTACAGATGGTGATGGCTTTTGTTATAGGCTGTTTTCAGGATGAATGAATAGCCTTAGATAATACGCTCTCCAGAGCAATGGTTTAGCATCCAGTGTGTCTTCCTTCCAGACAAAGGTTTGACAGATTTACTTCTAGACCACTGTTTAAGATTCAGGCTCCCTAAACTTGGAGCTCCTCTACTGTAACTCCACCCAGCGAATGTGTATTCTAGGTCAATACAAGGTCTTCTGCCAGCATCCGTGAAAACTGGTAGCTTGTTACCTTGCAAGTAGGACAAAATCTCAGACTTTTCAGTCCTTAACACTTTGCCCCTTATTCACAGTTCCCGTTTCCAATTTGATCTTGAATCCTCCTTGATTTACCCTGACCACTCCTTTGTAACTGTTCTTATCAAAATGACCTCACTGATGGTTTATCTCAGTATATATCCAACTTCATAAAAATTATTACTATTTGATGTTGTGGCCACTCTTCTACTTCAAAATAGTTTTTCACTTGGCTTCAGATACCACCCTCTCCTGGTTTTCACCCTAACCCTGGTGGTTCCTTCTCAGTTTCCTTTGCCAGTTCCTGCCCAGCAAATACTGGGATGAGTGCTCGGGGCTCAGTCCTTGACATTCTTTATACTTTTTTCCTAGGTAATCTCATCTAGCTTTATGGCTTAAAATATTATCCCTGTGACAACTTCCAAATTTTTATTTCCTCTGAAATTGGGTTTCAGAGTCATCTTACCTCTAAACGCGTAAGAGGCATGAGACAAACAGCTGCCACTTGGAATGACCATAGGGGAAGAAGGGTCCTTCTGGGAAAGCCTCATTATAGTCGGACCAGCAAGGCTGAAACTGAGATGGGAGATTTGCTGGTTGTGCTGTTTGCCCTCCTAGTCCATCTTCCATCCTTCTACCCTGCTTTATCCCAGGAGGACAGCATCATCCGGGCTTCTGATCAGGTTCAGTCGAAGAGGCATCTTCAGGAGGAAGCAATAAAGAGCTGAGGCTCACCCCCCTATCCCCCCTCCCTCTGGCCCTCCCTTTCCTGACAGTTCTGTGTTTCTCACAGTAGCTGCATCTTTTTAGAGCTTTGACATCCACTTAAGAGACTCTCTTCCTTTTTATTCTGTAGTTTTCCTATCTCTTACAGGAAGGAGACCTTCCAACATTTTTGGCTCTCACTGGGCTCTGCAACACCATTTCTTCCTTTTGTCCCTACGGAGACAACAGCTTCCTGGCACTGCTGGTCTCTGGATTCCTTACCGTCCGTTGTTTGTTCCCTTAATCCTTCTCTCATTTTCCAAGTTATCCTTTCATATGGGGCTAATTCAGTTTACTGCTAGAGCCCTCACTGATACAGCTGGTGAGGTCCACAGGTTAAAAATGGAAGGAATTCTGTTCACCAGGCCCATAAAATCATATACAAAGACACACATATATAAGGGTTTATCTTTATTTTATAAAAACTGCTACACACACACACACACACACACATACACTCTCTCTCTCCCCTCTTGCTTTCCTCATTTTACCGAGAGGAGTCTGGAGTTTGTCCCCATACATTCTTTTCAAGGAAATACCATTCAGCCATGGTATGTTTTTACCACAATTTATTTATCCATTCCCTTACTGATGGTCTTTTTTCTTTCGGTCCTTACCAAAAAATACAATATACATTGGTAAACATATAATCTTAAGTACTGGCACTTTGTTTTCCTTAGGGATAGGTTCCCAGGAGACTCCTAGGTTGAAGAGTATATTAATGTTAAAACAAAGTCACAATATTTTCCAAGGAGGCTGTTACAATTTACATTTCTAAAAGCAGCGTATGAAAATGTTTTCCCCTCCTCTGTGAGTAGGTAAGATAACTTAGACAAAAGCTTATTGGGCTACAGATGTTCTGGATAAATTTGTTCAGAAAGTCACTCAAATTCATATATAGTGACAGCACGTCAATGATATCCAAAAATATTTTTTAAAAGCCAGTTTTTGGTTGCCATTTATAATTTCCAATACATGATTTGTGATTGACAGGGAACGGCTGAACTTAAGAATCTGAAATCAAGGTCGGGCGCGGTGGCTCATGCCTGTAATCCCTGCACTTTGGGAGGCCAAGGCAGGCGGACCACGAGGTCAGGAGATCGAGACCATCCTGGCTAACATGGTGAAACCCTATCTCTACTTAAAAATACAAACAAATTAGCTGGGTGCAGTGGTGGGCGCCTATAGTCCCAGCTACTCAGGAGGCTGAGGCAGGAGAACGGCGTGAACCCGGGAGTTGTAGCTTGCAGTGAGCTGAGACAGGGCCACTGCACTCCAGCCTGGGTGAAAAAACGAGACTCCGTATCAAAAAAAAAAAAAAAAAAAAAAATTGAAATCAAGTCTATAAAAGCGTATCTTTGAGTTACACAAAAATTCTTAATATATGGAGAGACCACTGAAAAATCTGACTTTTATAAAAGTGGAAACATTTAAAGGAAAGGTAATAACTTTTAAGTCATATTGCAAAGGGAAATGTTTTAGGTTGGCAATAGTGCAACTCAAGGAAGTAGACATGCCTCCTTTAAACAAAATATTGTAAAAAATCATTTCTAAAGGGGGTGTTATGCACATGAAAAATTTAAAAAGCAATGAAACAGTTGACAGTTACTTAAAATAATTTTTCCTCTAAGGTCTCTGAAATGTAACATTTGTGAACTATAGAAGCATCCTACCATTTTTGCTAGACAATTCATGAAATATTAAGAGAAACAAGGAAAGACAAAAACAGGTAGTTTCTGTCTGTTACACAATATTTTGGTAATAGACATGCATTTGTATGCAAATATCCCACTGGAAAATAAGAGCATGATGAATGGGGATATTGTCTTTACATGGCAAACTCTTATTCTGTGGTGCATACTGAGTAGTACAACTCATGTCTGCCTCCTTCACGCTACAGATCAATTATTTCACATTTGCATATTTGTATAAATAGTGCTTCTAGAAAATCTTCAGCAAACCAGAAGCAGGGAAAACTTCAACACTGTCTTCTGTTTCGTAAGAGGCAGCTCAAAAACAATGTTCATACCAACTTATATATGCCAGCAAGCAGTAGGGAAAGACGTAGGTTCCATGCTACTTTAAATCTGTGACACATTTCATTTGGAATGCATACTGGATTGCAGAGATACTGAAAAACACATGTGATGTTTAGTATAGAAAATCTTGTTATGTCCTAATTATCACAGAGGACAAGAATTTCAAATTCCCAGTGATTATGCTAAATTCACATGTGCAGATCTAAAACATACCACTTGTGTTTTGTGACATATCCACATAAAACCACTAAATTCATAGGACACTGTTTTTATATCTCTTATGCTGCTGTCTAGAATACTCAATTCATTCAAGATTTTAAAAAGCTCATTGTAGTACAACTGGGTATGGCTATTTACAACTGTATATATTCTGATATGTATTCTTTAGCTGGGTATCACATGTAACTTCCAGTATAATGTTCTCATGGGATCCTATTTTTAATACATTTTTGAGTTGAGAGATTGCATCTCAGTATGAATTCCCATGTTCCCTCAAAACTGTCACGAGGCTTCTCACCCGCTTGAAGAGTTCTGGCAGGAGTTTTCCACAGTACAACCTGGCTGGAGTTTCAGGGTTTATCCCCGACATGAACTCTCTGATGGACACTGAGTCGGGACTTCCTGCTAAAGGCCTTCCCACATTCAGAACACTCATATGGTTTCTCTCCTGTGTGGATTCGCAAGTGTAATCTAAGAGTTGACCTCTGGCTGAAAGTTTTGCCGCATTCAGTACATTCGTAGGGTTTCTCTCCTGTATGAGTTCTCATGTGGATAATGAGTTGTGAGTTCTGGATGAAGGATTTTCCACATTCACTGCACTCATACCGTTTCTCCCCCGTGTGAATCTTCTGATGTATGATAAGGTTTGACTTCTTGAAGAAGGTTTTTGCACATTCATTACACTCATAGGGTCGCTCTCCTGTATGAATTCTCTGGTGTGTGGTGAGTTCAAACTTTTGGGCAAACGTCTTTCCACATTCACTGCATTCATAGGGCTTCTTCTCCATGTGTGCTCTCTGGTGTACAATGAGGTTTGACTGGTGGGTGAAAGCTTTTCCACATTCCGGACACTCAAAGGGTTTCTCCCCAGTGTGAATTCTCTGATGTTTGATGAGGTTGGCCTTATGGGAGAAGGTTTTCTTACATACATTACATTCATATGGTTTTTCTCCAGTATGTATTCTCTTATGACTAATGAGGAGTGACTTAAAGGAGAAAGCCTTGTCACAGTAAGTACAAATGAAAGGTTGAACCAAGTTTTTTATTTTCTGATGTTTAAAAATGGCTGCTTTATGGTTGAGGGCTTTTCCATTTTTATTGTATTCAGAATATTCTACTCCAGCGTGGGTTTTCTCTTGCTTCAGGTAGAGAAGTGCTTTTCCAAATTCATTACACTCATCAGTCTGCTTTCCTGCATAGCTTCTATTACTATTAAGCAAGTCTGAATTATATTTCAAAGTTTTTTCATATAAGTCATATTTATAGGGTACTTGTCTTAAAGAAACGAAGTCTGTGTTCAGATTAAGTGCTTTTCCAAAGAGATCACCTCTTTCCTCAATTGGGGTTTGGTTCTTAAGAATTAAAAATTGCCTTGCCTGCTCATCTGGGTTTCTGTGGTCTCTCTCCATCTGGTCATCAGCCTTCCACACTTCTAGGATAGAGCACAATGAAAAGAACCTTGTCAACGCCTCTGCTGTAATGTTACAGAATGCAAAGTCTTCACAAGTGTTCAATCACAAGGCTGACTCTTTAGTTTGGGACCCAGTCTCCCAATATTAAAAAATTCCCAGCGCAAATGTTTCCTTTCAAACTTTGAAAGAGAAAGATAATAGCTTGTGGTTAAAAAACAAAACCAAAATCAATACAAGTAGCAATGCCAGATGACAAAATGACCTTAAAGTGGGCAGAGAAAGTGAAATAAGACAGAAAACAGAACACATAATATGAGAAGGCTGGCAATTCCAGGGATGGAGACACTGCAGTTAGCACAGAGACCGAGAATGTAAGTACATGAGGGAATTAAGGGAAAATACCTACACAGATCTCGAGCAATAGTATTATTTGCTAAACTCAGACTACTATGGTAGAACCAGCACCAGTCTGCATGGTTCTAACTTTTCTCTTCTGTTCATCTTTACCAAAATGATTTCCAGAAAGCAGCACTTCTCATTAGGTTTGCAGTGACAGCCATACAGCAGAGCTCCAAATCTCTAAAGTGAGAATCTTGCAAATGGTAAAATCCAGAAACTCATTCTCTAAGAAAAATACAACCCTTACAACAGGATCATTCACTGCTGCTGGTTTTATTGCTTTTTTTTCCTACTGAAGTTGTTGGGAGAGTGAACATGTTTTCACTATCATATCCTACTTTTCTTCCATTCCTATTTATTTTGAGATAGGGTCTCCCTCTGGTTGCTTAGGCTGGAGTGCAGTGGCACAATCATAGCTCACTGCGCCTTGACCTCCTGGGCTCAAAGGATCCTCTCAACATGACAGGCATGAGCCACCGTGCCCAGCCTACTTTTAATGTGTTCAGAATCTTAAGGATCAAGTTACCCAGGTTCATTATTAAGAAGTCAAACAGATACTGGCAAGGCTAAGATACACTGTTGGTGGGAATTTAAATTAGTTCAGCCACTGTGGAAACAGTCTGAAGATTTCTCCAATAATTCAAAACTACCTCTTCACCCAGCAATCCCATTAAAAATCATTTGGCCAGGCACAGTGGCTCATGCCTGTAATCCCAGCACTTTGGGAGGCCAAGGCAGGAGGATCACTTGAGGTCAGGAGTTCTTTGTTTTTTGAGATGGGGTCTCTCTCTGTTGCCCAGGCTGGAGTGCAATTGGTGTGATCTCCACTCACTGCAACTTCCGCCTCCCAAGTAGCTGGGATTACAGGCACACGCCACCATGCCCGGCTTATTTTATAGTTTTAGTAGAGACGGGGTTGCATGTTGTCAGTGCTTGTATTGAACTGTCCTCAGGTGAACCTCCCCCCTCGGCCTTCCAAAATGCTAGGATTACAAGCAGGAGCCACAGTACTTGTTCTACAAAAGTAAAAATTAGCGGGGCCTGGTGGTATTTGTCTGTGGTCCCAGCTACTTGAGGCTGAGGTGGGAAGATTACTTGCGCCCAGGAGGTGGAGGCTACAGTGCGCCATGATATCACCATTGAACTCTAGCCTGGGTGACAGAATGAGACCTGTCTCAAAAAAAAAAAGATTCTACCAAAAAGACACATGCCCACTTGTAGGTTCATCACAGCACTATGCACAATAGCAAAGACATGGAATTAGTCTAGGTGCCCATTCATGGTGGACTGGAAGAGAATGGTACATGTACAAGATACAACACTACGCAGCCATAAAAAATGAAATCCTGTCCTTTTCAGCAACATGGAGGCTCGCAAATGGGAGCTTAAACACTGGGTACTCATGGACATAAAGATGGTAATAGTAGAATGGCTGGTGAGAAACGGAAGCAAGGGTTGAAAAGCTACTGGGTACCATGCTTACGACCTAGGTGTCAGATCAATCAAAGCCAAACCTCAGCATCACATAATATACCCACGTACCCTACATCTAAAAAGCTAAAATCAATTTAAAATTACCCAGCCACAACCTAGACCATCATCTTACATTATTACTGGTTATGTTACTGTGATCCTGCTGCCATTTTTTCCAGGACAACACTGTCACTCTCACACTGAAAAATCTATCTTAAGGCCACCACACCAATTCCTATGAGCTAAAATACAAATGTTACCATTTTGGCAAAGCGAGAATGCTAATGAAAGAATAAATACTTACAACTAAAAGTTTAAGACATATTAGGAAAATATCAGGGTTTAAGTGTGAAAGGCAAATAGCTAAGGTTAAACGGGAAAAAAAAAGGTAAGCAGGGGGAGACGGCCATTTGGAGGTATGATTCAGAGACTTAAGGTACAGGTCATCTCTCCTCAGCTCTATTGAAGGTTTAGGGACTCGAAAAACAGATTCCTGAAAAGTATTTCAAAGGTACTGAGCTGCTCATAATCCCCTGGATACTAATTCCACTGGCTTCTGCTTCTCTTTCTCCCTTTCTCCTGTCATATTCCCCTAAAATTCTGAATTGACAACTCTATGCTACCCAAAACTCTTCTTGTTGCTCCAACTTGAAAACTGCCTATGGCTTGACAGCAGTTTACTAACGGGACATAGCTCATAACTGCTCAGACTTCAGAAGCCTGGAAGGAAAGGAGAGATAGAGCTTTAAAGGCTGCAAGATCTCTCAGGTTTAACACCTGAAGACTTAGGCCAAAAACATTTAGTAATTCAGAAGCTCGTTTCTGTTCACTGAGACTAGGACATAAATACCTCTAGGCAAACGGTGAGCTGTACCTGAAAACCATCCTTACCCACTGAAAGTAAGTTGCTATAATTCTCCAGCATCACATCCATGTATAGGATCCTCTGAGAGGGGTCCAGTTGTTCCCATTCCTCCTGGGTAAAGTCCACAGTCACATCCGTGAATGAAACTGATCCCTAAAACGGCATATTGTTATTCATCCTATGATCGTTTGGTGATACAGAAAGGATAGATGAAAACTTTCTAAGTCATTCACCATGAAAATTTATATATTTACACCAACGATACATCTTGTTCACTGTTTTGTTCATATCTTCCAAAATACATTTTTATTGTTGAGATTTATTCAGATTCCCATTATCTCTGGCACTGTCATATTTGATAGGTGTCTCAGATTAATAAAACACTGTTGGCCAGGCACGGTGGCTCACACCTGTAATCCCAGCACTTTGGGAAGCAGGGGGCAGGGGGTGGATCACTTGAGGTCAGGAGTTCGAGATCAGCCTGGCCAACATGGTGAAATCCCGTCTCTACTAAAAGAAATTTAGCTGGGCGTGGTGGCGCATGCCTGTAGTCCCAGCTACATGGTGGGCAGAGGCAGAAGAACTGCTTAAACCCAGGAGGCAGAGACTGCAGTAAGCCAAGATCGTACCACTGTTTCTGTTCTCAAGATGTGTACTGTGAGACAAGCACATTAGATATTCAGTGTTACCAGTGTGCTAACAAAGCTCACATAGGCATTATTTCTGTGATACTGATGTTAAAAGAGTTAAAAAACTTTCACTACTTAAAGGCAGAAAATGAACTTCCAACTATAAAATATCAGGTACAAGTAAGGATCTCTGTCCCTCCATCCCCCTATTCAAGCCATAAAAACTGTACAAAAAAATTTTTAAAAATATATGGTTGAATTTAACAGGCCAGACACAGCTGAAATGATTAGTAAAAAAAATGTCAGTAAATATCTAGACTGAAATGCAAAAGGTACATTAAGGAGCCTAAAAAGATACATGGGACGAGCTAAGAAGGTCTAATATACTTGCAGTGGGAGTCCCAAGAGGAGGGGCAAAATGCAGTCGAAACAATATTTGATGAGACAATAGCTGAGAATTTTCCAACACACCTCACACCAGGCTATTATATATATTTTTTTTAAGACAGAGTCTCGCTCTGCCCCCAGGCTGGAGTGCAGTGGCGCGATCTCGGCTCACTGCAAGCTCCGCCTCCCGGGTTGATGCCATTCTCCTGCCTCAGCCTCCCGAGTAGCTGGGACTACAGGCGCCCGCCACCGCGCCCGGCTAGTTTTTTTGTATTTTTAGTAGAGACGGGGTTTCACCGTGTTAGCCAGGATGGTTTCGATCTCCTGACCTCGTGATCCACCCGTCTCGGCCTCCCAAAGTGCTGGGATTACAGGTTTGAGCCACCGCGCCCGGCCCAGGCTATAGTTTTAAAACCACCAACCCCAAGTACAATAAGTACAAAAAAAAACACAAAAAAACCCACTCAGAGTATAACAAAACTGATTTTAAAACCCCAGAGGCAGCCAAGCTCAGGCCTGTAATCCCAGCACTTTGGGAGGCCAAGGTGGGCGGGTCACAAGGTCAGGCATTCGGGACCAATGTGGCCAAGATGCTGACCCCTGTTTCTACTAAAAATATAAAAATTAGCCAGGCGTGTTGGCGGGCGCCTGTAATCCCTGCTGCACTTGAGCCTGGGTGACAGAGCAAGACTGTCTCAGAAAAAAACCCAGAGGAAAAAAAGAGGTATTGTCTTCAGAGGTACAAAACACCTGACAGCTGATTTCTCAACATAAACAACGGAAGTCAGAAGACAAATCTTCAAAGTGCTGAAAATATCTAGAATGAGTTGGTTGACAAACTTTTTCTATAAAGGGTCAAGTAACTATTTTAGATTTTTTTTTTTTTCAGGCTACAAGTAGTCTCTGCTAAAACAAACCGACTTGGCCATCATACCATAAAAAGAGGCACAGGCAGCCGGGTACGGTGGCTCACGCCTGTAATCCCTGCACTTTGGAAGGCCGAGGCGGGAGATCATGAAGTCAGGAGATCAAGGCCATCCCGGCTAACACGGTGAAACTCCGTTTCTACTAAAAATACAAAAAATTAGCCGGGCGTTGTGGCGGGTGCCTGTAGTCCCAGCTACTTGGGAGGCTGAGGCAGGAGAATGGCATGAACCCGGGTGGTAGAGCTTGCAGTGAGCCGAGATCTCGCCACTGCACTCCAGCCTGGGCGACAGAGCAAGACTCCATCTCAAAAATAAAACAGGCACAGGCAACACATCAACAAATAGGCATGGCTGTGTTCCAACAAGATTTATGGAGGCCGGGCGTAGTGGCTCATGCCTGTAACCCCAGCACTTTGGGAGGCCGAGGTGAGTGGATCACTTGAGGTCCGGAGTTCGAGACCAGCCTGACCAACATAGAGAAACCCCATCTCTACTAAAAATATAAAATTAGTCGGGCATAGTAGCTCATGCCCGTAATCCCAGCTACTCGGGAGGCTGAGGCAGAAGAATCGCTTGAACCCGGGAGGTGGAGGCCGCGGTGAGCTGAGATGGTGCCATTACACTCCATCCTGGGCAACAAGTGAAACTCCGCCTCAAAAAAAAAAAAACAAACTTGACTCATGGAAACCAAAATCTGAGTTTCATATCATTTTTGTTTCAAATCATTTTCACAGCACAAATTAAAAACCATTCTTGGCCAGGTGCAGTGGCTCATGCCTGTAATCCCAGCACTTCGGGAGGCCGAGGCAGGCAGATCACGAGGTCAGGAGTTTGAGACCATCCTGGCTAACAAGGTGAAACCTGTTACTACTAAAAATACAAAAAATTAGCCAGGAGTGGTGGTGGGCGCCTGTAGTCCCGGCTACTTGGGAGGCTGAGGCAGGAGAATGGTGTGAACCCGGGAGGCGGAGCTTGCAGTGAGCAGAGATTGTGTCACTGCACTCCAGGCTGGGTGACAGAGCAAGACTCCGTCTCAAAAAATTTAAAAACATTCTTAGCTTGTGGGTCATACAAAAACAAGGCAGCAGCCCATTTGGACAACTGGTCAGAGTTTGACACCCCCTGATGTAGAGTCTAGAATGATTAGTACACAATAGATGTCAAGTATTAGGCATTATTACTACTATTAAAAGATGTACCAAAACCAAAATTAAGCCTGGCAAGAATCAGTTGAATGTGCAAAAAAAGCAACAGCAAACCAGTAAAACATATTAAAAGTATGCAAATACGGAATGGGGAACGAAATATTAAAGTAATTTTCGCATGTCATCAACTTAGACATTGGGGCAGGAAGAAGTACCATGTTTGGAAGAAAAATTCTGATTAACTTTTGTTTAAAATAGGTAAGTACTGAAAAAGTAACGTAAACCTTTAAAGGGTGGAAATATGACAAGCAAAGAAGGAAAAGCAGATAAAATCAGTAATCAAAATAAAATGGGATAAATGTCTGCTAAAAGACTAAGACCTTCAGGGTTTAAAAACCTATATATAATTTTTACAAGAGGCAAACTTTAAAAACACCACAAACTTCAATGATGTAGCTAAAATATAAACAAAGTAACAAAGCCTAAAACAAAAGGCACTGAAAGCTGTCAAAGGAACATCAATAATTAAACAAAATTCCAAAAAATGCACATAACATGACCCAAAATTCTATATAATCCTGTTCATGCATATAAAAGTGATTTAACAAAGGGCATGGGTCCACCCACACAAAACATACTGGTTATCTCTAAGATGGAAAGATTGACTTTAATGGTCAAAATGTTAGGGTTGAGTTGAGGTGACATGAACAGTGCTGCTGCTGTGGTTCATGCCTGTAATCCCAGCACTTTGGGAGGATGAGGCAGGAGGACTGCTTGAGCCCAGGAGTTTGAGACCACCCTGGACAACATGGCGAGACCCTGTCTCCACAACAACAAAACACCTAGCTGGACGTGGTGGTGAACACCTATAGTCCCAGCTACACAGGAGGTTCAGGTAGGAGGACAGCTTGGGCCTGGGAAGTCAAGGCTGCAGTGAGCCGTGATCATGCCACTGCACTTCAGCCCTGGAGACACAGCAAGACCCTGTCTCAAAAAAAAAAAAAAAAAAAAAAAAGGCTAGGTACAGTGGACACACCTGTAATTCCAGCACTTTGGGAGGCCAAGGCAGGTGGATCACCTGAGGTCAGGAGTTTGAGACCAGCCTGGTCAATATGGTGAAACCCAGTCTCTACTAAAAATACAAAAATTAGCCAGGCATAGTGGTGGGCACCTGTAGTCTCAGCTACTCAGGAGGCTGAGGCAGGAGAATTGCTTGAACCCGGAAGGCAAAGGTTGCAGTGAGCGAGATCATGCCACTACACTACTACACTCCAGCCTGGGCAACAGAGCAAGACTCTACCTAAAAAAAAAAAAAAAAAAAAAAAAAAAAAAAAAAAAAAAAACCCAGCATGCTGGGGAGGGCAGATCCTCATATGATAGAGACAGTAAGGGACAAAATTAATGTATGAATTTTGTAATATAAAAAACATTGGCCAGGCGCAATGGCTCATGCCTGTAATCCCAACACTTTAGGAGGCCAAGGAAGGCACATCATGAGGTCAGGAGTTCAAGACCAGTCTGGCCAACATGGTGAAACCCTGTCTCTATTAAAAATACAAAAATTAGCCAGGCATGGGGCGGGTGCCTGTAATCCCAGCTACTCGGGAGGCTGAGGCAGAAGAATCGCTTGAACCCAGGAGGTGGAGGTTGCAGTGAGCCAAGATCATGCCACTGCACTCCAGCCTGGGCGACAGAGCGAGACTGTCTCAAAAAAAAAAAAAACCAAACAAACAAATTACATTTTAACACATTTAAAATGTAATACAATACAAGTAATATAAATTTTAAAACCATCCATATAAAAGAATGAAACCATATCCTTTGCAGCAACATGGATGCAGATGGAGGACATTATCCCAAGTGAATTAACATAAACAGAAATCCAAACGGTGCATATCCTCACTTATAAGTGGGAGCTAAACTCTGGGTACTCATGGACATAAAGATGGTAACAACAGATACTGGGGTCTACTGGTAGGGAAGGGAGGGGGGCAAGGCAAAAACTACTGGGTACTATCCTCACTACTCGGTGACAGGATCAATCACACCCCAAACGTCAGCATTGTGAAAAATATCTATGTAACAAATCTGCACATGTACCCCCAAATCTGAAATAAGTTGAAATTATATTTTAAAAAAACTTCAACATACACAATACATGGAAACATGTCAAAATGTTAAGCACTGACTAGATAGCAAAATAGGCGGATAATTAAGTTGACCTACACTTGGGCCGGATGCAGTGGCTCATGCCTATAATCCTAGCACTTTGGTGCCAAGGCAGGTGGATCACTTAAGGTCAGGAGTTCAAGACCAACCTGGGCAACAGGGCAAGACCCCATCTCTAAAAAAAAAATACATAAACTTAGCCAGGCCTGATGGTGCGCACCTGTAGTCCCAGCTACATAGGGGGCTGAGGTGGGAGGATTGCTTAAGCCAAGGAGTTCCAGGCTGCAGTGAGCTGAGATTACACCACCACACTCCAGCCTGGGTGACAAAGTGAGACCCTGTCTCAAAAGTTGAACCATACTGAAGTTACTTTCAACTGTTTTAATACATAAAAATATTTTGGCTGGGCGCTGTGGCTCACGCCTGTAATCCCAGCATTTTGAGAGGCCGAGGCGGGTGGATCACATGAGGTCAAGAGTTTGAGACCAGCCTGGCCAACATGGGGAAACCCCATCTCTATTAAAAATACAAAAATTAGCCGGGCGCAGTAGCGGGCGCTTGTAATCCCAACTACTTGGGAGGCTGAGGCAGGGGAATCGCTTGAACCCGGGAGGCAGAGGTTGCAGTGAGCCAAGATTGCGTCACTGCATTCCAGCCTGGGCGACAGAGTGAGACTCTGTCTCAGAAAAAAAAAAAATGTATATATATATACACATACACATAATAATTTTTTTCATAAAACTACTATGCTGGCCGGGCGCGGTGGCTCAAGCCTGTAATCCCAGCACTTTGGGAGGCCGAGACGGGCGGATCATGAGGTCAGGAGACCGAGATCATCCTGGCTAACATGGTGAAACCTCGTCTCTACTAAAAATACAAAAACTAGCCGGGCGAGGTGGCGGGCGCCTGTAGTCCCAGCTACTCAGGAGGCTGAGGCAGGAGAATGGCGTAAATCCAGGAGGCGGAGATTGCAGTGACCTGAGATCTGGCCACTGCACTCCAGCCCGGGTGACAGAGCAAGACTCCGCCTCAAAAAAAAAAAAAAAAAAAAAAAAAACTACTATGCTTTATTTGTATTTCTGTGAAATAAATCTTATAATCTACCACACAAAATGGAAGAAAAAAATTCCTAAGGAAATGTCAGAACACTGGCTGCAAAGAGAAAAGCCTGTGAGTTTCAGGAGAGAACAGGTTACAAGTAAGTAGATTGAAAGCCTTCAGACCTCTTGACTACGCCAGAAAGCAGTATTTTCAAAATTATCAGAGAGGCAAACCATAAAAACTGGACAAAATAAAATAATTACTTGCAAGCACAGGAGAGCAATCACTGTGGTGCTACAATTACCAAAAGGCATATATGAGGAGAGCCACGCATTTACAATGATGCTGAACCATGGCACAGAAAAACAAAGCCCAAGCAGAAGTGAGTGTTGTTGGCCGGGTGCAGTGGCTCATGCCTGTAATCCCAGCACTTTGAGAGGCCGAGGCAGGGAGATCACTTGCGGCCAGGAGTTCGAGATCAGACTGGCCAACATGGAGAAACCCTGTCTCTACTAAAAATACAAGAATTAGCCAGGTGTGGTAGCACGTGCCTGTAGTCCCAGCTACTCAGGAGGCTGAGGCAGGAGAATCGCTTGAATCCAGAAGATGGAGGTGGCCGTGAGCCAAGATCATGCCACTGCACCCCAGCCTGGGTGACAGAGAGAGACTGCATCTCAAAAATTAATTAAATAAATAAATAAAAATACAAACTGGTGTTTGGGTCTGTAAAGTAACTAGGATCTAGGGACAGTGCTATGGTTTGAGTATTTTTGTCCCCTCTAAAAATTCATGTTGAAACTTAATCCCCAATTAAGTATTGGGAGGTGTGGCCTTTGGGAGGTGACTGGGTCATGGAGGCTCCTCCCCTTGTGAATGGGGTCAGGTGCCCTTCTAAAGGGGCTTGATGAAAGGAGTTCATCTCCTTTTTTGCCCTTTTGCTTTCTGCCATGCAAGGACACAGCACTCCTCCCCTCTGAAGGATGCAGCATTTAAAGTGCCATCTTGGAAAAAGAGACCAGGCCTTCACTGGCACCTTGATCTTGGACTCTCAGCTTCTAGAACTGTGAGAAAATAAATTTCTTTTTTTTTTTTTTTTGAGACAAAGTCTCGCTTTGTCACCCAATCTGGAGTGCAGTGGCATGATCTCAGCTTACTGTAGCCTCCACCTTCCAGGTTCAAGTGATTCTCGTGCCTCAGTCACCCAAGTAGCTGGGGTTACAGGCAAGTGCCACCACACTTGGCTAATTTTTGTATTTGTATTTTTATTTTTATTTATTGAGACAGAGTCTCGCTCTGTCGCCCAGGCTGGAGTGCAGTGGTCGGATCTCATCTCATTGCAAGCTCCGCCTCCTGGGTTTACGCCATTCTCCTGCCTCAGCCTCCCGAGTAGCTGGGACTACAGGCGCCCGCCACCTCGCCCGGCTAGTTTTTTAAATTTTTTTAGTAGAGATGGGATTTCACCGTGTTAGCCATGATGGTCTCGATCTCCTGCCCTCGTGATCCGCCCGTCTCGGCTTCCCAAAGTGCTGGGATTACAGGCTTGAGCCACCGCGCCCGGCTATTTGTATTTTTAGTACAGATGGGGTTTTGCCATGTTGGCCAGACTGGTCTCAAACTACTGCCCTCAAATGATCCACCCACCTTGGCCTCTCAAAGTGCTGAGATTACAGGCATGAGCCACCTTGTCCAGCCGAGAAAATAAATTTCTGTTCTTTATAAATTACCTGGTCTCAAGTATTCTGCCATGGCAGCAAAAAATGGATTAAGACACAGGGTGATGGAGCTAAGAAAGCCATAGAGAAGAAGCCTTAACATTCTGCATAAAGATTCACCTCAGATCTTTGGCTAGTTCCTAATATGTGTAGGTAGAAGACAGGCCTCCAAGAGAACTAGTGGCAATGACTGGGAGACTGAGAGCTAAGTAGAGATTTCAGAGGTTGCATAGTGCTGAGGAGCTAGGACAGTCTGAATCCAGCAAGATAGAGATACTGGCAAACAGTTGAGATGCCAGGAAAGCCATGCCCTAGAAGGATGGACCATACCCTAGGAGAAAGGAGTATGACCAAACCGACAGACCCACACCTACAAATCTGAAAACATGCCCCAACGGGATCAGAATCATCTGCCAATAATTTAGCTATCTGGCAGACAAAACCTAACATTTTTTAGAAGAAGCTATGTATCATTCAACATATCCAGCGTACAAACAAAACTGCTAGCATGTGAAAAAGCAAAGCCAGGGCCAGGTGTAGTGGTTCATGACTGTCATCCCAGCACTTTGGGAGGCTGAGACAGGTGGACTGCTTGAGCCCAGAAGTTTGAGACCAGCTTGGGCAACATACTAAAACCCCATCTAAAAAAAGTACAAAAATTAGCTGGGCGTAGTGGCACATGTCTGTGGACCCAGCTCCTCAAGAGGCTGGGGTGGGAGGGTTGCTTGAGCTCAGGAGGTCATGGCTACAGTGAACTGTGAGCGTGTCACTGTACTCCAGCCTGATGGTAACCAAGACCCTGTTAAAAAATAAAAAGAAAAAAAGAAAGAAAAAGAAAGCAAGCAAACAAAAACAATGAGGCCAGGCATGTGGTGCATACCTGAAATCCCAGCAGGTTGGAGGGCTAAGGTGGGTAGATTGCTTGAGCCCAGGAGTTCGAGACCTGCCTGGACAACACAGAAAAATTCCATGTCTACAAAAAATACAAAAATTAGCTGGGCATGATGGCATGTGCCTGTAGTTCCAGCTATTAAGGAGGCCGAGGTGGGAGGATCACTTGAGCCCGGGAGGCAGAGGTTGCAGTGAATGGAAATCAAGACACTGCACTCCAGCCTGGGCAAGCCCCTAGAGCAAGACCCTGTCTCAAAAAAAAAAAAAAAAAAAAAAAAGACAAGACAAAAACAAGAGATAAACAACTCAAAAGAGGCAGATGTAGAGAGTACCTACATATTAGTATTTTAGTTAACCCATAAACACTTCAGACGACCTGTAAAGTACTATGCAAAATATTATAGAGGTGGTCAGTAAAGATTATAAGCTGTAATCTCTACAGCAACCACTTAAGATAAAAGGGAAAATAGGAACACACAGGACAACTAAAAATAAATAGCAAAATGACAGACTTAAACTCACCTAGGCCTGTAAAAAAAATAAATCACAAATAAAATAATAAATCAATTAAAAGACAGAAATAGACCAGGCATGGTGGCTCACACCTATAATTCCACCACTTTGGGAGGCAAGATCTCAACACTACAAAAAAATTAAAAAATAAAAATTAACTGGCACAGGCCTGTAGTCCCAGCTACTCAGGAGGCTGACGTGGGGGAAATGCTTGAGCTCAGGAGGTTGAGGCTTCAATGAGCCAAGATTACACCACTTCACTCCAGCGCTGCAGCTGGGTGAGAAAGAGAGATCCTTTCTCAAAAAAAAAAAAAAAAAAAAAAAAATAGACAGAAATAGGCTGCATCAAGGAAGTTGAGGCTGCTGTGAGCTGTGTTCATGCCACTAAATTCCAGCCTGGGCAACAGAGGAAGACCCTGTCTCAAAAAAAGGAAAAAGAAACAGGGTGGATCAAAACCATGACCAAACTACATGCTATTTAGGGGAAATATACTATAAATATATGAACATAAATAGGTTGAAGCAAAAATAAAATATATACCATAGCACTAATCATTAAAAAAGTAGGTATGGGCCAGGCAAAGTGGTTCACATTTGTAATCCCAGCACTTTGGGAGGCTGAGGTAGGCAGATCCCGTGAGCCTAGGGGTTTGAGACCAGCTTGGGCAACCTGGCAAGATCCCATTTCTACCAAAAAGAAAAATACAAAAATTCCCTGGGCATAGTGGTACGCGCCTGTAGTTCCAACTACTGGGAGGATCACTTGAGCCCAGGAGTTTAGGACTGCAGTGAGTCAACATTAAGCCACTTCACTCTAGCCTGGGTAACAGAGCCAGATCTGGTCCTAAAAAAAAAAAAAAAAAGACGTAGGTATGGCTTTATTTATATCAGAAAAGGAGTATTATCAGGGTTAAAGAGGGGCATTCCAAAATGATAAAAGGATAAATCCATCAGGAAGACAGAATCATATGTGTGCACACATCCATAACCATATATGCAACGACTAACATAGCTTCAAATTATATCAAGCAAAAACGGACAGAACTAAAGAGATGAATGGGCAAATCCACATTCATACCTACCTATCAATCAAATACCAGAACAGAATAAGGGCCAGGTGCAGTGGCTCTCACCTGTAATCCCAGCATTTTGGGATGCTGAGGAGGGCATATCACTTGAGGACAGGAGTTCAAGACCAGCTTGGCCAACAGGGCGAAATCCCATCTCTACCAAAAATACAAAAATTAACCAGGTGTGGTGGCACACACCTGTAATCCCAGCTACTCAGGAGGCTGAGGCAGGGGAGAATCGCTTAAACCCGGTGGCAGAGGTTGCAGTGAGCCGAGATCGTGCCACTGCACTCCAGCCTGGAAGACAGAGTGAGACTGTCTCAAAAAAAAAAAAAAAAAAAAAAAGACATTTTTGGAAATTCATCCTAAAAACTGTGCCTCTCACAAACCCTTTCTCAAGAAGCTACTGAAGCATGTACTTCAATAAAACAACAGTAATCCAAAAAAGAGAGGCGGCAGACAAAAGATCACCACGAGAGAGCAGAAGGAAATCCCTAGGAGGAGTGGGAAGGAGACGGCGGAATGGGAGATGGCGGAAGAGCGCTGATTCTCTACTATCACCACATTGCTTGTAGTATAGATTGGAACACAGTGATTTGAAAGCTGGCATTTTGAGGGTTGTCATCAACAAGATACCTGCAGCCACTGTACCAACTTCTTATTAACCTGAGAGCAGAATGCCTGGGTAAGCCTGGCCCAGATTCTTATCTGTACTTGGTTTGGCTTATCGTGAACATGTTCTGATGACATCTGTCTTTCCCCTCCACACCAGACTGCCTTGGATCAGATGAGAACACTCATTTCATGTCACAGAAGCATTCTGCTTTAACCTACTCCTGCGAGGTGGCTATTCACCAGTGAACCAAGATGCAGAAAATGCACAGCATCCCACTCCCTCTAATTATGTTCCCACCAAAACTTCAATACCTAGTCTACACTCTGACCCAGTCACATGGCCCAACTGTGTTGAGCCCTCTGCTTCTCATGATATTGCCAATGACTTCCCCAAACAGGACTTCTGTAAACTCTCAGGAAAGTCAAAATAAAAATATACCTGGTATACCAGTATACCAGGCTATACCTGGAAATTCAACTCAGCTTATCTTCTCCTGGGAGCCTTTGTCCAACAGTAGCAAAATTTCTTTCTTTCTTTCTTTTTTTTTTTTTCTCTGAGACAGAGTCTCACTCTGCTGCCCAGGCTGGAGTGTAGTAGCATGATCTCAGCTCACTGCAACCTCTGCATCCTGGGTTCAACTGATTCTCCTGCTTTAGCCTCCGGAGTAGCTGGGATCACATGCACATGCTACCACGTCCAGCTAATTTTTTTTTGTATTTTTAGTGAAGACAGGGTTTCACCATGTTGGCCAGGCTGGTCTCGATCTCCTGACCTCAAGTGATCCACCAATCTTGGCCTCCCAAAGTGCTAGGATTACAGGCATGAGCCACCATGCCTGGCTCCAACAGTAGCCAAATTTGTAGACACAGCTGCTTTGCACTGCTAAATTTGCTTGGTGTTGCCACATTGCTCCCAGTAAAGCTGTATCATTCTATACTACCTCCAGCAATACATGAGCACTTTCATTTCTTCTTAGCTAACACTAGCTGGTGTAATTTAAAAATAAATGATAATCTAAGTCTTGGCAAAGGGCCCACGGGTGCATCTTTTAGATCGCACATGTCTGAAAGGAAAAAAAAACCTCCACCAATCAGACAAAAGATTATGCAAACAAACAAAGGCAATATTAATTCCAGTTATAGTTTATTAACTAAATTTTATATTAAGACTATATATAAAGGCCGGGCGCGGTGGCTCAAGCCTGTAATCCCAGCACTTTGGGAGGCCGAGACGGGCGGATCACGAGGTCAGGAGATCAAGACCATCCTGGCTAACATGGTGAAACCCCATCTCTACTAAAAATACAAAAAAAAACTAGCCGGGCGACCTGGCGGGCGCCTGTAGTCCCAGCTACTCGGGAGGCTGAGGCAGGAGAATGGCGTGAACCCGGGAGGCGGAGCTTGCAGTGAGCTGAGATCCGGCCACAGCACTCCAGCCTGGGCGACAGAGCAAGACTCCGTCTCAAAAAAAAAAAAAAAAAAAAAAAAGACTATATATAAGTGATTAATTCCAGTTATAGGTTATTAGATTAAGAATATATCTAAGTGTAGGCCGGGCGCGGTGGCTCAAGCCTGTAATCCCAGCACTTTGGGAGGCCGAGACGGGCGGATCACAAGGTCAGGAGATCGAGACCATCCTGGCTAACCCGGTGAAACCCCGTCTCTACTAAAAAATATAAAAACCTAGCCGGGCGAGGTGGCGGGCGCCTGTAGTCCCAGCTACTCGGGAGGCTGAGGCAGGAGAATGGCGTGAACCCGGGAGGCGGAGCTTGCAGTGAGCTGAGATCCGGCCACAGCACTCCAGCCTGGGTGTCAGAGCGAGACTCCGTCTCAAAAAAAAAACAAAAAAACAAAACAAAACAAAAAAAAAAAAAAAAAAAAAAAAAAAAAAAGAATATATCTAAGTGGCGTTAGCCAGGCGCGGTAGCTCAAGCCTGTAATCCCAGCACTTTGGGAGGCCGAGACGGGCGGATCACAAGGTCAGGAGATTGAGACCATCCTGGCTAACACGGTGAAACCCCATCTCTACTAAAAATAACAAAAAACTAGCCAGGCGAGGTGGCGGGCGCCTGTAGTCTCAGCTACTTGGGAGGCTGAGGCAGGAGAATGGCGTAAACCTGGGAGGCGGAGCTTGCAGTGAGCTGAGATCTGGCCACTGCACCCCAGCCTGGGTGACAAAGCAAGACTCTGTCTCAAAAAAAAAAAAAAGAATATATCTAAGTGGCAAAGTCTCTACGGAAAGCAAGGGAACTATTTAGAAAAATATCAAGATAGTGGCTACCTACTAGGTGGATTCAATCAGAAAATTTCTCGTAAGAACAGATGATGTTCTATTTCTTAACTTGGGTGCATACATAGGCACCCATTTTATTATTATTCTTTAATGGATATATATTTGTTATACATGTTGTTATAACACATAAAAAGTGTTATGTTTTAATACACTATTCTGTGTATGTGTTACACAACTGAAGATTAGGGAAAAAAAAGAATGAGTAAACTCTCTTTTTTTTTTTGAGACAGAGTCTGGCTCTGTCACCCAGGCTGGCGCGCAGTGGCTGGATCTCAGCTCACTGCAAGCTCCGCCTCCCAGGTTCACGCCATTCTCCTGCCTCAGCCTCCCGAGTAGCTGGGACTACAGGCGCCCGCCACCTTGCCTGGCTAGTTTTTTGTATTTATTAGTAGAGACGGGGTTTCACCATGTTAGCCAGGATGGTCTCGATCTCCTGACCTCGTGATCCACCCGTCTCGGCCTCCCAAAGTGCTGGGATTACAGGCTTGAGCCACCGCGCCTGGCCAAGAATGAGTAAACTCTCTATGCTCTGACATGGAAATACTTCAAAGATATGTTACTGAGTGATTTAAAAAACACAGAATTGGGCTAGGCACGGTGGCTCACACCTGTAATGCCAGCACTTTGGGAGACTGAGGTGGACATGGATTGCTTGAGCTCAGGAGTTCTAGACAAGCCTGAGCTACAGGGCGAAACTCCATCTCTACAAAAAAATACAAAAAATTAGCTGAGCATGGCGGCATGTACCTGTAGTTCCAGCTACTTGCAGGGGTTTAGGTGGGAGGACTGCTTGAGTCCAGGAAGTCGAGGCTGCAATGAGCCGTGTTCACACCACTGCACTCCTGCTTAGGTGACAGAGTGAGACCCTGTCTCAAAAACAAAACAAAATCAAATCACATAATTAAGAGATTGAAACACAAACCATAACCAGGCACAGTGGCTCACGCTTGTAATCCCAGCATTTTGGGAGGCCAAGGCGGGTGGATCACTTGAGCCCAGGAGTTCGAAACCAGCCTGACCAACATGGTAAAACCCCATCTCTCCTAAAAATACAAAAATTAGCCAGGCATGGTGGTGCGCACCTGTAATCCCAGCTACTGCTGAAGCAGGATAATCACTTGAACCCGAGAAAGTGGAGGTTGCACTGAGCCAAGATCGCGCCACTACACTCCAGCCTGTGTGACAGAGCAAGACTCCATCTCAAAAAAAAAAAAAAAAAAAAAAATTAAATTAAATAAATACATAAATAAATAAAATGGCTAAAATCCAGAACATTGACAACACAAAATGCTGGTGAGGATGTGGAGCCACAGAAACTCTCATTCATTGCTGTTGGGAATGGAAAACGGTACAGCCACATGGGAGTTTCAGAGTTTCTTACAAAATTAATTATATTCTTAGTATATGATCCAGGGGCCTTAGTATTTATCCAAATGAGTTGAAAACATGCCCCCCAAAAACCTGCACACAGATGTTTACAACAGCTTTATTTATAATTGCCAAAACCTGGAAGCCAGTAAGTTTATCTGTTCCTTCAATATGTGAATGGATAAATAAACCATGGTACATCACAACAAGACATATTCGGTACTAAGAAGACATGAACTATCAAGCCAAGAAGAGACTTGGGAGGAACCTTCTCTTTTTTTTTTTCTTTTGAGACAGAGTTTCACTCTGTCACCCAGGCTGGAGTACAGTGGCACAATCTTGGCTCACTGCGAGCTCCGCCTCCTGGGTTCACCCATTCTCCTGCCTCAGCCTCCCGCGCAGCTGGGACTGCAGGCGCCCGCCACCACTCCTGGCTAATGTTTTGTAGTTTTTTTAGTGGAGATGGGGTTTCATGGTGTTAGCCAGGATGGTCTCGATCTTGGAGGAACCTTAAACGCATATTTCTAAGTGAAGGAAACCAATCTGAGAAGGCTACCTACTGCATGAATCCAACTACATGACATTCTGGAAAAGACACAACTAGGGAGGTGAGACAGTACAAAGATCAGCGGGTGTGAGGGACTTAGGGAGACAGAGGGAGGGGTGCATAGGCGGAGCACAGGGGATTTTCAGGGCAGTGAACCTATTCTGTATGATGCCATAGTGATGGATACGCCTCATTATATATTGGTCAAAATACACAGAATGCACACAAAGAGTGATCCCTACTGTAAACTACAGTCTTTAACATATCAATATTGGCTCATCAACTGTAACAATATACACATTAACACATATATTAATAATAAAGGGGCCGGGCGAGGTGGCTCAAGCCTGTAATCCCAGCACTTTGGGAGGCCGAGACGGGCGGATCACGAGGTCAGGAGATCGAGACCATCCTGGCTAACATGGTGAAACCCCGTCTCTACTAAAAAAAAATAGAAAAACTAGCCGGGCGAAGTGGCGGGCGCCTGTAGTCCCAGCTACTCGGGAGGCTGAGGCAGGAGAATGGCGTAAACCCGGAAGCGGAGCTTGCAGTGAGCTGAGATCCGGCCACTGCACTCCAGCCCCGGCGACAGAGTGAGACTCTGCCTCAAAAAAAAAAAAAAAAATAATAATAATAATAATAATAAAGGAAACAGGGTAGGGTTGGGAATGAGGGGGTGTATGAGAACACACTGCACTCCCCATTCAATTTTTCTGTAAACCCAAAAATGCTTTAAAAAAAATGAAATCTATTAAAACAGAACGCATAGAAAAAGTATGATTAATATGCTATCTTATGTTTGTGCTTTTATTTGTACTTGTGTAAATATGTACAAATAAGCTCTGGAAAGTTACACAAGAAAGTAATAACAGTGGCACCTGCTTGGGGTGGGGGGATTTAAATACAAACCCACATATTTACTGCATTCTCTGGCATTAGGCTAATCTGACTGGAAAAACCAAATACATACAGTAATCTTCTGCACTTGCACTGAGGAATGTTATATGAAACCACCACAGATAAAGTGATAACCCTTTCAAAGTTCGCTGTTTCTGGGGGTGCTGTCCAAAACACCATCTACATGAAGGTCCATAAAATGCATTCAGACCTAATGTACAGAACCAAAGAACTGGTATTCGTAACCAATGCAAGACATTTAATTAACTCAATTTGCTTTTTGGCTGCTGGTATTGATCAGTTATTCTTACTATGTTTCCCTTGTGTCTTATTCATACTTTTCTATTTCATTTTCTGGATCCTTATAAACTTCCTTAAATGCACTGAAAAGCAAAATGGGGAATAAACAACTCACCTGGGATTTGTTCATTTTCTGCAGTTTTTGGGAGAGGCAGAGAACTATGAAGGTGAAACTGGAATAGAGGAAAAAGGAAGGCATTGTTATTAAAGGTCTGACCTGCCTTACAACTCCTACAATGACTTGTTTAGAAATCCCTAGAGACCACCTGGGAAAAAACCACCTCCTGGGATAGTCCCTTTGCCTCTTCAGAAGGGGCAGAAAAGATCATACTAACAACACCTATCTTCAATCTAACATTATCAGACACCCATAAAGGCAAGACTAAGATAATCCACTATCAAAAGAGGCAAAACGATCAGCAGAACCCTCAACTGCTGAAATTATCAGACAGGGAATTTAACACAACCATGATTCATATACTCAAGGCTTTACTAGAAAAGGTGGACAACATGAATAAACAAATAGGGAATTTCAACAGAGATGGAAACTTCAAGAAAAAATCAAATGGAAATGCTGAGAAAGAAAAGTACAGTAACAGAGATGATCTTTCAGCAGGCTCGTTAGTAGACAAAGTAGCTAAGAAAAGTTTCAGTAAACTTGAAGGTAAGTCAAAGGAAATTACCCAAACTGAAATACAAAGAGAAATGGAAGAAAAAATAAAAGGATAGAGCATCCGAGGGCTGTGAGACAATATCAAATGGTCTAATAAACATGTAATTGAAATTCCAAAAGGAGAAAAGAAGTATTTGAAGATATAATGGACAAGAATTTTCCAAAAATAATAATATCAAACCACAGGTCCAAGAAATTCAGACAATTTATCCAAACAGGGAAAATACCAAAACCTAAACTCAAACAAAAACACATGGACACATCGTATCCAAACAACTGAAAACCAAAGTTAAAATCTTCAAAGTAGCCAGAGGAAAAAAGACGTATTACATATAGAAAAATCAAGATAATGAATCATAGCCACCTTCCTATCAGAAACTAAGCCAGAAAACAAAGTAGTGACATCCTTAAAGTGCTTTAACAACAACAAAAAAGCAACTAAAGCAAAAAACTATTATCTTAGAATTCTATACTCAGCAAAAAATCTTTCAAAAATGATAATGAAGTCAAAAATCTTCTTCAAACAACAAAAACATAGCAAGCAAATTCATTATCAGTAGACCTGTACTAGAAGAAATGTTTAATGAAGTTATTTAAATAGAAGAAATATGACATCAAAAACCTGAATCTACACAAATAAATGAAAATCTCTTGAGAATGGTTAAAATAAGGATAAAGATAATAGATACTTTTTCTTGCTTTTAATCACTGTGAAAGATTATCTAAAGCAAGAATAGTAGCAAAGTTTTGTGGGTTTACAGCATATGTCAATATGCTGTAAAATGTGTGACAATGATAACACAAAAGTTGGCAGGATGACATTGGGAGTATAATGCTGCAAGTATACTGACATAAAACAGTATGATATCTTTAAAGTTCCACTAAACTTGAGAGCAGCAACCAAAAACTTTTCTAAATTTTTACAAATACATAGTAAGACAACACTGAAGATAAAATGTAATTATAAAAAAGACCCACTTAAGCCAAAAGTAGACAGAAAAAAAGGAAAACAGAAACAAAGACCAAATGAGAAAAATAGAAAAACACCAGCAAGATGGTAGATTTTAATACAACTATATCAATAATTGGTATAAACACACCAATTAAATAACAGAGGTCAAATTATATAAAAAAAAGTAAGACCAAACCATATGCTATCTATAAGCAGTTTGTTTTAAATATAAAGACATAGCTACATTCAAAGTAAAAGGATGATCAGTTGTAGAAGTCAGGAAATTAAAAAAAAAAAAAAAAAGAGATTAAAGAATGAAAAAAGAGGGTCAGGCATGGTAGCTCATGCCTGCAGTCCCAGCACTTTTAGGAGGCAAAGGTGAGTGGACTGCTTGAGCCCAGGGGTTTGAGACCAGCCTGGACAACATGGCAGAACCTCGTCTCTACAAAAAAATACAGAAAATTAGCCGAGTGTGGTGGCTCATACCTTGAGTCCTAGCTACTCGGGAGGGTGAGGCAAAAGGATCAGGGCGCACACCTGGAGTCCTAGCTACTCGGGAGGCTGAGACAAAAGGTTTGAGGTTGCAGAGTTGTGACTGAACTACTGCACTCCAGTTTGGGCAACAGAGACAGGCCCTGTCTCAATCAATCAATCAATCAATCAAGGAAGAGTCTACCATCAACAGCCCAATATTTATTCAAATACACATGAAACAGTTACCCGGAGAGATCATCACACCCTCGACCTTAAAACAAACAACAGGCCGGGCGCGGTGGCTCAAGCCTGTAATCCCAGCACTTTGGGAGGCCGAGACGGGCGGATCACTAGGTCAGGAGATCGAGACCATCCTGGCTAACACAGTGAAACCCCGTCTCTACTAAAAAATACAAAAAAAAAAAAAAAAAAACTACCCGGGCGAGGTGGCAGGCGCCTGTAGTCCCAGCTACTCGGGAGGCTGAGGCAGGAGAATGGCGTAAACCCAGGAGGCGGAGCTTGCAGTGAGCTGAGATCCGGCCACTGCACTCCAGCCTGGGCGACACAGGGAGACTCCGTCTCAAAAAAAAAAAAAAAAAAAACAACAGGCCTGGTGCAGTGGCTTGCGCCTGTAAAGCACTTTGCGAGGCCAAAGCCAGCAGATCACTGGAGACCAGGAGTATGAGACTAGCCTGGCCAACATGGCAAAACCCTGTCTCTACTAAAAACAAAATGAGACAAAAATACAAAAACAAATCACAACAAATTTAAAATAACTGAAATTTATAATACAGTATTCTGACCAAATCAGAATTAAACTAAAAATCAATGATATAAAAAGAACTGGAAAATCTCCAAAGACTTGAAAATTAAGCAATACAATCTAAATAACTAAAGGGTAAAAAATGAAGTCACAAGGGAAGTCAAAAAAATTAGAATTGGGCCGGGCGCGGTGGCTCAAGCCTGTAATCCCAGCACTTTGGGAGGCCGAGACGGGCGGATCACGAGGTCAGGAGATCGAGACCATCCTGGCTAACACGGTGAAACCTCGTCTCTACTAAAAATACAAAAACTAGCCGGGCGAGGTGGCGGCGCCTGTAGTCCCAGCTACTCGGGAGGCTGAGGCAGGAGAATGGCGGGAACCCTGGGGGCGGAGCTTGCAGTGAGACTCCGCCTCAAAAAAAAAAAAAAAAAAAAGAAAGAAAATTAGAATTGAACGGTAATGAAAATACAATATAAAGCCTGGGCGCAGTGGTTCATGCCTGTAATCCCAGCACTTTGGGAAGCCAAGGCAGGAGAATCACTTGAAGTCAAGAGTTCGAGACCAGCCTGGCCAACATGGTGAAACTCCGTCTCTACTAAGAATACAAAAATCAGCCAGGTGTGGTGGCGGGTACCTGTAATCCCAGCCAGGAGGACTGCTTGAACCTGGGAGGCAGAGGTTTCAGTGAGCTGAGTGCGTGCCACTGCACTCCATCCTGGGTGACCGAGCGAGACTCTGTCTCAAAAACAATAAATAAATAAAAATACAAGATATAAAAATTTGAGTGATGTAGCTAAAGCAGTATTTAGAGGAACAGTTACATCAATAAATTGTTTCTGGCCAGGCGCGGTGGCTCACGCCTGTAATCCCAGCTACTTGGGAGGCTGAGGCAGAGAACTGCTTGAACCCGGGAGGCGGAGCTTGTAGTGAGCCGAGATCGCGCCACTGCCCTCCAACCTGGGCAACAGAGCAAGACTCCGTCTCAAAAAAAAAAGAAAAGAAAAGAAAAGAAAAAACTAAGAAGAAAGAAACGGTACAATTACAAAAAAAAAAATACAGCCAGGCGCGGTGGCTCAAGCCTGTAATCCCAGCACTTTGGGAGGCCGAGACGGGTGGATCACGAGGTCAGGAGATCGAGACCATCCTGGCTAACACTGTGAAACCCCGTCTCTACTAAAAAATACAAAAAAACTAGCCGGGCGAGGTGGCGGGCACCTGTAGTCCCAGCTACGCCGGAGGCTGAGGCAGGAGAATAGCGTGAACCCGGGAGGCGGAGCTTGCAGTGAGCTGAGATCCCGCCACTGCACTCCAGCCTGGGCGACAGAGCAAGACTCCGTCTCAAAAAAAAAAAAAAAAAATACAGTATTACAATCACATGGGACCACCATTTTACATGAGGTCCCTCGTTGACAGAAACATTGTTATGCAGAGCATGACTGTACCAGAATCATGGGAAAACTTTCGTATTTCAAAGTGGTGAAGACTTTCGGTGCCCCAAACGGAAAGAACAGTAAATTCCACCCGAGAGAAATTCAAAACGTGTACATGGCAAAATCTATCAGCGAGTAAAATCAAAAGATAAAAGAAAAAATATCTGCTGCTCACACAAAGTAGCACTGGGTTGTGAGACCTTAGGGAAATCACTTTCCCCTTCTGAGCCTCCCGTGTTCCCAGGATAGCGACGGAGATGATAACGCTGGAAGTCACGGAGTGGATGCAAGTATCAGTGGGACACCTCACTGAAGACCCTCTGACAAAGGGATCACGGTTCTCCTTCACCAACGGCACCTGCCCAGGCTCCAGTCCTTCCTCCACACTCGAGGCTCCGGGCATTGGAGCGTGGCCAGGTGTGTCAGGCCACGCCCCCACCACGCCCCGACGGGGCCTCGCCCCGCGCGCGAGCGCGCCCGCCGGGGCTTCCGGACTCGCTCCCGCGCGGCCCAAGCCCCTCGCCGCCCGTCTGAGGCGGATCTCCTGACAAAGAGAAGAAGGCGAAGCCTCGCAGCCGCCCTTCCCTCAGCCGTCCCCGCCCCCGAACGTTCGGCGAGGCCTGCCCCGCCGACCCCGCTCGGAGGAGGGCGCCAGGCAACCCCGGACGCCGCCTTGAGGGTAACCGTCGCCTATGAGTCGCCGAAGTTTGGGCTCCCACCCTGCGCGGGCACGAGCCCATCCCTCATCTCCTTCCCCTCGGCCCTAGGCCGCGCGGAGCTACCTGGAAGCCCCTCTCGTACCTGGAGGGGCGCAGCCTCCACTCGTGGCCCAGTGCCACAGCGGGTCACGGCGCGGGGCGGCGAAGACACGCGGAGACGGGGGCTCTGTCACCCACTCGCGGCTGGTGGTGGGGGAAGGGCGGCCACCGGCGCGCTCGCAGCACTGCACATGCGCAGATATCGGGGCGCGCGCCGTTCCCAGGGTCCTCGGAGGGGTGGGCCATCCACGTTCGGGACTACATTTCCCACAAGTCTCCGGGGCCGTGGCTTTAGGGACTCTCAGGAAGTCTGATGAGCCTACCAAAAAATCTCTTGGCCTCCACTTTTCTTTTTTCCTAGAGTGGGTCGCGAATTACAATTAACCACCTCCCCGTTAAATACAACAACCTGTCTTTTAAACATTACACCAATAATCTATAACTGTATTTAATTAGAATATATGTACAAAATAAAAGTATCCATAATCTCACTTTCTAAAGATTAGCTGTGTGTAACTTTAAGGTCACACTTTGATTTTTTTGTTGTTACAAAACTGGCCATACAGGTATCATGTGCTGCAACTAGCTTTTTTCCCGGGCCACTTTGTTGAGGTATATATATATTTGTTGAGATCTCTATATTTATACATATATAAAACGTAGATAACTTGATATCTACATTTGTGAAATATTCACCATAAGCTAATTAACATGTGCATCACCTCACATAGTTACTACTTTTTCTGTCTGATGAGAACACTTACGATCTACCTTCTTAGCAAATTTCAAGTATACAATATTGTCAACTATTGTCACGTAGCTGTGCATCCTTCCAGAACTACTCATCTTGCATAACAGACTTTGTACCCCTTGACCACCATCTTCCCATTTCCCTTCACTCTCAGTTCCTTTTATCCTTTATTTTTAGAACAGTTTTAGGTTCTCAGCAAAATTTGAGCAGAAAGTACATTGAATTCCCACATAACCTTGTCCCCCCAGCACACACAACCTCCCCAAAGTCGATACCCCACACCAGAACAGTATATTTGTTACAATTGGTGAACCTACAGTTAAATATCAGCACCTGGCCAGGCTCAGTGGCTCACACCTGTAATCCCAGCACTTTGGGAGCCTGAGGTCAGCAGATTGCTTGAGCCCAGGAATTCGAAACCAGCCTGGCCAAAATGGCGAAACTTCATCTCTACAAAAAATAAAAATAAAAAAATTAGCCGGGCATGGTGGCACGCACCTGTAGTCCCAGCTACTCAGGAGGCTGAGGTGGGAGGATCACTTAAGCCTGGGAGGCTGAGGTTTCAGTGAGCCAAGATTGTGCTACTGCACTCCAGCTTGGGTGACCCTGTCTCAAAAAATATAAATTAAAAAACAAAATCATTGGCACCCAAAGTCCATAGCTTACGTTAGTATTCACTTGATGTTGTACATTCTATGGGTCTTGACAAATGCAGACAACTGGAATGAGACCACCACTTCTCCTGCTGTCCTTCCTAGCTTCTCCCCCATCTCCCCTTTTCCCTAGTTTATAAGACAGGAGAGAAGGGGGAAAGCAAAAAGTTGGAAAGAAACAAAAGTAAGATAAATAGCTAGACGACCTTGGCGCCACCACCTGTCCCTGGTGGTTAAAATAATAATAACAATAATATTAACCCCTGACCAAAACTACTGGTGTTAT
This sequence comes from Rhinopithecus roxellana, assembly GCF_007565055.1. Classification (NCBI taxonomy): domain Eukaryota; kingdom Metazoa; phylum Chordata; class Mammalia; order Primates; family Cercopithecidae; genus Rhinopithecus; species Rhinopithecus roxellana. Next base: position 63,058,774 of record NC_044568.1, read on the forward strand.
CTGTGAATTCCAGACGTTGTATGAAAAAGCACTGTAAAACTTTTTGTTCTGCTAGCTAAGGTAGGTAGCCCCCAGTCACACTTTTCACACTTACTTATCATGACCTTTTCACGTGGACCCCTTAGAGTTGTAAGCCCTTAAAAGGGTTAGGAATTTCTTTTCTTTTTTTTTTTTTTTTTGAGACACAGTCTGACTGTGTCGCCCAGGCTGGAGTGCAGTGGCGTGATCTCGGCTCACTGCAAGCTCCGCCTCCCGTGTTCATGCCATTCTCCCGCCTCAGCCTCCGAGTAGCTGGGACTACAGGCGCCCGCCACCTTGCCTGGCTAGTTTTTTGTATTTATTAGTAGAGACGGGTTTTCACCATGTTAGCCAAGATGGTCTCGATCTCCTGACCTCGTGATCCGCCCGCCTCGGCCTCCCAAAGTGCTGGGATTACAGGCTTGAGCGCCCGGCCAGGAATTTCTTTTTCGGGGAGCTCCAGCTCTTAAGACGCGAGTCTGCCCACGCTCCCCGCCCAATAAAAAACCCCTTCCGTCTTTAATCCAGTGTCTGAGGAGTTTTGTCTGAGGCTCATCCTGCTACATAACCGTTACAGTATCGTACAGAATAGTTTCACTGCCCCCAAAAAAATCATCTGTGCTCCATTTATTCATCCGTCCCACAACCCCTGGAAATCTCTGATATTTTTACTCTCTCCATAGTTTTGCCTTTTGCAGGTTGTCAGATAGTTGGAATCATACATATGCTGCTTTTTCACATGGGCTTCTTTCACTTAGTAATATGCATTTGTTTCCTTCATGTCTTTTCCTGGCTTTTTTTTTTTTTTTTTTTTGAGACAGGGTCTCACTCTATCACCCAGGTTGGAGTGCAGGGGCATGATCATGGCTCACTGCAGCCTCCACTTCCTGGGCTCAAGTGACCCTCCCAGTTCAGCCTCCCAAGTAGCTAAAACTACAGACGTGCACAGCTATGCCTTTTTGTAGAGATGGCATTTTGCCATGTTGCCCAGGTTCATCTCAAACTCCTAGGCTCAAGAAATCCTCCTGCCTTGGCCTCCCAAAGTGTGGGGATTACAGGCATGAGCCACTGTGCCCAGCCTCAATTCATTTTAGTGCTGCATAATATTCTACTGTCTGAATGTACCACAGTGTTTTAAATCCATTCACCTACTGAAGATACATTGGTTGCTTCTAAGTTTTGGCAACTATGAATAAAGCTGCTCTAAGTTCAGGTTTTGTGTGGATATAAGTTTCCAATTCATTTGGGTAAACAGCATGGTTGCTGGATTGTGTGGTAACAGTATGTTAGTGAGACAGGAGCGTTCCCTGGACCCCTTTGCAGGACTTGTCGTGGCAAGCTTACTCAGCCACTGCACTAAAACCCCTTATGGGAGGGGGAGTACACAGGCAAGTGGGTGCTGGGGCCAAGGTGAGCACCTTTGGACTCTGGCCCCATGGTAGCATCTAGGGGTGTGTCACAATTAATGCTCTTTTAGCAGTTGCCATCCATGGACGGCTAAGTGTTAACCAGCTCAGTGGAGAGTCAGGATGACAGCCTTTTCCACCCTGCACTCTTGATACCCAGGTCCTTGTCCAGCATCCAGGAAGAATCAGGTCACATGGACTTGAAGAATGGTAAATGTGGAGGTTTTATTGAGTGAGGGAGGTGACTCTCAGCAGGATGGGGAGCTGGAAAGGGGATGGAGTGGGAAGATAATCGTCCCCTGGAGTTCTGCTGTCCCTGGCCAAATTCCTGACCATCCAGCTGCCTCTTCAATGCTCAGATGCTTCTTCTCTTTTCTCCTTCTCCACTGTGTTGCTCTGCTGCTCTGCCACTCTTCTGCTTGTGGAGCCTGGGATTTGGGGTTCTTAGGGGCACAGGATAGAGAGTGGGGTGGGCCAGAGTGGTCTTGGAAAAGGCAACATACAGGCGTGAAAACAGGAATGCCTGTTCTCATTTAGGGCCGTGGATCCAGGCTTGAGGGTAGAGCCCTCACCAGGGACCCCCGCCCTCCTGCCTCCTGTCCATGTTATTAGTTTTGTAAGAGACTGTCAAAACTGCCTTCCAAAGTGGCTGCAACATTTTGCATTCACCAACAATGAATAAGAATTCCTGTTGCTCCAATTTCTCACCAGCATTTGTTGTCAGTGTCCCGAATTTTAGCCATTCTAATAGGCATGCAGTGGTAGCAGCTCACTTTTTTTTTTTTTTTTTTAAGACGGAATCTCGCTCTGTCACCCGGACTGGAGTGCAGTGGCCGGATCTCAGCTCACTGCAAGCTCCGCCTCCCGGGTTTACGCCATTTTCCTGCCTCAGCCTCCCGAGCAGCTGGGACTACAGGCGCCCGCCACCTCGCCCGGCTAGTTTTTGTATTTTTAGTAGAGATGGGGTTTCACCGTGTTAGCCAGGATGGTCTCGATCTCCTGACCTCGTGATCTGCCTGTCTCGGCCTCCCAAAGTGCTGGGATTACAGGCTTGAGCCACCGCGCCCGGCCCATGCAATGCTTTTACAGTGCACTTTTAAAAAACTTCTTTTAAACAAGGACATTTCTAAGTGTCTAAACCATAATCTTCCTTAAAAACCCAAGGGTAGGCTGGGCTTGGTGGCTTACGCCTACAATCCCAGCACTTTGGGAGGCTGAGGCGGGTGGATCACCAGGTCAGGAGATTGAGACCATCCTGGCTAACACGGTGAAATTCCATCTCCACTAAAAATACAAAAAATTAGCCGGGCGTGGTGGCAGGCCTGTAATCTCAGCTACTCGGGAGGTTGAGACAGGAGAATAGCGTGAACCTGGAAGGTGGAGCCTGCAGTGAGCAGAGATCGTGCCACTGCACTGTAGCCTGGGTGACAGAGTAAGACTCTATCTCAAAAAACAAACAAACAACAAAAAACAAACAAAACAAAACAAAAACATACCCCAAGGGTAACCTCTGTTGCAATAACTATTTTAGTTAAAAAAAAAAAAAGCAAACATACACAAACAGGTAACACAATACAAAAGTAAGCAATTTAAGAGATGAGACGAACATGCCTGCTTACACTCTTGGGATTGCATAAGGAAAAACAGACTTTTCTCCCCTAAAGGGAGCCTGGTGCATACTCTGTTTTCCTTAAGGAACCCCAGCTATCATAAACTATTTTAGGTCCCTCATGCAGCAGAGGGTGCAAAGAAAGGAGAGGCAGCAGAAGAAGTAAATGAAGAAAACAGAATTCAGTCAACTAAGAAGAAAAAAACTTTTGCTCAAAAAAAAAAAGACAAGATCCTTGGAGAAAAACAAAAACATGAAGGCCTTTTAAATAGGCACACACAAGCGCACACACACGTGCATGCTCACCTTGGATGTTAGTTTTTAATTAAGCTGACTTTTAATCATTGAGCTCCTTTAAAAAAATCTTTTAAAATCTCATTACCATATTTCAGATAGTGTGTCCAGAATTGGTGGGTTCTTGGTCTTGCTGACTTCAAGAATGACGGGGGAGGGGTTAGGGCATGGGGGGCTGCAGGTCCTGAGCCCTGCCCCGTGGGGAGGCGGCTGAGGCTCGGCCAGAATTCGAGCACGGTGCATGCGGGCAGGCAGCGCTGAGGGAGCCGGTGCAGCCTCCTCAGCTGCTGGCCCAGGTGCTAAGCTCCTCACTGCCCTGGGCCGGCCGCTCCAGGTGCGGGGCCCGCAGAGCCCACGCCCACGCCGCTGGAACTCAGGGCGGCCCACCGGCGCCGGGGCAGCGCATGTTGCTGCCTGTGTCTCTTCCCTCACACCTTCCGGCAAGCAGAGGGAGGCGGCTGCAGCCTCCGCCAGCCCAGAGAGAGGCTCCCACAGTGCCATGGCGGGCTAAAGGGCTCCCCAAGCACAGCCAGAGTGGGGGCTGAGGCCGAGGAGGCACCGACAGCGAGGGCTGCTCTCACTAGGACAAATTGCTGCTATTTCAGAAATACAGCCATTGCTCTTTCAGTTTGGCCTGGCTAGCACAAAGGTGGCCTTGTTACGTAAGTAAAGCCCCTTAGTAGTCAAAATAAAAAATCTTTCCTCTTTTTTTTCCTTTTGCTGGCCGTTTTCACCCCCTATCACATCATCTTGTGTGTGTGTGTGTGTGAATTTAGCCACCTCAGAGGCCTCTTTCCCCATAATTTGGAACTTCCTTTGGATTTGATCAATTCAGATAGAGTTGATCAAACCCAATGGGAAAAAGACTGAAAGAACAACGAAAAGAGAAACAACAACACAACAGTTAAGCAAAACAAATGATCACACAATTTATATGATTACTGAGCTCTCTAGTGGTCAGGAGAAATTAAGAACAGCTGGTTGTAATTTTAACTTTAGCCAAGACAAACCCCAATTCAGTTACTTACCTAGGGATGACTTTCAGGCTGAAGACTGCTCTCTACCATCCTAGAAGCAGGGAAAAAACCTCATCTTCCCTGTTGGATGCAAGCTCAAACACCATAAAGGAGTTACCTGCCGTCCACCGTCATGGAAGCAGGAAAAACTTGCCTTCCTTGTGTTAGAAGCAAGTAAAACTCCAAAGGAAAAAAAAAAAAAAAAAAAAAAGGAGTTGTACTGTAAAATGAACTTTAGATCTTGACCGGATTTTGAGAGATAAGGTATTCTCTGGAGGGGGTGCTTCCAGTCTCAGCAAGTTGTCTTACTGGTTTGAGCCATAAAGATAGCTCAAGCTGGTACCAAGCACTGATAGGGGTGTCTCCAGTCAGAATTCTTCCGTGGTTACCAAAATATGAACCCCCAAAATCTGAGAAAGGTCTCAGTTAATTTAGAAAGTTTATTTTGCCAATGTTGATGTTGTGATAAAGCCTCAGGAGATCCCAATGACATGTCCCCAAGGTGGTCAGACCACAGTTTAGTTTTTTTTTTTTTTTTTTTTTTGAGACGGAGTCTCGCTCTTCCACCCAGGCTGGAGTGCAGTGGTGCGATCTCGCCTCACTGCAAGCTCCGCCTCCCGTGTTCATGCCATTCTCTTGCCTCAGCCTACCAAGTAGCTGGGACTACAGGTGTCCGCTACCACACCCGGCTAATTTTTTGTATTTTTAGTAGAGACGGGGTTTCGCCATGTTAGCCAGGATGGTCTCGATCTCCTGACCTCGTGATCAGCCCACCCAGGCCTCCCAAAGTGCTAGGATTACAGGCGTGAGCCACGGCACCGGCCAGCAAAGTTTAGTTTTATACATTTTGGGGAGATATGAGACGTCAATCAACATATGTAAGATGAACATTGTTTGGGTGTGGAAAGACGGGGAGGGGGCTTTCTGGTCATAGGTAGATAGGAGACAAATGTTTGCATTCTTTTGAGTTTCTGATTAGACTCTCCAAAGGAGGCAGTCAGATATGCATTTAGCTGAGTGATCAGAGGGGTGACTTTGAAAGAACGGGAGACAGGTTTGCCTTAAGCAGTTCCCAGCTTGACTTTTCCCTTTAGTAATTTTGGGGGCTCAAGATATTTTCGTTTCAGAACTCTTCAGTAGAATTCTTTCTTCTGACAAGGCAAGCACTGAGGTTTCTGTAGACCTGTATGGATTTGCCACCACTAACATGAAGACCATGACCTGTGACACATTCCGTGGAAGTCCTGAGAACATGTACCCAAGAGAGTCGAGTTATAGTTGCTTTTATACAGTTTAGGGAGACATCAGACACTAATCAATAAGAGCAAGATATGTGTTGGTTCCTTCCGGTGGAGGGAGGAGCTTACAGATCATAGGTGAATTCAAAGACTTTTCTGATTGGCGCTGGGCACGGTTCACACCTGTAGTCCCAGCACTTTGGGGAGCCAAGGCGGGTGGATCACTTGAGGTCAGGAGTTCGAGACCAGCCTGGACCAACATGGTGAAACCCTGTCTCTACTAAAAATACAAAAATTAGCTGGGCATGGTGGCATACCTGTAATCTCAGCTACTTGGGAGGCTGAGGCATGAGATCAGCTTGAACCCAGGAGATGGAGGTTGTAGTGAGCTGAGATCATGCCACTGCCTGAGCAACAGAGTGAGACTCTGTCTCAAAAAAAAAAAATTTTTTTTTTTCTGATTTTCAATTGGTTGAAAGAATTATTATCCAAAGACTTGGAATCTTGGTATACAACAAAAAAATTTTTTTAATTAAAAATTTTTAAAAAGACAACCTGGAATCAATAGAAAGAAGCATCTGGGTTAAGATAAGGAGTTGTGGAGACCAAGATTCTTTTTTTTTTGAGGCGGAGTGTCACTCTGTCACCAGGCTGGAGTGCTGTGGCACGATCTCGGCTCACTGCAACCTCCGCCTCCTGGGTTCAAGCGATTCCCCTGCCTCAGCCTCCAAGTAGCTGGGACTACAGGCGTGTACCACCATGCCCAGCTAATTTTTGTATTTTTAGTAGAGATGGGGTTTCACCATGTTGGCCAAGATGGTCTCTATCTCTTGACCTTGTGATCCTCCCACTTTGGTCTCTGAAAGTGCTGGCATTACAGATGTGAGCCACCGCGCCCAGCCCAAGGTTCTTATTATGTAACATAGATGGTAAATGTCTAAGGCCTTAAAAGGTGCCAGACTCTTAGCTAAATCTCTCTTAGATCAGGATAAAACCTGGAAAGAGGCTGGGCGCTCAGTGGCTCATGTCTGTAATCCCAGCACTTTGGGAGGCCGAGGCAGGTGGATCACAAGGTCAGGAGTTCAAGACCAGCCTGGCCAAGGTGGTGAAACTCTGTCTCTACTAAAAATACAAAAATTATCTGGGCACAGTGGCAGGCACCTGTAATCCCAGCTACTTGGGAGGCTGAGGCAGGAGAATTGCTTGAACCCAGGGGGTGGAGGTTGCAGCACGTCACTGCACTCCAGCCTGGGCGACAGAGTGAGACTCCGTCAAAAAAAAAAAAAAAAAAAAAAAAAAAAAAAAAAAAAAAAAAAATTCCTGGCAGGGAGAGGGAATTCTCTACAGATTCTAGATTTTCCCCACAAAAGACAGCTTTTTGGAGCTATTTTAAAAAATATCAAAGGAATATATTTTGGGGGTGAAATACATCAGTTTCTTTCAGGGCCTGCTATCTGTCAGGTGATGCTAGAGTCAGGTTGGAATTTGGTATCTTATTGCTACAAAGAGTGTTTTGTGTCTCAAGATCAGAATGCCTTCAGATGTCTGTTTTAATGTTAATGCTAGTCAGTTGTGTCTGAATTCTAAAGGGAGGAGGGGGATAATGAGGCATGTCCAAAACTCCTTCCCATCACAGCCTGAAATAATTTTTCAGGTTTACTTTGGAATGCCCTTGGCCGAGAGGAAGATCCATTCAGTCGGTTGGGAGGCTTAGAATTTTATTTTTGCCTTACAGTTTCCCAAAACGTCCAGTGAACCTCACTTCTCCTTTGGAAATATCATCCCTGGCGCCCACGAAAATGTCTGCAAGATGTGCAAGGGCCACCTTAAAGCCCATGCCACCTTAAGCAGGCCCCACCCCCGGCCTAGCCAATGGGCTGACAGCAGCCGCAGCTGCTGCCACAGTAGCTGACTGGTCACCCTGCCACCCAGCGCTCACACCCCCTGGCAGGTGCCTGGCTATGGCCCGACTGCTCCGGGCTGCAACCTGGGGGCTGTTCCCCTGGAGGGGGTACTGCTCCCAGAAGACAAAGGTACCGGGAGAGAAGAGAAGTCCCCTGGAGGGATGAGGTGGGGAGCGGGGAGCAGGGGGTTCTGATCCCAAGTTTCCTGGGCTCTGTGACGCCCCAGCACCAAGTGACCTGACCTTGGGCAAAAGGGCACTGGGCTTACCCTGTGGCAAGTGTGGGTGTAGAGTGAGTGTAGAGATGAGCTGAGTCCCCACTGCTACCAAGAGTGCGGCTGGGGGAGTCAAATGGATGCCCCTGGGTGGCTCTGGAATAAAACACACCTGTGGAAGAAGGCCCTGGAGGAAAGGACCTAGGTTCCAGGCCAGGCTCTGTCCTTAACTTGGCCTCCATTTCTCATCTGTAAAATGGGAAGAAACTGCTCCCCTCCCCAGCCCCCCACGAAAGGCTCCAGAAGCCCCAGCCAGGGTAGAGTGGGGAGGGGGCAGTGGAAGCTTTTCATCCCTGTCATTCCCTTATCAAGCTCTGAGTCCCCTGTGGCGGGGGTGGTGCTTGGTTGGCCCTGGAGAAAGGAGGAAGTGAGGGACCTTTTCAGTTTGCTCAGGCTGGGCTGGCGATTGAAGGAACACTGCTGGTAGCCTTTTTGGAGAGTGAATTCTGGTTTTGTATTTGGATGGCTGGGCGCCTTGGCTCATGCCTGTAACCCCAGCACTTTGGGAGGCCGAGGCAGGTGGATCGCTTGAGCCCAGGAGTTTGAAACCATCCTAGGCAACATAGTAAGACCCTGTTTTTATTAAAAAAGAAAACATTAAAAAAATTCTGGTGGCGTTTTTTTTTTCTGAGGGGAAACTTTGACCCCAATGGCTCTGTTTGGAAAAGAGGCATTTCTGGAGAGTGGGTTTGTTTAAAGAGGGCCTACCTGGCAAGGATGTTGTCAGCTGGGTGTCGCAGGGGAAGCTCACTCCAGCCCCCAGCCCTCCACGCTGACACTGGGGCAGGGCTGTGGCCCCAGGTGTCTTTCGGGGGACCCTGGCAGTGTGTTTCTCCCCTGCAGGGCGAGCTCTGCAGGGACTTCGTAGAGGCTCTGAAGGCCGTGGTGGGCGGCTCCCACGTGTCCACTGCCACGGTGGTCCGAGAGCAGCACGGGCGCGATGAGTCGGTGCACAGGTATGGGAGGGCTCGCAGACCCCTCCCATCTTCTGGATTCAACCCCAGCTGAGAGCGAGGGTCCTGGATTGCCTCCTCACTCACCTGTTTTGGGGTGCTCTGGAATGTTCTCTGCCCCTCGTTCGCTGTAGCCTCAGGCCTTGCAACACCTCGGGACCAGAGGGTGCCTCGCCCCCCTAAATCACTGAGGGTCTGGTTCTAGGTGCGAACCTCCCGATGCTGTGGTGTGGCCCCAGAACGTGGAGCAGGTCAGCCGGCTGGCAGCCCTGTGCTACCGCCAAGGTGTGCCCATTATCCCATTCGGCACCGGCACCGGGCTTGAGGGTGGCGTCTGCGCTGTGCAGGTACAGTGTGGCTCCCCTGCCCGCCCCGGGGCTGGTCCCACCACACCTTGGCACACCTGTGGCTGCCTCCCCCGCCGCACACAGCTCCTTGGGTCTGCTCCTGCCCGCGGGCTGCCTGCCTCAGGGGGTCTGGTCTGGCTGCTGGGGGGACACCCGCGGGCTGTGACCCGGGGACGTGGCCAGGTCAGAGACCCGGGTATGCAGTGGTCTCAGCACCCGCTCCCACCAGGGCGGCGTCTGCGTTAACCTGACGCATATGGACCGAATCCTGGAGCTGAACCTGGAGGACTTCTCTGTGGTGGTGGAGCCGGGCGTCACCCGCAAAGCTCTCAATGTCCACCTGCGGGATAGCGGCCTCTGGTTTCCCGTTGGTAGGACTCGCGAACCTTTCCTGGGGCCCTGAGGGCACCTTGGGAGCAGGGTTGTGTCTGGGGCTCAGGGGACCTTCCTCCCCCAGCCCAGGGGAAAGGACTTCCCGTCCCTGAGGCTGCCTTCTCCTGTACGCCGCCCTCCAGACCCAGGTGCGGACGCCTCTCTCTGTGGCATGGCGGCCACCGGGGCGTCGGGCACCAACGCGGTCCGCTACGGCACCATGCGGGACAACGTGCTCAACCTGGAGGTGGTGCTGCCCGACGGGCGGTTGCTGCACACGGCGGGCCAAGGCCGGCATTTCCGGTGAGTGCCCTCTGCGGGGGCGCTGGCCCTGCGCACTGCCGGGGGGCTCCCCTGCAGAGAGCGGGCTGTGAGAGGCACCTCCTGCCAGCCTCCTGGTTTGGCAAGGCTAGGCTTCCCCAGGCTCTGAAGACCTGTCACCTGGGCCAAAGTGGATGGGAACAGGGTTTGCTTTCCCTGCGTGAGGCCGATTTGCTTTGTGGAGCAGAAAGAACTGGGCCAGGGAATCTGGGCCCGAGGGAGGCCAGCCCAGACCTCAGTGCATGGGGCCGGTGTCCTGGGTTCCAGCTTGGGCTTCTGGCCAGAAATCCCTCATCACACAGCCTGGTACTCACCTTGTGTGTCCCTGGGACCTAGGAAGAGTGCAGCCGGCTACAACCTCACTGGGCTGTTCGTGGGCTCTGAGGGGACGCTGGGCCTCATCACAGCCACCACCCTGCGCCTGCACCCTGCCCCTGAGGCCATAGTGGCCGCCACGTGTGCGTTCCCCAGTGTCCAGGCTGCTGTGGACAGCACTGTACACATCCTCCAGGCTGCAGTGCCTGTAGCCCGCATTGGTGAGTTGAGGACAGGGGCAGTCAGGGTGGGCTCCCTGGAAAAGGCCCCCTGGGAAGGCCAGGCCTCACCTGGCCTGCCCTCTCCCTGGATCCAGAGTTCCTGGATGAAGTCATGATGGATGCCTGCAACAGGTACAGCAAGCTGAATTGCTCAGTGGCACCCACACTCTTCCTGGAGTTCCATGGCTCCCAGCAGGCACTGGAGGAGCAGCTGCAACGCACAGGTATGCTGGGGTGGAGTGGGGCAGCAGGGTGGGCTGCCTCAGCAGCGGCCCGGTGTCAGCCTCCCTCCCCCAACTGCAGAGGAGATAGTCCAGCAGAACGGAGCCTCTGACTTCTCCTGGGCTAAGGCGGCCGAGGAGCGGAGCCAGCTTTGGACAGCACGGCACAATGCCTGGTATGCAGCCCTGGCCATGCGGCCAGGCTGCAAGGTGAGCTGGGACTGGGGTGCAGATGGGGCCCACAGCTCAGCCCGCAAACCCTTTCCTCAACCCACCACTCTACTGCACAGAGCAACAGTCCGAGCCTCAACAAGGGGGCTGGGCCTGGCTGAGCAGGAGCTAGAACTGGGGGCTGCAGGTCGCCCCACCCAGCTGTTCAGATACCGTCTACAGGGAAAGCACAATTGTCTGCTAAGCCCTCAAAAGCTCTTCCTGTGAGCCAGGTCGTGGGAACGGTGCAGTGCTCTTGGGAGTTGTAAACGGAGGGAAGGCTTCCTGGAGGAAGAGATGATAGAGGGGGGATATTAGCCTAAACCTGGGGAAGGGGAATCTGGGCTCCAGGCAGCTGTGCAAAGGCTTAGGAGCCTGGAGCTTGGGGGTGGGAGCCACAGGGGAGTGGGAACAGCCTCTACCGGGAGGTGTCGCAAGCACACCTGGGCCATTTGTCTCCTGTGTTGTGTTGGGGGGAGGTGAGGGCTGAGGCCTAGAGCAGAGCAGGATTATTTCCTTGTGTGAGGCCAAGAGCTGAAGCCCAGTGCCCTCAGACCCATCCTCAGCCTTGACCACGGTGACCTTGTACCCCCAGGCAGGCAGGGGTAACTCATAGGCCTCCCTCTGACCAGGGCTACTCCACGGACGTGTGTGTGCCCATCTCCCGGCTGCCGGAGATCCTGGTGCAGACCAAGGAGGATCTGAACGCCTCAGGACTCACAGGTTCTGCCTACCCTGCTGCTGGGAAGAGGTGGGGAGGTGTCGGGGCTGACCAGAGCCTGGGGCAGCAGGAGGCAAGAGGGAGGGCAAACAGTTCTGTCCTCTGGGCCTCCAGGAAGCATTGTCGGACATGTGGGTGACGGCAACTTCCACTGCATCCTGCTGGTCAACCCTGATGACGCTGAGGAACTGGGCAGGGTCAAGGCTTTTGCAGAACAGCTGGGCAGGTAGGAGCAAAGTCAGGGAGGGGAATAGCTGAGGGCAGAGGGAAGGGGGCCCCATGAGGATGTCTCCTTCCTGCCCCCAGGCGGGCACTGGCCCTCCACGGAACGTGCACGGGGGAGCATGGCATCGGACTGGGCAAGCGGCAGCTGCTGCGGGAGGAGGTGGGCGCCGTGGGCGTGGAGACCATGCGGCAGCTCAAGGCTGTGTTAGACCCTCAAGGCCTCATGAACCCGGGCAAAGTACTGTGAGGGGCTCTGAGCACTTAGCCCACAAGTTCCCAGACTACGGAGCCCCTGTTCTGGAACTTTTCTTCATGCCACGGCCCCCGCAAGGGAATAGACAGTAGCTGACGCAGTCTTGCTGCCAGCGAGCCCACTGTATCTGGGCCCAAGGTCAGAGGGCCCAGAGAGAAGCCTGAGCACTGTGTTACTCCCTGTCCTTCTGGCTGGCTCCAGGAGCCTTTGGTTCAGTAAACGACCCTACGCATCCCTCTCTGCTCCTACGCATCCTGTCCTGGCTGGAAGAGACCATCTGGGTCCACTCAAGACTCTGGTGACACCCCTCCCCTGAGGCTTCCCCCTTCACCTGGTGACAAGCACTCCTTTCCTGGTATGGGACGTGAGCTCCCGTGCCATGCTGGTCTTCCCCTTGGAGCCTCCCGCAGTAAGCCTGGAATAAACCTGAAACCCACCTGCAGCTACCTGGAAGTCAGAGGCAGCACTTCCTCCCCTCCCGCTCCAGGTTCTCTGTCCTTTGGCTAGTGACCCCTTTGTTTTGGGGCTGTCCTCTAACTTGTTATAGCCTGAGGAGGGGGGCGGTGCTCAGGGTTCGGAAAGGAACCCAGGTCCCTGTCCCAGCTACTCGGCCTCAGGCTTGAGGACCTGCCCATGGCATGTCACTTAGGATGGACTCCCCAACTGGGCCTGAACCAGGCCTCTGAACACACTGAATGTGTTCCTCAGCAGCTGCCACGTCTTTAGAAACAAAGATGAAACTATTTTTGCACCCACCTCTTCATGGGGTGATGTATCCTACCACCAGCTGTTTTGCCCTCAAGGTCTGTCCACCCGAGGCCCTGCCTGTCTTGGGCCAGAGCCTCAGTCTTGAGATGTTGGCAGTTGTTCCCCCTAAGCCCACAGGAGGGCGCCTGACATCATGAAGCTCAGATAGCGCGGCATCTGCTCCAGGCAGCTGCGGCTCAGGACTCACTTCTGCCCCGGGCCTGCAGCTCTCAGCCCTGGGCAAACCTCCTCCTAGGGTCAGGGAAGGCCTGGCAGCCCAGAAGCCAAGCTAAGTCCTCTACCCCCGCAGATCCCAGGAACCTGTAGTCCCAGGAACTCATCTTCCTCGCCCCTCTAGTCTTCGGTCCCTTTTGGAAAGGGGCATGCCACACCCCATGCCCTCCCTGGCCTCCGCCCCTCTCCTCCTCCCATCAGCTGTTCAGAGCTCAGGCAGGCTGCTAGGCCTTAGGCAGAGGCAACTGCACTGAGACACCTCAGGCCAACTTCAGTTCTTGGAACCCCCCGCTCCATGCTAACACTGGGCTCCTGCCGACAGTGGTGACACCGACCTGAGCCTGGAGGCCACTCTGTGACGTTTCTGTCCCGTGCTGCCCTGGTGGGGAGCAGAGACCGTGCCAAGGGCTGACTGGTGACAAATCTCAGCCCTCTCCCCAAACCACCCCAGCACACATGTGCTCATCACCGAGACAGCCCTCTCGCCCCTCCCCTTCCAGCCAGCCAGCCAGCCACCCACTCTTCCAGGCCCACCTATCCTGCAGCAGCTGGATAGGACTCTTCTTTGATGCGCCCTCCAGCGCCTGGCAACGATGAGGCACTCAGCAAATGACCATTTCCCACAATCTTTTATTAAGAAAAATTCCAAACATACAGAAAAGTTGAAAGAACAAGTACACTGTTCACTGAAATACCAGCCACTGCAGATTCAACAATGAACGTTTTGGCCTTATTTGCTTTGTGTATTTTGGGGGGAACCATTTGGAATTAAACACATTTCTTGAAGACATTCACCTATGTAATTCAGCATCTATCTCCTAAGAATGAGGACATTTTCCCATGAACGTCAGTACCTTTAAATGGCTGTTAAGAGGAATGGTTGGTCTTTGTGAGGGGCTCATATCTAGGAACCTCATCAAAGTGTGCTAGGCCCTTAGCAGAGTGGGTAGAACCTGCTCGCCGGCTCCCTCACGTTCTCTCCCATCCCAGAAAGGCAGAACAGGGGCAACACAGGATTCTGGAGAGCTGTCTGGAGAGAGGATCACAAACATGAGCTCCACCTGGGAAGCTCAGACAGCCCCAGTCCCACCCCCACACCAAAAGCAGGCAACCTGGGTCTGAATTCAGAGGCCCCCGCAGCCGGCAGAGGGCTGCAGCGTGCCAGGTAGGACTGAAGTCGCTGGGGGTGGGGATGAGCACCAGCCCCTGGAGCCTGGAATAGCACCCGGCGTGGGCTACAGCCCTGCCCCACCCAACTCACAGCTGCTCGGCTCACCCATGGCACTGCCCAAGCAGCAGGCTTAAGCCGCCAAGGTGGGCACATGAAGCCTCCGTTTCCAGATCCAGGGCTCAGGCAAGGAGATCTCCTTCAGGGCTGGGCCCTGCCTTGCCATCTTTGCTGGTGGAATTAAATATAGCACAGGGAGACACAGTTGCCAGGCAGAAGCAGGAGGTGCTGTGAATAGAACAGTGCCCTTTGTGGTGACAAAGCTATGGGGAGCCTGCTGTGCATGTGCCAGGACCTGCAGGGCAGCTCCCCCGGCCCCCACATGGACCTCTGAGCTGCATGGTTTTGTCCCCACTTCACATGTGAAAAATCTGAAGTTCAGATGAAGTCGTTTCCCCAAGATCATTCTGCCAAGTAGGAGAGCCTGAATGCACAGTCTAGAGCCCACGTTCCTGCCGTCGACTCACAACAGCCCCAAGGTCTTCACCCCAGACGGGTCCCGCGCTGAGACCCAGGCTCTGAACCACCGAGTCTTCTTTAGTGTTTCTCCGCTGGCCCTGGCTCACGTTTGCCCACTGGCCTGCTGTGAATGCCCTTGCACACAGTAGGTGCCTCTGGAAGTATCTGATGGAGGGTGACTGCGGAGCCAGGGGCTGTGGCAGCAGGGGGGTGGTCCAGACATCAGGTGGGCCTGAGAAGGGTCAGAGCAGAGAGGCGGTGGAGTTGTATCCCTCCACAGCTTTTTCCTTCGCTGGCTCTGCAGGAGGCTCTGGAACGCTGCTCCGGGAGCCCGCTGGGCATGGGGACACAGGCCAGGCCTGCACTGCTGCTCCCTGCCCTGAGCTGCCCGCCCAGCCTGCATTTTGCCAACTTTTGTGAGCCTGAGCAGTTGGTTCTGGTTCAAGGGCTCTGAACTGGCACAGCCCCAAACCAGGGCCTCTTCCTGGGCCTCAATGAAGCACGCCCATGAGTCAGCACTGAGATGCAAACTGAACAACAGGCAGGGCGAGTGGAACGTGGGATGGGGAGCAGAGGCTGGAAGGAGGGGGGCTGGGCCCACACCTGGAAGAACCCACATCCTTGCAGCCTCCAGTGGCTGCAACATCTTGGCCCCTGCAGATCTTTTCAGAGGTCCGGCACAATGACTCCACAGAGGGCTGACTGGTTCCACGATGCTTAAGAGGTTAGGAAGCTTGTAGGAGGCACGCCTGACTTGCCACTCTCCCTCCACCCAGGCCTGTCTGAGGACCAATTCACACACCTGGAGCCCTGAGCAGCAGCCTGAAGGAATGCTAAGGAGGTAGGTGAGGGATTGGGGGGCAGGCCCTTGCCCCCATTTCTTGATTGTATAACAACACCTCATTAAAATAAAATCACACACTGTATCTTTTATTAGACATTTTAATACCATATCAAAACACCTTGACTAATGAAGAAAGCTTTTCTCCCAAGCTTTGAACATTTTTTTAAACATTTTATAAGTTTTTTTGTATTTAATATATAAATACAGAAACCTATCTTGCATGGGCTGATGCCACGTGTGAACATCAATGGCTAAGATGTTCTCAAACATAGTGCCTGAAAACAGGGGTAGCTGTACATATTTCTTAGTCTTTTTTTGTTTAAGTTTTCTGGAAAAAAAAATCCACAAGGGCCTAAGAATAATGTTCAGGCATTTTTGCAGGACACTTGTGATTGTTAAATCCTCTGAACTGACCGGAACCAGGAGGAAAGAAGGGAAAAGAGATGGGATCAGTGGGAAGAAAGTTCTCGATGGGTTGTTTTTTGGCAATGAAGTCAAGATATTAGGGTCTCAAGGGGAGAAAAGAGCAAAAAACCAAGCCAGAAAAATAGAAGAAAAAAAACCAAACCCAAAGTAGAGAAGTTGGTGGTGGAGAGGGCCAGTTGGGGCAGGGGAAGAGACTGTGTGCTCGCCCACCATCAGAAGGCTGGCGGCGAGGGCTTGGCTGTGTTCGTCTGTCACTGAGTGGGTTATGGCTGGGCAGCAAACAGCAAGCTGTAAACATCACGAGGGAAAACACCAGTCGACACTAGACTTTTTTTATATAATTTTTTTTTTTTGTAAACACTTTAAAGACAGACCCACAATGCCTTTCAAAGATGAAAAAGAAAATGCCCTTTCCCTCCTGGGCTGAAGGGTGAGGGGAAGGATAGCAGTTGATTCATTCTTCTCTCAAACTTGCTCTCATCCAATTTGGTGTCCTCAGGGAGGAAGGGAGAACCATGATCTGGAAGTCAGTGCAGAAGGGGTGCCCTGTTCCCGCTGGTGTCCCAAGCTCAGCTCTGCCCCAGGGTCCGGTGAGCCTCCTCCCTGGAGCAGGGGCTCTCTGTCCCTGTGTGGACCGTAATAAATAAGTCGTGCTCCGTCGGGCCGAGGGCTGGCTTGCTGCATCCCAGGGCAGCTGCATCCCGAGAGGGCAGGCGGGGCTGGGGCAACTACACAGGACCCCAGAAGCCAAACAGCACATGGGGAATTTGCAGCCATGCACCTGAGCAGATTCTACTCCCCTGCCTCGCTCTCCCCCTGGCTCGCTCTTCTCCCCTTGTCATCAGTTTTTGAGGTGAAGGTAAAGAAAGCAAATGTCCCTGATTTGTCTGACATCATCAGCTGTTCTGGGAGAGTTTACTTGGAATAAATAAAATAAACCTAACAAAAGAAAACAAAAACAAGAGAGAGAGAGAAAGGGAGGGGGAAGAAGAGAGGCCCCAAAACCTTTGGCAGTGAGATGGAGTTGGGCTTTTGGTTTTTATGGGGGTTTTGTCTACTTGTTTGTCAGAAAAAGGAAAATGCCAGCCCAGAACTTGGAAGGGACAGGTGAGACCCATCTCAGGGGTGGATGGCTGGCAGCAAGCAGGGTACCCCTGGGGAAGAAATGGGGAGGCCAGACCCAGTGGTGAGCCAGAGGGATGTGTGGAGTCAGCACCCAGTGCCGTGGGATGGAGGGATCGAGATTGAGTCTGGCCTGGAGGCCTCAGATTCATCTGGAAGCGGCATGGGAAGAAGCAGTGGTCAAATGATCGCTGACGGGCACTTTGCAGGGAACAATGCACCGCTGGCCATGACTGGCTGTTTAGTAAGTGCAATGTCCTTATGGCAACAGGGAGTGAGATTATCCCCGTTACCAGAGAAGAGGCAGAGACTCAGAGGTGAGCGAGGATGAGACCAAGCCAGGCACAAACCCAGCGCTCAGGCTCCTTTTCCTGCCCGTGCACATTCCCAGGGGATATTCCTGAACTTTCTTTAGGAATGTAGAATGTACTGGTCTCTTCCCCAACTGATCCTAACTCTTCTGAGCCTGTTCTTCATAACTGCCCATGTTGATTTGTATCTCTTGTCCTTCCCAGGGAAAACCATTTCCAGATGACTAAGTGATAAGCTTCTCCTTCCCTCTGCTCCTGCTTTCGTCTCAGCGGCATAAGGGCAGCCCTGCTCCCTAAACTGCATGCCCCCAAAGTGACCTGACCCCAAGCCTTGAGCCCGGAGCACCCCCAAACGCGGGCTCACCTTTGAGAGGAGTCAGCAAGCAAGCCCGAAGGTCAGTCCGCAGGGTGTTCCGGACAAGATCTGTTCACTTCAAACCACGAGTCTATGCAGCTGGGGGGAGGGCCGCAAGGGAAACCACATTACCTGCTGCCCAGGCTGCTTTGAAGGGGCTTTCAAAGGGCCAGATTCCTGAGCAGGAGCTTCCTAAGTCTCTTCTGAAAGGACCCCAGAGAAACACAATCATGTCCCCAGATATGGCTACTTTCTGAAGCAGGAAGAAGGGAGAACACCAAGATTAGTCCTGGCCCAGCCAGAGGCAGTGGGGGTGGGTACTGGCTCAGGGGGATCTGGTGCTGTAGGAAGGGGCAGAGTGGCCTTGAGAAGGACCAAAGCTTTCTGTGCACAGGATCCAGGAGGATGGCAGCAGTCACCAGTGAGGTGAGAGCGGTGGACCCGCAGGGCAGCTAGTCAGCTGTCTCCAAGACTCCAAGGGCAGGGATGTGGGAACAATGGCACGGCAGAAGGGCCATGGCTCTGGGCACCAGGGTCCTGAAAGAGCTCCTTCCTGGGTCAAAAGAACAGCTGTGAGGCTCCCTCCCAGTGGGTGACCTCTTAGGAGAGCCCCAAGCTCTACCCTGCTCAGCCGTGATCAGCTGATAGCAGCATCTAGTCCTTACTGCAAGAGGCGGGAGGGGAGTCAGCCGTGAAGCCCTGGTCTCCAGTGTTTACGGAGAAAGGCCCTCTGCATCCAAGAGGGAACAGAGATTGCCCCAAGACAGCTTCCTGATTTGTAAACCAACATCTGGGTATTTTCAAAGACAGGAACCAGACAGATAATTTGCATAATTCTCCCTGAGAGTCAAAGATTTCCTTTTCTGGTTCTGGTTAATGCCTCCCTGGGACACAAGCAAGGCTCCGTGCTGGGAGCTAGACCAAGAATCTCTACCAGGCCAGCCTTGAGCCTCCTCTGCACCAGCCATGCCACGTGTTGTGCCTGGTTGTCATCCTGTGCAGCAGTGGCCCTGAGAGTCAGGCTTTGAAAGGCCTGAGTGTCAGGAAGAAGCTCTGGGCTCGAGGATTCAGCAGGTGCTGGCCACAGGCAGCACAATATCCTCCTCTCTTGGGCAAGAGGATGCCTTCCTTCTGGCTGGAAACAAGGACTGGTCTCACAGTGGAGCCTGAGGGCGAATCTGGGTCCTGCTACTTACAACTGCTCCCAGTGCTGCGGCCCCACAGGAAATGGCTCTTCCTGCCTCCTGGCCCTCTAGGGAGAAGGCCACAGTGCAGGGCAGTGGACACACCCTCCACCTGGCCTTCCTTGCACAGATTTATGTTCTCCCCCCGTGGAGCAGAGGGCCCATAGGGGAAGAAGAGGCAGGGAGACAGACGGAGAACCAACCTTCCTGGTGGGATCCTAAGCTCCTCCAACCTGTGAGGCTCTACAGGTCTCCCCATCAGCTCCCACCACCTGAGCCCTCAAACCAGAGCACACCTCTGGCAACTCAGCTCTGCCCTGCGCTTGGGATGTTCGCACCTTCCCGCCGGCACAGTGGACACCTGTCTGACGGCCTCTGCCCTTACCCACTCGGAGCCAGAGGTTGGGGGAGAGATCATCCCATAACCAAAGGAGACAGAATGGCTGGAGTTGGGGGTCTGCCCCTCTGGGAGGTGTGGTGCACTGAGCTACCCTGCCAACCCCTCCTACCTTTTGTGATAGATGCACAGGCAGGGCAGCCTGGCTATCGTGTCACCCTGCAGCAGCTCCTCCAGGCAGATCACACACTCACCCGCATCTTTAGTCAGCACATCATCTGTAAGGGGGACAGGGGAGATTGCAAGAGGGTTAGTCACCAGTGGACAGGTGGCATGGGGCAGGCGAGAGCCTAGGAACTGGGGAAGTGCTAAGCTACCCCAAGCTGTGCTCGGCTCTGCAGGGGACACAGAAGCCCAAGAGGGACCTTGACTCTCACCATGGAGATAGATAATACGTGGACATCACGTTAATTACCCAAAGACAAAATGGGATTAATCCCAACACGCGATTAACCAAAAGCCTAGGTGACAGTGGACAAAAAAGGCTTGGAGAAGGGTAGACACGAAGCAGGGGCAACATGAGGCAAGCTGTTTCCCTCACAGATGCTTTCCCTAAACACACACGCAGCTGGTGCGCTGATGTCTGGTTTGGAAAAATATGGTAATGGGGAGAGTGGTAGGAGGCAAGAATGAGAGGAAGAAACTGGTCCCCAAGAAAATCCTTGTGCATGGAGGTTCACAGCAGCGTTGTTCACAGCGGCCCAAAGGTGGAAACAGGCCAGTGTCTACCAACTGTGCAACGGATCAACAAAAGATGATGTATCCATACGACGGAATATTACTCAGTCAAGAAAAGGAAGAACTGCCACATGCTACAACATGGATAAACGTCAAAAATATCACACAAAGTAAAATAAACCACCTATTGTATGAACCCATTCATATGAAATGTCCAGAATATATACATCCATAGATAGAGAAAGGAGATTGGGATTGGGGACAGGGGGAAACGGGGAGTGACTGCTTAATGGGTAAGGGGTTTTCTTTCCCCCACCCTTTTATTTGAGGTGGAGGCTCGCTCTGTCGCCCAGGCTGGAGTGTAGTGGCACTATCTCGGCTCACTGCAACCCCCGCCTCCTGGGTTCAAGTGATTCTCCTGTCTCAGCCTCCCAAGTAGCTGGGATTACAGGCGGCCACTACTACGTCTGGCTAATTTTTGTATTTTTAGTAGAGACGGCTTTCACCATGTTGGCCAGGCTGGTCTTGAACTCCTGACCTTGTGATCTGCCCACCTTGGCCTCCCAAAGTGCTGGGATTAAGGCATGAGCCACCACACCCGACCCATTTTTCTCCTTTTAAAAACTTTTTTGTGGTAAGACTAACATATGCTGTATCCTCTTAATAAATCTTCAAGTGTACAATACAGTATTGTCAACTGTAGGCACTATGTTGTACGGGAGATGTCTAGAACTTACTCATCGTGCATAACTAAAATGTTACACCCATTAATCCACCACTCCCCTTCCCCCCGCCCAGCCCCTGGCCGCCACTAGTTTTCTACTCTCTGCTTCTGTGAGTCTGACCATTTTAGCTACCTCATGTAAGTGAAATATTTTAGCTACCTCATGTAAGTGGGATATTTTAACTACCTCATGTAAGTGGGATCACATCAGAGGTTTTCTTTTGGGGCAATGAAGTGTTTGGAACCAGATGAAGATGGGGCTTGTGAATGTCCTAAATGCTATTAAATTGCACATATAAAAATGGTTAATTTTATGGTGAATTTCATCTCAATGTTTAAAAAGAAAGAAACAAAAATGACCCTGCTCACCATCCCAAAAAGAAGAAATGGAAGGAAGCTACTTGCACCTGTGGGAACCCAGTGGTTTTTTTATTAAGTCCTATGACATTCTGCGTGCCGGCGACAGTGAATAGCCATGATCTTGGGATTCAAGCAGCTCACAGTAGTAGGGATGCTGAACAACGAAACCAAAAGGCACAGCATGAGGACTTCCAGGACATCCTCTGACGCGCAGGCCCAGGGTCGAAGGTATGGAGAAAGAGACCTCGTCAGGCTGTTCCGGGAAGGCTTTGGAGAAGGTTGAGGATGGATGAAGCTGGGGTGGTGACGGGAGATTCTGGGCACAGGGAACAGCCTTGTGTTCTGCTGTGGTGCCTGGGGCCGACAACAAGGAGTGCACAGCAGCCCTGCGTGTGCCGATGGGGGCAGCGGGGCACGCAGCAGGTGCCTGCACTAAGGGAGGGTGCCCAGAAGGAAAGCATGAGAAGGAAGGGGTGGATTCTGAGTTGGGTGGGAGGAGGCCTGGCCAATTGATGGAGACCTCCAGGAGGCTGCTGAAGCCTAGAGCTGAGGTTCGGAACAGAGACATGGGTGCCAGGCATGGATGTGGGATAAAGAGGCAGTCCGGGGAGGAAGTTCAGACCAAAATCCAAAGAAGGCAGAAGACAAACCCAGGCTGACATGAGTATTTGAAGGGCAGGTGAAAGAGGCGACGTGAACAAAAGGCGACCCAGAAGTTCTCCACGCCACAGGGGAAATATCAGGAGAGCAGTGTCTCGGCTGTGAAGAAGGCAGAGCTTGTGGCAGGGTCCCTTCTCCATCACTAAAGGAGCTTAACTGTCCCGAACACTGCCAATGACAAACATGTGTGCGTGTTTTCCTTTGAGCCTCACCATCTTCCAAGCTGGGCAGGTCACCCGGTGTTATTCTCGTTTTGCGAATGAGGATCCGGAAGCCCAAGGAAGTCACACACCTCATGAGAGGGTTCGCGGACGGTGGGGCTGGGACGGGGGCCCTCTGCTTGAGGGGCCTTCCCACTGCCGTTTCTTTGTGTTCTCTTATTATTTCGGTGGAAAGGCAAACACCTGGGGCCTATAAAATGAAGATTCTTCAAGGCCCAGAAGGCTATGGCGTCCACTCCTCAAAGCCCCCTACCAGGAACCCCAAGGAAAAAGCATAAAATGGAACTGATTCGATCCTTAAGTCCCCAGGCACATGAGTTGCGAGAGAAGTCACTCAATTCCTGGCCACCAGGACAACTTGGGGTCATTTTCTGTCTGGAACATCTGGCTAGCCGGAGGGCCCACCTGAAAGGGCGACACAAACTGAGAAGGGAGATGGCACAGAGTCTGCTGTTGGAGTGTCTGTCCCCTCAGACTCCAAACATGGCAAGTAGTGGATGAACACATGGACGTGATCCCCCTGCTTGAAAGCACTAGCTACCATACATATTCAAATGCGTGTGTAGGCACAGATCAAAGTCGGGAAGGATGCACACACTTTCATAGTGGTAGAGGAAAGGAGGACCTGGAGAAAAATCCTTTTATGTACTTCTGTAGTGTTCGAATGTGCACTACTTCATTTTTTTCTATTTTTATTTTTTTGAGACGGAGTCTTGCTCTGTCACCCAGGCTGGAATGCAGTGGCGCGATCTCGGCTCACTGCAAGCTCTGCCTCCCGGGTTCACGCCACTCTCCTGCCTCAGCCTCCCAAGTAGCTGGTATTACAGGCACCCGCCACCATGCCCGGCTAATTATTTGTATTTTTGGTAGAGATGGGGTTTCACCATGTTAGCCAGGATGGTCTCAATCTCCTGACCTCGTGATCCACCCGCCTCGGCCTCCCAAAGTGCTGGGATTACAGGTGTGAGCCACTGCGCCCAGCCTCGAATGTGCACTACTTTAGTTAAAAACCCCGACAGGGAAGCATACTGGTGTTTGCATTTTACTATGAAATGCATCAGAAGGATGAGTTGGTGGATGGATAAATGGGTCTAGTACACTGCAGACTCCAAGTGGTGTGTGTGTTGTGTAACAGGGGTGTTCTCGTTTTTTTTGAGACGGAGTCTCGCTCTGTCACCCAGGCTGGAGTGCAGTGGCGCGATCTCAGCTCACTGCAAGCTCCGCTTCCCAGGTTCAAGCGTTTCTCCTGCCTCAGCCGTCTGAGTAGCTGGGACTACAGGTGTGCGCCACCATGCCCGGGTAATTTTTGTATTTTTAGTACAGACGGGGTTTCACCATGTTGGCCAGGATGATCTTGATCTCTTGACCTCATGATCCACCTACCTTGGCCTCCCAAAGTGCTGGGATTACAGGTGTGAGCCATCATGCCCCGGCAATAGGGGTGTTCTCTACACACTTTCAACTTTGCTGTACACCAGGTGCAGTGGCTCACGCCTGTAATCCCAGCATTCTGGGACGCTGAGGCAGATGGATCACCTGAGGTCAGGAGTTTGAGACCAGTGCGGCCAACATGGTAAAAGCCTGTTTCTACCAAAAAACCAAAAATTAGCCAGGCGTGGTGGCGTGCACCTGTAGTCCCAGCTACTTGGGAGGCTGAGGCAGGAGAATCATCTGAACATGGGAGGCAGAGGTTGCAGCGAGCCAAGATTGTGCCACTGCACTCCAGCCTGGGTGACAGAATGAGACTCTGTCTCAAAAAACATAAAAACTTTGCTGTGTGTTTGACATTTTTCATAATAAAACAGAGGGAAAAACCTCAACATAGATGGGAGGAAAAACGGCATAGCTTAGTGAGGGCAGAGTCATCCTGCAGACATTCTTGGACCTGTATTCCCCACTCTCTTTGTCTTGGGCACCTCATCTATGACATGAGCGTATGGGCTACAGCCCTCAGTTTCCTCTAAAGCATTCCTTCCCCTCCATACGTAAGGAGGATTTCCTGGGAACACAGCAATTACTGATTCCGAAGTAGTTTCCCTTTGCATTTTCTCCTACTGATTAGTAACTCCACTGTGAGCCCAAGGGACTAGTTAGAATTATCTGGGTCCCAGGCTGGGCGTGGTGGCTCAAGCCTGTAATCCCAGCACTTTGGGAGGCTGAGACGGGCGGATCACGAGGTCAGGAGATCGAGACCATCCTGGCTAACACGGTGAAACCCCGTCTCTACTAAAAAATACAAAAAACTAGCCGGGCGAGGTGGCGGGCACCTGTGGTCCCAGCTGCTCGGGAGGCTAAGGCAGGAGAATGGCATAAACCCGGGAGGTAAGCTTGCAGTGAGCTGAGATCCGGCCACTACACTCCAGCCTGGGCGACAGAGCGGGACTCCGTCTCAAAAAAAAAAAAAAAAAAAAAAAAAAAAAGAAATTATCTGGGTCCCATACAGCTTCCCACACCAGGTGTATTCTCTCCCCATCTGTGTCAGCTCCAGGAGGGCACATGTGGTCTCCCTCATTGCCCCGCAGGAGGTGGTGGATTCAGGGAAGGGAGAGGCAGGTATGAGGATAAGGCTTAGGCACTTTATAACAAGACTGTACTTGACTCTCCTTTCTTTTTGCACTGAACCTCACTGGTGGAAAGGGAAGGGGAAGGGGAAGGGCAGGGGGCACGACGGCGATTCTTCCTGTCCTGGGACAGAAGGCCTGTGCACTAAAGGACTCAGACTTGAGCACAGGAAGGTTAGAGGCAGCCTTTCCTCACCACTCCGCAAGGCGGTTTTATGCAATGCGCAGTGTTGTGCCTTACCAGCTAGCCTGAGTCTGCGGCACTGGTGGGAAGAACTAAAATGTGCAGGCACCCCATGCAGGCTGGCACATGGCAGGGAGCACATTTCACTGGGACCAAGAGCCACTGGCTGCAAAAGGCCACCTGGAGGTTCCTGGCAATAGGGAGGAGTCGCGGGCTTCCACTCAGACTGCATGGGGAAGCCAGCAGTGTGCACACAGAGCCCAGTGCCCAGGGAGCAGCATTCTTCCACGGCAGAAGGCAGGAGGCACACAAACCCAGCAAGAGGTTGGAGTGGGCCGAGTACAACTTCCTGTCCCCACCCGTGGGGCTGTGGGAGTTAGTGGCCTCCGGATGTCCCTGGGATCCTAGCAGGGAAGTGGAAATGGCTGAAGCTGATGCTTGACTATCAACTGGTTCCTACAAGACTTCCAGAAGCATCTGATGCGAACCTGCTGCCCGCAGTCAGAGAAAAGCCATGGCGGCAGCCTTGCAGCACAAAACCCAGGCTCCTGGCCCACACAAACTGAGACTCTGTTGCAGATGGAGTCAAATGTCCCCTGGTATCTCCAAGCCCTCAGAGAAGGAGTTCAACAAATGCTGCCGGATGGCCATGCGCGGTGGCTCACACCTGAAACCCCAGCACTTTGGGAGGCTGAGGCAGGTGGATCACAAGGTCAGGAGATCGAGATCATCCTGGCTAATACGGTTAAATCCCGTCGCTACTAAAAAATACAAAAAAAAATTAGTCAGGCGTGGTGGCGGGTACCTGTAGTCCCAGCTACTTGGGAGGCTGAGGCAGGAGAATGGCGGGAACCCGGGAGGCAGAGCTTGCAGTGAGCCGAGATTGCACCACTGCACTCCAGCCTGGGTGACTGAGCGAGACTCTGTCTCAAAAAAATAAAAAATTTTTTAAAAAATTAAACAAACAAACAAAAAACCAAATGCTGCCGGATAAGAACACAGGAACAAAGCCAAACGTTCTGCCGTTTAGGTTCTGCCCTTTTCTTACTAGCTCTCAAGCACCTCCCAAGTTTCCTGACACCACTGTACAACGCCAGCCAATGTCACTGCCCAAGGGGGAGCTTGGAAGTGTGTTTGGCCTGGCCGGGGATGGTGCCAGTGCCTGTCCCTCTAACCAGACCAAGGAACCAAACCAGAATGTCAGGCACAGCCCTGGAGCCAAAACAGGAGGGAGGGATGATGCCTGTGATGGGCTGGGGGTGGGAGGCGGTGGCATCTTCTGCTCCCTCCTTGGGATCCAGGCACGGTGCTTCTGACAGCTGCTATTTGTCAAAGCAAAGATATCCAGGAGGAGGAGAAAAACAGCCTCACTTCTCTGAGCCAGCTATACGCAGGTAACTCCCCAGACACACAGATCATGACTCCTAAAGCCCCTGTGGGGATCTCTGGATAAGCTCATGCAGCTGCTAAGTGGTGATGACTCCCAAGCCCAAGTTTCTGCCACCCAGCGACCGGCCCCTTTTCCTTAAAAGACCAGTCCATAAGGGTGTCTTCCCTTGGGGCTGGAAAACACCACCCATCTCACAGGCATTTCACATCTCCCCCTTTCTGTGAAGTGTGTGCAGGGGGACTGAGGTGGATGCAGGAACCTGGTCACTGAGTGAACAGACCAGACAGGAGAGACACACACCTGCCCTCCACCACGCCAGGCTTGAGTGTCCTGCGGAGAGCTCTGGCAACACATCCCCAACAGACCCTAGAGCTGCTAGAAGTATGGAGGGATGGGGAGGCTCACACAGCTGCAGACACAGTTCTGCGCCTGGCTGGGAGGGAAAGCTCGTGCAGCTCCGAGGCAGCAGCTGAATGCAGGAACATACCTCTCCATCTCCACTTGGGCCTGCTGGACATTAAGGGCCCACAGAGAAGAAAGGTGGGAGTCAGAGGGGAAACCCCTAGCAAATGACGCAGAGGCTCAGGATCCACCCCCTGGCCTCATTTCCAGCCTAGGTGCGGTGGAGTGCCTGGTCCTGCCACCTCTTCAGCATGCAGAGCTGCTGGCCCAGTCTGCCAGGGACAGGACAGGGCAGTGCCACCCATGCCAGGCCTTGTCAGCTCCCTTTTTGGAAAATCCGGGGGGCTGTGCTCTTCAGGCAACGGGGTGACCTTGAGCAGAGAGCACGGCCTACTAGCAGCGGCCCATCCAACTCCCCAGGCCTTTGAAGTGCAATACAATTGTTTTGGTGAGCTGGGTCACCCGCAATGAGGATAGTGGGGACAGCCAACTAAAGCTCAAGCCTGGAGTGCTTCATACTTTCCTACTGAGGCCACCACATCTCCCTCCCACAGTCCCCTTTCCTGTAGCCACCTGTTTCTGGTTTCCCCACTTGTGTCAGGGCCCTGCAGGCCTGCCCTCATCGCTTTCGCTCCTCATGCACCCAGCAGCGGCCAGTCTGGCGGTCAGTGCAGCTTGTCAGTAACAACTGGACACCTTGGGTGAGCGGTCGCCTGCCCCTCCCTGCCCTCCTGTAGGAGGAGTAACAGGACAGACACCTCCGCAGTCTGACTCCAGCCTGTCCAGCCTGATTCCAGCCCGTACAGCATCTAACAATGGCTCTGGGCAGTGCCCCAAGCAAGGCTTGGCAAACTCCTCAGCCAGCACCCAGTTTCCCCAGGCAGGGAAAGGGTAGGGTGCTTTCATCCTGACCACAGGGTCTCTGAGAGGAGGAGACATGGGACAAAGAAGTGCCTACAGTCACAGTGCAGGCTACAGCAGGAGCCATTTCTGCTTTTCAAGGAAGCCAGATCCTCTCACATTTTTATTTTATATTTTATTTTTTGAGATAGGGTCAAACTCTGTTGCCTAGGCTGGAGTGCAGTGGCGTGATCAAGCCCACTGCTGCCTCGCTCTCCTGGGCTCAAGTGGTCCTCTCACCTCGGCCTCCTGAGTAGCTGGGACTACAGGCGCTTGCCACCATGTCAGACAAATTTTTTATTTTTAGTAAATGGGGTCTCACTATGTTGCCCAGGCTGGTTTCAAATTCCTGAGCTTAAGCAATCTTGGCTTCCCAAAGTGTTGGAATTACAGGCATGAGCCACTGCACCCGGCCTCCTTTGACTTTAAAAGATAGCTTGTGTGACATTTAGCATCTCAAGAGCCTTGAAGATGGGGGCAATGGCCTTTGGCAGAGGGGAGGAAGACGGCATCATGAAGTAAAAAGCTGGGCATGGGCTTCCGCCCCCCAGAACACAGCTAAAGGGAGCTCTCCTTGGTGCTGCTGGCAAATGAACCTGCCGCCCCCCCAGATTCTCCCTAGGCCGAGGACTCCTAAGCTCTCAGTTAACAGTGGGTCATCTGCACGACTCCACAGGATTACGATGCTCTTCCGTTCAGAGCATCGTCATTCAGACCCCCACCTCCACGCTTGTTCTGCTAGCCCAGAGACTCAGGGTAAAAATGTGAGTGCGTATTCTTTAGGGCACGGTCCCTCACTCTCAGAGTCACAGAGATGTTAGAAAGGGAGAGAAATTAAAAGACCCATTCGGGTTGATCCATCTTACCCACAAAAAAGAACCAACAAACCCCCTCCCTTCTATACATTATCCTCGCCTTCCAGGAAGGCACTTAGGAGGACAGGGGGTTTAACGTTCGGTGCTCTGGGGTCGACCAACTGCCCTTCCCTGCCCCTCCAGCAGGGGCTCAGCACATTCCCAAACCTCCCCAGCCAGGTGCCTGTTCTCAGAGCATCAGGCACTGGCTAAACCAGTTAAACTAGTCTTGCCTTTCCTAAGTTGTGTTTTTTCTAAGCTGGCAGGCAGCTACTGGAGGCCTTCCAACCCACCACTCAGGCCAACCCTCATAATAAGAAAAATACTACTTTCTATCTGCCTCATTTAGGAGGTTTCTACTTTTTTCCTTTGGTGGTTAACTAAATTTCATCTTATATAACCATCATAAATTTTCTAAAAATTTCCGCAATTGGTGCCAACAACCACAGAAAGTGTGTGTGTAAATGGGAAGTCTTCAGGGAGTGACCAGGGAGTTCTAGTGAATCTTCCTAAGAAATCTCTTCACTCTCTAAGAAAGCCCCACCTCGCCCCCTTTCCAGAAAGATTCCAGGAACTCACACCTCTGACTCTGAAGTCTTTTTTTAAATTAGAAAAGGTAACGTGCAGCAGGTGAGGATGGGATGATGACAAATCATGGAGAAAACATCGGAGCTCCTGAACCTTGGCCCACGGTCTGTGCTCCCTCTGAGCTGGAGCAGGCCCTGGGCGTGCCTGGGGATGCCCACTCTACATACACCCCCGGAAGCAAATGCTCTCTTCTTACCTGGAAGGTTTAGGGTCTTCAGAAAGACAAAGACTGAACATGAGGAGTCCATACCACATGAACAGTGTCCACAGAGGGCCGGACCATTGTTTCTGAACAAAGCACTTCACCACCTTGAGACAAAGTCCACTGGAAGGACTGGAGACAACTGGCCTCTCTTTGCCTCCAGTGGTAAAGGACTGGCTTTCGCAAAAGAGATCCTTAGGTTTAAAGCCTCTAGTTTACATGCACACACACACACACACACACACACGTACACATACAGAGACACACACACCCTTGAGGAGGTGGCCTGCTTCTCAATTCTAGGACAAAGGAAAAACTAGAACCAGAACCAGAGGAGCAGTGGTCATGCCTCAGGCTGGCTGGCCAACCTCCCCTTCCTCTAAGGGGGCCCCGGCTCCCAGTGTGGTTTCTGTAGCCTTGGGTGAGGCTGCCGGTGGTGGGGTGTAGGGGGGTGAACCAACAGCACCAGGCACTCAAGTGCTGATACAGAGGGGGACATGGGGACACATGGTGGCGTCCCAGGCAGTTCTCTGGCAGAGGAGCTGGAGAGGCTCACCTTCCCTGTTCTCTACAGGGCAGTGGGGGTAACTCTGCATTTGGGGCATGGGGGCCCAAGAGCACTCTGTCCTCCATGGCTGCTCTTGCAAAGTTCTTGCTGAGAACCAGGTTTTCTCAGGCTGAGCCCCTCTGAGGCTTCTTTGTATTCTTCCTACAACAAACACAGTGTCTACAGAGAACGCCCTAGCAACCCACAGGACAAACGGAGGACTTCATGAGGTCTCCACACATGTGGGAAAGAAGTGAATAGGGTTTTTGAGGCCGTGGCTGGGGAGGGCTGTGAGACGCAGGGAAGGCTCCTCTCCCTCCCTGGTCCCAGGCGGAGACGGCAAACAGGGACAAAGCCGAGCCTGAGCGTCCTGACAGCATGCACGCGACAGGACTGACGCGAAGCCTGAAGCACATGTGACAACAGACTTAGAGGCTCAGCAGCAGTCAGCCCAGAAGAAAGAAGGGGCTGTCCCCTGGGGAGGAAAGGGGCTTCCCAGACCACAGCTATGATGCCCAGGGAAGGACCGTGCTGGTCCTCTCACCTGAGCATGGGCTAACAGACGCATAGAGCTGAGCCACGTGGGTAATATGCTCACCTGCATCCAGAGTCTTTTGGCTAACAAGTAATTAAGAGAGAAGTTTTCAGGAGACCCGAGTGGATGCCATTAGTCAGTTACTTCCCAGGAGATGCTCTGAGACCATGATCCCTCCTAGGCTCATGCTTTGTAGGGGAAAGAGCCTTCTGGGAGTGAGGAGGCTGCAGGGCAGAAAAGAGTCTCCCCAGGAAACATTCTTGCCGGGCTGGTTGCAAGTCATCCAGTCCTCAGATGCTCTCAGAAATCCCAGAACTCTTTTTCCAACCACTACTATGACTTGAATCTGGGAAGGTGGGCCAGGACTGCGGTTGGAGCGCACACAGGTCCACTGCCTGTTCTAGTGGAAGACGCCGTTTTCTGATGAACATGGTTTGGAGACCAGACTAAACACTAAGCATGGAAAACCAAGGGTCAGCCGTGGCGTGGGCTGAGCAGCACTGAGCAGAAGTCTGTGGGCTCTGGAAAACTGCAAAAAGAAACCTATAGAAGGTCTCTCACATCTTTCATGGCAGCTATAACTTCCCAAGCACTGACCATGTGCCAGGCTCTGTACCAAAGAGCTTTATGTGCCATCTCTTACCCAGTTCTGACAATCCTATGAACCAAGTATTGCTATCCACATTTTACAGACCAGAAAACTGAGGCTCCGTTAAGCCGAGATTGTAGACAGTGAGTGTACACTGCAAGACTGTAGACAGTGAGTGGTAGAGGGAGATTCGAACTCACATCAGCTGAACTCCAAAGTCTTATGCACAGCATGCTAGGCAGATGTTGACAGTCATTTTGTTCCCCAGAGGCGTCCTGTTAGGTTAGCTTGGGTGTTTTGAAATCCCCTGCCCTCAGGATCCTACCCACTGCGGTATTCACTGTTCAGCTCTGAGGCAGCCTCCAAGGTAGGAGGCAACATGGCCGGGGTGGAGCAGCAAGGTGGCCCATCCGCATTTTCAATCCCCAGAACATCTCTACGTCACACATACTCCCCCGTCAAGCTCTCTGGTGTGGAGTCATAGGACTAAATCAGGTGTTCGTCCGAGTTCGAACATGACAATGAGATGACCAGACTCCCAGCACTCCGTACATGCCACCAGCACACAGCACCCACCTCCCCAAGAAGGGTGGGTGCTTGCTCTGGGCCCCTCCTCTGAGCCGTGGAGGACATCTGGCTGTCTTGGGGCCTTCCACAGTCAAGTATGTGATGGGTGAAGGAATGGCTGCATCTCTCAGCCAAAGTCCTCAGAACTGAGTTGCAGAGAGGCAGGGGACTAACTGAGCAACCTGAGAGCCTTCCCAGGCCTCAGACCTGACCCCTGGGCCTTCCTTCCTTTTCCTGCTCCTCTTCCTCTCTGACTTGAGCAGCAAGGCTCCCTGAACAGTCCACTTCCTCACCACCACTCAGGGACACCTGCCAGAGAGCAGGGTGAAAATATGGCCCAGAGCCACCCTCGACTGGAGGCTCCCCCCAGAACTGGCTGGCTCCCCCAATGGATGCTCTGGAGGCTGGTGAGGCAAGCCAAGCCCTTACCGTTGTAGGAGAGGCGAGGTTTGCTCAAACACATTATAAAGTGCATTTCCATCTCATCAGAAGCCACAGACTTGGAGCAAATGGGGCACTTGAAACCTGCAAGAGAAGAGAACGGGATGAAATGTTTTCTCCAGATCCAGTACATCCATAGTACATGTGGACACTCGAATGACAGCTGTGTGGGCTCAGGGTCAATGTGGAGGATGACCATTGGAACAGACCCTAGATCTGTCCTCTTTCAAGGACTCATTTGAGCATTTGCCTTTTTTTTTGTTTTTTTTTTTGAGACGAAGTCTCGCTCTGTCGCCCAGGCTGGAGTGCAGTGGCACAATCTCACTTCACTGCAACCTCCGCCTCCCGGGTTCAAGTGATTCTCCTGCCTCAGCCTCCCAAGTAGCTGGGATTACAGGTGTCCGCCATGATGCCTGGCTAATTTTTATATTTTTAGTAGAGATGGAGTTTCGCTATGTTGGCCAGGCTAGTCTTGAACTCCTGACATCAGGTGATTCGCCTGCCTCGGCCTCCCAAAGTGCTGAGATTACAGGCGTGAACCACCGTGCCCAGTGGCATTTGCCGTTTTGATTGCAGCCTCTGACTGACTACCAGCTTTCACTAGGGCTCTCCCTGCCTTATGTCCCTCATTAAGGTTTAACCAAGGTCCCTGACACCTGACTTGAATTTTATTTGCTTCAGACCCTTTCTCAGAGGGGTCTGGTGGACAATGGGGTAGGGAGGCATCAAACCAAGGCACCTGGAAACTCAGCCTTTGCATAACAGTTTAACATCCTTCTGCCTCACAGTCCTTTCAGCCACTTGGTTGGATCACCCTGGGAGGAATCTCATCCCTCACCCAGCTCCCAGCCTCGGCCGCCCATGCCAGGTAGCACCTCTCTCCCTCACTCACAGCCCCCTCTGCCTCCCTTGTGGCTTAAGGCCACTGTCCTTTGAGATGTGTGTGAGCTGAGGGGTGGCCCTCCAAAGTGCTCCCAGATGCCACACGAGCCTTAGCCAAATGCCACCAAGAGTAACAGCTGTTTCACGGTACCAGGCCAGTATCGGGTATTGTGATCCTGCTGTTTTATTCCCAAGGCAGTACGAACTGCTTATACATCCAAAGAGTTTCAACTGATACAGAATTGTACCCATACTGGAGAATTTGGGTTGAGAATCTTCTGAGTTGAACTCTGTTAAGCAAACCTAATCCCTTGATCCATTTTTCCATACAACACAGATGAATTATTTCTAATATTTTCCATTCTGCTTTCATTGAAATGATTTTCAAATGGATCGATTCTTTTCCATACAAATTCTATCAAAAAGATCTGTTGCCACTGAAATATTATTTGTCTGCATTAAATAATGCACATCACAGCTTCTCCCTTTTGTGACTGTGATTCCTGACCGCCCAGCCTGGACTTCCTTATGTGGCACATCTAACAAGAGCTGACCCTTGAACAACATGGGCTGGAATGGCGGGGCTCCACTTCCATGTGGATTCTCTATCGCCTCTGCCACCCTGAGACACAAGACCAACCCTTCGTCTTCCTCAGCCTACTCAATGTGAAGACAATGAAGACCTTTATGATGATCCACTTCCAGTTAATGAACAGTAAATATATTTTCTCTTCCTTATATATATTTTTAAATGTTATTAAAAATTTTTTTAATATTAGAGATGAGGTCTCGCTATGTTGCCTAGGCTGGTCTTGAACCCCTGGGCTCAAACAGTCTCCTGGCCTCAGCCTCCCAAAGTGCTAGGATTACAGGTGTTAGCCACTGTGCCTGGCCACTTCCTTATCATTTTCTTAATAACATTTTATTTTCGCTCTCTTTATTGTAATACAGTATATAATACAGTTATAACATACAAAATCCATCTTCATTGACTGTTTATGTTATTGGTAAGGCTTCTGGTCAACAGCAGGCTATTAGCAGTTAAGTTGTGGGGGAGTCCAAAGTTATACACAGGGCTGGGTGTAGTACTCTGGGAGGCTGAGGCGGGCAGACTGCTTGAGCTTAGGAGTTTGAGACTAGCCTAGGCAATGTGGCAAAAGCCTGTCTCTACAAAAATTACAAAAAAAAAAAAATTAGCTGGGAGTGGTGGTGTGTGCCTGTAATCCTAGCTACTTGGGAGGCTGAGCTGGGAGAATTGCTTGAGCCCAGGAGGTCAAAGCTGCAGTGAGCCATGTTCGTGCCACTGCACTCCAGCCTAGGGGACAGAGCAAGACCCTGCCTCAAAAAAAAAAAAAAAGAAAAAGAAAAAGTTATATGCAGATTTTTGACTGTGTAGGAGTCAGAGCCCCCCACGTAGTTCAAGAGTTCACTGTACTGTTGTAAAGATCGGACTTGTGTGTTCATTTTTAGTCAAATTTTCCATATGCAGTTTTAATTCACACTAGTGAGAACCATCTGCAACATTTCTTTTCTTTTCTTTTTTTTTTTTGAGATGGAGTCTCACTCTGCAGCCCAGGTTGGAGTGCAGTGGCACAATCTCCGCTCACTGCAACCTCTGCCTGCAGGGTTCAAGAGATTTTCTCACCTCAGACTCCTGAGTAGCTGGGATTACAGGTGAGTGCCACCACACCCGGCTAATTTTTGTATTTTTAGTAGAGACGGGGTTTTGCCTCATTGGCTAGACTGGTCTCAAACGCCTGACCTCAGGTGATCTACTTGCCTGAGCTTCCCAAAGTGCTAGGATTACAGGCATGAGTCATCCAGCATTTCTTATGAAACAGATAAAAGGCTGAATGTGGCCGGGCATGGTGTCTCATGCCTGCAATCCCAGCACTTTAGGAGCGCAAGGCGGGGAGATCATTTGAGCTCAGGAGTTCAAGACTAGACTGAGCAACATAGTGAAACCCTGCCTCTACAATTAAAAAATAATAATAAAATAATAAATTTTTATTTAATTGGGTGCCTAATTCTGCATGAAAAGCCGTGACTCTGGTGGTCCAGGGTGCTGAGAGACGGGAGGCTAACTGATGCACCACTTTGCTTAAAGTCCTCTCCAAATCTTTTTTTTTTTTTTTTTCCTTCATTGGCAGTGCTTTGAACTATGCGACCAGGCAGAAAATTCAGGGCCTGGTTAACTACAAAGTGGACACTTGACTCCATGGCACACCTCTTTCCTCAGAGATTCTTAGCATCTAAGCATCTCAGCTAAAAAGTCTTGGAAATGCTACCAATCCAAGGACTTTAGCGGAGCTCTGGGAAAGGGCTGTATTTCTAACCTCTGGGTGGTTACAAATCCATCAGTAACAAAGCTAGAAGACCAGGCCTAGTGTGGTGGCTCATGCCTGTAATCCCAGCATTACTGTGGGAGAGGCTGTGGTGGGAGGATCGCTTAAACTCAGGAGTTTGAGACCTGCTCGGGCTACACAGTGAGACTCCATTCTCCACAAAAAGGACACAATAACAACAAAAAACCCCAGAAGAACGTAAGAAAGGAGGGGAATTCCATCCAGTTTTCTTGCACAGCTGGATCTAAACACACGAGGCTGATTATTTCTTTCTTTTTTTTTTTTTTTTGAGACGGAGTCTTGCTCTGTAGCCCGGGCTGGAGTGCAGTGGCCGGATCTCGGCTCACTGCAAGCTCCGCCTCCCGGGTTTACGCCATTCTCCTGCCTCAGCCTCCCGAGTAACTGGGACTACAGGCGCCCGCCACCTCGCCCGGCTAGTTTTTTTGTATTTTTTTTAGTAGAGACGGGGTTTCACCGTGTTAGCCAGGATGGTCTCGATCTCCTGACCTCGTGATCCATCCGTCTCGGCCTCCCAAAGTGCTGGGATTACAGGCTTGAGCCACCGCGCCCGGCCGAGGCTGATTATTTTCTAACTCAGTTTAGAAATATGCAGATCCAGGGTCACAGCTCGATGGGGTGGTCTCACAGATGGAAGATGCTTTTCTGATCCAGCCTAAGTCCCTCTACAGTCACATGGGGTTTTTTTCAACCCCAAAGACCAAGGTTTTGCAACCCTTTAAATAACTAAAGGACACCTGCACTTTAACCTGGGAAGGTGGCACCTGCCTGCAGGCTGAGGCTGTGGGAGGAGAGGAGGGATGTGGTGTAGGACAGGCCCTCTGCCTCCAGGCCCTGACACTCTGACTGCCTAGTGTTCAAGTGACCTGTGACTAAGAACAAAACTACACCTCATGGGCACTCACATTTCTGAGAACTCAGAACAGATTCAAGGTTATCCCTATAATAGCATCATTTACTCCCCTGTATTCCAGCATGATTCCTTGAGTGCAGGAGCGGGGTTAAGTTACAGCTAAGGTGCTAGGAAGTAGGCCACTCAACAAGAAGGTCTATAAAGGAATATCACCAGACACTCATGTCCTAGAAAAAAAGGGCTGAGACTCACATATTTAGAGTAATCCCCTCACTGTCCAGATGAGGGAACGGGCCCTGGTGAAGGCCTCTGAGTAGCACACTGTCACACAACTGAGGAGGTGGAGCTGAGACTAGCCTCAGGGTTCTCTGCTTCAAATCTAAAGTCCTTTCCATCAGGGTAGGGAGAGTTGGTCATAGGGTTTTAAGAATGAGGTAGGTTGGGAAATATTACCTGGAGAGGAAGCGCCACTGGTGTAGGAAGAGGCCTACACTTTAACTAAAACAGGGTTAGTAACACTACTACCTCTGGTGTTTCTGTTTTTATTTTGGCATAGCTCAAGAAATAACTCTGGGTTGGGCATGGTGGTTCACACCTGTAATACCGGCATTGTGGGAGGCCATGGTGGGAGGATCACTTTAGTCCAGGAGTTTGAGATCTGCCTGGACAACACAGGGAGACTCTGTCTCTATTAAAAAAAATTTTTTTTTTTTTTAATTAGCTGGGTGTGATGGTACACACCTCTAGTCCCAGCTACTTGGGAGGCTGAGGCAGGAGGATCGCTTGAGCCCAGGAGGTTGAGGCTGCAGTGAGGCATGATCATGCCACTACACTCCAGCCTGGCCAACAGAGTGAGACCTTGTCTAAACAAAAACCAAAAATGAATAAGTTGGTGTCTATTACATGAGTGGGAAATCGCATGATGACCTGGCTTTCCCATCCTCGAGACCATGGCAAGGGCACACTGGCCACGGGCTATGCAGAGTCCACTAGGGGGTGGCCAGCAGCCCCATCTCTG
Organism: Rhinopithecus roxellana; assembly: GCF_007565055.1. Taxonomy (NCBI): domain Eukaryota; kingdom Metazoa; phylum Chordata; class Mammalia; order Primates; family Cercopithecidae; genus Rhinopithecus; species Rhinopithecus roxellana. The sequence goes on from NC_044568.1 coordinate 63,095,518, forward strand.
CTGGGTGCCATCACCGTTTCCTTTGAACCTCTCGAGCACTGTGCACTGTGACTGGCACTTGTCATACTGCCAACTGGAAACCAACAGTTACTCTTTAACTTCTGCAGCACCTACTCTTGCATATGACAATAAATAATAGTTTGCGTTTATTGAGTCATTACTATGGACAGCCATGGTGCTTTACGTGTCTTCTCATATACGGTAGGTAGGTACTATCTACCATTAATGCCATTTTACAGATGAGGACATCAAGGCTCAAAAGAGTACATAACCTGATCAAGATTCACATGGCCAGAAAGAGCCAGAGCTGGCCCACGACATCAAGAGTCTGCAATCTTGCTCACATGCTGTGCTACTGACTGACTAGCACAGAAGAGTTACATGGCAGAAAGAACAAAAATACTACCAGCTATTACCGACTACTCATTTATGAACCTTCTACATTGTCCCAGCAATTTCTCCTTAAGTGCCCCATGGTCCTGACTAACCTCGTAGCCTGAAACAATGGACACTTTTTTTCTTAGCAACTCTGTTAATCTGGAGTTCTGCTTTCCGTTTGGCACTGAGCCTACAGCACTGGTTGTAAGATGCTGAATCTGCAGATTACCTTTTAAACGGAAAATAAAAGGTAAAAGGTAAGAAGGACAGAAAAACACAGACAGCTAGAAAAGACTAATATCCCCCCCAACCTTCTATCCTGAAAGGCCATCTGATGATCAAGATGGATTCTCCCACTCTGCCGCCCAAATCTTTTCCCATAAGCGTCCACTACAGCCCTACAGAATGATACATCCTGTGACATTTATGAGCTACCTGAAGGTTAAAATATCCAGGAAATGTTAAGTCCATTTTGGAAAAAAGCTCTCACCAAATTAAAATCAGCCCTGCAAAACAAAAGTAAACCAAAGGTCTGCAAAGTCATCCAGCCTGCATGATTTTGTCAAATTTCCTAGGAGACCTTCATCAGCACTCAGAGCAGGTAAGAGATGCTTTTTTATTTTCCTTCAGGAGAAAGCTACAGGATACTCCCTAAGCCTCTGAGACCAGGCTCTGCGTGTCACACCCTGGAAGCCAGGGGAGCAGCCAGCCAGCGCTCCAGCAGCTCCCTGCACAGGGGCTGTGTCTGCCAAAAGTTTGCGACCGTCAGTGAAGGGAGATGTCACAGTTTGGTCAGGCTTGCTGGCCAAGCCTGACACTGGTTCACTGTAGGCCGTCATCTCCTCCCACCAGACAGAGGCAGAGGCAGAGGCAGAGGCAGAGAACGTACCCCTGGTTCCTTGTCCTTTTCTGCCAGTATCTTCAAATGAGGAAGGAACAAATGACAGAGCACTGTGGGGAATGTGTCCTTAATCTCCCAGTTCTGCTCTGGGTGGGTTCTGCCAAGCAAATGCGTCTACAGGTTTCCTCCACTTCCGATCAAGAGAAGCCAAGAGAGTCCTTCTAATGGAGACCTGGTTTCCTTTCTTTCTCTTGTCATTAGATCAGCTCACTGTTTACACAGCCAGAAGAGCTGAGCAGAGAGCTGGATCAGCCAGAGTCCAGCTGCTTCCTGTCTTTCAAAAAGTTCCTTAAGTGGGGAATCCTTTGCCATTTGGTTGGCTGTACCAGAGAGCAAAGCTCTTGAGAGAAGACAAGTCTGCACTTGCCATCTATGACCTCTTACTGTCAGGTCAAAGGGACACCCACAATGTCTGGGTAAGCCCACTGCTAGGTGAACCAACAGTGATCCCAGGAATGCTGATGTGGTCATGTGCATCAAGCATGTTCCTGGACAAGGGTAACTGGGCGTCCCTTCACCCAGGCCCTTCCATTTGACAGAGCAGCCAAGGAAGGATGGGGGCAACTGGTTCAAGCTACAAGAACTCTCCCAATCCACTACAACATTTATTATGCAATATCAACTCGCGTTTTTGTGCTCTGGAGACTGATACACTTCTCATTTTTCAAAGCTGCAACCTTTTCCTTTAAGACCTGATTTCTCAGGGCGGGACCATGTGCTGGCGGCGTGTTGCTCCAGTTTCCCTCCCCAGCCCTCCCTTCTCCCCCTCCCCATGCTGATGCGCTATTTTAAAGGCTGCCCCAGTTCTGCCTGTCTCTGGGATCACCTAAAGGTAGAAGAATCAAAGGAAGCAACCAGGGTAAAGAAAGCCACGCCACGCAGATGGGAGGTCCTGGGGCAGAGGGGCAGATGAGGGTGCCTCTTGGCCGAGGAGCTCTGAGAGCGCCCACCCCTTGACTTTGTCCTTAGCATTCAGTTCTTAGTTTCCAGCCTCGATCTTTCTGTCACATCCTCATGGTGCTTAGTGTCAATAAAATGGGACTTGAAAAAACTAATTTTAATAAATGGGATTTATTACAAATAAAGATCAAGGGGTAACCCTGATGATTTTCTTTTACATTTCTAAGCTGTAGGTATCACATTCTTCACCCTCAAAGACACAGATTCCCTCTGTGTCAACACAGACATAAGTGAAAACCAATGCACAATTTATCAGTTGCTAAGGTGTGAGTCAGTCTCTCCTAGAGAACATTCTCGACTGGGAAAGGCCCAGGAATTCTGGCTTTTGCCTCTTCCAAAACCTCTCTTCTGGACTCAACCTCTGCAATTCTGTTCTGGGGCCTGGAGGTTCACCTGTTTCCCCAGAAATGTCTCATAAGTAGACATCAGAAGAAGCCATACTGACAATTAAAGTTTAATGTATCTGTGTGTGTGTGTTTACATACCTGTTGTGATGGGTCAATTTGACTGGGTCATGGGGTGCCCAGATTATTTGGCTCAACATTATTTCTGGTGTGTCTGTGAGGGTGGTTCCAGATGAGATCAGCATTTGAAACCATAGACTGAGTGAAGTGGACCGCCCTCCCCAAGGTGAGGAGGGCCTCATCCAATCCACTGAGGACCTGAATAGGATCAAAAGGCAAAGAGGAGAAATTTCACTCTCTCTCTGCCTAACTGCTTGAGGTGGGACACTGGTCTTCTTTTGCCCTTGAACTAGGACATACACCATCAGCTCTCCTGGTTCTCAGGCCTTCAAACTCGAACTGCAACTACATACTCCATGAGTTTTCCCAGGTCTCCAGCGTGCAGATGGCAGATCATAGGATTTCTCAGCTTCCATAATCATGTGAGCCAATTTCTTATAATAAATCTACACACACACACACACACACACACACACACACTCTTTCTCTCTCTCACTCACTCACTCACTCTGTTGGACCTGTTTCTCCAGAAAACACTGACCAATAAATCTGTCTATTAAAATACCAAACAAAAACTTTAAAGGACTAGCAACATCAGATGTTGGTAATGTTGGTGAAGATGTGTAGCAACCGGAACTCTCACATGTGTTTGAGGGAATATAAAATGACACAACCACTTTGGGGAAAGGTCTAGTAGTTTCTTATAAAACAAACACACACCTAGCCTATGACCCAAGCAATTTCTCATCTATGTATTTACCCAAAAGAAATGTCAACATATGCCTACAAATAGTCATTTACAAAAATGTTCATCACAGCTTTATTCCTAACAAGCAAAAACTGGAAACAATCCAAATGTCGGTCAACAGAATGGATACAGAAACTGTAGACATCCATGGAATAAAATGAAACACTACTCAGCTATAAAAAGGAATGAATTACAGATACACGCAACAACATGGATGAATTAAAACATGCCAAGTGAAGGACACAAAAGTGCACACATGATTCTCATTATATGAGGTTCCAGAAAAGGCAAAATTAATCTACTGTGGAAGAAATCAGAACAGTGGTTGTCTCTAGGGGTCAGGGTGGGGGCGGAGATTCACTGAGAAGGTAATGAGAGAACTTTCTGGGATGACAAAAATATTCTATATCTTGAGGAAGGTTTGTGTTACACACGTGTATGTGTTTGTCAAAATCCACCAAATATACACTTAAGATTTGAGATTTCATTGTTTGCAAATTTTACCTCAACCAGAAAAAAAACCTGTAAACAAATGTGGAACTGTAGTTAACGATCTCTATCAGGGAAGTGCACTGATGTCTGCACTAAAATGAACAAAAAAATAATATGCATAAGTTAAACTTCTTCCAACTTTTCCAAACGTTTGAAATTTTAATAAACATTGAACAAAGTGTCAAGCAGTGAGCTGTGTTGTGAAGAAAAAGCCAAGCAGAGTGGGTGGGGGTGCTAATTTGGATACAGTGGTCAGGGACAGCCTCTGAGGAGGTGACAGGTGTGGAGAGCCCTTGAGGTATTAGAAGAACAGTGAGGGCAGAGCATCCAGGCACCGCGAGGGCAAGGGCAGTGGGTGACAGCTGGGGGCACACTCTCACTCTCAATCCTTGTATATGCTCAAATACCTTTCTTTCATTCTGACAGCTGAATGGATAGCTTGCCTGGGTACAGGATGCTTGAGTTGCATTCCTTTTATCTCCGTGGTCTGTAGATGAAATTCCACCATCTTCTAGCTTCTTGGTGTTGCAAATAGGAAATCTGGTGCCAGTGTGACTCTTTTTCCTTAATAATTTGTTCCTTTGGCTTCTGAAAGCTTGAAGATTTTTCTCTTCATCCTAAGAGTTCAGAAATGTTACCAGGACATGCTTAGAGTGTCTTCTCTTTATCAGTTTTACCTTTCATTATGCAGACTCAAGTCTTCCTTCTTTTTTTTTTTTTTTTTGAGACGGAGTCTCGCTCTGTCGCCCAGGCTGGAGTGCAGTGGCCGGATCTCAGCTCACTGCAAGCTCCGCCTCCCGGGTTCACGCCATTCTCCTGCCTCAGCCTCCCGAGTAGCTGGGACTACAGGCGCCCGCCAGGTCGCCCGGCTAGTTTTTTGTATTTTTAGTAGAGACAGGGTTTCACCATGTTAGCCAGGATGGTCTTGATCTCCTGACCTCGTGATCCGCCCGTCTCGGCCTCCCAAAGTGCTGGGATTACAGGCTTGAGCCACCGCGCCCGGCAAGTCTTCCTTCTTTAGGGCAATTTTCTTCTATATGTTTCATTACTTCCCCTGGTGGTAAGTCATCAATGCTGGTCACCAAGTATTTCTAGCCTTCCTCCTTCCATCCATATATAATGACTGCATGTGCCCGCTCTCTTCGAAGTTAAGAGTGGGTTTGTGATTTGCTTTGGCCAATGAAATGTCAGTGGAAGAACGTGCACACACCCAAGCGGACTTGAAGAGCCAGGGCATGACCCGCCATTCTACCTGACTGCTGCAGGGACCGGGGAGCAGGTGTTGTGAAGAAGCCTCTGCTGGCTCAGGTCCCTGAGTAACAACAGTGAGCACAGTCCCCACTCTGGACCTGCACTGTCTGCGGCAGCATCGGGAAGAAATCAATGTGCCGAGCTGAGCCAGCGAGCTTCTGGGACCGTGTATTTTGACAGCATAAGCTAGTCCTGGCCAGTCCTGCCTCGGGCACCCTTCCTCTAACCTTCTTCTTTCTAGAACTCCTGTTGCTTGTATGTCAAATCTCTTGGTTCTATCTTCCAGGTCTCTTATCTCTTTCTCCGTAACTTCTCTTTGCATTTTCTCTGGAGCTCAGCCTTTCTAACTTTGCCTGGGCCTCAACTGCCTCCCCCATGCTTGGCTCAAGGAGGTAAATGGTTGGCACTGGGAGTCAAGGAGTTAGGATATTTATATTCTGGTCTTTACAAATACAGGCTTCCTTGTATCAACTACAATCTAGGTACTTGTCATTTCCAATATTTGTATTCCATATGATAATCTAGTAATATTGTGCCTAGCCACTTTCTTCTGTTGGGTGTTAGGATTCTCAATTTTTACCAACTATAAAGATCCTCTTAGTAGTGATCTTCATTTTCTACTCTAAGCATGGTATATTCCACTCCAACATATTTCTGCTGTTTCTGAATTCTACACTGACTGGTATGGAAGAAAGAGAATCAGACTAGGCATCAGAAGAAAACAGGCTTTCCCAATCACTAGCCAGATGGCCTTGTATGAGATACTTAGTAATATTCAAGCAGTGCCCTTCCTATTCCAGAGTTGTTTTAAAATCCAACCAAGGATGGATGTGTGAATGCTCTGTGCAGAGTAAACCATTTTATCAGCTGCATCTAGTACTGCTCAAATCTACTGAAGCTTGCTGGTAAATCTGTCCATTCGAGGAAATTCACAAATTCTTCAGGCAAAAAAAGTGAAAAATGAGCTGAACTTACATAATGTATTTTGTGGACTCCAAGATGTCATCAATTATAAGAGGCACCATTATAAAACTCCAAAAAAGGGAAGAAAAACTGCCAACAATTTTCTTCGATATGGTATTCCACAGATATTTATAATTTTAAGATGTGATTATATGACAAATCTCGATTTTAAAGTTGTTAAATTGTGAAGTGTCTGTGCCTTAGAATCAATGAACATATGAAAATACATATATGAATATTTGAAAAATCATACAGACTGAATTCCAATAATAGACCCAATAAATTTATTCCTGGCCGGGTGCTGTGGCTCATGCCTCTAATCCCAGCACTTTAGGAGGCCAAGGCGGGTGGATCACTTGAGCTCAGGTATTCAAGACCACTGTGGGCAACATGGTGAAACCCTGTCTCTACCAACAATATAAAAATTAGCCAAGCATGGTGGCACGTGCCTGTGGTCCCAGCTACTTGGGAGGCTGAGGCGGGAGGATGGCTGGAGCCTGTAAGTTGAGGCAGCAGTCAGCCTTGATTGGGTCATTGCACTCCAACCTGGGTGACACAGCAGGACCCTGTCTCAAACTTATTCCTTTCCACTTACTGCAAACTAGAAGAGCCTGAGTGAAGACATTTGTCTACAGCTAGGAACACAAGGAAGGACTGCACAGTGTGTGCATGGAAATGAGCATGAAGACATCAAACCCACCCTGCTGTACAGTAAGTCCAGGCTATAGCCTGCCAGGTGGAGCCTCAACAACAGTATTCTAGTCACATGAAGAATGGGGAAAGCATCTACCAGGAGCAGGAGCTACGGCCATTCATTAGTCCTCTTCCCTTTGACCCTCTAGCCCATTTCTTCCAAAGAGAGGCCCTTAAAGGGCTACTTAGGAGTGAAATGACGGGGAAGTAGGGACAGGGACATGACGGTCCAATGACCTGAGTCTGAGCAGATACAAGAAGCTGAAAACTGACCAGGTGCAGTGGCTCACACTTGTAATTCCAACACTTTGGGAGGTTGAGGCAGGAGGATTGCTTTAAGTCAGGAGTTCAAGACTGCCAGCCTGGGCAACATCTCTACCAAAAAAAAAAAAAAAAAAAAAAAAAAAAAAGGCAGCAGCAGCAGTAGTAGCAGCAGCTGAAAATGTTAGCATGAGTGTGAAATGTGAATCAAGTCTCTAACTACTGTCTAAGAAAGATGAATATCGATTTATAACTCCTTGTCACCTGGCTACCATGCCTGGGCAAATTTAGGGGCATTCAATTATGACTCAAACAGTGTGGATGTAAAGTCTCCAGGGAAACACTTGGCTTGTATTTTGGAGATGTCTTATTTAAAGGATGGACCATCTGTTGAAAAAGGAGATCCTCTTCCTCTTGGTGCAGTAGCCCAAGAATTTCTTCTAGTTCTTAGACATTAGGGATTACCTACAAGCTAGGCAGTAGGATAGACAGGTCTGGTCAGGAAATGCCCGGTCATTCGAATGAACATCACGCTCTCCTGGCACATGGCTGCTCCACCTCTATTTCCACTGCCGACACACTGCACACCTACATCCCTTGGACCCAAAACCCACTGCTGGTGTGGGATGAATTCCACTGCCTGTTCCTCATAAAATCAGCAACAACTGGAGCCGAGGACCACCTTCCCTCAAGAAACAAAAACAAAGGCAACAATAAAAACTGCTCTCTAGGTAAAAAAGGCAGTTACCACTCCCAAGGGATTTGTGGGCTGTCTATACAGCAGAAGAAAGTGTCACTTCCTCCACCTTCAGAAGGAACACTGTCCAAGTAGGACCAGCCATGCAGGTCAGGCTTCACTCTTGGCAGATGCCCTCAGAAGATCTTCCTAGAAAAACAGGACTGGCCTTGGAACTGCCCATTTGCAGCTTGCTTCTTCCCTGGATATAGACTGTTCTCCAAGTACTGGAGTCCTTATTTTTATTTATTTGTCTATTTTTGAGACAGAGTCTTGCTCTGTCCCCCAGGCTAGAGTGCAGTGGCACAATCTCGGCTCACTGCAAGCTCCATCTCCCGGGTTCACGCTATTCTCCTGCCTCAGCCTCCCGAGTAGCTGGAACTACAGGCGTGTAGCACCACGCCAGGCTAATTTTTGTATTTTTAGTAGAGACAGGGGTTTCACCATATTGGCCAGGCTGGTCTCGAACTCCTGACCTTGTGATCCACCCACCTCAGCCTACCAAAGTGCTAGGATTACAGGCGTAAGCCACCGCACTCAGCCCTCACTTTTTTTTAAGAGACAGGGTCTCCCTCTGTTGCCCAGGCTGGAGTGCAGTGATGGGATCTTGGCTCACTGCAACCTCCCCCCGCCGGGCTCAAGCGGTCTTCCCACCTCAGCCTCTCAAGTAGCTGGGACTACAAGTGAGTGTGCCATCACACCCAGCTGGAGTCTTTATTGATGTCATTAGAAATCCTAACCTCCAACTAACTTTCCTTTTTCTGTGGAGTGTGTGTGGGGTGGGGGGAGGTGTTTAGGGGGGAAAAGGGAAAAAAGAGTTAGGGAAGGGAAAAGGGCAATGAAGGAAACTTTCACAGAGAATCTATACAGGACCAATAGTTGATTTCTGGGATCCTAAAGGCATTGTCTACCCTACTGTCCACCCTACTGGCTGATAGGAATTTTTTGCCAACAAGAAAGGAAATGCCTGAACACGCTATTAGATCATCTTCAGCACAGCATCTGACTCACCAGCGAACGAACAAGACACTCACATCTAAGTGACTGCTCATATGGATGAAACCATTTGCCTTGCACTGTGTAACTTGTATCAGTTGATGCCAACAGCCCAGCCTTTCTGTGCCTGGAGGTCTGTAAGAAGGCTCCTTCCACGGCTCCCAGTATAATCCTGGGATGCAGAATGTGTGCTGCTGTATTCATTTCATTAAAACCATCAGCTCGACCAGACACAGTGGTGGAAGGGAAAGGGGAGGGAAGGGGAGGGGAGGGGAGGGGAGGCGAGGGGAGGGGAGGGGAGGGGAGGGAAGAAAGAAAGAAATGTATGGAAGAGAATTTAAAAAACAAACAGCCATATATAATGGAAAAACATAGATCTGGGCTCAGAACTTCAGCATTCAAGTGCTGACTTCTCCACGCACAAGTTATGTGGCCAAGGGCAAGTCCCTGAACCTCCCTGAACTTCCATTTTCTCATCTGTAAAACAGGAATCATTTTACCACCCTAGCCATGACACGGGAACATGTGTGTAACCAGCTGTACAAAGATGTGGTAGGCAGAATAATGGCTCCCCAAACAAGTCCACCTCCAAATCCCCAGAACCTGTGAATGTTTATCTTATGTGGCGAAAATAACTTTGCAGATGTGACGTATACAGAACCTTATTCAGGTGGGTCCGATGTAATCACAGGGTCTTTATTACAGAAAGAGAGAGGCAGAGAAGAAGATATGACTACGGAAGCAGACAGATAGAGATTTGAAGATGCTTTGCTGCTAACTTTGAAGTTAGAGGAAGGGACTATGAGCCAAGGAAAGCGTGGCCTCCAGGAGCTGGGAAAGACAAGGAAATGGATTCTCCCCTAGAGCCTCCAGAAGCAGCACAGCACTGGCTGCAGACACCTTGATTTCAGCCCAGTGAGACCACTGCAGATTTCTCAACTCCAAAAATGCAAGAAAATACATTTGTGTTGTCAAATTTGTGGATATTTGCTACAGCAACAATAGGAAATGAATGTAAAACCTTCTAAGAGAAATGGCTATTCTTCAACAACTTTTTTTTTTTTTTTTGAGACGGAGTCTCGCTGTGTCGCCAGGCTGGAGTGCAGTGGTGTGATCCTGGCTCACCGCAACCTCCACCTCCCAGATTCGAGCAATTCTCCTGCCTCAGCCTCCCGAACAGCTGGGATTACAGGCATGCGCAACCACGCCTGGCTAATTTTGTATTTTTAGTAGAGACAGGGTCTGTACATGTTGGTCAGGATGGTCTCGAACTCCTGACCTCAGGTGATCAGCCCGCCTCGGCCTCCCAAAGTGCTGGGATTGCAGGCATGAGCCACCGCCCCCGGCCCCAGCTACTTTTTTGTATTTTTAGTACAGATGGGGTTTCACCATGTTGGCCAGGATGGTCTTGATCTCCTGACCTCGTGATCCACCCACCTTAGCCTTCCAAAGTGCTGGGATTACAGGCTCAAGCCACCACGCCCAGCCTGGATCAACTCTTAAAGGAGAGTAGCTGGGGTTCCCTGGCTCTGCTGAAAATTATGAAGCAGGATATCTTAGTCAGTTTGAGCTGCTGTAACAAAATACTGAAGGCTGGTGGCTTAAACAATAAACATTTCTCTCTCACGGTTCTGGAGATTGAGAAGCCCAAGTTCAAGGTGCTGCCACGTCTGATGTCTTGTGAAGGGCCTCTCCCTGATTTGCAAATGGCCACCATCTTGCTGTGTCTCACATGCTGGAGAGAAAGCGCTGGTGTCTCTTCTTCTTCTGGGGGCACTGGTAATTCCATCACAAAGGCACCACACTCATGACCTCTTCTAAACTCACTTATCTCCCGAAGTCCTCCTTCAAATACCACCACATTGGGGATTAAGCTTCAACACATGAATTTTGGGGGAGTAGGGGGATAAAACACATTCAGTCCATAGCACATGGCATCCTCTCTCGGGAAACCATTGAAAACTGTGCCCCAAGAGAGGATGCCACGGGCTATGGACTGAATGTGCCACACTTAATAGGATAAGCAGCCAAATCAATCAGTCTATCCATTCACATGTATTCTAGTTATTAAGTTGTAAGGAAAATGGCAAAACAAACACAATTTCTCCCTTCAGTGAACTGATGACCCATTAGGGGAGAGGAGAAAAGACAAGGCCACAGAGTTCTCATTTCTTTCACATCCCGAACTGGCTGTCTAGTGAATGTGTCCCACACACAGGCTCTTGACCTGAAACCTATAGGGATAGACATCAGCAGATCCATCAGCCTCCTGAAATCAGATGCCACATTCTAAGGGAGATTCAGAGAGTTAGATGTCAAAAGTGTTTGGGCTCAGAACCCGAAAGTTTAGAACCATTTATATAACAAGAGAAAGATTATAGACAGAAGATTAAAACACATAATAGATATTTCAGTAACAATCCAAATATTTGTGATTTACTTTTAGTATGGAGAAGATGGGACTCTGAAGGAAGAAGAAAACTGAATCAGCCCCTCCAGGGCTCTACATCTCATGATCAGGGTTGTTTGATATTTGCTAGGGCATACAAAAGGGCCATTCAGAACAAGTTCTGTTAAGCATATTTTTCCTCTCTCCTTAGTCCGCATATGTAAGCTATTCTCTACCTCACACAACGCTCTCTCAATCCCACCTACACCTGCAGCAACTGCCCCAGTTCCAATGAAGCATCTCCAATGGCCATCTTCACTTCCTCTCCCAGTTCCTCTTGAACCTGCTCCAATCTCTAAAACCGTCCTTTCCACAGTTGCCAATGACCTCCACATGATAGCATCCTAACATCGATTCCTGAGCACTCAGCAGCCATGTGAGAAAGGCGGCCCTCCTCCTCCACCTTTGCTGCACCTGCTGTCTGTGGCCCCCTTACAATATAAGCCCCTTGAAGGCAGAGTCTGTTTATTTTACTGCTGTAGCCCCAGAGCCTGGCATATGATGGGCTCTTGAAAATATGTGTTGGATGAATGAACATCACACTTCATGGAAATGTGTGAAAAAGGCCCAGCTGTACAACCGGAAAGAGATAACAAATTAAGGGCAGTCAGTCTGCTGTCTGAGTCCATTCCCAGCAGAGGCTACCTTCTACCAGTCAAGGTTCCAGTAACTGCCATACCACAGCGAGGGTTAAGTAGGACAGTGAAGCGTGTGTGAGACAGAATGTCGGTTAGGAACCCACTGCGGTCATGCTGCTTCCTGCCCAACCCGCTGTTCTGATAAGGGGTGCAGATAACAATCATGTGTGCATGTGCACAGACTACGGGCACCCCTGCCACCATGCTGTGGTGTGCAGTGGGCATGAAGGGAGCTGCTTCGGCTGCCACCTGGACAGGTCTTGACAGTACTGGTGGCAGGAGAAAGGTCAGCCCTTTCCCCCATGCTAGTCATAGACAGCTAGGACAGCCTCCAGGTTCTCATTCCTCCCACTAACAATGAGGAGTAGGTGGAGCCTCTCCATCTACTCCCTCCCACCCATCCCCACCTGGAAGTGCCCAGAGACACTTCCGGGGGGGGGGGGAAAAGCAGCCAGCATGGTGACCTGGGCTTATGACCTCAGGCAGGGGTTGGCAAAGGACCCAACAGCCATTTCCTGGACAGCGGGAACTTCTGCACTCTGATAGAAACATTTCCTTAATACATTTATTCAATATTTTTTAATTATTACTTTTTATAGAGACAGGGCCTTGCTATGTTACCCAGGCTGGCCTCCAACTCCTGGCTTCAAGTGATCCTCCTGCCTAGGCCTCCCGAAGTGCTGGGATTATAGGCATGAGCCACTGCAATGGGCCTAAAAAAAACTTTATTATGGAAATTTTCAGATGAACAAAAAAATAGAATAAAGTGAGCTCCCAGGTACTCATCACCCAGCTTCAACAATGATCAAATCAGGGTCAGTCCTATCTGATTTTCCCCTGAGGTGTCCATGTCTTCGTTTGCTGGAACAACCCCCGTTCAAGCTTGTCGTCTTGGTGTAATAGCTCCCTCTTTCAATTTCAGACATGCCTGGGACTGAATGATAAATTACATGGTCATCTGATCTTTATCCCAACTCACTCTCCCTGAACCAGATTATTTTGAAGAAAATTCCAGACACTAAATAAATCCACCCATGAATATTTCACAATGTGATAGTAAAGGCTTAAATACAGCTCCACACCCTTTAGACACCCACTGATGCAGCACTGTGCCCTCTCAAGGGGCTGTTGGAAGGGTCACCCACTAGGCTCTGTGCCACGTGCTGGCACATGGAGCCCCACCGGGTGGCAAGACCCCAGCTTAGGGATGGGGCTGACACACATGCAGAGAAGAGACTTATGCCAGCCTGACTCCACTGCATCGCCTCCTTCCATGGCACCACACTGCCTCCATACAGGAGGTCTAGAAATGGTCACGGACAGCAGGAGAGCAGAATAGACCAGCAGTCTGTGGCTCATTTTACACAAGCACACAGAAGGAGCAGCACGAGTCTCAATCATTCAGAGTGAAAAAATGCAAACCTCAAACCGATCCACAGAGAATAAAATCCCAATCTTTATCTCTGCTCTCTGGGTGGTATCACTGCAAGATTCTAGAGCTAGGCTGACAGAGTATTTTAAGCAACCTACCTTCCTGACATTTATGAGAAAACAGTGAGAGAAAAGGGACATAATCATGTTTTCTGAGTCCTCAGAAGTGAACCAGAAAGTTCACTGGTCTATGATCTGGCAACCCTATTTCTGGGTATATTTCCTAGCAAAATCCTCACACAGGTCAATCAGAAGACCAGCACAAGGATGCTGGCCACAGAACCATGTCAGGTAGCAGATGAGCCCCACGGGAATGGGCAAGGTCCCTGCAGAGCGTGTACACGATGAATAGTATGCAGCAGCCACAAGCAACGGATTCAATGTGCACACTGGACAGATCCAAAAATAGTGCTGAGAGAAAAAAAGAAACAAAAGAATCCGTAGCACCAGGCCATTTGTGCCATTTTACCTAAGTTAAAAACATATGCACACAACGAAAATCCTAGATTAACAAAACCATACACACAAAACCCATGTATGCACAGAAATCAGCAATTAATAATAAACCAATGCACCAAATATATTCAATTGGCTATGGCAGGGAGGGGAATGGACAACAGAAATCAAAGAACAGATCAATGTATGAATGAATAAAACCAAGACAGCAGCCTTGTCAAGACCAGTGAGACCAGCAATCGTGTGTCACACATGTAATAGCATTAACTCAACACCATGCACTGGAGGGAGGTCTAAAAAGAAAGGAAAAATAAGAGCTATTAATAAAAACTAGCAAGCAATCAACGATTGTGCAAAAAAAAAAAAAAAAACTTACCTCAATAATACATAAATATACATAAATACACGTATATAGGTGTATATATATATATACATTGTGTGTGTGTGCATATGTGTATATATAGAGAGCGAGAAAGAGAGAGAGAGAAAGAGAGAGAGAGAGAGAAAGAGAGAAAGAGAGAGAGAGAGAGAGGAGAGAGAGATGGGGTCTCACTCTGTTAAACAGGCTGCTCTCTAACTCTTGGGCTCAAGCATTCCTCCCACCTTGGCCTCTCAAAGTATGGGATTACAGGCATGAGCTACTGTACCTGCCTGGCCCCTCAATTTTTTAAATGTTTTCTTTCACCAACTAGATAACCGGTTGAGTGTGATGAACAGTAGCACTGGGGCCCACCACTACACCAACACAGTACCTGCATCTCAGAGGTGAAGCTGGAGGGGCTCAAATGGAGGCCTTCACTGTAATGCCTCCCTCACAGTGAGGGCCTGGGATTGCTGGTCACAGGGCCACCTGTTTCCAATTGGGTGAGCCATGTCACAGCTCTGTTTACATTTCTTACTTGCAAAAGGAGGGGTTCAATGGGACAACCGACACCTAAAATTGCTTCCTGCTCTAACACTTGACACTTGCACAAGTATACACGTGTTTGTGTATACTACAACATAGCTAATCCTATGTTCTAAACTGTGTTAATGCTTAATTTTGTGCATATGTTACTGTCTCTAGTGGGTGGACACTGAAGGCTGAAGCCACTTTCTCCATTTAACTGCAGGTTACTCTGTGTTGGGCACTGGACTGGACACTGAACAGTACAAGGGGCAGTTTCAGCTCCTTTCTGGAGCTTAAACCTAATGAGGGATCCAGACAAGTAAACAAGCCAGAGCACTACCTTGTGATCAGCATTATGACAGGGACAGGACAAGGTCCCAAAAGGAACTAAGAGTGGGGCCTGCACTGCCATTTTGGGGCCAGTGGGTTCAGGTGACAGCGATGTGAGGAAAGCATTCTTTTAAAAAGGAAAGTTTAGGCTGAGACTAAAAGACAAGCAGGCCAGGCATGGTGGTTCATACCTGTAATCCCAGCAAATTTGGGAGGCTGAAGCAGGAGGACTATTTGAGTCCAGGGGTTCGAGACCAGACAGGCCAACATGGTGAAACCCCATCTCTACAAAAAATACAAAAAATCTGACTGCATACCATGTATCAGATAATTAAAAAAAAAAAATTAACTGGGCGTGGTGGCATGCACTTTGTAGTCCCAGCTACTCGGGAGGCTGAGGTGGGAGGATCGACTGAGCTCAGGAGGTTGAGGCTGAAGTAAGCCATGATTGTGCCACTGCACTCCAGCTGGAAAGGCCTTACCTCAAAAATAATAAAAAATAAAAGGTAAGCAAAAGCTAGCCAGGCAGACAAGGGATACCCCAGGTGCAGGACTCGGGTGAAAAGGAAAGAGTTCCAGGTCGAGGGGGCATCCTGTGCAAAGGCCCCGGGGTGACAGGGAGACTGTTCTTTCAAAGCACTGGAAGAGTAATGATGTGGTTGGATCAGAAAGGTAGACACCTCAGCAGCTGAGGGGTACAGTAGACCGTATTTTCCCCAAACAGTCCCAGGACTATTTCCTGTCCCACACGCACTTCCAGAACCTTGCCACCCTTCATCAAGTGCTGGGGTCTGTTTTCCCTCCCCTTGAACCCGGGTGGGCCTGGGACTATTCTGACCCAGAGTACAACCAAAATGCTATGACTTGTAAGGCTAAGTCACACAAAAGATGCAGCCTCTGCCTAGCTTTCAGGACCCTCACCCTTGAAAGCTTGCCACCATGCTGTGAGGAAGCCCAGGCCACATGGAGAGGCCACTGTCAGTATTTGGATTGATGGCCCTTGCTGAGGTCTCTGTGGAGAACCAGACATGTGAAGGAATGAGCCATCAAAAGATACCTGTGGCGGGGTATGGTGGTTCACACCCGTAATGGGGAGGCCAAGGTGGGCGGATCACTTGAGGTCAGGAGTTCCAGAGCAGTCTGGCCAACATGGCGAAACCCTGTCTCTACTGAAAACACAAAAATTAGCCAGGTATGGTGGTGGGTGCCTGTAATCCTAACTACTTCGGAGGCTGAGGTAGGAGAATCGCTTGAACCCGGGAGGTGGAGGTTGCAGTAAGCCAAGATCGCACCACTGCACTCCAGCCTACATGACAGAGCGAGACTCTGTCTCAAAAAAATAAAATAAAGGCCGGGAGTGGTGGCTCAAGCCTGTAATCCCAGCACTTTGGGAGGCCGAGACGGGCGGATCACAAGGTCAGGAGATTGAAACCATCCTGGCTGACAAGGTGAAACCCCGTCTCTACTAAAAAATACAAAAAACTAGCTGGGCCAGGTAGCTGGGCGAGGTGGCAGGCGCCTATAGTCCCAGCTACTCGGGAGGCTGAGGCAGGAGAATGGCGTAAACTCGGGAGGCGGAGCTTGCAGTGAGCTGAGATCCGGCCACTGCACTCCATCCTGGGTGACAGAGCAAGACTCCGTCTCAAAAAAAAAAAAAGACACCTGTTCCTGGCCTTCTAGTTTTCAGCTGAGGCCCCAGACATCATAGGCTAGCAGAGACTAGCTGCTTTTGCTGTGCCCTATGCAAATACAGTACCTGACCCATGGAGTCCATGAGCATAATAAACAGTTGCTGTAGATGATCGAGTTTGGGGGTATTTTGTTATGTAGCACCAGTACAAGAACAAATGGATAAAGCATAGTTTATTCACACAATGGAAAACTATTACAGCAAGGTGATGAAAACTCTACAACCATACAGAACAAGATGGGCGGCTCTCACACATGATGTGAATGAAGGAAGCAGACATATGAGTGCACGAGGATCACTATCTGATCCGATCTACTTAAGATACAAAACAGGCAAGGCAAGTCCATGCTGTTACGAGTCAGGAAAGCAGTACCCGCCATGGGAGCTGCAACTGAGAAGGGGTATGGCGGGTGGGGTGGGGGGAGGGTTCCTAGGATGTCAGTACACAGAGGTGTTTAGTTTGTGAATGCATCAGGATGTATGCTTATGATGTAATATAAGCACTCCTTTGTATGGAGAGTAAACTGCAATAAATAGGTTTCCTTTTAAAAAATGCTGACAGAGTGGCAACAAAATGTGCACGTGGATGCTAAAGAGGAAAGCAGGATCAGTGGGCAAGGCCCACTGAGGGTTTAGGTGCATCATTCCAGAAACACTGCAGAACTATCGAACAGTTCAGGGGTGGCTTCTGTTTCAGAAATATTACTTTGGCCACAGTGCAGTAAAAGGACTGGGAAGGGTCGAAAAGCTTGCAGAGCAGTTGGGAGTTACTGCAGTCATTCAGGCTATTGGTGGTGTGAATGGAAAGACCAGCCTGGGCTAGGCGGCCCTGCTGCCCTGCCAAACATGAAGGTCCCTATGCTCCTGGGGCCCCTGGGCTAGCTGCCCAATGGGCCATCTGCTGGACTTAGAATCCAGAAGGGACATCTGGTCAACTCGACTCTGAACAATTATTTGTCTTGATTACTGAGTTTTTTGGCATCCCCTTATATATTCTGCCTGGCTCTGGCAGAAAGTGTATGGATTAAGAAGATTTTTAAAGGGTTTACTCTCTTGGACATGTTATTAGCTTAGAAGTCAGAGAATTAGGGGTGCAGAAGTTAATGATAATCAAGCGGCTCGCTTGGGCAACTGGGTAAATGGTGGTGTTTGCAGAGACATGAACTCTACAAGGGGAATGGGCTGCTAGAAAGGGGGCAGGGGTGAAAATGATGGTACAGTTTGGGGCATACCAAGTTCTAGGAATGTGAGAAACATGTAAGTGGAGATAGCTGGTTTATCTGGTATGAGGGGCTGAGGCCCAGGGGGAAGATCTGGACTGGAGATATGGATTAGGATACAAACAGTTTTAAAAAGCCTAGATGAGGCTGTGCGCAATGGCTCACACCTGTAACCCCAGTACTTTGGGAGGCTGAGGTGGGTGGATCACGAGGTCAGGAGTTCGAGGACAGCCTGACCAATAGGGCAAAACCCATCTCTATGAAAAACACAAAAATTAGCTAGGCGTGGTGGTGCCCACCTGTAGTTCCAGCTACTTGGGAGGCTAAGGCAGGACAATCGCTTGAACCCGGGAGGTGGAGGTTGCAGTGAGCCTAGATGATGCCACTGTACTCCAGCCTGGGCAACAGAGCGAGACTCTGTCTCAAAAAAACAAAAGCCCAGATGAGCCCACTCCAGGAGAATGTACAAAGATCCAAGACTAAGTCTGAAGGGAAACCATTTAAGGGAACAGAGTTAAACACCTGGGCAAAGATGGTGGATACACGAAATAGAAGAGAGCAGTGAAGAATATTTACAGCAGGGTCAGAGGAAAAAATACCCCCCCCCCCCCCCCCACCAAACAAATGATGTTCCCAAACTGGAGATGTCTATGTGCAAAGCAACTCTTCTTGCTTTCCTTTTTTTTTTTTTTCCTGCTCTGAAAAGGCAATAGTGCTACTAAAAGATTACCTCCTAACTTTGATTGAACAACTCAGATCTTTATAATGATGAGCCAATTAACCCTGTTCACCCCTTTGGCTAAAGAGCAGCAGAAAGTACCATTTTTCTGACTTTCTTGGGTCCCTTTGGTGTTCCTCGGGCATCAACTTGATTCCATCCATTTTCTGAATGAAGCAAGGGACGAGAGGGTGGGGCCCTCATATTTTTTAATGCACCCAAAATAACTGAGTGAGGAACTTCTGGCCCATTTCACAGAAGAGGAAAAAAAAAAAAAAAAAAAGACTCAGACAAGTAAAGGAATAGATGTTGGGTGAAAAGGGAAGTGTGTTCTCTGGCCTTGGCTACCAGCGCCAAATTTTAAGTGTGGATCAGGGAGATTTCATTTTGTGCCTTAGAGGTGGTGGGCTGCGTGTCTACAGAAGTGGTGAGGAGCTTGTTGCACAGATGCTAGACCCCAGGGCCAGCTCCAGCCCTGCTCATCCACTGTGGCAGCTGGTCTCAGAGGCCCTCACACACACCTGGGGTAGTCTTCCTCCAAAGGTCCTGCTATACAGCAGGATCACTGGGTCTGTAGCTTTTTGGACAAATATTTGAGTTTGGCTTTAATAGGCAAAACCAATCAACTAGACAATCCACAAAAAAGGAGCGGTAGGTATGGATCAGAACCCCACTCCCCACTCCGCTGCCGGAGAACGGATTGGCCACAGCAGCACAGCTGCTCCACTGCTTGTGCCCCCCCGCAAACTGAGACCCTGGCCGGGCCAGGGTTAATTGGTTCATGATTTTTTTGAGACAGGGTCTTGCTCCGTCAACAAAGATGGAGTACAGTGGCACGATCACAGTTCACTGCAGCTTTGACCTGCAGGGCTTAAGCAATCCTCCCACCTCAGTCTCCGGAGTAGCTGAGACTACAGGTGCATGCAACCAAGCCCAGCTTTTTTTTTTTTTCCCATAAAGACAAGGTCTCGCTCTTCCTGGCCAGGCTGGTCTTGAATTCCCGGCCTCAAGTGATACTGCCACCTAAGCCTCCCCAAATGCTTGGATTACAGGCATGAGCCACTGTGCCTGGCCCTTTCATACTATTTTTAAATTTTTCTGAATGAAAGTTTTTATAATAATAGTTTTTTTAAAACTGCAGTGAATTATATGATATTCACATTAAGCAGGATAAATAAATGATTATAAATAGCTTCACCTCAGCTCAAGTTTTGCTGCCATGTGGGTTAAGAAAAAGCATTTAGTTTTCAGAGCTTTCTGGATTTCAGATTTGTAGATGAGATGTATTAATTTTGTGGTGTTACTATTCTCATTTAGGTCTTTAACCCCTTCTAGAGTATACCATTGTGTATAATATTCTGTGCAGATCCAGTTATGTTTCTCCATTTTAATTAGTCAATTCTCCTAACATTATCTATTAAGCAGTCCATCCTTTTCCCACTGATTCCTGGTGCCCCTTTATCATATATTAAATTCCCGTATATATATGAGTCTTCCTCTGAGATCATTGTTCTATTTCATTTGTCTATTACCTGTTTTTGTGCAGATGGCTTGGAAGGTTAAAGCTTCCTTTTCTCTTCTTTCTGAAGTTTAACTTAGGTAATCCAAATGCATTTAAAAATAAGATTTCTTCAAAAAAATCCAATTAGAATTATGAATGGGTTTTACTTGTAGCAGACTGTATTTTCCAAAGATAGCTGCACCAATATATACCTCATCCCACATGACCTTCTTACAAAGTGATATTAACACTCCTCTACCAAGACATGGGGGTCTATGTTCCCTTGTACCTAGAGTGACCTTCCCACCTGCCTTAACCAACGGAATGTGGCAGGTGCTGTGTGACTTCCAAGGGGCAGTCAGAAAGGCAAAATGGCTTCTACTTGGTTCTCTTTTGGGCCAAAAGCTGTGGGAGCCCTGAGTCAACATGTACTTAGTGCAGTGACCCAGAAGGCACCACATTGGAGAGATCACATGGAAAACGTACACACACAGATGACGGAGAACTGCAGCTGTCCTAGCCCCAAACTGCTTGAATCTTCCCAGACGAGGCATCAGGCATGAGAGTGAAAAGCCTTTGAGATGGTCGCAGCCACAGCCACCATCTGACTGCAACCTCAAGAGAGGCTTCAAAAGCCAAAAAATGCCTGGCAGAGCTGCTCTCAAGTGCTTGGTACACAAAAACTGTGAGAGAGAATGATTTTTACTGTTTTAAGCTATTAAGTTTTGGGGTAATTTGTTACCCCCCAGTTACTGAAATAGCACTGAATTTCTAAGTAGATGAGAAAGGAAGATTATCATTTTATAATACTAGATCTAGGCTGGGCGTGGTGGCTCACACCTGTAATCCTAGCACTTTAGGAGGCCGAGGCAGGTGGATTACCTGAGGCTGGGAGTTCGAGACCAGCCTGGCCAACACAGTGAAACCCCATCTCTACTAAAAATACAAAAATTAGCCAGGTGTGGTGGCACATGCCTTACAGCTACTCGGGAGGCTGAGACAGAAGAATTGCTTGAACCCGGAAAGTGGAGGTTGCGGTGACCCGAGATCGCACCAAGGCACTGCAGCCTGGGTGACAGAGCAAAACTCTGTCTCAAAAAAAAAAAAAAAAAAAAAAAAAAAAATCTTCCATTGAATGCAATCTTTGCTGTAGATTTCTGGTACAGGATTTTAAAATCAAATTAAATGTTCCTTAGTCAACATTTTATTGAGAATGTTAAACATAAAATGGTACTGAACTCATCAAATTTGTTTTCTGCATCAAATGAGATAATCATGTCTTCCCCTCCTTTGGTCTATCGATGTAACAGGGTCTCTGATGTTGAACCAGTCTTGTATTTTGGGGGAAAACAATATTCGTAATATATGTCCTCAATACACTATTAGGTCACTTATCTGACTTTATTTGGGGTTTTTGTAACAGAGGTACCAGGGGGCTGTTTCATTTGTGATTAAACATTAGTATCTCTTTAGTCTTTTTTCTGTAGTGTTCAGTTTCTTCAAAGAGCAAGCCTCCAAACTCTTGTCTCTACCCCTGAACTTCTGGAATTGAATGGGAAACAAGCTTGGAGCCCAGCTGCAGAGATGCCTTCTGACCCTGCGGTTTGGCATTGCACTACTACCTTCCCTTCCTGGTGCTTGGCCAAGTCCATACACTCCTGCTCTCCAGAGGAGCTCTCCCAACAGGTGCAGGACTCGGAAAAAGTCACCTGGCAAGAGGAGCAGCAGTGGCTTCCACATACAGGACTTTCCAACAGTCCTCTTGTCTCTAAGGTTAATCGTGATCTGGCTAATAATTGGTGGAGTGTCCAGAGGAGGGGCTACCGGTAGCCCCCAAAAGGGTAAAACATCCATATACTGACTTGTCCACAAATTGAATGAAAGGGAAAAAAGCAAGTTACAGACACAAAGAATGCGACACCCTTAGCAAACAAAACCCATTCCCGCTTGCATACGCATAAGGAAGGATACACTTCTGAGTATACACATCTATGTTTTCACAAGGGCTACCTGGTCACCCAAGAGCAGGGAGACCAGGGCAGAAGAAGGGATTAAGACCTTTAGCTTTAAGCTCTCTATATTGTTTGATTTTGTGATGATGAACTCAAATTACTTTTATAATTAATTAAAAACAAGTCGCCCCACACCCTAATCCCTACGCTAATTATCCCTGGATCTCAGCTAAACGTCACAATAGTTGGCACTGCTACTACAAAGGCATAAGTAACAAATGGCTAGAGTGTGGCTCTGGCCAGAACAAAACAACAAAACCCTGGAGGAGTTGAGGAGTTGCTGTCCACAGCAGTAGTCTAAGGTATCCCCATCTCAGGGAGGTGCTAACACGTCCAACTCTGCAACACGCAGGGCTGACCTGCCAACCCCAGTGCAGGAGCCTCAGCTGCAGGCGCCTCTGGGTTGGGTGACTGTACTAGAGTAAGACGTGAACAGCCTCCCCCAAGCTTTCTTATCATTTTTGCTTTTCCTCGTCTTCAGCTCTGGCTGCCAGATATCACTTATTATACCACAATTACCAAGGCAATGGAATTAGTATAATTTCTCGTTCCATGAAAACACATTCCCTTTTTTCCTTATTTGAACGCACAAGAGTTACTTAGCAAGGATCACAGGGACACGGCCTATCTCTCACGTGAAGTGGGGCGAGATAGGCCCACTCTACATTCCTGCAGGACCAGGTTTGCAACCCCATGCACCTGCTGGTTTGCTGGGCTCTGTGAGGGGCAAAGGACGGCACACCCGCTGCTGAGGGAGCAGCAGGGAGAGCTGGGGCAGGGCCCAGCAGTCGGTTCTTCCGAAAAGCCCTCACTGGCTTTCCTCGATACAAGACACACAGGGTGTCAGGTATTACAAGAACAGCCAGGGGCAGCCTGAAAAGGTCTCCATTCTCTCCACAGCAGCTCTGAGTCCACTGCTCATTTAGCTCTTCCATGGAGTAGGGCGGGTGAGTAGGAGGAAGAAAAAACCAGAGCGGCAGGCCACATTTCTAGAGCCACTCCTGCATGCCAGGCAGGTTTCTGGGAGATTTATTTACATTGTTGCAGTTAATCCATGAACCTCTGGCTCTAAGCACCTTTTTTTTTTTTTTTTTGGAGACGGAGTCTCACTCTGTCACCCGGGTTGGCCTGACCTCAGGAGTTTTCTTATGTATTTAATTATTATTATTATTATTATTTTTGAGATGGGGTCTCACTCTGTCACCCAGGCTGGAATACAGTGGCACAATCTCGGCTCACCACAACGGCAACCTCCCCGGCTCAAGTGATCCTCCCAACTCAGCCTTTCGAGTAGCTGGGACTACAGATGCACACCACCACCCCGGCTGCTTTTTGTATTTTTGGTAGAGATGGGGTTTCACCATGTTCCCCAGGCTGGTCTCGAACTCCTGAGCTCAAGTGATCCGCCTGCCTCAGTCTCCCATAATGCTGGGGTTTACAGGCGTGAGCCACTGCACCAGGCCAAAACTCTGTCTCTTTAAAAAGAAAAGAAGTAGCAAGAATGGAGCCATGTATTTTAACAAAAATTCTAAGCCAGGAGACTATCTCCAATACTTCTCTAGTGCCACCTAGCCTGAGGGGTGCAGATACACACAGGGAGGTCACAGCCAACCCAAAAGGCCACTTTTCCTCTCCTCACTGCTGAACAAAGGCAGTGACTGTGCTCTGCCTGGAGTTTTCCCTCCTCTCATTCCTTCTCTGAGTCTTCCACTCACAGAGCTTAGTGGCGGGGGCACGTCTGCAAGGTGCTAGCAAGCATTCACCTCCCTTGACAGCCACTGAATTTCAGAGTTCACAAAGTAACTTCACAAACATCATCATTCACTCTAGAAACTACCAGCAGTGTCTTCCTTGATTTATTAATTCAAATACTTTTAAGAGTAGATCACGGTCTTTGGGCTAAAATTAAAAACACGCCAACAAAATATCACCATGTATTTTTCCAAAGCTAAATGCCATGCACACCTATCCACAGCAAACACTGAATGCAGCGCCCTGGATGCCAAGCAGGATGGAGGTGGAAGATGTCAGAGATGAAGGGAGATAAAGTAAAACAGGTGGGGCCTGGCTGGTGGCACCCACCCCAAATCTAGGCTGGAATTAAAGCCTCACCTCCAGGAATGTGCACACACCACAGGCAGGCTAGAGGGTCTGCTCGGGCCTCGCTGAAGGCACTCCCTGCAGATCAGGGTGGGGGGAATGACCTGGGGCTTTCCAGAGTCCAGCTGTGAACACCCAGCTTGCCGCTGGCGTGGCACAGGGGAAGCGGGGCTATGTGGGGAGCTGAGAGCAGGTACGTTTTCATCCAGGCCTGTCCCTAACCACTCGCATGACTGCACAAATCTTAGCTTTGTCTCCTGTTTTCACTTGTAAAGTGAGGCTTATGCCTCTAAGTTTCCTTCCCATTACAAAGCCTCTGGAAAGTTAGAGATTATTGTCATATTTCTTTCCTACCACAGGTCTCCTCAAGGGGAAGTTCCAGAAAAACCCTGGGTTCTTCCACTCTGAAGAAAGGGGGCACTATCTCCAGGTGAGCAAAAGGAGCTGGGAAGCCCCAGGCCTCCCACGTGGTAAATGTTCTATAATATTGTCAGAACTGACACCTCACTTAAAAAAGGTCTGTTTTAGAAAAGGCAAGGGGGTACTTGCTAGTCACACACAGCCTATAACTTAGAAGATTCCTCCTCTTTCCTCCCATGTGTGGCATACGGCCACGCCCTCCGGACGGCTCTCCTAGCAAGCACCAGCCCCACCCGGTATGAGCCTCCATCACCCACAGTGGCTTGACGTACAGAGGCTCTCACAAAGACATGAAAGACTGAAGACCGCAGGAACATTCATCTTGCCGCAGGTGGCCAAGAGGAGCCTGATAACAGAGCATCCCTGCTCCTCCTGGGTAACCCTGCTATACACATAGATGACAAAGGGAGCTTGGGGGCATGCGGCCAAAGCTGCTGTGGAAAGGTAAAGACAGTCCACATTTGCACTCTCTTTGACTTAGCTCTTTTAATTGACTCTTTCTGATAAAGAATTCATTTCACTTCAGCAACTGCCAACTTTAGCAAAAGGTCAGAGCACTGGCCATGAGCCACTGTCGATGGAAACTTCTCAGCTGCCTTCAGAGACGCCTTGAGAGGCTGGTGCTCGATGGGCATGGGCCTCTGCTACCTTCATCTCCCGGGGCTGTGCTCCACGCTGCTTCCCAGGGAGACAACAACCAGGCGTTCCCTTCTTCTGACATGCTCTTGAACGCAGAAGGTTCTAAGCATGTTATTACAAATGAGCTGGAACAGCTCTGTCAAAGCAAGTTCTGTAAGTTGTCTCAATTCTTCTGAAGTGATTGAACAACCATTTGCTTAGATATCTCACTTGGCTTAGATCTTGCAGCATAACAACGAGAACATGAATATTTTTTCATTGACACTTTGTCAAGTCAAAAGTGTAACCTAATTTTAAGCTTCTTTCACAGATTACCTTGAGGGAAATACAATATAAACCACCATCTTCTACTGTCTCGGCAGCAGGTTCTTGGGCAAGGGAGCCTCTCCCAGCTCTACTACACCTGGGCCAACTGTCAGTAAAAGGTCTCGGCCAGGTGAGAAGCTGACGCAAAGCACCTGGTTCCTCAGATGAGCACCTTAAACCAAGCGGGTGGCAAGATGACTCGTGTTAAGAAACCTGGAGGAGTGAAAGTCATACTGTGGTGCAGGGATGAATTGAGAAGTCCCATACTTCTTATGTCTTCTTCCCTAGGTAACTTCGCCATCACACACACATGCTGGCAAAAATATCAGAGCTGTCCATCAACAGATGAATGGATAAAGAAAACATGGTACGTATACACTATGAAGTACGATTCACCCATAAAAAAGAGTGAGATACAGTCATCTGCAACAACGTGAATGGAACCAGAGATCATTATGTTAAGTGAAATAAGCCAGGAAAAGAAAGACAAACATTGTATGTTCTCACTTACTGGTGGGATCTAAAAACCAAAACAATTGAATTCATGGACACAGAAGGTAGAAGGATGGTTACCAAAGGTTGGGAAGCGTAGTGGGGGTGTGGGGGGAGGCAGGGATGGTTAATGGGTGCAAAATAATAGAAAAAATGAATAAGACCTACTATTTGATAGCACAATAGGGTGACTATAGCCAGTTAATAACTTAATTGCATATTTTAAAATAAAGAGTGTAATTGTTTCGTAACTCAAAGGATAAATGCTTGAGGGGATGGATACCCCATTCTCCATGACCTGCTTATTATTTCACATTGAACGCCTGTATCAAAACATCTCATGTACCCCATAAAAATGTATACCTACTATGTACCCACAAAAATTAAAAAAAAATTTTTTTTTTAAATCAGCGCTTCATATTATGGTCTGACTTCGTTAGTGTCCCGTGAAGGGAAGTCGCCAATGCACAGCCTTCTTGAGAACTTCCTTCCCCATTTTCTTAGCCTCCTCCTCCTCCTCATGCAGTTATAAAACTCTAGTACCCTGATAGTACAGGGGAAAAACAGAGATGACCTCAGAAGTCTACCATCAAAATCAAAGGTGCAGCCAAGATTAAAATCCAAGTTTCTGGCCGGTTGCAGTGGCTCACGCCTGTAATCTCAGCACTTTGGGAGGTCAAGGCAAGTGGATCACTTGAGGTCAAGGAGTTCAAGACCAGCCTGGTCAACATGGTGAAACCCCATCTCTACTAAAAATACAAAAATTAGCCGGGCATGGTGGTGTGTGCTTGTAATAGCAGCTACTTGGGAGGCTGAGGCAGGAGAATCACTTGAACCCGGGAGGCAGACATTGCAGTGAGCCGATATCGTACCACTGCACTCCAAGCCTAGGTGACAGAGTGAAACTGTCTTAAAAAAAAAGAAAAAAAAAAAAAATATATATATATATATATATATTTTCTGAGTCTGGTATGCTAGGGTCGATTTCACGGTCATGGTGCTCAAATGCAGAGATAGGATATATATATTTCCCTGCTCCTGCCACAGGCAAGGTGGGACTACCCTAATTTAGAAAACTGTCAGCCGGGCACAGAGGCTC
The DNA here is from genome assembly GCF_007565055.1 of Rhinopithecus roxellana. Classification (NCBI taxonomy): domain Eukaryota; kingdom Metazoa; phylum Chordata; class Mammalia; order Primates; family Cercopithecidae; genus Rhinopithecus; species Rhinopithecus roxellana. The sequence continues at coordinate 63,122,751 of NC_044568.1, forward strand.
ACGCCTATAACCCCAGCACTTTGGGAGGCCGAGGTGGGCGGATCATGAGGTCAGGAGTTTGAGACCAGACTGGTCAATATGGTGAAACCCTGTCTCTACTAAAAATACAAAAATTAGCTGGGTGTGGTGGCACGCACCTGTAGTCCCAGATACTCGGGAGGCGGAGGTTGCAGTGAGCCGAGATTGTGTCACTGCACTCCAGCCTGGGTGACAGAGTGAGACTTGTCTCAAAAAAAAAAAAAGAAAACTGTCACATCACTTTGGTTTATAACAGCAAGTCCAAGTGCTCCTGGGTTTCCTACAACTGAGAGAAGCTCCTAATATCCTGGGCTGTACCAAATAATCAAACCAGGCCTAGTCATAAAATCCAGCCAAATTGTATGTCTCATCCCCTAGACTTTGCAAAGGGTTGAAGAGAGAAATGAGATGAAGGAACATAAAGAATGTGACTTCAAGGGTCAAATGAAACAAAGCCAGCCTGAAGGAGAGAAAGGAGCGGTCAAGTCCATCAGCCTGAGACCTTTAGTCCACGTTTAAATTGATTTATACAATTTCCAAACATTAAACTTCGAACTTTTGGCTCCAAACACTGCTCACATTCAGAAATGGAAGGATCAGATAAGACCTGAGAACAAACTTCAAGAGATAGATGGGAGTCTTTTTGATGGCTGAAAAACCGGTTCCTAGGAGATCTGAGCCATTTCACCACAAACAAAAGTAAGAAGATGGGTAGTTTTCTCTGATACCCCTACTGCATCTGAGGATTTCTTATGCTTGATCGGAATTCATCATGCTGTTCTTTTTGAAAATCCAAGATATCCAGCCTGGCCAACATGCTGAAACCCTGTCTCTACAAAAAATACAAAACTTAGCCAGGTGTGGTGGTGCATGCCTGTAGTCTCAGCTACTTGGGAGGCTGAGGCAGGAGAATTGTTTGAACTGAGGAGGTGGAGGTTGCAGTGAGCCAAGATTGCGCCATTGCACTCCAGCCTGGGGGACAAAGTGAGACTCTTTCTCAAAAAAAAAAAAAAAAAAAAAAAAAAAAAAAAGAGAGAAAGAAAAAGAAAAAGAAAAAAAAAGAAAAGAAAGAAAGGTAAAGACAAGAAAAAAGAAAATCCAAGGTATCTGGGGCCAAGCCTACAAGGGTGAAGGGTAGCTGCAAAGTCCTGACAGCTACTCTGAAAACAGTCCTAACGGTGGGCAGTTTCTCTGGCTCTGCCTAGAGCAGGCAGACCTGACACATTCTGAGGCTTCCTTCACTGTCCCAGATGCTCACACAGCTGGGGATCAAGGCCAGTATCTAGGTGTTCATACTCAAGTATGAAAAGCCTAGCGGGTAGCAGCCCCTTGGAGGGGAAACGTTTGGCAGCAGCTCATCAACAGTCCAAGGAAAACACAAGGTGGTCAAACACTCTCAACTAAGGCACACAAAAAGCCCAGCTCATAACCTGGGGGATAAGACCGATTTATTTAAAGGAGAAACGGAAAGGAACCACGAGGATGTGAAACAACTCTCCTGAGTCCAACCAGCAGAGCAAGATGAGTGCCGACACCCACTGCCATCTACCCTCTGCCTCGTCTGTCGTCAGGTTACCAAATTCAATCCAAACTCCTTTTTCCAAAGCAGCGCGATGAGGTTTGCTGCTTACTTTCTGCCCAAGTGCTGGGAGCCCTATTGTCCAGTAGGGCTCTGATTCCCCTTTAATTGATCCCCACTATGGCAGTCATTTCTGGTCTACAGTAGTTGTCCCATCTTTAACAATTTATCTCATGCCCTTGGCCACTCTGTTCTTCCCCTTAGTTCCTGCTGCCTACAACAGTGTTGGGCCAGCAGGTTTAGGGAAATAATCCTTGGGTCTAACAGTTATTGTGTTATTCTTAGACAGCTCCTTGCAAGCAAAGCTACTGAAAGCCAAAGTAGAAAAAGCTGCACATAATGGATGAGAACAGCCCACCTCAAGGGACCAGCCACAGCACTCCTCAGATCTAAATGCTCCCGCACAGAAAGCAAAGGAGCGGCCATTGTGGCACATGCTTGTAGTCCCAGGGAGGCTAAGATGGGAGGACTGCATAGGACCAGGAATTCGAGATCAGCCTGGACAACATAGTGAGACCCCCATCTCTAAAATAATAAAATTAAATTAAATTAAATTTTAAAAACAAAGCAAGCAAGCAAGCAAGCAAAGGAAAAAGGGCAGGTCAAGTATCAGTATATTTAGAGGACCAGAAAGGATGGAATAGGGTTCTCTCTCAGGCCTCTTATTTGTTAAGAAGGTTTACAATAGCAGTGGTCCCTACTTTTCTCCACACACAGCTCATGTATAAATAGCAAATAGCAGTTTCTGGCCAGGCACGGTGGCTCACACCTGTAATCCCAGCACTTTGGGAGGCTGAGGCAGATGGATCACCTAAGGTCAGGAGTTCACGACCAGCCTGGCCAACATGGTAAAACCCTATCTCTACTAAAAATACAAAACTTAGCCGGGTGTGGTGGTGCACACCTGTAATCCCAGCTACTCTACTCGGGAGGCTGAGGCAAGAGACTCGCTTGAACCCGAGAGATAGAAGTTGCAGTAAGCTGAGATTGTACCACTGCACTCCAGCTGGGGTGACAGAGCAAAACTCTCAAGAAAATAAAAATGAAAAATAAATAGCAGTTTCCAAGGCAGAAGGAAAGAACCAATTCCATCGACTTCCTTGCAAAGCAGCTGTTATGACGATACTGAGGCCAGGGAAGATGAATTCCTTATTTATAAAAATGAAAGAGGTCCAGATAGCACCTGAAAGACCAGAATGAATCTGGTCACTCTGCCATACCAAACAGGCCAAGCCCCTGGCTAAGGAAAAAACTGCTCCTTAAGAAGCTTTTCTTAATCTAGCACCTCTTCATCCAGGACCAAATCAATACATTAAAAAAAATCTCCAAGTGTTGATCAAACCTGGTGATTCTAGCAGAGCAAAGAAGAAAACAAAACTGTGTTGCCATCTGTATTTGTATTAGAATAACCTTACTAAATTCCATTTAGATTAGAAATCTGGCATGAATGAGCAAAAAACAAGCACGTGAACTACACTGCAGTCAAAGGAGCAAGGACATGCAGCAGGATGGCAGGGTGGCGGTATTTCAAGATGCCCTGGTGGTACCTGATTCTGAATGAGAGAAACCCCCAGGAGATTCTGAACAAATCTGAAAGAAAATGCAACAGCATCATGGTACCCTGTACGGAGAAATGTCCATCAAAACAAGAATCTAAATCTGTAATACCAGCTATCCAAGAAACTGAACTGGAGGATGCCACAGGCCTGAATGCATCAGGAGAGGAATCTAGTGGCATTAAAAAGTCTTTTCCTGGCCAGGCACGGTGGCTCAGGCCTGTAATCCCAGCACTTTGGGAGGCCAAGGCAGGTGGATCACATGAGGTCATGAGTTCAAAACCAGCCTGGCCAACATGGTAAAACCCCATCTCGACTAAAAATACAAAAATTAGCCAGGCGTACTGGCACACACCTGTAATCCCAGCTACTTGGGAGGCTGAGCCAGGATAATCACTTGAACCCAGGAGGCGGAGGTTGCAGTGAGCTGAGATCATGACATTGCACTCCAGCCTGGGCGACAAGAGGAAAACTCCATCTCAAAGGGGGCAAAAAAAAAAAAATATTTCCCATGAGCCAACTCCTCAGAATGAAAATGAAGATCTATCCTCTCACATCATGATACTTGTAAACTTTAGTATCTGTAACTTTAGTATCCTTGTCCAAACATATAGTTTCCATTCTTGTCAGAGGACCAATACCAGATCAACATCACACATAACATCAACATCACACATATTATTATACTTGACTTTCTTTTTTTGAGATGGAGTCTCGCTCTGCCGCCCAGGCTGGAGTGCAGTGGTCGGATCTCAGCTCACTGCAAGCTCCGCCTCCTGGGTTTACGCCATTCTCCTGCCTCAGCCTCCCGAGTAGCTGGGACTACAGGCGCCCGCCACCTCACCCGGCTAGTTTTTTGTATTTTTTAGTAGAGACGGGGTTTCACTGGGTTAGCCAGGATGGTCTCGATCTCCCGACCTTGTGATCCGCCCGTCTCGGCCTCCCAAAGTGCTGGGATTACAGGCTTGAGCCACTGCGCCCGGCCTATACTTGACTTTCAAACCTATTCTTTTCAGAACCACTAGAACTTATGAGCAGTACTGTCACTGAAAACGATGGACTCTTCCACCATACTCGACCCTTTCAGGGCCTCTGGCCAGAGCTGCCTGATGAAAATGTGAATGAGCCGGGCGCGGTGGCTCAAGCCTGTAATCCCAGCACTTTGGGAGGCCGAGGCGGGTGGATCACGAGGTCAGGAGATCGAGACCCTCCTGGCTAACACGGTGAAACCCTGTCTCTACTAAAAATAAAAAAAACTAGCCGGGCGAGGTGGCGGGCGCCTGTAGTCCCAGCTACTCGGAGGCTGAGGCGGGAGAATGGTGGGAACCCGGGAGGCGAAGCTTCCAGTGAGCCGAGATCATGCCACTGCACTCCAGCCTGGGCGACAGAGCGAGACTCCACCTCAAAAAAAAAAAAAAAGAAAAAAGAAAATGTGAATGAACACACAGTCACTTGGCTTGCACGCTGGGCTGTATAGAATAAAAGTGATCCTTTTACAGTTCAACTTCCTTAAGCCCATAACTCTTAAAAAGAAGATTCCAATTCATCTTTATGGATTCTTAAACTTCAAACTGTATATAAAAAGGAGTCTTAATGTGATATGGGGAGGGGCACCTGCAGAACTGACCATCAGCTATTAATGGCTAAAATGATTACGGTCCTCAGAATTTTCTCCAATGGCAAATATGCCCGATTACATAGAAATGTAACATGCCTGCTCAGCAAAGGAAATGAGCTAAATTCTGAGCAGCTTAGGTCAGGCTTGGGTCACTGGTTGGCAAATGTCTTTATTGAGGAAATACTGGAACAGAAACATTCATGGTTTTCTTAGAAGACCCTCTTGGTCCTTCAAGGATGTGCCCAGTTGAAGACAAGGCCGGCTTTCCCACGTAATGCTACTTTTAGTAGGAAAGGCAATAATTACCCCCATAAGACTGAGTATTTATGCTGTTTTTCTTCTGTAAAATCAAAGACCTTTAATCTCTAGGGTCACTTGGAAAGCATGGTAGGGTCCTGAGATCAAGTCTGCAGCATTCTTATACCTTTCCAGCAGAAATGAGACTCCACAGGCTGGTAGGAAGGAGCTCCTTCCTCCAGGCAGGCAGCTGGTGTGTCCACAATGATCTGTGGGCAAAGGAAGGAAAAGGCCTCTCACAGGGAGACAAGCAATGCCTGTCATCAGGCCTGCAGTCTACCCAAGACTCCAATGTTCGAGGACAGAACACAACCTACTCCTGGGCTGGTAGTATGGAAAGTGCTGGAACCAAGTTCTTCACAACAAAGACATCCAATAACTTAAATCAGGGCACTGGTTCTGCTGCAAGAAGGTGAGATTCTAAATCATATGTTGGGGACTAGAAAGACAGAACGGATACGTACAAATGAAGGAGTGGTTCTAAATTCTAGTAAGCCTGGGCGATAGGGCGAGACTCCACCTCAAAAGTAAATAAATAAAAATAAATAAGTTCTAGTTAGCCAGTGTTGCCACTTTATTTAAACCTGAGAAACAGTTCCTTTAGAAAGCATTAAAATGGGAGCAATGGGAAGAGTCCAAATGATGTTCCCACACTTCTCAATTCACTCCCTCCATCAATGCAGCATGGGGTGATGCCCGGCTCTGCTTGTTGGGAAAGGAAAGCCATTTCTTTACAAACGAACGCCTGCCCACCCACTCTGACTGTTACAAAGGCCTTCTTTCTGAATTTGCTCTAGAAAGCTGATATGATCATAGTAACAGTTTCATCAAGACACTCCTGCTCCTTTAATTTCTGCTCTAAAACAAGAAAGCTATACAGGAGAAAAGACCAAGAAGAGAGTCAGATCCTCCTGTCTGGACTTGACCTGTAAAAAAGGTTACACAGAGACAAGGAGGCCTGGGATGGTCCCAGTGATGTGGGCAGTGAAGGCCAAAGCACCATCACCATGGAGCAATTCCCACATTCCTAGAAAAGTCACACTCCACGTGAACAGGCAAGGCCAATTCCCAGGGCTGGATTAGTATCAGGGGAGAAATCAAGTAATGCCACCACAGAACTTAGCTTGAGAAAACAGCCAGGGGAGCACAAAGTGCCAGTATTACCTGATGGCTAAATTATTAAATTGCTGCTTAGGGTAAAAAGCAATGATTCCTTAGACCCTGAATTAAAGGCACCTGACACAAACCAGCATGAGAACTGAGAAGCCCACATAGTGATCTTCCCTCTGACCATACCCAGCTTTCCCCCACTTTCCTGCAGACCCTATGGAGAAATGTGCTCAGAGAATCAGGCAGGAAAAGATGAGCCAGTGCCTAGCTTGTCCCTTGAGCCACCAAAGTCAACAAAGCAGACAGAACAGGCAGGGTGCCAGGAAGGCAAACTGGCGTCAGCTTCTCCCAGCAGGGCCACCCCTTACCACAAATGGACTTTTAGAACAAGAGTACCCTACATTCACAACAAAAGTCACTGCATTTATTTTCCTTCTCTAAAGCAAAACGGCTGAAGCCAGGAACTGCACTTCTGGTCGACACAGTTAAGGTCCTTCCCACTGTGGAAGACAAAACGCACTGTGCTTGTTGAAACACAGCAGGATGAGGATTTTCCACACGGGCTTCTGCCTTTTTCACAGGAACCACGAAACCAGAGGAAACTAAGGGTCCTTGCTTAGGGCCTTGTAGGAGTACAAAGGCAATTGTCAACAAGGAAGGAAGAAATAATCTAATGGGATCAGTCCTATTCCCTGAAGGAGAAGATACATAGTTCATACGAAAAGTAAAGTTTTGACCAGGGCTTGGGAAGACTCCCATCACCAAAGGGAATATGTAACGAAGAACTTGTGTGGCCACAATGAGCCAAAGCCAGCAGAGGTGACCTGAATGGGGAGTACAGGAGCCCAGGAACAACCTGGGAAAACCCTAAAGGCTCTTTTCTAAAGTCTAGACTTTCTCCAAAATGTGATGTGTACACACCAAAGTACAAATGAAAAGACATTTTCTGAGCTTGTGAGGAAATTACTACTTACATGAGTCCACTCTGCTTATTGAATAGGTGGATGTGTTTTACAGCATGGAGCACATCTATCATGGGCATCAGGGAAGCTCACACATAGCCCCTGATAGTGACAGCCACTGGGCACTGGCGAATTTCTTTCTTTCTTTTTTTTTTTTGAGATGGAGTTTCGCTCTGTCGCAGATAGCTGGAGTGCAGTGGTGTGATCTCGGCTCACTACAACTTCTGCCTTCCGGGTTCAAGTGATTCTCCTGCCCCAGTCTCCTGGGTAGCTGGGACTATAGGCGTGTGCCACCAGGGCTGGCTAATTTTTGTATTTTTAGTAGAGACGGGGTTTCACTATGTTTGGCCAGGCTGGTCTTGAACTCCTGACCTCAGGTGATCCACCTGCCTTGGCCTCCCAAAGTGCTGGGATTACAGGCATGAGCCACCGTGCCCAGCCATTGGCGATTTTTATGTTTTTAGCTGGAGTCCTGAAGTTAGAGAACAGAAATGCTTTTCTGACCCTCTATTCCCACCTCATATGTATATTTAGATAATTGGTGTTTAAGGTTCTAGCCACCCACCTGAACCAATTTTATTAAGTGGGGTGGGAAGTGAGATCAACCCCCCTAGATTTCCTCTGCGGTCTATAAATGGAGCTTCGGGAAGGCAATCAGCCCACCTAGGGCAGGAATTTCAGTTCATTTCCTCAGGAGGCTCCTCCCTCACTTCCAATCCAGAGGCCCCATGGAGCTAAGTCAGAGGGTGCTGATTCACATCATGTCCCCAATGGCAGCAAATGAAAAGGCTCAGATTCTCCTCATTTTCACATGGGTTGCCAGCCTTGCTTTAACTCTGTAAGTCTGTGTTCCTCAGAGCAAAATCACAAAAGAGATCATGCAATGATTAAGAGTGCATTTGGTGAAATGCATCACAACAGTAAGCTGGACGGACAGACGGATGGAGGGAAGGTTGTATAGACAGTTTGTGATAAAGCAATATAGATAATGTTGGCTGAGGGTCAAGGTGGTGGTTATATGGGTGTTCACTGAGCAGTTCTTTCCATTTTACTATCTGACACACCTGCCTGCTGGAAATGGAGGTGGCCTTGAAGAAGTGAGAATGGCAGTCATAGCCCTGAGGTAGGAGGACATGGCCTCACCTTAAACAAGCCTGCTGACCTGGAGGAGGACGTTCGCATCCCCAAGGTTCTTTATTTAAAAGGGTAGTGGTCAAAATCAGGGACCTTTTTACAAACGTCTCATGTTTGGGCCCAACTGTGAGTCTACTGACTCACAATGTGAGGCAGGTGGGGTAACATAACACTATCTTTTTTTTTTTTTTTTTTTTTTGAGACAGGGTCTGGCTCTGTCACCCAGGCTGGAATGCAGTGGTGCCATGATGGCTCACTGCAACCTTTGCCTCCTGGGCTCAAGCAATCCTCCCACTTAAGCATCCCAAGCAGCTGAGGCTAGAGGTGCACACCACCACACCCAGCTAATTTTTTTGTATTTTTGGTAGAGATGGGGTTTCACCATGTTGCCCAGGTTGATCTCGAACTCCTGGGTTCAAGCAATCCTCCAGCCTTGGCCTCCCAAAGTGCTGGGATAATAGACATGAGCCACCACGCCCGGGCACATTCTCTATCTTGATAGGGTTTTGGGTTTTGATGATGCATGCACTTGTCAAAACCCAGTGAACATGTACTTAAAATGTGTACATTTCACTGTATGTAAACTTTCCATCAAGAGGAAAAGCTATAAAGAAATACTTAACACCAGTTAATGATGTATATATTGAAATATTTAAAGATAAGTATAAGATGTCTGCAGTTTACTTTGAAATGTGTACAAAATAAGAGGTGGACAGATACATAAAGAAGTAGATAGATGAATAGATACGTGATGATTAAACAAATATAGTTTAAAAAAAGATGGGCTGTGCGCGGTGGCTCACGCCTGTAATCCCAACACCTTGGGAAGCCGAGGCGGGTGGATCATGAGGTCAGAAGTTCAAGATCAGCCTGACTAACATTGTGAAATCCCATCTCTACTAAAAATACAAAAATTAGCCGGGTGTGGTGGAACACGCCTGTAGTGCCAGCTACTCAGGAGGCTGAGGCAGGATAATTGCTTGAACCCGGGAGGCGGAGGCTGCAGTGAGCCAAGATCGCGCCACTGCACTCTAGCCTGGGAGACAGAGCAAAACTCCATCTCAAAAAAAAAAAGGGAAAAATGTAGGCTGGATGCAGTGGCTCACGCCTGTAATCCCAACACTTTGGGAGGCCAAGGCAGGCCAATCGCTTGAGGTCAGGAGTTCGAGACCACACTGGCCAATATGATGAAACCCCTTCTCTACCAAAAACATAAAAAATTAGCCGGGTGTGGTGGCACACACCTGTAATCCCAGCTACTCGAGATGCTGAGACAGGAGAACTGCTTGAACCCGGGAGGTGGAGGTTGCAGTGAGCTGAGATCTTACCACTGCACTCCAGACTGGGCGACAGAGTGACTCCATCTCAAAAAAAAAAAAAAAAATGTATTTGGAGGTGGGTAGCAGTGGAGGGGGTGGTCTGTCATCCACACGGTGCAATCATAGCTCACTGCAGCCTTGAACTCCCAGGCTCAAGTGGGCCTACTGCCTCAGCTTCCTGAGTAGCTGGGACTATAGGCGTGTGCCACGACACCCAGGTTTTTTTTTTTCCTTTTTGTAGAGACGAGGTCTCACCATGTTGCCCAGGCTGGTGTTAAACTCCTGAGCTCAAGCAGTCCTCCTGCTTCAGCCTCCCAAAATGCTAGGATTACAGGTGTGAGCCACGGTACCTGGCTACAAGTATTTTTATTTTTTTTTTAATATCAGGAATACACGATTGATTGATTGATTGACTGTTGAGACAAGGCCTGGCTCTGTCGCCCAGGCTGGAGTGCAGTGGCACAATCTCAGCTCACTGCAACCTCTGCCTCCCAGACTCAAACCATCCTCTGATCTCAGTCTCCCAAGTAGCTGGGACTACAGGTATGCACCACCAAGCCCAGCTAATTTTTGTATTTTTGGTAGAGACAGGGTTTTGCCATGTTGCCCAGTCTGGTCTTGAATTCCTGGGGTCAAGTGATCCTCCCGCCTTGACCTCACCAAATGCTGGGATTACAGGAGTGAGCCACTGCATCCAGCCACAAGTATTTTAAAAAGATCCTCGGATGGATTAAACAAACTGTGGTCCATCCATACCGTGGACTACTACTTAGCAATAAAAAGGAATGGACTATTGAAATACACAAGAGTTTGGAGAATTACGCTAAGTGAAGAAAGCCAATCCCAAGAATTACATGCCATATGATTCCATTTATATAGCATTACTGAAATGATGAAACTCTAGAGCTGGAGAAGAGACTAGTGGCTGACTGGTATTAGGGATGGGGAGGAGGGAAGAGAAATGGGTATGACTATAATGGGCAGCATTAGGGATCTGTGAGGTAGTGGAACAGTTCTTTATCTTGTGATGTTGGATACATAACCCATATATGTGATAAAACTGCACTAAACCACACACACGCACCCACAAATGGGTGCATATGAAAGTGATGAGATCTGAATATGGTCTATGGATTGTACTAACAGCACCCATGCCCATTTCCTCATTTTGCTATTGCAGTATAATTATGTAGGATGTACCACTGAAGAAAACTGGGCGAAGGTACAAAGGACCCCTCTGTGGTCTAGTCTTACCGTACAGAGGTAAGTAGAAACAGTGAATTTTTTTTTTTTTTTTGTATTTTTTGTAGAGATGGAGTTTCACTATATTGCCCAGGCTGGTCTCTAATTCTGGAGCTCAAGTGATCTGCCCATATCTTGGCCTCCCCAAGTGTTAGGATTACAGGTATGAGCCACTGCACCCAGCCCCTACAAGTAATTTTTAAAAATTATCCAGGTGTGGTGGTGCACACCTGTGGTCCCAGCTGCTCGGGAGGCTGAGGCAGGAGAATTGCCTGAGCCTGGCAGGCTCAGGCTGCAGTGAGCCATGATCATGCTACTGCACCCAGCCTGGGCAACAGAGCGAGACCTGGTCTAAAAAATTTTTAAAAGATTAAAGACATAAGAAAAAGGATTCCAGGCCGGGTGTGGTGCTCACACCTGTAATCCCAGCACCTTGGGGGGCCAAGGCGGGCAGATCACCTAAGGTCAGGAGTTTGAGACCAGCCAGGCCAAGATGGTGAAACCCTGTCTCTACTAAAAATACAAAAAGAAGCTGGGCGTGGTGGTACACACCTGTAGTCCCAGCTATTCGGGAGACTAAGGCAGGAGAACTGCTTGAACCCTGGAGGTGGAGTTTGCAGTGAGCGGAGATCGCGCCATTGCATTCCAGTCTGGGTGACAGAGTGAGACTGTCTCAAAAAAAAAAAAGGATTCCAAATTCCAGCAAATAAAATACTAATAAAGAATGGAAGGAGGGAAGGACAAAGTAGACAAGAAAAATAACTAAACAATTTCTAGAAATGAAAAGGATAGTCATTAATTCAATGAATGTAAGGATTATCCATGGGTTGGATAGGAAGAATCAGTATCGCGAAAATGGCCATACTGCCCAAGGTAATTTACAGATTCAATGCCATCCCCATTAAGCTACCAATGAGTTTCTTCACAGAATTGGAAAAAACTGCTTTAAAGTTCATATGGAACCAAAAAGGAGCCCGCATTGCCAAGACAATCCTAAGTCAAAAGAACAAAGCTGGAGGCATCACGCTAGCTGGCTTCAAACTATACTACAAGGCTACAGTAACCAAAACAGCATGGTACTGGTACCAAAACAGAGATACAGACCAATGGAACAGAACAGAGTCCTCAGAAATAATACCACACATCTACAGCCATCTGATCTTTGACAAACCTGAGAAAAACAAGAAATGGGGAAAGGATTCCCTATTTAATAAATGGTGCTGGGAAAATTGGCTAGCCGTAAGTAGAAAGCTGAAACTGGATCCTTTCCTTACTCCTTATACGAAAATTAATTCAAGATGGATTAGAGACTTAAATGTTAGACCTAATACCATAAAAACCCTAGAAGAAAACCTAGGTAATACCATTTAAGACATAGGCATGGGCAAGGACTTCATGTTTAAAACACCAAAAGCAACGGCAACAAAAGCCAAAACTGACAAAAGAGATCTAATTAAACTAAAGAGCTTCTGCACAGCAAAAGAAACTACCATCAGAGTGAACAGGCAACCTACAGAATGGGAGAAAATTTTTGCAATCTACTCATCAGACAAAGGGCTAATATCCAGAACCTACAAAGAACTCAAACAAATTTACAAGAAAAAAACAAACAACCCCATCAAAAAGTGGGCAAAGGATATGAACAGACATTTCTCAAAAGACATGCATACAGCCAACAGACACATGAAAAAATGCTCGTCATCACTGGCCATCAGAGAAATGCAAATCAAAACCACAATGAGATACCATCTCACACCAGTTAGAATGGCCATCACTAAAAAGTCAGGAAACAACAGGTGCTGGAGAGGATGTGGAGAAATAGGAACACTTTTACACTGTTGGTGGGATTGTAAACTAGTTCAACCATCATAGAAAACAGTATGGCGATTCCTCAAGGATCTAGAACTAGAAGTACCATATGACCCAGCCATCCCATTACTGGGTATACACCCAAAGGATTATAAATCATGCTGCTATAAAGACACATGCACACGTATGTTCCTTGCAGCACTATTCACAATAGCAAAGACTTGGAATCAACCCAAATGTCCATCATTGACAGACTAGATTAAGAAAATGTGGCAAGGCCGGGCGCGGTGGCTCAAGCCTGTAATCCCAGCACTTTGGGAGGCCGAGACGGGCGGATCATGAGGTCAGGAGATCGAGACCATCCTGGCTAACACGGTGAAACCCCGTCTCTACTAAAAAATACAAAAAACTAGCCGGGCGAGGTGGCGGGTGCCTGCAGTCCCAGCTACTCGGGAGGTTGAGGCAGGAGAATGGCGTAAACCCGGGAGGCAGAGCTTGCAGTGAGCTGAGATCCGGCCACTGCACTCCAGCCTGGGCGACAGAGCAAGACTCCGTCTCAAAAAAAAAAAAAAAAAAAAAAAAAGAAAAGAAAATGTGGCACATATACACCATAGAATACTATGCAGCCATAAAAACGGATGAGTTTGTGTCCTTTGTAGGGACATGGATGCATCTGGAAGCCATCATTCTCAGCAAACTATCGCAAGAACAGAAAACCAAACACCGCATGTTCTCACTCATAGGTGGGAACTGAACAATGAGATCACTTGGACTCAGGAAGGGGAACATAACAGCACCGGGGACTATTATGGGGAGGGGGGAGGGGGAAGGGATTGCACTGGGAGTTATACCTGATGTAAATGACGAGTTGATGGGTGCTGACGAGTTAATGGGTGCAGCACACCAACATGGCACAAGTATACATATGTAACAAACCTGCACGTTATGCATATGTACCCTAGAACTTAAAAGTATAATTAAAAAAAAAAAAAAGGATTATCCATGGTTTTTAAAAACCACTGATCAAAGGTTACTGGGAAACAAGAGCTGCACACCATTTCAGACTTGGCAGCTGCAGATCACCTTTGCCAGCAGAGACCACCTGAACCAAGCCATGGACAGACGGACATCATGAGCTTCCTGATAGGATGCAGTGGGAAGGATACATCATCATCTGTGCAGTCCTTCTGCCAAAAATGCTTAACTGGCAAAGGCAGGCCCTGACGGTTCTATTCTTGAGAGCCGACAAGTTACAAAAGGGAATTTCTTTTTTTTTTTTTTTTTTTTTGAGGCGGAGTCTCGCTCTGTCACCCAGGCTGGAGTGCAGTGGCCGGATCTAAGCTCACTGCAAGCTCTGCCTCCCGGATTTACGCCATACTCCTGCCTCAGCTTCCTGAGTAGCTGGGACTACAGGCGCCCGCCACCTCGCCCGGCTAGTTTTTGTATTTTTAGTAGAGATGGGGTTTCACTGTGTTAGCCAGGATGGTCTCGATCTCCTGACCTCGTGATCCGCCCGTCTCGGCCTCCCAAAGTGCTGGGATTACAGGCTTGAGCCACTGCGCCCGGCCGGGAATTTCTTTAACTCGTTGAAAGCATCTAGAAACTGACATCAACTGCCACTTGTAATGGTGAAATTTTAAGAGCATTCTCTTTAAAATCTCTCTATGGTCAGGAACAAAACAAGGATGTCCCCTTCATTGCTTTAATTCAATGGTGAATTAGAGAGCTAAGCTAGCATTATTCAATGTTAGGGGCTGAACAGTGTCCCCTCCCAAATTTATATGTTGAAGTCCCAACCTCCAGTACCTCAGAATGTGACTATATTTGAAAATAAGGCCTTTAAAGAGGTAATTAAGTTAAAATGAGGTCATCGGGGTGGGCCCTAATTCAATATAACTGGTGTTCATATAAGAATAGGAGATGAGGGGCTGGCTCATGTCTGTAATCCCAGCACTTTGGGAAGCCAAGGCAGGTGAATCACTTGAGTCCAGGAGTTTGAGATGGGCCTGGGCAACAGGGCAAAACCCCATCTCTACAGAAAATACAAAAATCAGCCAGACGTGGCAGCATGCCTGTAGTTCCAGCTACTTGGGAGGCTGAGGCAGGAGGATCCCCTGAGCCTGGGGAGGCTGAGGCTATAGTGAGCCATGATCATGCCACTGCATGCTAGCATGGGCAACAAAGCCAGACCCCGTCTTTAAAAAAAAAAAAAAGAATGATTAGGACACAGACACATACAAAGGGAAGACCATGTGAGGACAGAGACCAGCATCTGCAAGCCAAGGAAGAGGCCTCAGAAGAAACAACCCCATTGACACCTTGATCTCGGCCGTCATGCCTCTAGAACTGTGAGAAAACAAATTTCTGTTGTTTAAGCTACCCAGTTGGTAGTACAGCAGCCTTAGCAAACTAACATGGTAGGCAAAAGATGTAAGGGCTAAAAAGGAGGAGACAGCTGTGATATGATTATCTATATTAGGAAAGGCAAGAAAATCTACAAACGGCAATAACTAAAACAAGTTCAGCAAAGTTGCTAGACACAAGATCTACACACACGAAAGTCAACAGCACTCCTCCACGTGCCAATAACAATTAGAAAACAGACACAAAAGTGTTCATTGTGACTCTATTTCTAACTGCTAAAACGTGGAATTAAATTAACTGCCCCTCGCTATGAATACAAATAAATAAATTGAGCCAGACACAGTGGCTCATGCTTGTAATCCCAACTCTTTGGGAGGCCTGCTTGTGGCCAAGAGTTTGAGACCAGCCTGGGCAACACAGCCAGACTCCATCTCTACAAAAAATTTAAGAATTAGCTGGGCATGGTGGCATGCACCTGTAGTCCTAGCTACTTGGGAGGCTGAAGCAGGAAGACTGCTTGAGCCCAGGAGTTCAAGGTTACAGTGAGCTGTGATCATGCCACTGCACACTAGCCTGGGTAACAGCGTGGGACCCCATCTTGTAAAATAAATAAATACATCTGTTGAGGTATATTTCTCCACATATTAAAGGAACACTATAAGGCAGTTCAAATGAATGGGGTGGATCTGTATGAAAACATCTCAAAAACATAATGCTTAATTTTTGTTTAATGGCAATAGACAGATACATTATATCCATTTTTAACATACACACAAAATTGTGGGGATTCATATAAGTGGTACAAGTACAGAGAAATCCACAGAAATAATAAAATATAAACATTTCATTTTGGTGATAACACATAGATGTTTGCTATATTACTTTTCTGTACTGTCCCATATACTTAAAATACTTCATTCTGGGCATGGTGGCTCACATCTGTAATCCCAGCACTTCGGGAGGCTGGGGCAGGCGGATCACCAGGTCAGGAGATGGAGACCATCCTGGCTAACACAGTGAAACCCCATCTCTACCAAAATACAAAAAAATTAGCGGGGCGTGGTGGTAGGCGCCTGTAGTCTCAGCTACTCGAGAGGCTGAGGCAGAAGAATGGGGTGAACCCAGGAGGTGGAGTTTGCAATGAGCGAAGATCGCGCCACTGCACTCCAGCCTGGGTGACAGAGTGAGATTCAGTCTCAAAATAACAAAAATAATAATAATAAAAGAAAACAGCTGGGTGTGGTGGCACATGCCTATAATCTCAGCATTTTGGGAGGCCAAGGCAGGCAGATCACCTGAGATCAGGAGTTTGTGATCAACCTGGGCAACATGGTGAAACCCTGTCTCCACTAAAAATACAAAACTTAGCTGGGACTGGTGGCGCATGCCTGTAAACCCAGGTACTTGGGAGGCTGAGGTACGAGAATCACTTGAACCCAGGAGGCAGAGGTTACAGTGAGCTGAGATCGTGCCACTGCACTCCAGCCTGGGTGACAGAGCAAAACTCTGCCTCAAACAAAACAAAACAAAACAAAACAAAACAAAACAAACCAAAACAAAGCACCCAACTCACTGAGGCCTATATAAATGCAAACACTTGGCTGGGCGCGGTGGCTCACACCTGTAATCCCAGCGCTTTGGGAGGCCGGGGCAGGTGCATCATCTGAGGTCAGCAGTTTGAGACCAACCTGGTTAACATGGTCAGACCCCATTTCTACTAAAAATAAAAAAAATTAGACAGGCATGGTGGTGCGTGCCTGTAATCCCAGCTACTCAGGAGGCTGAGGCAGGAGAACTGCTTGAACCCGGGAGGTGGAGACTACAATGAGCTGAGGCACGCCATTTCACTCTAGCTTGGGCAACAAGAGTGAAACTCCATCTCAAAAAAAAAGCAAACATTAAATTCTAAATGACAGCTGGACACAGTGGCCTGCAGTGCCAGCTATTTGGGAGGCTGAGGTGGGAGGATCACTTGAGCCCAGGAATTCAAGACTGCAGTGAGCCGTGATCATGCCACTGCACTCCAGCCTGGGTGAGCTGGCCCTGTCTCTGGAAAAAAAACAAAAAAAAAAAGAAGATTCAGCTGAGCAAGCCAGGTTTACTGGCACCAGATGAAGGTTCACACTCAAAGTCAAGACCATGCTATGGCCATGGCAGGAGGATCACTTGAGCCCAGGAGTTCCAGTCTAGCCTGGGCAACACAGCAAGACCCTATGTCTTAAAAAAAAAAAAAAAAAGACTATTACTATGGATAGCTCAGATAAAGCCAGTGATTGATACTGTCACAGCATCTTCATTGCTAAGTTAAAAAAACAAACAAAAAAAAAACCTCGCACCCAGCACAATTTGCACTGGTCCCACCTCCACTTATTAATAGTAATCTTCACAGCTCATCCATCCCCTCTCTATGCCTAAGGTAATGACTTAAGCTTCTCCTTCCCAGCCTTTTCCTAAGACAAAAAAATGGTCAAGAGTACCTAACGAAAAACCATAATGCAAACGCAAAAGGGCAGGCAGAGTTCATGCATTTAATTTTAGGTCTGTTACCAGGTTTTTCTTGAGCCCTGGCCAGGGTTATTCTGGTCCTGGCATGGGGAACATGGTTTGCATGGGTGTGGGTTAAATTAAAAACAAACAAACAAATAAAACTCTCACATCAAGTGCTCAAAGAACATATCCCTAGGCCGGATCCTTGAGGCAGCCGGACAAGCACCACCCACGATCCAACCAGGACACCTGCCAGAAGATCCTAAGACGAAGTTTGTTTCCCATATTACAGAAAAGGGACAGGGGCAGCAGCTAACATCATCATTATTTCAAATACTCTACCACCTCCTTCTTCTGGTTGAAGTATTACGCAATATTAGAGAAAGGAATTCCACTTTTAATAGGCCCATGGGTGACACAGCACCATACTAAGCTCTCCTTAGGGAATTATATTAAATAACAGGTAAGCTGCTTAAAATACTATGTTACTTCACTTTTAAGTATGTCACTCATGGTTCATTGTTATAAATGCAGTCCCTTTTCCAAGGCAAAGGGGTATGCCCATCAAATAACTTAATTAAAAATATGGCCATACTGCCTTGTGAAATTAGTGGCAGAAAAGTCAACAGGACGAGGAAGCCTAAAAGTCAAGAGCTTGGGCTGGGTATGGTGGCTCACACCTGTAATCCCAGCACTTTAGGAGGCAGGATCGTTTGAGCCCAGGAGTTTGAGACCAGCCTGGGCAATATAGCAAGACCCCCATCTCTATTTAAAAAAAAAAAAAAAAAAGGTCGGGTGCGATGGCTCACGCCTGTAATCCCAGCACTTTTGGAGGCTGAGGCGGGCGGATCACTTGAGACCAGCCTGGCCAACATGGTGAAACCCAGTCTCTACTAAAAATACAAAAATTAGCTGGGCATGGTGGCGCATGCCTGTATGCCTATAGTCCCAGATATTTGGGAGGTTGAAGTGGGAGGATCACTTGAGCCCGGGAGGCAGAGCTTGCAGTGAGCTGTGCAACTCTAGACTGGGCAACAGGGAAAGACACTGTCTCAAAAAATAAAATAAATTTTAAAGAAAGTCAAGAGCTCTATCTCTCCTACACCTAGGAAAGGTGACATCTAAACCACTGTAAGAAATTCCAAAGTTTAAATTCTGAAAGTCAAGATCACATTTTAAAAGTACAAAGCAGCTGGGCACGGTGGCTCACGCCCGTAATCCCAGTGCTTTGGGAGGCCGAGGCGGGTGGATCACCTGAGGCCAGGAGTTCAAGACCAGCCTGGCCAACATAGTGAAACCACATCTGTACTACAAATACAAAATTAGCTGGGTGTGGTGGTGCATGCCTGTAATCCCAGCTACCTGGGAGGCCGAGGCAGGAGAATTGCTTGAACCTGGGAAGCGGAGGTTGCAGTGAGCGGAGATCGTGTCATTACACTCCAGCCTGGGCAACAAGAACAAAACTCTGCCTCAAAAAAAAAAAAAAGGGGGGGGGGTATAAAGCAAGAATGGCTGGTTCCTGATTTGCAACAGGTTTCTTGGAAAACCAGTACCCCACCCACCCAGGGATCCTCCATGTCTCTTAGATGCTATCTTCTATACCTATCTGTGTATATATACCATACACTGTCTCTTTTATCAGATTTTATCAGATTGTGAGCTCTATGAAGGCAATAACCATGTCTTATCCATTTCTGTGTATCTATCAGGACTGAAAATGATTCCTTGCATATACTATAGCTAAATGTTCAGTAAGTATTAGCTGGGTTTAAGTGAATCCAGCACAAAAAGGCCTGGTGAGGTAGAAGCAAGATAAGAACTGTACAGTTTTGGAAGGCAGCGTGTTCAAAAGAAACACATGTCTAAAGAAGATGCCAAATTTTGCAAGAAAGAGATAAAATGTTCCCTCAAAGTAAAACTGAGGAAGGGAAGCACCAGTTTCCTCTCACAAGCTTCTGAAACGATAAAAGCATGTCTGGTTTCAGTGATAATGTGTTACAGGCTTAGGCAAGAACAGGTGAAAAAAATCTGATAAATGCAATCAACCACGAAGCTGGCCACAGCTCAGGGCTGAGGGAACCAGACTTGGCCAGGCTGCTTAGAAACTCACTGGTATAAATATGGCTTTAAAACAAGGGAGGCTCAAAAAGAGGAGGGATGATAAAAGCATCAGTCTCAACTTGTTCTTTATTGTAGACAGTCTCCCACTTCTATTGAAGTATTTTTGGAGTGCCAACTACCAGTGATGGGATGACACCAAGTATAACACCAAGGGAAGCACTGGAGGGTCATCTTTACCGTTCTGGAGCTGGCCTTGGCCTGCGTTCCCACTGGCTGTTAAACCCAACATGCCAAACCTGGAAGAACGCTGACACATCACGCATTGATGTACAGCAGGCCTTTGCTTATTATAACCTCTTAAAGAGCAGTGAGCCAATTTCAGGCCCTCTGTGAGAGGTCACAAGAACCCTTGAATGAAAAAATATCAGGATTCAAAAACCATTCTGCAGAAATTAACAGGCTGATCCTAAAACATACATGGAAACGCAAAGGACCTAGAATAGTCAAAACCCAACATTATTTTGAAAAAGAGGAAAAAAATGGAGACTGTAGACCACCCAATTTCAAAACTTACCATAAAGTTACAAGTAACCACAAGAGCAAGAGACACATAAATCAATGGAACAGAATTGAAAGTCAAGAAATAAACCACTACATTTATGACCAGTTGATTTTGCAAAGGAAATTCAGGGAGAAAGGATGGTCTTTTCAACAAATGATGCTGGTACAACTAGACATACGTGCGTTTACAAAAAAAAAGAGAAAAAGAAATAGACACTCCCTCCCTCATACCATATTCAAAAATTAACTCAAAATGGAACACAGACATATGTAAGAGCTAAAACTATAAAACTTCTAGATGAAAATAGGAGAAATTTTTGTAAATTTGGACTAGACACTTTTTTTTTACATATGATACCAAAAGCATCATCCGTAAAAGCAAAAATTGATAAATTAGACAATCAAAATTAAAAATGTTTGCTCTTCCAAAGATACCATATAAGCAAATAAAACCACAGGTCACACACTGGGAGAAAATAGTTGCAAATCATATCTGACAAAAGACATATTCATAATACATAAACTCTTACAACTTAGTAAGATGACAAATAACTCAATTTTAAAAAATGAGGATATACAGAAAATCATTAGACCTTCCTCTTAATTTTGCTGTGAACCTAAAACTTCTCTACTAAAATAATTGTCTTTTTTTTTGAGACGGAGTTTTGCTCTTGTTGCCCAGGAGTGCAGTGGCATCATCTCAGCTCACTGCAACCTCCGTCTCCCAGGTTCAAGAGATTCTCCTGCCTCTGGCTCCCGAGTAGCTGGGATTAGAGGTGTCCGCCACCATGCCCAGCTAATTTTTTTTTTAATACTTCTTTTAGTAGAGATGGGGGTTTCACTATGTTGGCCAGGCTGGTCTCGAACTCCTGACCTCGGGTGATCCACCCACCTTAGCCTCCCAAAGTGCTAGGATTACAGGCATGAGCTATCACACCCAGCCCAAGAATTAAGTCTTAAAAACAAAAAACAACAAGCAAGCAAAGATTTGAATCGAGGTATCACCAAAGAAGATAAGTGAATTGTTAGTAAATACATGAAAAGGGATCATCACTAGCTAAGGAAATACAAATTAAAATCACAGTGAGGACTGGGCGCGGTGGCTCACGCCTGTAATCCCAGAACTTTGAGAGGCTGAGGCGGGCGTACCACTTGGGTCAAGAGTTGGAGACCAGCCTGGTCAACATGGTGAAATGCCATCTCTAACAAAAAATACAAAAATTAGCCGGATATGGTGGCATGCACTTATAGTGCCAGCTACTCTGGAGGCTGAAGTGGGAGAATTACTCTGCCAGGAGGCAGAGGCTGCAGTGAGCTAAGATCGCGCCATTGCACTCCAGTCTGGGTGACAGGGTGAGACCCTGTCTCAAAAATAAATAAATAAATTAATTAAAATCACAATGTGGTACCACTATATACCTACTAGAATGACTATAATCCATAGGTCGACAATACACGGTATTGGCAAGGATGTGGCAAAACTGGAATTCTCAACCATTGCCCATGAAAATGTGAAATGTACAGCCACTTTGGAAAAGGCTGTCAGTTTCTCAAATGTTTAAAAACAAACTTCTCATATGGAATCTTATGTCCACATAAAATCATGAACATGAGTGTTCACAGCAGCATCATTCATAATTGTCTTAAGCTAGAAACAACCCAAAAGTCTATCAGCTGGTGAATGGATAGACTGAGTATGGTAAATTCATATAATGGAATACTATTTAGCAATAAAAATTACTGATGTCAGCACAAACTACTGATACATACTCAACACATATGAACTTAAAAACATGGTGAGTGGGCCGGGTGTGGTGGCTCACATCTGTAATCCCTGCACTTTGGGAGGCCAAGGCAGGTGGATCACCTGAGGTCAGGAGTTCAAGTCCAGCCTGGCCAACATGATGAAACCCCATCTCTACTAAAAATATAAAAAAATGAGCTGGGTATGGTGGCATGCGCCTGTAATCCCAGCTACTCAGGAGGCTGAGGCAGAAGAATCGCTTGAACCCGGGAGGCAGAGGTTGCAGTGAGCCAAGATCGCACCACCGCACTCCAGCCTGGGCAACAAGAGCAAAATTCCATCTCAAAAAAAAAAAAAAAAAAAAAAAAAAACACACAAAACAAAAACAAAAACAAAAACAAAAATATGGTGAGTGAAGGACACCAAATGGAAAATAATACATACTGTATGATTTCACGTATATGAAATTCCCAGAAAAGGCAAATCTAGAGAGATAGCAGTTGCCCGGTGGGGAGCAGAGATGGACTAAAAACAGAAGGGCCAGATGTGGTGGTTCACGTCCGTAATCCCAGAACTTTGGGAGGCCAAGGTGAGAGAATCGCTTGAGCCCAAGAGTTTGAGGCTGCAGTGAGCTACAGTCTCACCACTGTACTCCAGCCTAGGTGGTAGAGTGAGACCCTCTTTTTAAAAAAAATAACAACAAAAAAAGAACTTTTTGAGAGACAGAAGTGTTATAAAATTGGATTTTAAGCCATGCATGGTGGTGCTCGCCTGCAGTGCTGGCTACGTGGAAGGCTGAGGAAGGAGGATCGCTTGAGCCTAGAAGGTCAAGGCTGCAGTAAGCTATGACAATGCCACTGCACTGTAGCCTGAGTGACAGAGTAAGACTCTGTCTCAAAAAAAAGAAAAAAAAAAAAAAAGATTTTAGTGATGGTTGCATAACTCTGTATGTTTACTAAATATCATTGTACATTTATAATGTATGGATATTATGGTATGTCAACTATACCTCAGTTTCAAAACAGTAACAACCAATATCCCACAACATCTGGAGGATCCCTAACTGCAGGTTCCTATATACAGTGAAAACCTTTTGGGATACTTTCTGGTAGAACTGTGGTTTTCTGGCAAAGAACTATGAAAGGGATTTCTCTATTAACGGTGCTTCTTCAAAGTCAGCACATGTAAGAATCACGTGGAAAACCTGTTGACAGACCAACCCCTCTCCTCCCATATGGATTTAGTAGGTCTGGGATGTGGCCCATAAATCTGCATTCCTAAAAGCTCCAGGACCAGTAACACGGCGAAACCCCGTCTCTACTAAAAAATACAAAAAAAAAAAAAAAGAGATTTCAGGCCGGGCGTGGTGGCTCAAGCCTGTAATCCCAGCACTTTGGGAGGCCGAGACGGACGGATCACGAGGTCAGGAGATCGAGACCATCCTGGCTAACACGGTGAAACCCCATCTCTACTAAAAAATTTACAAAAAAAACTAGCCGGGCGAGGTGGCGGGCACCTGTAGTCCCAGCTACTCGGGAGGCTGAGGCAGGAGAATGGCGTAAACCCGGGAAGCGGAGCTTGCAGTGAGCTGAGATCTGGCCACTGCACTCCAGCCTGGGCGACAGAGCAAGACTCCGTCTCAAAAAAAAAAAAAAAAAAAAAAAAAAAAATAGAGATTTCGAAGTCCCACCAGATATCTATTATATCCAAATCTCTAAGAAAGGGGAACCTGGGAATCTGTACCTCTTACAGGTATCAGGGAGAATCTTATGATTGATCTCATGATCAATCATGTACCAAGGATTTTTATAAGTGGTTTCAAGAGTAAAATCTGTGTGTTTCTGGGTTGAAAATGACTAAGTAAATTATCTGTATTTTAAGTGGTTCTAAGTCTTTAGGATTCTGCCTTAGGCCTTTCTAAATAAAGCAATTTGCAGGAAAGCAACTTGTATTCATTCACAGTATTCTAAATATGATTTCACATTAAAAAAAAAGTTTTCCAAACAAATTAAAAGTAATAAAAAAAAGTTTTTGGCCATTAAAAACGTTTAGGCCACTTTTCAAGTTTAATCTAATTTTAAATCTGTTCATTTTAAAACCACATTTTTCTGAATTTTTAACAGGGGTGTGTAATTGTTAGATCTATAGGAACTATTAATTCTGTACAATTCTGATAGGCACTGATAACAGCTGCAACCGTGCTATTTTCAATGGTTCAATTCAAGGATTTACCACATACCTACTGGAATCTAATGCTGTGCTTAACACAGAGGTTAAACACAGAAGATATGGTTCTTACCAGGAATTCACCAGTGATTATAAAACAATAGTACTCAACATCACTGTATACTGGAGCAGATGGGGAATTTTTACAGAAGTAGGACTGTGTCCTAGAAAAAAAAATAACAGCACTTAAATTATTATTATTATTATTATTATTTTTTGAGATGGAGTCTTGCTGTGTTGCCCAGGCTGGAGTGCAGTGGCGCGATCTCGGCTCACTGCAAGCTCCGCCTCCCGGGTTCACGCCATTCTCCCGCCTCAGCCTCCGAGTAGCTGGGACTACAGGCGCCCGCCACCACGCCCGGCTAGTTTTTTGTATTTTTAGTAGAGACGGGGTTTCACCATGTTAGCCAGGATGGTCTTGATCTCCTGACCTCGTGATCCACCCACCTCGGCCTCCCAAAGTGCTGGGATTACAGGCTTGAGCCACCGGGCCCGGCCTAAATTATTTTCAATTTCTCTTATCAGTACAGCTCAAAGGAGTGGGAGGACTCATCGTCTTGCACACTGGAATGCCATGTTGTATGAAACAGAAAGAGCCAGACTGCAGATCGTGCTTAGAAGGACACACACACAGGACTTCCCAGAGAGCATCTTACTGTTTCTTCAGAGATTCTTATTTAACTGGCTTAGAGTGGGGCTCAAGCTCCCCAAGAAAAGTGTTCTGTGGTAAATTATGTTTCTAAAGATAGTTGCAACAATAGTGTCCATCTCATCAGCTCTTCTGCAATGTCCTCTCTCCTGCCCTTCCCCTTGTCACAGTGCCAAATTCTTGTTTTGACAAACAGAACATGCAGAAAGCCACACCATGTAACTTCCAAGGCTAGTAGGCCCCAGGAGAATTACAGCTTCTGCCTCTGCTGCCTGGTATGCTCACTTTCCGAATTTAGCTGCCAAACAACAAAACCCAAGCTAGTCACAACTAGAGAGACAGCCACAGCAAGACAGAGAAGGTTTTGCCTCCTCGTCATGCCCATCAACTTGCCAGATGTGTGAAGCCATCTTAGCCATTCCAGTCTCTATCTGACTACATGTCATGAGACACCCCAACTGTTAGTCACATAGAGAAGAACCATCCAGCTGAGCCCTGCCTGAATTCCCAAGTCAGAGAATTATGATCAAATATAAAATAGATGTTGTTTTAAGCCATTAAGTTTTGAGGTAGATTTTGTTGCCTAACAACAGACAACAAAAATAGGCTTCAAGTCTACTCTAGAACATTGTTCTAGGTAAATGATATACAGATCATAGTCAACATATATGAACTTGGTCACTGTTTGGGTGAGGGAGAAGGGACAAAATGGAGGAAGGTGAACAAGAAGGCACAGTCCCTGTTGCTTCCGGGTTCTTCATCACCAACTTACCCGCGGCGGGAAAATGCAGCCCGTGCCCCAGAAAATACAGGTCAACTGAGCATGCGCCAGGAGACGTCAATGCGAAGAGATCGAAACTTACCCGGCCACACCTATGGAGACGCCCCTATCACACCCTCATCCCGCCCACTGCCCGCCCCCTTCCAGTACCAATGCCTAGAAGTCCGCCGCCGTCTGAAGCCGGTGTGACTTCCTCGGCCCCTCTTACTTGTGGACCGGAGAACCTCACCCGAGAGCACCAGCGCAACTTCCCTGGCCCCCTTTCCCGCAGACCAGTGAACCTCGCCCAAGAGTGTGTGCATATTTGCAAATAAAAGGGCTGCCACTTTCTTCGCTCGTTTTGGTCTTTATTGATATTTAGTCTTTGGTTAATAATAATAATAGTAATAAAGAAACAAAACAGTCACTACACCTCAAGAGTGAGAAAAGCTTGAAATCTAGCTACCAGAAGGAAGAAAATAAGTATTCACAAGCAAGATGAAATCCACTTCCTTATCATAGACTTTTCCACATTTGTCAGCAAAAGGTTTTGTTGCTTCCCAAATTTTGTATTAGGAAAGCAGGTTATATGAGTGCTTTAACTCCTTTCTAAAGGCCATGCTAGGCTGGGTGTGGTGGCTCATGCCTGTAATCCCAGCACTTTGGGAGGCCGAGGTGGGTGGATCACGAGGTCAGGAGATCGAGACCATCCTGGCTAACATGGTGAAACCCCGTCTCTACTAAAAATACAAAAAATTAGCCGGGTGTGGTGGCAGGCGCCTGTAGTCCCAGCTACTCGGGAAACTGAGGCAGGAGAATGGCATGAACCCAGGAGGTGGAGCTTGCACTGAGCCTAGACCGCACCACTGCACTCCAGCCTAGGCAACAGAACAAGACTCCACCTCAAAAAAAAAAAAGGCCATGCTAACTAAAATCAGTGGTTAGTGAGATGTTTTCAGCTCAGTACTCTTCTTCCTCTAAGCACATTCTATTCATAGATTTGGGGTCCAGAAACCATTTTTTACAATTTTAAAGGAGATGGAAGAAAAGGTGAATTGAAGAGAAGGTCTGGGGTAGGGGATATCTACCCACAAACAAGAAGAGTGGGCCAGAAGTAGTGGCTCATGCCTGTAATTGCAGCACTTTGGGAGGCCGAGGTGGCGGATCACCTGAGGTCAGCAGTTCCAGACCAGCCTGGTCAACATGGTGAAACCCCGTCTATACTAAAAATACAAAAAAATTAACCAGGCGTGGTGGTGCACACTTGTAATCCCAGCTACTTGGGAGGCTGAGGCACAAGAATCGCTTGAACCCAGGAGGCAGACACTAGATCATGCCACTGTCCTCCAACCTGGGTGAAAGAGGGAGACTGTCTCAAAAAAAAAAAAAAAAAAAGAAAAGTGAAGACCAAGTGACATTAAAACTGAGTATTGCCAGGCTGCCTTGTTTAACATAACAACAAATGAGGCACAAGATTGGCATTGCACACCTATCTACCGATGTGTTCCAATCTTAAGAGTTTGCTGAAACAGGAGGAAGAAAAGATCCTGGCTGGATACAGATCTCAACAGTATCATCCATTCTGCTCATTATGAAAGCTTCAAAAAGATGATGCTGGAATCGACAGATTCAAATTCTAGCTCTGTCAATTCCCATCTGTAAGATGGAAATAGTTTCTTTCCACCTCTTGGGATTGCTGTGAGGGAAAAAATAAGAGCATGTGTAAAGTACTAGCCCAGTGCCTGGCACAGAACAGGCACACAAGAACTGTCAAGTTCACGCTTACCTTCTCTCTTCTCTCCCAAATCAACGCAACTGGACCTGTAAAAGTGCTGCATAGTCCAAGCATCTTCTTGAATATACTCTAAGCAAACACAATTAAGAAATGGAATCGGCCGGGCGCGGTGGCTCAAGCCTGTAATCCCAGCACTTTGGGAGGCCGAGACGGGCGGATCACGAGGTCAGGAGATCGAGACCATCCTGGCTAACATGGTGAAACCCCGTTTCTACTAAAAATACAAAAAACTAGCCGGGCGACCTGGCGGGCGCCTGTAGTCCCAGCTACTCGGGAGGCTGAGGCAGGAGAATGGCGGGAACCCGGGAGGCGGAGCTTGCAGTGAGCTGAGATCCGGCCACTGCACTCCAGCCTGGGCGGCAGAGCGAGACTCCGTCTCAAAAAAAAAAAAAAAAAAAAGAAATGGAATCACACATGGCTCAGTTCAGAGTGGCCAAGGGAATTAAACATATGTATGTACACATACATATATACAAACATACACCATCCAGGTGTAATCTGGACAAATCTTTACCCAGTTATCACACAGGTATTAGTATCCCTTTTAAACATTTAAAATTTGAACAGCCGAGAAAGAAAATGAATGAAGTTGCTTCTACATTTAGACAGGTTGTCTAAAGTTCTTTGGATGAAAGAGCAGATAACATAAATGCCAGAGAACAGGGCGGGCTTGTGGATCCTTAAAAGGAGAATTGTGGAGGTGAGCTCTGAGCCCAAGGCAGCTAAGCAAGCCTGAAGGATCTCAACTCCTGAGAGCTGGCTAGTGAACACTTTAATGATTGGAATTAACAGAGCCTTGAATCTACCTACCACTTGGGAAAGAGAAGCTTAGTTCTCCTAGGATTAAGAAGGAGACTGAACACTCCCAGTATGATCCTTCTCAATTCTTATATAAGGTAGTAAGTGGAATCTGCCAATCTAACTGGCATTAAACTGATGACAGGCCTAAATGGTCTATTATAGCCCAACCTTTACCTGTCTCTGTACACTAGAATTTCCCTCACTATTTAGCCACTTGAACCACAGAACCAGAAAAATGAGACTATATGTACCTTTCAGGTGTCAGCTTCATATAGCTCAAGATCTTACGACGTCTGCTATAGGAACTGTGAATTCTAGATTTTATTATTCAGGGCCTACTCATTCACCTTCCTCTCAGATACAGTGGTAGAATTTGAGGCGATGGTAGTGGACTTAGAGAACTGCTGAATGTGTACTTCTGAATCCATTTAAAGCCAAATTCACCTGGGTAAATAATAAAAGACTTTTTCTTAAATTTAAATTTTTTTTAAAGATAACTGTTTAAAGCAGAAGCAAAAACAAAAACCAAGAATGCCTGCCAAAAGAAAAAATGTATTCTGAGGTTGAGCATGCACATGCCTGTGTGGGTGTATAAAATACATGACAGCAATGTCCCAGAGGTTAGGAGGAAGTAAAAGTAAGAATATTGTTGCAAGGTTCTTACACTATACCTGAAGTGGTATAATACTAACTGAAGGCACACTGTGATAATAAGTTAAAAGACACATACTATAAAACCTAGAGCAACTACTATTTTTTTTAAGCCAGAGGCAAAGCTAATAAACCTGTAAGTAGAGACAAAATGGATTATTAACTTTTATTGTGCTCGCTTCGGCAGCACATACACTAAAAAAATTGGAACGTACAGAGAAATTTAGCATAGTCCCTGCACAAGGATGACATGCAAATTCATGAAGTGTTCCATATTTTAGAAAATAAAATACATTTAATTAAAAAATTAAAACTTTTTTTTTTTTGAGATGAGGTCTCCCTCTGTTGTCCAGGCTAGAGTGCAATGGAGTGATCTCAGCTCACTGCAATCTCCACCTCCCAGGAGCAAGTGATTCTCCTGCCTCAGCCTCCCGAGTAGCTGGGATTACAGGTGCCCACTAGCATGCCAGGCTAATTTTTGTATTTTTAGTAGAGATGGGGTTTTGCCATGTTAGCCAGGCTGGTCTTGAACTCCTGACCTCAAGTGATCTGCCTGCCTCAGCCTCCCAAGGTGTTGGGATTACAGGCATGAGCCACCGCACCCAGCCAAAAAAATAAAAAACTTTTCTTAATCCAAGGGAATGCCTCAAGTGGGCACATGCACAATTTCAGGAAGCACAATGTGCATGCGGCCCCTCCCAAATGTTGGTGGCCACTGCACATGCGGACAGCCAACCCCAAGAGAAGAATCGAGGGAGAAGTAACACAAGACCCTAAAAGAATGCCAACATATAAAACCCCAAGTCAAAGGGTCAAACTATGCATCTGATCTCTCAAGTCGCCCACTTGGGCCTCTTCCAAGTGTACTTTACTTCCTTTCTTTCCTGCTTTAAAGCTTTTTAATAAACGTTCACTCCTGCTCTAAAATTTGCTTCAGTTTCTACTTCTGCCTGTGCTCCTCAGTTGAATTCTTTCTCCTGAGGAGCAAGAATTGAGGTTGCTGCAGAGCCATTCAGATTTGTGGGTGGTAACAAGATTGCACCACTGCACGATCACTGCATTTGGGTGACAGAGTAAGATGTCCAAAAAAAGAGAAAAATCGAATTATATACTTTTTTTTTTGAGACGGAGAGCGAGACCCTGTCTCAAAAAATAAAAATAAAAAATAAAACTATAAAACAATGATGAGAAAAATTAAAGAGCACTTAAATGAGGCTAGAGAAATACCATGGTCATGAACTGAAAGTTGCAATATTGTTAAGATGTTAACTTTCCTCAGCTTTATCCTTAAATTCAACACAATCCCAATCAAAATTCCTGCAAGCATTCCTCTTTTTTTTGTAGAAATAAATAGACAAGCTGATTCTAAATTTTATATGGAAATTTGAAAGCCTGAGAATACCCTAAATAATTAAGAATTTTAAAAAAGAATAAATAAATCAAATAACATTTGACTTCAAGACTTATGATAACACCACAGTAATCAAAGGAACATGGTATTGGCATAAGGACAGACATTAAAGAAAAACAGAATAAAGTCCAGAAATAGACTCTATATGTATTGCCAATAGTACCCTTAAAGCTTCCATGGTAATTCAGTGGAGGAAAGGATAGTCTTTTCAATATGTGACACTGGAACAACCAGGGGAAAAATGAACTTTACAAGGAAGTGCAAGACTTGTAGCAGTGAAAACTATAAAATATCACTGAAAAAATTAAAGAAAATCAATAAGTGGCACACCTGTAATCCTAGCACTTTGGGAGGCCGAGTTGGGCGGATCATTTGACGTCAGGACTTTGAAACCAGCCTGGTCAACACAGTGAAACCCCGTTTCTACTAAAAATACAAAAAAATTAGCCAGGTATGGTGTAATCCCAGCTACTTTGGAGGCTTAGGCAGGAGAACTGATTGAACCCAGGAGGCAGAGGTTGCAGTGAGCTGAGATCACGCCACTGCACTCCAGCCTGGGTGACAGGGCGAGACTCCGTCTCAAAAAAAAAAAAGAAAACCTAATAAACGGAAGCAGCTGGGCACAGTGGCTCACACCTGTAATGTCAACACTTTGGGGTGCTGAGGCAGGCAGATCGCTTGAGCCCAGGAGTTGACCAGCCTGGGCAACATGGCGAATACCCCATCTCTACAAAAAACACAAAAATTAGCTGGGCACGGTGGCCCACGCCTGTAGTTCCAGATGCCTGGGTGGCTGAGGCAGGAGGATTGCTTGAGTCTGGGAGGCAGTTTGCAATGAGCTGAGATCCAGCCATTGCACTCTAGCCTGGGTAACAGAGCGAGACCCTGGCTCTAAACAAACAAACAAACAAACAAACACACACACACATAGAAGAGTTCCATGTTTATGGCATCCCATTTTAATACTGTTAAGATGGCAATACTCTTCTAATTGATCTAGAGACTCAACACATTCCCCATCAAAATCCCAATTACCTTTTTCAGAGATAGATAGGTATAAGCTGATCCCGTTCTAAAATTCATATGCAACTGCAAGGGACCCAAAATAGCCAAACAGGCCGGGCGCGGTGGCTCAAGCCTGTAATCCCAGCACTTTGGGAGGCCGAGACGGGTGGATCGCGAGGTCAGGAGATCGAGACCAACCTAGCTAACACGGCGAAACCCCGTCTCTACTAAAAAATACAAAAAACTAGCCGGGCGAGTTGGCGGGCGCCTGTAGTCCCAGCTACTTAGGAGGCTGAGGCAGGAGAATGGCGTAAACCCGGGAGGCGGAGCTTGCAGTGAGCTGAGATCCGGCCACTGCACTCCAGCCTGGGCAACAGAGCGAGACTCCGTCTCGAAACAAACAAAAAAAAAAAAAACAAAACAAAATAGCCAAACAATCTCCAAAAAGAAAATCAAAGATAAAAGACGCATACTTCCTGGTTTTGATATTTACTACAATGCTATGGTTATCCACATAGTGTAGTATTGGCATAAGATAAACATACAGACTAGTGTAATATTAAAAGAAATTGAGAGTAAGGAAATAATCACATACATCTATAGTCAACTGATTTTCAACAAGGGTGTCAAGGCCATTCAAAGGAGAATGAACAGTGTTTTCAATAAATGCTACTGGGACAACTGAATTATCTACATGGAAAAGAATGTGGTTTTGGCCGGGCGCGGTGGCTCAAGCCTGTAATCCCAGCACTTTGGGAGGCCGAGATGGGCGGATCATGAGGTCAGGAGATCGAGACTATCCTGGCTAACACGTTGAAACCCCATCTCTACTGAAAAAAAAAAAAAAACCACAAAAAACTAGCCAGGCGATGCAGCAGGCACCTGTAGTCCCAGCTCCTCGGGAGGCTGAGGCAGGAGAATGGCATAAGCCCGGGAGGCGGAGCTTGCAGTGAGCTGAGATCTGGCCACTGCACTCCATCCTGGGCGACAGAGCCAGACTCCATCTCAAAAAAAAAAAAAAAAAAAAAATGTGGTTTGGACCCCCAATCTCATACTACATACAAAAGTTAATTCCAAATGGATCAAAGACCTAAATATAAGAACTAAAAGTATAAAACTCTTAGAAGGAAACATAGGTGGAAATCTTCTTGACCTTGCATTAAGCAACAAATTCTTAAATATGACACCAAAAGCAAAAGCAACAAGAGACTTAAAAACAGGTATCATATTAGCTTTCAACAAAATTAAAGACTTTTAGGGCCGGGCGCAGTGGCTCACATCTGTAATCCTAGCACTTTGGGAGGCCGAGGCGGACAGATCACAAGGTCAGGAGATCAAGACCATCCTGGCTAACACGGTGAAACACTGTCTCTACTAAAAAAATACAAAAAAATTAGCTGGGCATTGCGGCACGCGCCTGTAGTCCCAACTACTCGGGAGGCTGAGGCAGGAGAATCGCTTGAACCCAGAAGGTGGAGGTTGCAGTGAGCCGAGATCCCGCCATTGCACTCCAGCCTGGGCCACAAGAGTGAAATTCTGTCTCGAAAAACAAACAACACACAAAAAAATTAAACACTTTTGTGCTGCAAAGGATACTATCAAGAACATAAGACAACTTACAGAATGGGAGAAAAAGTTTGCAAATCATGTTCTGATAAGGTATTAGTATATCTAAAATGTATAAAAATGTCTTACAACTCAACAACCAAAAGACAAACAATTCAACTAAAAAATTCACAAAGGACCGGGTGCAGTAGCTCATGCCTATAATACCAGCACTTTGGGAGGCCAAGTCAGGAGGATCACTTGAGACCCAGACCAGCCTGGGCAACATAGCAAGACCCTGCCTTTACAAAAATTAAAAATCAGCTGGGCATGGTAGTGTATGCCTGCAGTCCCAGGTACTCAGGAGGTTGAGGCAGAAGGATCACTTGAGCCAAGGTGTTCAAGGCTATAGTGAGCTATAAGCATGCCGCTGCACTCCACCTGCGTGACGGAACAAGACTCCGTTTTAAAAAAAAAAAAAAATCGACAAAGGACTTGCATAGACATTTCTCCAAGGACTATATACGAAGAGCCAATAAACACAAGAAAAAGCTGGGTGTGGCGGCTCATGTTGTAATCCCAGCACTTTGGGAGGCTGTGGGCAGATCACCTGAGGTCAGGAGTTCAAGACCAACCTGCCCAACATAGTGAAACCCCAACTCTACAAAAATACAAAACTTAGCCAGGCATGATGGTGGGCGCCCATAATCCCAGCTACTTGGGAGGCTAAGGCAGGAGAATTGCTTGAACCCAGGAGACGGAGGGTATAGTAAGTCGAGATCGTATCACTGCACTCCAGACTGGGTGACAGAGCAAGACTCCCTCTCAAAACACACACACACACACACACACACACACACACACACACACGAAAAGATGCCCAACATCGTTTGCAAATCGAAACTATAATGAGATGCCACTTCAGAATCACTAGGATGGCTACTATCAAATAGACAGGTAATAGTAATGGGGTTTCACAATGTTGGCCAGGCTGATCTCGAACTCCTGACCTCAAGTGATTGGCCTGCACCCAAGTCTCAATAATAGTTTTTGTTTGTTTATTTGTTTTGAGATGGAGTCTCACTTTGTTACCTAGGCTGGAGTGCAGTGGCACGATCTCGACTCACTGCAACCTCCGCTTCCTAGGTTCAAGCGATTCTCCAAGCTCAGCCTCAGTCTCAGCTGGGGCTACAGGCACATGCCACCATGCGCAACTAATTTTTGTATTTTTTTGTAGAGATGGAGTTTCAACATGTTGGCCAGGTTGGTCTTCAACTCCTGACCTCAAGTGATCTGCCCACCTCAGCCTCCCAAAGTGCTGAGATTATAAGCGTGAGCCACTGTGTCCAGCCAATAATAGTTTTTGTGTTCTGTTTTTTAAAAAAAGTTCAGCTAGGCGTGGTGGCTCATGCCTGTAATCCCAACACTTTGGGAGGCCAAGGCAAGCGGATCACAAGGTCAGGAGATCGAGACCATCCTGGCTAACACACTGAAACACTGTTTCTATTAAAAATACAAAAAAAATTAGCCGGACGTGGTGGCGGGCACCTGTCGTCCCAGGTACTCAGGAGGCTGAGGCAGGAGAATGGTGTGAACCCAGAAGGCGGAGCTTGCAGTGAACTGAGATTGTGCCATTGCACTCCAGCCTGGGCAACACAGCAAGACTGTCTCTCAAAAAAAAAATAGGGCAAGATTGCAGTCAAGCTGGAGATGTAGCAAAAAAAAAAGGTCACGATTGCAGTCAAGTTGGATATGTAGCATACACACTGTATTTACAACCACTAATATTAATGACTTAACCAAGTTTGTGATATATAAAAAGATGAGAATTGGTTCAAGGACTAAGCTTTCATGCCTTTCAACATTTCAGATAGAGAGAAAGGAGATAAAACCAATGAGAGAGGTAGGAAGAAAACTAAGTGAGCACGGTATTCTAGAAGCAGTGAAGACAGTGTTTCAAGGGGAAAGGAATGACCAGCTGGGTAAAATGCAGCCATTTTTCCCAAACTGAGAACTGACAATAGGCTACTGGATTTAGTAATATAAAGGTCCTCAGTGACCTTGATAAGAGCGGTTTCAATTGAGTGATGAGGGCAAATACTTGAATGGAGTAGATTTAAGAAGGATGGAAGAAGAAAAATCAGAAAACCAAAAAAACAGAATCTTGAGAACTTTTGCTGTTAAAAGAAGTAGCAGGGGCTGGGCACGGTGGCTCATGCCTACAATCCCAGCACTTTGGGAGCCCAAGGCAGGTGGATCGCTTGAGGTCAGAAGTTCAAGACTAGCCTGGCCAACATTGTGAAACCCCATCTCTACTGAAAATACAAAAAATTAGCCAGGTGTGATGGCACATGGTTGTAATCCCAGCTACTTGGGAGGCTGAGGCAGGAGAATCACTTGAACCCAGC
This sequence comes from Rhinopithecus roxellana, assembly GCF_007565055.1. Taxonomy (NCBI): domain Eukaryota; kingdom Metazoa; phylum Chordata; class Mammalia; order Primates; family Cercopithecidae; genus Rhinopithecus; species Rhinopithecus roxellana. The sequence continues at coordinate 63,157,863 of NC_044568.1, forward strand.
AGACAGAGGTTGCAGTGAGCCAAGATTGCACCATTGCACTCTAGCCTGGGCGACAACAGTGAAACTCTGTCTCAAACAAACAAACAAAACCAGAATAGGCTGGTATCTCTAGGGGAAGTAGAATCACAGTAAGTTAATTTGTTATTCCTGTTTTCAAGATGGAAGCAACAGCAGCAGTTAGTTAGTATGCTGATAGGAATGTACCACTAGAACAGTAATATTTAGCAGAGAGCAGAGGAAGGTTGAAGCAGTGCTCTGGATGGACTCAGGAAGTGGGAATGAAATTTTGTTTGCAAATGGAGGTATTGGCCCTTGCAATGAGCATGTACAGCTTATACCTAGTTACAGGAAAGAGGGAAAAGGCAGATAAAAAAGCACATGGGTGGATACGGTGGAGAGTGCCACTGTTTTCTCAACGAACTAGGAAGGTCATCAACAAAGGCTAAGAAGGGAGTTTTGAAAAGAGAGGAGAAAGTGTGGACGAGTCCTCTAGGAGGTTAGAGAATGAAGGAACTATGGAAATACAGCAGGATTCCCAGACAGCATTAGGGGCCTGTTTAAGGTTAGTAATCAGGAATTAAGAGTGAGGCCAGCGAACGTGCTCAGTGTTTCTTCTAACCCAGGAGCACACCCACAAAGTAGGCAGAGATTTGGATTGAACCAGAGTTGTGACTTAGCCAAGCAAGTGTGACAAGGCAAAAGAGGGGAAGAGGACTGAAGAGTGTAGTACATGAGGCACTGATTATAATGACTGACCATGGAATTTAAGTTATTTAAGGAGAAAAGTACAGGCATGAGGGCGTGAGGGAAAGGGAGAAGAAAACAGGATCAATGAGCTGTAGTTCCTGCTGGAGTCAAAGATGGTTGAAAGGATTGATATTATAAATAGCAGATAAATGGAGACACGGGGGCAACTCTTACGGCTGACACGGTAAGAAAATGTATTTTATTCCTCCACCATTTTACAAAACTACAAAGAATGTCATAGGCCCAGCTATAGGGCTAAAAAGGATTCCCACAATTCAATTTTTGATGGCCAAACTGATTGCAATTTAATAACAAGAGATACCATTATTAGAGCCACAGCACTTCTTTTTTCTTTTCTTTTCTTTTCTTTTTTTTTAAGAGACAGGGTCTTGCTATGTTGCCCAGGCTGGAGTGTAGTGGTGTGATCACAGCTCATTGCAGCCTTGACTTCTTGCGCTCACGCAATCCTCCTGCCTCAGCCTCCCAAAGTTCTGGGATTACAGGAATGAGCCGCTATACATGGCTGGAGCCACACCACTTTCTAGTTATGTAATACTGGCTGAGTTCCCTAACCACTGGGTCTTAGTTTCCTTCTCTGTGAAATAGGAATGTTAACAGTAATCACCTCAAGGAGTGAGGATTCAATAATTGAATGTTAAGCATTTAGAACTATGCCAGGCACTTAGTAAGATGAAATAAATGTCTGCTATTAGTGATATTCTTTTTCTTTCTTTTTTTGAGACAGTCTCGCTCTGTTGCCCAGGCTGGAGTGCCACCTCCGGGTTCAAGTGATTCTCGTGCCTCAGCCTCCTGAGTAGCTGGGATTACAGGCATGCTCCACCACACCGGGCTAATATTTGTATTTTTAGTGGAGACGGGGTTTCACCATGTCGGCCAGGCTGGTCTCGAACTCCTGGCCTCAAGTGATCTACCTGCCTCAACCTCCCAAAGTGCTAGGAGCCACTGCGCCTGGCCAGCAATATTCTTATTACATACTACTGTTACAATCTACTTTGTTGTGTATTTTTTTTAATGCAATAACCAACAAAAACTGTCATTAAAGCGAGTCTCAGTAGGGAAGAGTTCAAACACTGAAGTATTAAGCCTGGCTAAGGCCCAAATCATTACAGAATTTTTCCAAGTACTTTTCCTAATCTGCTCCTGTTTCTTCACTTTCTAGAGGCATGGGGGAAATGACACATGTCATCCAAAAGGACTCTGAGCTCGGGGAGCGCTATAAACATTGACCTTGCTGTTGGGTAATGGGTTCAACTTCATTCTAAACTCTGTTTCCAGGTTCTATGCCAGTTCCTTTACTCGTGCCCACACAGTTGCTCAGTCACATGTACTAGCAACAGCTTAAAAAACAAAAACAAAAACAAAATAACCTTAGAATGTTTTTCTTATTTAGGAATATTTTAAATGTTTATTTAAACACAAATGAGAGTTCTTTTACAACTCAAATAAGATGCTTAGTTATTGGTCACTGTATTATTCTGCAGATCACTGGAGGAGGGAGGAAAATTCGGGTCCTTGCTGACCTGTCACTTGACTCAAACCATGGGGTTATTGGATCAATCCCACACAAGACCCCTCTGTGGGATCCTATCCCAGACAGATGTATAGGCCTCACCAGCATGCTGCCTATTTGACAGTTTCTGTTGGCAGCACCCCAAGGAAGCAAAAGCACCAGGCTGAGTGCAGACCCATGACTAGCTGCCTCTTGCAGGCCTGACTTGAAATCCCACCCACCCCATCCCCCACTGCCTGGTGTTTTCTTTCAGAGCTGCTCAGATGTGGATCCAAGATAAAAATGTCTTACAGTTTAGTCCAGCCATTGGCAGAAGCAATCACCCCATCGGAAAGAAAAATGGAAAGAAATAGTGAACTCTAGAACAAGTTAGACACATTCAGATTCTTCAGAACAGAGGGCTGGGAAAGAGAAAGTGGGGCTCCTACAAATCCCCTCTTACGAAATGTCCTCTGCGGTGGGGGCCGAGCTCTTGGCTGGCTTATAATTTAATTGGTCCCTAAGAACAAACTAAGTTTACAGGAGGGGCTATATGATCTTTCCTGTGGTAGCCTTATAACAACTTATAGAGAAATTTTGGCCAAATGGTAGATATGGTCTCTAGCAAAGAGCTAAACGGGTATAAGCATTTTGGGGCACAATTTTTGGGGGATGGTCAGGGAGAGGTGTGCTGTGAATAGGTTTCACTTCCAGGTACAGAAATTACAACAGAAACAAAAACAAAATAAAATAGGCCGGGCACAGTGGCTCACACCTGTAATCCCAGCACTTTGGGAGGCTGAGGCGGGTGGATCACGAGGTCAGGAGATGGAGACCACCCTGGCTAACACGGTAAAACCCCGTCTCTACTAAAAATACAAACAAATTAGCCGGGTGCGGTGGCGGGCGCCTGTAGTCCCAGCTACTCGGGAGGCTGAGGCAGGAGAATGGTGTGAACCCGGGAGGTGGAGCTTGCAGTGAGTGGAGATGTCACCACTGCACTCCAGCCTGGGCGACAGAGTGTGACTCTGTCTCAAAAATAAATAAATAAATAAAATAAAATAATAAAATCCACACATGTACATGGAACAACATGAAACAATGAAGAGGACATTAAATAAAAAACAGAAGTTGTGAAACAAGCATAATGTGCTTTCTACTGCTTTACACACACCCGTTCATCTAGAGGCAAAAATCTGGAGACACATACACCAAAGGGATCATGGGGTAAACTTCTGCTTTCTACATTAATGTTTAAAATCTTTACAGTGAATATTCTGATTATTTTTGTGACCAGGAAAGAAGTAGGAAGAACTTTTGTTTCTAGATTTGCTTAAAAAGACAGAAAATACTGATTTGGAAACCACAAAGGTCTGTTTCTGCACAGCGCGTGCGAGTTTAGCCTTTCCAACTCCCTCACCTGCTCCAGGGCTTTTCTTCTTTTGTAACTTCTTCCTCTTCCTTCTGCAAATGCTGCCTCTTTCTAAACCCCTTCCTCTCATCTTGCAAGCCATCTTTTTTGTTTGAGATTAATTTCCTGCAGAAAGTCAATCCCAAGCCACTGTTGCCAACTCTACAAAAATCACCAGAAAGAAGTAACCCAACCCTTTTCCAACACAAACTACCCTTATCTTTACTCCTGTGATAACTGTACTTCTTCATGTGTATATTTACTGAACTTTTATTAGGCACCTAATTTCATATCATAGGTAATAAACACTCACAATAGACTTTTTAAAAAAACATTCTCGGCCGGGCGTGGTGGCTCAAGCCTGTAATCCCAGCACTTTGGGAGGCCGAGACGGGCGGATCACGAGGTCAGGAGATTGAGACCATCCTGGCTAACATGGTGAAACCCCATCTCTACTAAAAATACAAAAAACTAGCCGGGCGATGTGGCGGGCGCCTGTAGTCCGAGCTACTCGGGAGGCTGAGGCAGGAGAATGGCGTGAACCCGGGAGGCAGAGCTTGCAGTGAGCCGAGATTGCGCCACTGCACTCCAGTCTGGGCGACAGAGCGAGACTCCGCCTAAAAAAAAAAAAAAAAAAAAAAAAACATTCTCAACTAACACATTTGGCTCATAATAAGTACTCTGCAATCAGCAACAACATGCCTTCTCTTAATAGCAAACTCCAAGCCTCAATTCCCTAAGCCAAGAACTCCAGCAGTTAGTATGGACTGTGGGCACTTGGAGTACTGTATTAAGAAGGATTCTGGATTGGGCACGGTGGCTCCCGCCTGTAATCTCAGCACTTTGGGAGGCCGAGGCTGGTGGATCACCTGAGGTCAGGAGTTCGAGACCAGCCTGGCCAACATGGTGAAACCCCATCTCTACTAAAAATAAAAAATTAGCCAGGTGTGGTGGCACGCATCTGTAGTCCTAGCTACGGGGGAGGCTGAGTCAGGAGAATCACTTGAACCCAGGAGATGGAGGGTACAGTGAGCCAAGATCACACCACTGCACTCCAGCCTGGGTGACAGAGTGAGACTCTGTCTCAAAAAAAAAAAGAAAGAAAAGGATTCTGAGTCCCTGTAGGGCTCCATAATAAACAATGAGGTAAATTATAACAGTGTCAGCCATGGGCAAAGAACAAGGTTGGGGGTCAGTGACTCTTCCCTCCTACATAGCCTGTTGGGGCCCAGTGTGATCTTTTTTTTTTTTTTTGACGGAGTTTCGCTCTTTCACCAAGGCTGAAGTGAAGTGGCATGATCTCAGGTCACTGTAATCTCCACCTCCCGGGTTCAAGAGATTCTCCTGCCTCAGCCTCCTGAGTAGCTGGGATTATAGGTGCCCGCCACCACACCCAGCTAATTTTTGTATAGTAGAGATGGGGTTTGGCCGTGTCAGTCAGGCTGGTCTCAAACTCCTGACCTCAGATGATCTACCCACCTTGGCCTCCCAAAGTGCTAGGGTTATAAGCGTGAGCCACTGCGTCCGGCCTGGTGTGCCCTTCTTAACTTTGGTGTATCTGGAGTCCAGTCACTGTGAAATGATGCTTTATGTAAAGAAGGCGTGGGTATGTGAATGTGGGGGTGGGGTAGGGGAAGGCATCTTTTCTTGAGAATCTTTAACCGTTCTATAGCAACTCAAAGGAGAATGAGATGGCAATTTAAGGGGGTGGAGAGAAAAGATGACTTAATTACAAGGAATTTCCAACTTGAGTCAAATTTCAAGTCATAAGAACTTAAGCTGTTTTTCTCCAGTCACCCCACAAACCCATCCTCTCTAGTCTCAGATTAAACACAGCTGCATAAAATCCATTTAGAAATTTTTCTCCATTTTCCTCAAAGCTTATTCAACATTGGGGGTTCCTGCTTACCTGGTTTCTCCTCTTCCCATGATACCAAATTACAGGCAAGACAAGTAAGCTTGGGATCACCAATGATCCCATAAATCATCTTAAGAATGCAACACCCTCTCTGAATTCTTCCTAAACATAGATGATGCAGAATGGTGTGATGCTAAAGAGAGCCTCCTAGACTCTCAACACTAGGGCAAGTTCTTTGATCCATTTTTTGAAATTAAACATTTGCCAATTCTCTCTATACTATAAGACCACTAGGGAAGAGTTTCGAGCAGCACTGTCCAACAGGACTTTCTGCAATGATGGAAATGTTCTTCGTGTATGCTGTCCAATTACAGCAGTCACTAACCACTTGTGGTTACTGAACACTGAAAATGTGGCTACAGTAACTCAGAAATTGAATTTAAATTTTGTTCATTAATTTTCACTAATTTAAATGTATTTATTTATTTTAATTAATTTTTTTTCTTTCTTTTTTTTTTTTTGAGATAGAGACTGTCACCCAGGCTGGAGTGCAGTGGCACGATCTCGGCTCACTGCAAGCTCCGCCTCCCAGGTTCACGCCATTCTCCCACCTCAGCCTCCCCAGTAGCTGGGACTATAGGCGCCCGCCACCACGCCCGGCTAATTTTTTTTTGTATTTTTAGTGGAGACGGGGTTTAACCATGTTAGCCAGGATCGTCTCGAGCTCCTGACCTCGTGATCCGCCTGCCTCGGCTTCCCAAAGTGCTGGGACTACAGGCGTGAGCCACCACGCCCAGCCAATTAATTAGTTTTTAAAAAATTTTTCGAGACGGAGTCTCACTCTGTCACCCAGGCTGGAGTGCAGTGGCACAATCTCGTCTCACTGCAATCTCCGCCTCCTGGGTTCAAGCGATTCTCCTGCCTCAGCCTCCCGAGTATCTGGGATTACAGGTGCCCACCACCATGCCAGCCCACTCCAGCGTGAGCAACAGAGAGAGACGGATGGATGGACGGATGGAAGGATTAGTGTACTGAAAACAGAGATAAGGAATTACCCATAGTAAAGCATATAAAGAACTGGAAAACATAGAAGAGTTTAAGAAATAGGAAGGTAGAAAGAAGGCCCAATATATGACTTCTAGGATTTTCAAATGGAGGGATGGAAGAGAATAAAAGGTAAAATCTGAAGAGATAACTAGATGACAATTTCTTAGGTGCCCTGAAACACATTAAATTTGATATTCAAGAACAAATAGCAAATAGATACATAAAAATAAATTAAATCTGGAACATATGACAGTAAACTTGGAGAGCACCATGAGTAAATAGAAGATAAAGCAGCCAAGAGAAAAAAACGTTAACTCTAAGAGTTGAGAAGACTTTTCAAATGCAATATCAAAAGCTAGAAGATAATGAAACACAGTAACATCATCTAATTGCTGAGAAAAAGTAACTGCCAACCCAGATTTTTATATCCAGCTAAATTATTCAATGTTTATGACAAACAGAAACGAAAGAGTTTAGCACTAATAGACTCTCACTAAAAAACAGTGTTGAAGCCTACCTCCGGAAGGAGGAAATTTAACTCCAAAGGATGAAGTATGATAAAAGAAGGAAGGGAAGGCAAAGAAGTTGGCAAGCAGGTGAGTGAATTCAAATAAGCAGATTTCATCAAATAAGAATAGCAACAACTAATTCCAGGGTATAAAAACAAAGTGGAAGGCCAGGCGCCTGGCTCACGCCTGTAATCCCAGCACTGTGGGAGGTCGAGGTGGGTGAATCACCTGAGGTCAGGAGTTCGAGATCAGCCTGGCCAATGTGGTAAAACCCAGTCTCTACTAAAAACACAAAAATTAGCCGGGCATGGTGGCGCACACTTGTGATCCCAGCTACCTGCGAGGCTGAGGCAGGAGAATCACTTGAACCTGGAAGGCGGACGTTGAAGTGAGCTGAGACCACCCCATTACACTCCAGCCTGAGCAACAAGAGCGAAACTTCATCTCAAAAAAAAGAAAAAAAAAAAAAAAAACAGACAAAACAAGGTGGAATTGTAATACTGATCCACGGCAACGTGTAAGACAAACTGTGGGTTTCTATTTGGGAAGAGAATAGAGACACTGATTTAACTTTAAGATTTTATTGAAGTATGCAAGCCAAAAATTTAAGAGTAGCCTGTAACAGAACTGAAAGTTTCCAAATGGTAGAATAAAGAAACTCTTTCTAAGAAAAGACTGAAAAGGAGAAAAATGCAAACAAAACATGGTCAATAGCACAAAGTAAGATATGAAATAACAATGTATTTAATGATATTAAATAAAAAATTACATAAGGTATTAAATGAGATATTAAGATAATATACAATTGTAATCATAATACTTTTAAATGGGTTAAACATGCTAATCAAGAGACAGTCTCAGAATAGGCTGGAAAAAAATCTAACTACATGTCATTTACAGGAGATACACCTAAGACATTAGGACATAGAGAAAAGAAAAGGGATAGGAAAAGATGTACCAGGCAAATATTTACAGAAAGAAAGGCAGAATTAATACCAGACAAAAAAAGACCAAGAGAAAAAGTATTGGCCGGGCGCGGTGGCTTAAGCCTGTAATCCCAGCACTTTGGGAGGCCAAGACGGGCGGATCACGAGGTCAGGAGATCGAGACCATCCTGGCGAACACGGTGAAACCCCGTCTCTACTAAAAAATACAAAAAACTAGCCGGGCGAGGTGGCGGGCGCCTGTAGTCCCAGCTACCCCGGAGGCTGAGGCGGGAGAATGGCGTAAACCTGGGAGGCGGAGCTTGCAGTGAGCTGAGATCCGGCCACTGCACTCCAGCCTGGGCGGCAGAGCGAGACTCCGTCTCAAAAAAAAAAAAAAAAAAAAAAAAAAAGAGAACTTCAAATTATATGCAGACACGTTTGACAAAATTATGAAGAGAAGTTGACAAATTCAGTCATTAAAAAAACATTAACATAGTTCTCTCTGGAATTGTTAGATCAAGAACACCTGGCCGGGCACTGAGGCTCACACCTGTAAATCCAGCACTTTGGGAGGCCAAGGTGGGAGGATCACCTGAGCCCAGCCTGGGCAACATGGTGAACCCCCGTCTCTATAAAAAATACAAAAATTAGTTGGGTGTGGTGGTCTGTGCCTGTGGTTCTAGCTACTCCAGAGGCTGAGGCAGGGGGATCACTTGAGTCCAAGAGTTTGAGTCTGCAGTGAGCCATAACTGTGCCACTGCACTCCAGCCTGGGCAACAAAGCAAGACCCTGTTTCAACAAACAAACAAACACATAAACAAAACAAAAAACAAACAAAAAAATCAAAAGTTGGTAAGATATGGAAGATTTGGACAACATAACTGATAAGCTTGATCTAAGGATATACAGAATACAACTTCACCAAACATTTTTATTTTTATTTTTCTGTGCTCCCCGACCCCCTCACCCAACAGTTGTTATACAAACTTCTCAAGCACAAATGAAATATTTATGAAAACTGACTGTGTAGTATGCCACAAATTAAGTATCAATAAAAATCAAACAATCAGTATCATATAGACTGTTCTGTGACTATAATGCAATTAAGTTAGAGGCCATCTTAAAAAAAAAAATGAAAATATTACGATTACACCTTTGCACTCCAGCATGGGCAACAGGGGAAGACCCTGTCTCAAGAAAATAAATAAAAGGCTCTATTTTGGCCAGGCATGGTAGCTCATGCTTGTAACCTCAGCACTTTGGGAGGCCCAGGTGAGAAGATCACTAGAGACTGGGAGTTCACGACCAGCCTGAGCAACATAGTAGTCTATACAAAAAAAACCCATAGTAGTCTCTACCAAAAAAAAAGCTATATTAATCTTTTTGTTTGCTTTGTGTTTTGAGATGTCTCACTCTGTCTCCCAGGCTGGAGTGCAGCGGCGCCATCTCAGCTCACTGCAACCTCCGCCTCCTGGGTTCAAGTGGTTATCCTGCCTCAACCTCCCGAGTAGCTGGGATTACAGTCATGCACCACCATGTCCGGCTAATATTTATATTTTTAGTAGAGACAGGTGTTTCATCATGTTGACCAGGCTGGTTTCAAACTCCTGATCTCAAGTGATCTGCCTGCCTCAGCATCCCAAAGTGCTGGAATTACAGGTGTGAGCCACCACACCTTGCCTTATTAATCTTAGTAAGAGAAGACAAAGACAGTATAACAAAATTATGAGTGAAATTTTATGACGTGCAAAAATCCAAATGAGAATATTAATGTATTAAATCTGGAAATGTCTAAAAAAAGAATACATCATAACCAAGTAGATTCATTTCAAGAATATAAGGATAATTTAACATGAGAAAATCTATTAACATAATTCAAATCATTTACAACTGAAAGGAGAAAGACCAGATGATCATCTGAATAAATACAAGGAAAACCTGATAAAATTGCTGTTTGTGATAATTTAGCAAAGTAGGAATAAAAGAGAATAAAGACAATCTACCAAAAACATATGTGATGCTTCCAAAAGCAGGAAACATTCCCTTTAAAAGCAGGAGAAAAATAAGGATTTCCATGATCATAGATTCTAATACGGTTTTTATTAGAGGAACTAGCCAGCAATCCTTAAAATAAGAAAGAGAAGTGACACAAAAGAGGAAATAAAAGTCATTATTTGCAAAGGGTGTGATTCTCTGAATTTTCTGTCGATATTTCTCATTAAAACTATGAAACCTACAAGAGTTCAGCAAGTCTGCTGAATATAACAAGAAACCCAAAACAATTATAAAAAATTTTAAATGCTACTATTGACAGTAAGGACCAAAAAACTATAGAGTATCTAGTGATAAACCTAGCAAAAGGAATTCAAGATCTTCAAAAAACCATAAAGCTTTATCCAGTGACATTAAATATTAACAGCTTACATTACTGATCACTTACTACCTGCTGGGCACTGTTCTGAGCGATGTGGATATGCTACAAACTCATTTGATTCATATAAGAGTCCTGTATGATAGATACTGTTATTATTGTTAGCTTCACTTTAGAGGTAAAGAAATTAAGGCACAGGTTGTGAGGTCACTTGCCCAAGGTTCCAAAACTAAAAATTAGCAATACTGGGATTCACACTGAAGACAGTCTGGTGCCAAGCCTGTGACCTTAATTACTACCCTATACTGTCTCTCCCAAGAGAGGGTGTTCCATTCCTGCAATAAAGGCATCTCTGGCTCAGCTGAGCCAAACTTCCAGAAGTCATTCTTGTGTCATCCTGATGCCGACTTGATTTGAATTCTCTAGCCTACAACTATCTAAGAAGCCCCTCTTTCAACAGACTGGATCTTTCAAGCACCCTGGGAGCAGAGGGTGGCAGTGGATTTATTTCTGTTCACATAAGGATACAGACCAACAATGATTAAAGGAGATCTCAGTCTTAATGCCTAGCCTAAGTGACACCATGTCACTTTTAAGATCACATGGCTCTCCAATTCCCAGGAGAAGATCAATATAGATTTCTTAAACTTGACAAGTTGTATTCATTAAGATGTTAAGCTGCTTTCCAGAGTCAAGAATGTAACGGATATCAACGATTTCTCTTTCTGATAACCTTTGAGAATTCTGGGAGATGGATATGTAATATTTATTTGTATAAGTTCTGTAACTTTTCTGTAAGTCTGAAATTATTTCTAAAAAGTTTAAATGTAAATAAAATGTTTAAAATTTTTATTTTTATATCTGTAAATCAATTCTATCAGATTCATGGATAAGCCCAAATTTACAAAAATGGCTTACTGATAAATTCAATTTAATTCTAATAAATATCCTAACAGTTTTTTCTCCTCACAGAAAGTTAACAAAGCTGATTCTAAAATTTATCTGGAAGCATAGAGTGCCAAAAATAGCTAACCAGTTTTGTTGTTTTTACTGTTGTTGTCTGTAACATACAGAACTGTTTATTCTGCTGTTTGCAATACAAAGACATCAGGAAATGTTATTGTTTGTGCAATATAGTAGGGAAAAAAATTGAAACTGCCCATTAGGGTGGGTTTGCCAGATGTCCTGTCATTAAAAAAGAATACCCGCTTTAAACAGAGCAGTTCCTGCTACTCTGTACTTCATTGTGCTGATTCTATCTGGATTCCCTTATTTGTCCCTTAGAAAGATTCAGTTAGCCAACACAGTTTTGCCCTTCCACGTAGCAAGACCTATTACAAAACCATAGTAAATAAAAGAGTAGACTGGCCACAGTGGCTCACGCCTGTAATCCCAGCAATTTGGGAGGCTGAGGCAGGTGAATCACCTGAGGTCAGGAGTTCGAGACCAGCCTGACCAATATGGTGAAATCCCATCTCTACCAAAAATACAAAAAAAAAAGCCGGGTGTGGTAACAGACACCTGTAGTCCCACCTACTCAGGAGGCTGAGGCAGGAGAACTGCTTGAACCTGGGAGGCAGAGATCACGCCACTGTACTCCAGCCTGGGTGACAGAGCGAGACTCTGTCTCAAAAAACAAAAACAGGCTGGGTGCAGTGGCTCACGCCTGTAATCCCAGCACTTTGGAAGGCCAAGGTAGGCAGATCACTTAAGGTCAGGAGTACAGGACTAACCTGGCCAACATGGTGAGACCACGTCTCTACTAAAGCTATAAAAAATTAGTAGGGTGTGGTGGCATGAGCCTGTAACCCCAGCTACTCAGGAGGCTGAAGTGGGAAAATTGCTTGTATCCGGGAGGCGGAGGTTGCAGTGAGCTGAGATAGCGCCACTGCACTCCAGCCTGGGCAATAGAGCAAGACTCCATCTCAAAAATAAATAAATAAAAATAAAAGAGTATTAGTACTAGGATAGATGACTTTACTACTCCTCAAATGCTGCTGAGAGAGCTGGTTATTCATATATGGAAAAAGAAAAATATATCCCTATCTTGCCCCATGCAAATTTAATTATAGGCTGGGAGCTGTGGCTCATGCCTATCACCCCAGTACTATGAATTAGTCGGATATGGCGGTTGCACACCTGTAGTCCCAGCTACCCAGGAGACTGAGGTGGGAGGATCACCTGAGTCTAGGAGTTTCAGGCTGCAGATCGTGCCACTACAATCCAGCCTGGGCAACAGAGTGAGATCCTGTCTTGAAACTAAAGAAATAAATATATTTTTTTTTTTTTGAGACGGAGTTTCACTCTTATTGCCCAGGCTGGAGTGCAATGGCGCAATCTCGGCTCGGCGCAATCTCGGCTCACCGCAACCTCCACCTCCCAGGTTCAAACGATTCTCCTGCCTCAGCCTCCCGAGTAGCTGGAATCACAGGCATGCACCACCATGCCCAGCTAATTTTGTTTTCTTAGTAGAGACGAGGTTTCTCCATGTTGGTCAGGCTGGTCTCGAACTCCTGACCTCAGCTGATCCATCCCCCCCCCCACCTCGTCCTCTCAAAGTGCTGGGATTACAGGCGTGAGCTGCCGCGCCCAGCCAATAAACATTGGTTTTAAATTACCCATGGATTAAGGATTTAAATACAAAAGGCAAATTTTTAAAACTTTTAAAAGAAAACATAACATCTCTATGACCTCACGTAAATAAAATATTTCTTAACACATAAAATGTATAAGCCATAAGAGAAAATACTTGAATATTCAGTCATATTAAAATTAAGTAACCATAAGAAATCACAAAAAGAATAAAGAGATAAGCCACAAACTGAGAGAAGACACATCTACATTACATGTGACAACAAAGAATTATTATCCACAGACAAAACAAAAACAAATTCGTACGAACCAGTAAGAAACAGTTAAACCACCCAATATGAACATGAGTCAGACATGAACAAGTATTTCACAGAAGAAACAATGATTAAAAATACAATATTAATACATTAATTATAGATAAATATGTATTATCAAATATATAACAAATAAAATCACAATAATATACCATTTACACCCACGAGAGCTTGCCAAAACTTAAGGTATGACAATATCAAATTTTGGCAAGGACACAGAACAAGCAAAAATATGTTATTTCAGGAGTGTAAATTGGTATAAGCACATTGGGGATTTACTGGGCAATATTTAATTATGAGTTAAAGATACATACACACACACGCGTGCACACACACACACCCTGTAACCCCCCTATTTCATGATTAACGATGTACCCTAGAAAAACTCATTCACATATGTAAGGAAACAAAATTTTCAAAAACTAAAAATAACTTTAATATCCATTGATAACAGATCAATAGATCAATAAATAGATCAATAGAGTACAGCTGTGAAAATACATGTGCTATAGCAATAAGTAGTAAAATGAATTTATATACTACCTCCATTTTGAGATAGTATATATGCACACACACACCTCATAATATCTTTCTCCTTCCATGTCTGTACAGTTTACATCAAGTTTATAGAAAACAAATGCTGTTTTGGATAGCTACAAGGAGCAAAAGCATGAACACACATGGCGAGAGAAACAAGAGTGAGGGCAGTTGTTTCCTTTGGAAAGGGAAGGAGAAAATGGGAATAGGCCAGGGTATATACAATTATATCTGTAATGTTTTAGTTATTATAATCTGCTTGGTAAGGTGAGTGTATTATCTCTTGAATGCGTGGCGGCTCACGCTTCTAATCCCAGCACTTTGGGAGGCTAAGGCGGGTGGATCATCTGAGGTCAGGAGTTCAAACTCCATCTCTACTAAAAATACAAAAAATTAGTCAGGTGTGGTGGCATGTGCCTATACTCCCAACTACTCGGGAGGCTGAGGCAGGAGAATTACTTGAACCTGGGAGGCAGAGGTTGCAGTGAGCCGAAACCATACCACTGCCCCCTAGCCTGGGCAATACAGTGAGACTCCATCTCAAAAAAAAAAAAATTAAAAAAAATAAATAATTCCAAGACACCAAAGAGTTCCCATTCAGAGTCACACCACTATTTGAGTTCCTTAAATGTGCAAGTGAAACCAAAATTGAAACAGCACAAACCTCTGTGACTTTTCCATTTAGTAATCGCAGGACTAAAACTCAGAGTTCATTACTAAAAGTGAATGGACAGGCTGGGCTCGGTGGCTCACGCCTGTAATCCCAGCACTATGGGAGGCCAAGGTGGGCGGATCATGAGGTCGAGAGATTGAGACCAACCTGGCTAACATGGTAAAACCCCGTCTCTACTAAAAATACAAAAATTAGCTGGGCATGGTGGTGTGCACCTGTAGTCTCAGCTACTCAGGAGACTGAAGCAGGAGAATCGCTTGAACCCGGGAGGCGGAGGTTGCCGTGACCTGAGATCATGCCACTGCACTCCAGCCTGGGCGACAGAGCAAGACTCTGTCTCAAAAAAAAAAACCAAAAACCAAAAACCAAAACAAAACAAAACAAAAACAAAGTGAATGGACAGAAAAAGTAAGAGTCCGGGTTCCAGGCTGGAACTCATGATAAGACTTACCCTGTGGGCCCTCAAGTAAAGAGACAGAGAAGTAATTGTTACTCCTTTATAAAGGTGATCATCACTTTTCTCTGTAAGTGTTCTGAACTCCTTAGGCAAAAGATACTTTATAATTACTTGTATGCCATCATATAAAAGTGTTGAACCTCTACTACATAACCTAAGAAAAATTGGTCCTTTCTGAACAGAGGCTCCTAATTGCTTTTTCCTTGTTTGAAGGAGTTAAAAGTCATTGTTGAAGGATATGCCTGTAATCCTACAGACCTGATGCCTTCAAGAAAACTCTCTCCCACAATTCTCTCTCCTGGTTCCATGCCTGTGCCCTTTATTATGTTTTGCTGGCTCTTTGCATCAAATGCTTACTTCCTGTTTCCCCTTTATTGAGCTCTGGAGACCTGGAACCGGTAACAGGCTTTGAAGAAAAGTACAAAGCCAGGAAAACACAGAAGACAGCCATGACTTTCCAAAAGAAAGCAAATCTTAACACATTTCTAATAACCTTTCAGCCTTTCCCCTGTCTGTAGCTTACATAAGATACTGGTTCAGACATGAGTCCCGAGAAACTGTAAATCAATGCAGTTGAAAACAGTTAAAACTCAGGCTAGGTTGGCAGAAAAGTTTAAGACAGGTAACTGGGATTTTATATCATAATCCTGGCTTGTTCTAAGCTCTCAGTATCCCTAAATGTTTCCTTTTCACTATCCCACAAGGAGGCTGACTGGGTGGCATTTCCTCTGGGAGCCACTTTAAATGCTTTAGACCTAAAATCTTCAGAACAGCACAGATGACCTTACATGCATCCACTCTCTGTAAAGTGTGCCATGATCAGTGCCCAGCACCAAGATGACCACATGGAAAAGGGGGGCACAGACAGTAAAGAAATTCCCCATGACCTCTAGATGCTCATCATTAGGTCCACAGCCATCCTTTAATCCAGAAAGCTGATGTTCTGCCTATAAATGGCTTCTGGCTCTCTAACCCAAGGCCTCCCTCCATCTCATGATCCTTTTACACTACAACGATGTTTTAATTGAAACTCCAGTCTCACTGGTCATGCTACTGCAGCGATTCACTGGGCACAGGCTTCTCTGTTCTATTCTGCTGTCCTGCACTTTGAATTCAGGGCTTGGTGTCAGCATGGAAAGCACCAGTGTTCTGATATGGCAGCCTTTGGTTATGTTCCCCCCAAGGGATTTATCATCCACAACCTACTCAAATCCCTCCCCCAACAGCTACCAAAAATTCCCCTGGTGAGAAATGCTATTATGAGAAGGGGTGGCTGCTTTGTGACTCACACTGTTTCATTAAAAAGATTTTTTTTTTCAAACAAATTTTCAGTAGAGGAATCCAAAGGTTTTCCAAAGCCACAGCAAAACAGAACAGCTCATAATACTATTTCTCAAAGGTCTGCCACTTCATAGGAGATTCCTATACCTCAAAATACTGGAGACATTTAGATTCACTATCCTTTTGTGCTGCACTTGGCCTCTGGGTTGAGAAAGTAGGTAGGAAATGGATGAATTAAACACAGCCAACATGACTGGGCTCGTCAGATATTAAGATGGACGGCAGCTAGCTTGCAAGTCAGCCCTCATCACAGGTCTTAAGACTTGCTTATAGCTTTCCAGGGCACTGGCTGCAATGGCATGAACGTTTCAGTCATCGCTAACCAGAGTTGAGGAAATCTAATAATATATGATGTACATGGGTATTTAGGGACACTTGTTATAGCAGCAGGCAGAGCTATAAAAAAGTGTCTTTGGCCAGGCGTGGTAGTGTGTGCCCACAGTCCCAGCTACTCAGGAGACTAGGGTGGGAGGATGTCTTAAGCCCAGGAGTTCATGTCCAGCCTGGGCAACACAGTGAGACCCTGTCTTTGAAAAAAGTTTGTTTTTAATTAAAAAATAAAAATTTATTTGAAAAGCTGACTTAAATTGCTGTTATATTTTTGATCCTGAATGGTGTTATACCATTTAGATCGTTTACACAATCTAAATGGACTAGAACAATATTACAGAAAACTAATTTGTTAGGTTGGAATCCCAAGGGCTCCCCCAAATCCTTGTAGGATTCCCAGAATACTCAGGCAGGCAGCAGGATAAAAGAATCTTAATGGTTCTCTCCAAAAAAGGCACCTTCTCCACAGGGAAAAGGTTATTTAAGATGGAAACAAATGAAAAGATCTCCAAAAAGCTAAGAAGTATGGGCAAAATGACCATGTCAGATGAGGCCTGTGATCTTGGGTTCTCCTACCTCTGTTCCTGAATCCAGGTTAAAGCTTCTCCTGGGCTGGGTGCGGTGGCTCAAGCCTGTAATCCCAGTACTTTGGGAGGCCAAGAGGGGCGGATCATGAGGTCAGGAGATGGAGACCATCCTGGCTAACACGGTGAAACCCCGCCTCCACTAAAGAATACAAAAAACTAGCCGGGTGATGTGGTAGGCGCCTGTAGTCCCAGCTACTCGGGAGGCTGAGGCAAGAGAATGGCGTGAACCTGGGAGGCGGAGCTTGCAGTGAGCTGAGATCCAGCCACCGCACTCCAGCCTGGGTGACAGAGCGAGACTCCGTCTCAAAAAAAAAAAAAAAAAAAGCTTCTCCTAGCCGGGCATGGTGGCTCACGCCTGCAATCCCAGCACTTTGGGAGGCCAAGGCAGGCGGATCACTTGAGGTCAGGAATTCAAGACCAGCCTGGCCAAATGGCGAAACCCCATCTTTACTAAAAATACAAAAATACAAAATTAGCCGGCTGTGGTGGCACATGCCTGTAATTCCAGCTACTTGGGAGGCTGAAGCAAGAGAACTGCTTGAGCCCGGGAGGCAGAGGTTGCAGTGAGTGGAGATCATGCCACCGCACTCCAACCTGGTGACAGAGCCAGACTCCTCAAAAAAAAAAAAAAAAAAAAAAAAAAGTACGGAGATGACTAATTTCAGAACAACTCTTCATGAAGTATGGATTAATTACTTTCCAGAGGGCTCAAGCTACTACCAACAAGAAAGCTGGAGCACTGCTATGACAAGTCTGATTCACCAAGACCAAGATGAGAGACCATACATACCTAAATACAAGGTGAAATTTCTCCGAAAATTATCCTTCTGAAAGTAAGGCACTACCAAGAGCCAAAGTACTCATAAAATGTCTCGGCATGAAACAATTCATTAAATTCTTTATTTTGAGAAAAATGTACTCAAATATAACACAGATTTATTACTTATTCCCGAGGGGAATACATTACAGTGTTGGCTATCATAAACAAGGCTTTAAAGTTTCTTAAAACTACACTAAAATCAACAATGAAAGAAAAAAGCCACCCAGGCTGGGCGCGGTGGCTCACACCTGTAATCCCAGCACTTTGGGAGGCTGAGGCGGGTGGATCACCTGAGGCCAGGAGTTCGAGACCAGCCTAGCCAATATGGTGAAAACTAGTCTCTACTAAAAAATACAAAAAACTAGCCGGGCGAGGTGGCAGGCGCCTGTAGTCCCAGCTACTCGGGAGGCTGAGGCAGGAGAATGGCGTAAACCCGGGAGGCGGAGCTTGCAGTGAGCTGAGGTCCCGCCACTGCACTCCAGCCTGGGCGACAGAGCGAGACTCCGTCTCAAAAAAAAAAAAAAAAAAAAAAAACAAGAAAGGAAATTCTGAAACATGCTACAATGTGGATGAACCTTGAGGACATTATGCTAAGTGAAATAGGACAGCCACAAAAAGACACTGTACGAGTCCACTTACATGCAGTATTTAGAGTATAACTAAACTGTACACTTAAAAACGGTTAAGATAGTAAATTGTTACATATATTTCATGACAGTTTAAAAAAAAAAAAAACTGGGGAGGTGGGGGAGAGGGGAGCCAGCACAGAAGTGTAGATGTTGTGAAGCTCAGAGACATAGACTTATAATACCAAGGAGGAAATTTCCTTCTGGGTATTTGTGGCTTGGGATAAATTTTACAGAGACAGATTTAAAAAGTGGTGAATCATGCTTCTAGAAAATAGTGTTCAATGACCAGAAAGAAAAGTGGCTCTAGGGATGACAAAGATACTGAAATCAAAGATGCAGATAAAGAGTTTGAAAATCAGTTTTTCTTCTGATATTCTCACTGAGAGGACAGAGAACCCCTTGTACTAAGACATATGTGGAATTTCTTGGTGGGTTCTCGGCTGGAACCACAAAGAAAAGATCACCTGCCCCAACCCAGAATTAGGGCTTTGGAAAAAAATGAGTGAAGAGAAGAAGTATATACCCTCGCAGCAGCCTCATGGACAAACACCTACTTTTATCTGTTTAACAGAGGAGCTGATGAAAAGGTGAAATCTCCCAGAAGCTAAAATATACAGACTCTTAAGGAGTAAGGAAGCAAAGATTCTTGGAAACAATAAGTTAATCGCTCTATAATAAATATATATATTCTCAGCACCTACCATAGGTCCTGGTATACCAGAGGCTATCAATGGAATAAATGAATGTTTTTGTTCAACAGATCGTCACACACAAAGGAAAAAAAGTCTTATATTTTTGGGTCAGTCACAGAAAAGGAAAAACAGGTCTTCCAACCTTTTTAAAGCCTGGATTCATCCTAAGCTCTTGACTTGTCTAGCTGCCTGGCTGGGGATGTAGGAAAGAGGGTAACTCAGGAAGCCCTTCTGTAGCACCAGCAGCCAAAGAAGAAAAGTCAGGAGGAAGACAAGTCCAGAAGGAAAGGGGACACTGACACAATTACCTTCTGTTCAGAGCAAATTCAATTCTGAGACCAAGGCAAATTGGCTTGGGCCTATATGCAGGCAATAATGCTTAGTCCCATGTAAAAGAAAACCATCAAATAGCCAACAATGTTGTTCCTGGTTGAACCTACCCTCTGGGAGCTGTAGAGATTGCTTAGCAAATATCTGACTATAAATACTGAAAATAAAGGCCAGGCACAGTGACTTCACACTTATAATCCCAGTACTCTGGGAAGCTGAGGCGGAAGGCTCACTTAAGGCCAGGAGTTCAAGACCAGCCTGGGCAACATGGTGAGACCAACTTCTCTACCAAAAAAAAAAAAAAGTAAAAAAGTTATCTGGGCATGGTAGCATAGCATCTGTGGTCCCAGTATTCCAGAGGCTAAGGCATGAGAATTGCTTGAGACCAGGAGTTCCAGGCTGCAGAGAGCGTGATCTTGCTATTGCACTCCAGCCTGGGCAAGAGAAGAAAATCCTGTCTCTAAAGAAAAATAAGAAGAAAAAATAAATAAAAAGAAAGCCAATGAATATATCAAAAAAGCATTCAGAGTTTATTTCTATGTTTAGGGAGAGAAAAACTAAATGCTTGGTGGAGTTGAGTTTCAGATGCAGAAGTTCTTCTCACTTGCTTTCAGGTTCATTTGTTACAAACTTAGATTCTCGGGTCTCCAGCTCTAGTGAATTCTGGGAGTGGGGTCCAGTCATCTGCATTGTTAACTACCTCCCTAGAGAATACTGGGCACCATTAAGTTTAAGAACCCTTTCGAACCATTCACAGAAATCAGGAGAGCTCTTGTCTGTATCTGCCTCCTTCTTGTTATAGATCCACGAGTGCACTATAAATTCTCATCATGCCTCCCCTAACTTGGAGTTTACAGGGATCCAGTGAACTCTTCCTTCCTCCTTTCTCCCAACAGAGAAAAGCTGTGTGTTCAAGACTAACAGTTCTAGGGAGGTCTCAAGGTAAACAGTCTCATCAGTCTAGAAACTATTTCAGCTGCTGCTTTAGGATTAAATTTGGGGTCTGGCATGGTGGCTCACACCTGTAATCCCAGCACTTTAGGAGGCTGAGGCAGGAGGATCGCTGGAGCCCAGGAGTTTAAGACCAGCCTGGGCAACAAATGGAGACCCCAATTACACAAAATTAAAAATTAGCCAGGCGTAGCGGCATATGCCTGTAGTCCCTGCTACTCAGGAGGCTGAGGAAGGAGGAACGCTTGAGCCCTACAGGCTGAGGCTGCAGTGAGCCATGATCATGCCACTGCACTCCAGCCTGAACCGAGCAAGACCCTGTCTAAAAATATATATATAAAGGACAGAAACCCAACTGCTGGATCCAAGGATAAACCTGTGTTCAAGTGAGAACCTAAGATTCAGAAGTGAAAACTGCTGGGTCTCTAAGAATCCCCTTCTCACACTCAAGACTAAAACCATGGTAATTACTATGAACCATCTGATTCAGACTAGGCCATGAGAAAGCTTGGAAAAGAAACAGACTGAAATTTATATGTAACCATCATCCTAAAAGACTGAGGTGGCCAGGCGCGGTAGCTCATGCCTGTAATGCCAGCACTCTGGGAGGCCGAGGCAGGCGGATCACCCGAGGTCAGGAGTTTGAGACCAGCCTGGCCAACATGGTGAAACCCTGTCTCTACTAAAAATACAAAAATTAGTCAGGCATGGTGGTGCATGCCTGTAATCCCAGCTACTTGGGAGGCTGGGGCAGAAGAATCACTTGAACCTGGAAGGCGGATGTTGCAGTTAGCTGAGATCGCGCCACTGCACTCCAGCCTGGGTGACAGAGTGAGACTCTGTCTCAATCAATCAATCAATCAATAACTGACTGACTGACTGACTGAGGTTAAGATTTAGGTTTTGAGCTAACTTCAAGATTCTAGAAACACAACTTCAGCGATCCACTGTCATTAAAAACACCCCTACCTGAGGATGGGTAGGAGCAGAATCAATATCCCATTTAAGTTACCACCACTTCCCTATGAAGTTTTTCCAATTTTGAAACTGTCAAAATTGAAGCTTAGTTTTATAATTGGGTATACAGCAGTACCCCTTGTCCAAGGCTTCACTTTACATAGTTTCAGTTACCCGTGGTCAATGGAGGTCTGAAATATTAAGATACCATCATGCACCGCCCAACATGCATGGGTCAACAACCAACTGCATACATGATGGTGGTCCTGTAAGACTATATACTGTACCTTTTCTATGTTTAGACACACAAATGCTTACAACTGTATTACAATTGCCAACAGTGTTCAGCACAATCACATGTTGCACAGGTTGGTAGCCTAGGAGCACTAGGAGCAACATATAATCTAGGTATGTAGCAGGCTATACCACCTAGGTCCATGTAAGTACACCCTAAGACGTTTGCCCAGTGACAAAATCCCTTAATGACCCATTTCTCAGAAAGTATCCCTATCATTAAGCAATGCACGACTGTACTTTGAGACAGGGAGACAGAAAACACATTCATAGAACTTTTATCATAGCATATTGTTATAATTGTTCTATTATTAGTTACTGCTATTGAGTTTTTATCGTGCCTGATTTATAAATAAAACTTTATCAAAAGTATGTATATACAGGAAAAGACACAGTAGATACAGGGTTCAGCTTAGGTACTATCCACAGTTTCAGGCATCCACTAGGGGTACTGGAACGAATCCCCTTTGGATAAGGAAGAACTACTACACTCAAATTTCTGTGCCCAATATGCTTGGGGTGAATACCACATATGTAAAATACACAGCATGTTCCTTTTCCCGAAAGGAACTAGAGCTTGCTTCATTTCTTTGGCTAAGAGTAGCCTAACTCAAATTATTCCTTGTGACATGACATATTGAGATGCATCCTTGTTTAATATCAAAATGTACATATCCCATAAAACAAACACTTTATGAGCTAAGCCACTGTTTCTTACAACACCATTCAAACCTCAGTAAGCAAGAGTTAACTATGACCTTCAAGAAATTATCTTTGCCTCGGGGTAACTTTTCTATTTTAAGAAAATAAGCCCTCATGGTAATAAAGAGCTAAAAATTCTGCTTTTTAAAAAAAGTTTTCATTAACAATAGAAGTTTTGCAGGGCAGGAGACCCATCATGCTCTCTGGAGACCACAGAATGCTTTTCCCTCTCCAGAAACCAGGTGAAGGCCCATTACTTCTAGCA
Organism: Rhinopithecus roxellana; assembly: GCF_007565055.1. Taxonomy (NCBI): domain Eukaryota; kingdom Metazoa; phylum Chordata; class Mammalia; order Primates; family Cercopithecidae; genus Rhinopithecus; species Rhinopithecus roxellana. Next base: position 63,180,713 of record NC_044568.1, read on the forward strand.
CACCTATGGCAGGGCACAAAGGCTTTCTGATCCACTCCAAGGGAGCTGGCAACTCTCCCCTATTAGCTAACAATAAAAGAAAATTAAATCACTTGAGAACCCTACAGTGGCAGCAAAATAGAACCCAAGAGATATCCTGCTAGCATGTTCAAAGACTTATTAAAAGGCACCTTGGGCCAGGCATGGTGGCTTATGCCTATAATCCCAATACCTTGGGAGGTTGAGGTGGGAGGATTGCTTAAAGCCCGGAGTTTGAGACCAGCCTAGGCAACACAGTGAGACCTCATCTCTACAAGAGATTGTATAAAAATTAGCCACGCGTGGCGGTGTGCACCTAAGTCGCAACTACTCTGGCAGCTGAGGTGGGAAGATGGCTTGAGCCCAGGAGTTTGAGGCTACAGTGAGCCATGATTACACCATGGCACGCCAGCCTGGGTGACAGAGCAAGACCCTGTCTCAAAAAAAAAAAAAAAAAATAACAAAAACAAAACACAATCACCTTGTATCAGTCTCAGTTGATGGCTTGATGACAATAAAGAACAGTTTAGACTTTTCTGAATGTGTGTGTGTGTATATATATATATGTGTGTATATACACACACACACACATATGACTAAGAAGTTGAAGTGAAGCCCTCAATGGCCAGCCCTTTTATAGTAGAACCTAGAAAACAGCAACTTCTTTCAATATGGTGAATCCTGCATGTTTTGTATCCCACATTTGGAAATCCATACTCTTGAGACAAACAGAACTACTGAAAGAGAATGACCAGACCTCCAGAATAGCACCGAGGCAGCCATCAGGAGTTACAGCAAAACTTACATTTTAACGTGGAATGGAAGGGACTCACTCTGCTTCTAGAAAGCAGCCCTTATCAGCGGCATTATGAGTAAAAGCAGCCCACCAATGCAGGTCAGACTTTAGGACACAGAACCAGATTCCATTTGGGGGCTACAGCTAGCACAGCTGTAAACCTCTCCACCCATCAAATTCTGAGATGATTAGGCCAGGCACGGTGGCTTATGCCTGTACTCCCAGCACTTTGGGAAACCAAGCTGGGAGGATCATCTGCGCCCAGGAGTCTGAGACTGCAGTGAGCTACGATCTCGCCACTGCACTCCAGCCTGGGTAACAGAATGAGACCCTGTCTCAAAAGAAAAAAAAAAAATCTGAGGTGACTGAAGGTAGACAACTATAAGAGAGTGCCCCCATAGGAACTCCACCACTCTCCATTTAGATGTCCTTTGGCTTTTGTGCACATTATCTCATGAGACCCTCACAATGACTCTGAGAGGTAAGCAGGACAGGTGTCTTCTCCATTTTACTGATGAATAAATTGTGACTGAGGTTAAATGACTAGATTGCCCAAGGTCACAGGTCATGCAGCTGATCAGCTGCCTAACCAGGAAATGGGCCTAGCACTCTGACTCACAGGCCAGCACAATCTCCAGGACACCACGCGACTTCCTAATGTTTACAGATAAGAGGCAGAAGAGGGTACTGGTTAAGAGCCCAGGTTCTGGCACCAGCCAACCTACATTCCGATCCCATCTCCACCACCTACTAACAGCCTGATCTTGTGTGAGTTCCTTAACCTCCCCCAAACCTGTTCCCTTACCTGTACAATGGGGGTAGGGGAGAACAGTCTTACTTCATAGAGTTATAGTGATGATTAAGTGAGATGATGAACATAAAGCACTCAAATTCATGTACTCAAAAGATGTGAGAGGAAGGCACAGTGCAGAACCCACAGCAGAGATCAAGGAACACAGTCCTGCTCTCATGGAGCTTAGACTTTAGGCAAACTGTACGCAAAAAAAGTAAAAGATAAAATGCTTACAAAATATGTTTAGAATGATTAAGGTGCAGGGCGCAGTAGCTCACGCCTGTAATCCCAGCACTTTGGGAGGCCGGTTCAGGCAGATCACCTGAGGTCGGTAGTTTGAGACCAGCCTGATAAACATGGAGAAACCCCCATCTCTACTGAAAATGCAAAATTAGCCCCAAGCTTATTGGGGGTGGTGGCACATGCCAGTAATCCCAGCTACTCCGGAGGCTGAGGCAGGAGAATTGCTTGAACCCGGGAGGCGGAGGCTGCGGTGAGCTGAAGTCACGCCACTGCACTCCAGCCTGGGCAACAAGAGTGAAACTCCGTCTCAAAAATAAAAAAAAAAAAGAATAATTAAGGTAACAAGTGAGTGACTGGAGAGAATAACAGGAGGGGCCAAATTTTTTTTTTTTTTTTTTTTTTTTGAGACGGAGTCTGGCTCTGTCGCCCAGGCTGGAGTGCAGTGGCGTGATCTCGGCTCACTGCAAGCTCCGCCTCCCGGGTTGACGCCATTCTCCTGCCTCAGCCTCCCGAGTAGCTGGGACTACAGGCGCCCGCCATCTCGCCTGGCTAATTTTTTTGTATTTTTTAGTAGAGACGGGGTTTCACCGTGTTAGCCAGGATGGTCTCGATCTCCTGACCTCGTGATCCACCCATCTCGGCCTCCCAAAGTGCTGGGATTACGGGCTTGAGCCACCGCGCCCGGCCAGGAGGGGCCAATTTTTAAGAGTGGTCTCTAAGTCCTAAGGGATCAGAAAGAGGATTTCGTGTGAAGAATGGACAGAAAAGCACTCTAGGCATAGGGAATGGGATACGTTGGGGGTCACAGCACAGGGAAGCCAGGAACCTAGAGAAGACAAATGTGACTACAGCGCTTCCTCTCCCGGGATTTGCGGAGCAAGGCTGGAGCTCATGAGGATGACCACAACTATCTTCAAAACGACAAAGATGAGGCTCGAGAGAGGGGATATGTCTTGCCCAAGGTCACAGCTGCTCAGAGGAGGAGCTGGGACCAGGGCCCTTCAGTATTCTACCTCTAGACTCAGCCTAAGCCCACGCTCTCTGAGATGGCCTCGGATACACTGAACTCCCCCATGTATTTCACTGACAACTGTTTTCTGTACCCATGAAGAGTTGCAAGAGCACCTTGAAAACACAAGGAAACGCATCATATCAACTTCCAGGCATCTAATCAATTGTGCACCAAAATCTTTACCCTTCTAATCTTACAACACAACAGCAAAAGCTGCTTAGACCTTAATGAAAGGCTCCAAAGCAGAAACAAGTTTTGCTTCTTGCAGCAATGAGCAACAGAGGAAACATGTCCTGGAAGATCCCATGGTCTGTTTCAGGTGAGATGGAACCAATGCTGCACACGAAGGTTCATCTCAAATGAACTGCACAGGAAAAGTTAATTACTTTATGTAAATAAAAGAATAAATCCCTAAAGCAGTGGTTCTCAACCAGAGTGATACCACCCACACCCCAGAGGGCATTTGGGAGTTCTTGGGGACATTTTGGGGTGACACACTGAACTGCTGGATGCTATCAGCATTTAGTAGGTGGGGCCAGGTATGCTCAATGTCTTGCAGAAGGACATGATGGTCCTACACAGTAAGGAATAGATTACCTACAATATTAATAGCAGCCTCCCATACACGCTTTTGACACCCTTCCCCAAAGGATTAATGTGCTCCAACTTTCCTGTCCCCACAGTTCAGTGGCTCTCCCTACTCTCACCATAACAGGATGAAAAAAAATAAGGTTTCACAGCTTAGGACTGAAATTCTGGAATCCAATTATAAGCTCATAACTTTAGCATGGAACCTGGCAGTAGCATAATAAATAAATTTTTAGTAAGAGACAGACTTAAGAAATTTCAGCAAAGAAAAATAAAACTCCCTTTCTTCCTCCCTACATATCTCATGTTTTTCAACACACAAAATTCTGTGATTTTAGAGAAACTTCTTATAGTGCTTTTAAGTTCAAAACCAGATGCTCATTACAGTTCTTCTAAACACCTAACCAGTCATCTCAAAAATATGGCTCTCTGGACTAAATTTCATAGGAAAAATTATGAATTTCAAAATGCCTAATTGTGATCAAACGCCTGAAAGAGCCAAAGGCAATCATGTCTTGCATCTCATTCAGGTCAGAATTTGATGAGGTCAGAAAAGCTCCAATGATATCCGGAGGTCTGTTCAGAGATTAAAATATCATCCTAACAATTCATAAGCTACTTCTAAGGGTTACCCTAAATTAGTCACTAATAGTTTCTCCCCAACTCTATTTCACATGGTTTATAGAACTGACAAAAAAACAAAGCAAATGAAAACAAACCCCAGGCTATTTGCAGGGAGGGGGAAAGCAATACCTCAAAAGTCAACCCTATTTCACAGTAGGTAAAACAGTGATCCACGAGATATTACCCTCCATAAAGTACCCTAAAGGCAGGAGCAATCTTTCCCCTACACAATATCTAAATTTTCCCAACTCACCCAAAAGAACCTTAAGATGTCACTTATTCACTCAACTTGCCAATTAGCAAACAGCGGCCCCACACACCTTTTGGCCAATTTTCTAGAAGCCTGACCTAGCAGACAGACCTGTTTTCCTCCTGCCAGGCCTTTTTTGCCCTCCCAGTAGGAGCCTGGGAAATCCCCCTCCAACCTTTTGCTGGCCTGTCACCAGAAGTTCATAAAATGAATTCATCCAGATTCTCTGAATCCTCCTTTTCCCCAGTCATGTGCCAACAGTCAGGCAATAATGCCCCACCTTGACAGGCTCTCTGTTACAAAAAGATGCAGATTCACAGGAAGACCAAGCACTTAGCATGGAGCAGAAGAAAAAAGATGGAGGGAGGTGAGAGTCGTGGAGCCAAGCCTGCTGCATGCAGTACCGGTGACCACAGCCCTGGTCCTGCAAAGCCCCCGCGAGACTCGCCGGCTGGGCCCTCCGTACAGCAGCCACACCTGTCTATGCCAGCCGCCTGCCGGCTGCTCCATTTTAAACATTTCAAACAGATCTCCAGCAGGGTGGCAAAACTGGGCACCTCTCTCCCAGCAAGAGTGAGAGCCCTAATCCAGGCATCACTTGCCCCTAATTTTATTTCATTTTCATACTCTCTGTTTAGGAGACACTGCTTGCTCCAACCGGCTCCATCTCTCCGTTACTGGTGAGGCAGGCACAGTGCTGCAGTGGTAGAATGGAAGCACCCAGGCTGACTTGCTCTCAGCCAGAGAAGACCTCCTCTCTGAGGAGGGAGAGGCCAATAAAATGGGACTCCAATAGGTAGGCTTCGCTCTGCCCTTCCACAAGTGAACACACGCCGGGAGTCCTAAAACGCCAGGCTCTGCAACCTTGCAGAAAGCCTAGTTTCCAGAGGGTAGGTATCCCATTCATCCTTTGGCATCGGGAACCAAAGGGAAGGCAGACAGATCCCGGTCGTGCACTATATTCCCAAACCTTGGCACGCACGCGAAGGCTGGGGGCGCCCCGGCGCGCCCTCCCTCCGAGGCCTCCACCACCGTGGACTCACCACTGTGCGAGCTGAACCACCTGGGTGCGATGTGCAGAGGTAGAGCATCCGCCAGCGAGGCTCGGGAGCCCAGGTACAGCATCCCGTCTCTATGGTGACTGCCGCCCGTCTCCTGGTAACCATTGCCATGGGCATAGGTGGAGTCGGACGCGGACCCTCCGCCGCCGGGCGCCCTCTCAGAGTCGCCGGTGCCCCGGGAGGCGGGGGTGTAGAGGCCAAAGGGCACCCCCCCGGCTGTGCTGGGGTCCATGCCCATGCCTGCCACCGAGCTGACCGAGCGGCTGCGCAGCCCCATGGCCCCGCCGCCCGTCCGGTAGTGCCCGAAATGGGGCGCCCCTCCCGGCGGCGGCACCGCGCTGTCATCGGTGGAGACCCCCGGGAAGGGGCCCCGGGAGCGGGCCGCCGTGCTCTGCTTGCCCCCCATGCTCGCCCGGGCCCCGGTGGGGCGGGAACCTGGAGGCCGAGACCCTCCCCCACTTCTCAGCAGCGGGGGGAGGGCTGGGCGAGCATAAAGGGGGAAGGAGTCAAAAAGGAGACCCGGAGGGAGAAAAGAAAAAAAGCAAAAGAAAAAAGGAAAAAACCCGCGGGGCGGAAGAGGCGGGCAGGCGGGCGGGCGGGGATCCCAAACTCAGAATTTCAAACGATCCAAGCCAAACGCATGTTTCCCCTCAAGGTCCAAAGAGGCGCAGTCCGGCGCGGGGTCCGCGCGCCACAGGCCGCCCCCGGGCTCCGAAAGCCGGGGGAGCCGCAGGGAAGGAGGGAGGGACGCGGCGGCGAGCGGCGGGCGGGCGCGGGGAGGCGCCGGAGGAGGCCGCCCGCCCCGCGGGAGGAGGCGGAGGACCGGGGGCGCCAGGCGCGTCCCCCGCCTCAGGACGCCGCGACCATGGACGGCGGCCCGGACCTCTCCAGGCCTCGAGCGGGCCGCGGCGCTGGGCGGCCAGGCGCAGCTCGGGAAGCCGCGGTCGCGTCGTGTCGCGCTCTCGCTTCAGTCGCCGCCGGCCCCGCCAGCCGCGCCACCCTGCTCGGTCCCGGGCAGCGCTCACCGGCGCTCCTCGCCGCCGTGGAGACAATGGAGGGCGGCAGAGCGCAGGCGCGGCCCGCGCCCCCTCCCCCTCCCCCCGTCGGGTTAACCCTTTCGCGGCCCCTGCGGCTCCCAGGCAGCTGACGCCCCAGCAGTCCCCACCCACCGCCCGCCCCCGGCCGGCCTGTGACCTGGGCGGCCTGAGCCACTGGGCGTTAGCAACAGAAAGCAGATGTCTTTGAAAAGCCAACACTTGTTAAGTCCCCGAAAATGGCAAATTATTCAGGGGGAACCACGTATGGGGGAGGGGCAGCAATGGTTCGAGGGGGTGGGAAGGAAACACCGGGAAGAAGGAGACTTACTCCTTACGCCTACCTGGCTCTGAGGGTCACCAGTCGAGCTCCCCTCCTGGCACAAATTTGCCCCCACAGCACCCTCTGGTGGACGTGATGGTCATTCTTTCGGGGGTTCCCCATCCAAGCACCCCTCAGGTCCGTAATCTCAACATTTGGCGGGGTTTAGCTATTTGGGGGTAAACAGCGCCATGGGGACACTTGTGAATTCGGCGTGTTGCTGACACTAGGTCAGAACTTCCTATTTTGGGCTTAAGCAAATGAGTAGATTCCTTAGCTAAAATGTAATTTTCAGAATCAATAGATGTACCATAAAATGTGAATAGATATGGATATGGAAATAGAACAACGTAGCTAGAAGTGATTATAGAAACCTTCTGCCCGAGGTTGGAGCCCTGTTTTGTTTACCATGTTCTGTGTTTCGGCCTACACCACGGGCCAAGGACACGGTGGGTACTCAGTAGGTGTATTGTTGACCAAGCCTATATCATTTTGCAAGGGATGGTTCCTTTGATACCTCAGTCCGTCTTTCTCTCCTATATTCACATTCATTCACTGAACAACTGTTTTTCTTTTTCTTTTTTTGCTTTCTTTCTTTCTTTTTTTTTTTGAGACATAATCTCACTCTGTCACCCAGGCTGGAGTGGAGTGGCCTAATCTCGGCTCACCGCAACCTCCGCCTCCCAGGTTCAAGCGATTCTCCTGCCTCAGCCTCCCAAGTAGCTGGGATTACAGGCACGTGTCACTGCACCCGGCTAATTTTTTGTATTTTTAGTAGAGACAAGGTTTCACCATATTGGCCAGGCTGGTCTTGAACTCCTGACCTCAGGTAATCCACCCGCCTTGGCCTCCCAAAGTGTTAGAATTACAGGCATGAGCCACCACACATGGCCTGTTTTTCTTTTTCTTTCTTTTTTTTTTTTTTTTTTTGAAATGGAGTCTTGCTCTGTAGCCCAGGCTGGACAACCTCTGCCTTCCAGGTTCAAGCGATTCTCCTGCCTCAGCCTCCTGAGTAAAAGTCTGTTAAAAATTTGAAAATCGGGCCGGGCATGGTGACTCACGCTTGTAATCCCAGCACTCTAGGAGATGGAGCGGGTGGAGGGCGGGGGGATCACCTGGGGTCAGGAGTTTGAGACCAGCCTGGCCAACATGGTGAAACCCCGTCTCTACTAAAAAATAAAAATAGAAAATAAGTACATTAGCCAGGTGTGGTAGCTCACGCCTATGATCCCAGGTACTTGGGTAGCTGAGGCAGGAGAATGGCTCGAACCCGGGAGGCAGAGGTTGCAATGAACCGACATCACATCACTGCACTCCAGACTGGGCAACAGAAAGAGACTGTCTCAAAATATATATATATGTACATACATTCATAAATAGTAGAGATGGGAGTTTCCCTATGTTGCCCAGGCCGGAACTCCTGGCCTCAAGCAGTCCTTCCACTTCAGCCTCACAAAGTGCTGGGATTACATTATGAGCCACTGTGACAGCTAAACAACTGTTTATCAAGGGCTAGGTGCTGGCTGTGAGGATCACACAGTCCCTGGCTTAACTGACTTCTACCTATTAAATGACCCCAGATACTTCTTTTTTTTTTTTTTGAGAAGGAGTCTCGCTCTGTCACCCAGGCTGGAGTGCAGTGGCCAGATCTCAGCTCACTGCAAACTCCGCCTCCCGGGTTTACGCCATTCTCCTGCCTCAGCCTCCCGAGTAGCTGGGACTACAGGCGCCCGCCACCTCGCCCGGCTAGTTTTTTGTATTTTTTTAGTAGAGACGGGGTTTCACCATGTTAGCCAGGATGGTGACCCCAGATACTTCTAAACTGGGGGGCCAAAACAAGGTGTAGAGAAATATTAAAAGAAAACCAAAAGAGCAAGGCTAGCCTGTCACAGATATTGATTGTTCCAGTGTGGCCAGCCTGGAAACAGGAGGAAAGCTATCTGCAAGCACGAAATACCTGGAGGTGAGCAAACAACCTTATAGAAGTAAGAGTTTTTTGCTAGAGAAATAAAAATAGGAAGAAACAAAATGTGCCAACATCTAATAAATTATCTGTAGGTGCCTATATGAGTATGTGTATACCTAAAGAGGAAAAACAAGAAAGCTTAAATTTAATCCAATTTCCTCATAGAAGAAAGACTATGGTATCAGAAGAGTGGTTCAGTACTATACTAACAACAAAAAATAAGGTATTAGACCTCTTGAAAGATCCCTATTAGAGAGATAAATACATGATACCCATTGTAACTATCCAAATAGCTTTTGATTTATCCATTCACTCAACAGTGTTTTAGTGTATTTAACAAAATATTTAGTATGTAATAAATTCCAGGCACTGTAGTAGGTTCTGGGATACAGTGCTGATCCAGACAGATGGAGTCCCTGTTCTCATAGAACTTCAGAAGAAACATTTCACACCCACTTGAATGGCTATAATCAAAGAGAAGGGCAATAGTAAGTATTGATGAGAGGTGGAGAAATTGGAACCCTTGTATGTTGCTGGTGGAAATGTAAAATGGTGCAGCTGCTTTGGAAAACAGCCTGTCAGTTTCTCAAAAAGATTAAATATGGAGTTACACGACCCAGCAATTCCGCTCCTACCTAGGTATAGTTCCAAGAGAAAGCAAAACGTATGTCTAGGCCGGGCGCGGTGGCTCAAGCCTGTAATCCCAGCACTTTGGGAGGCCGAGGTGGGCGGATCATGAGGTCAGGAGATCGAGACCATCCTGGCTAACACAGTGAAACCCCGTCTCTACTAAAAATACAAAAAAAAAAAAAAAAAAAAATTAGCCGGGCGTAGTGGCAGGTGCCTGTAGTCCCAGCTACTCAGGAGGCTGAGGCAGGAGAATGACGTGAACCCGGGAGGCGGAGCTTGCAGTGAGCCGAGATCGTGCCACTGCACTCCAGCCTGGGCGGCAGAGCAAGACTCCGTCTCGGAAAAAAACAAAAAACAAAAAACATATGTCTACAGAAAAATGTGTACATAAATGTTCATAGCAGCATTATTCAAAAGAGCCAAAAGGTGGAAACAACCCAAATGCCCATCAATTGATAAAGAGGTAAACCAGGCCGGGCGCGGTGGCTCAAGCCTGTAATCCCAGCACTTTGGGAGGCCGAGACGGGCGGATCACGAGGTCAGGAGATCGAGACCATCCTGGCTAACACAGTGAAACCCCGTCTCTACTAAAAAATACAAAAAACTAGCCGGGCGAGGTGGTGGGTGCCTGTAGTCCCAGCTACTCGGGAGGCTGAGGCAGGAGAATGGCGTAAACCCGGGAGGCGGACCTTGCAGTGAGCTGAGATCCGGCCACTGCACTCCAGCCTGGGCGACAGAGCGAGACTCCGTCTCAAAAAAAAAAAAAAAAAAAAAAAAAAAAAAAAAAAAAAAAAAAAAGAGGTAAACCAAAGGTGGTGTATCTATACAATGAAATATTATTCAGCCATAAAAAGGAATAAAGTACTGATTCATACAAGATGGATGAATCTTGTAAAATCATACTACAGGCTTAAGTCACTGCACCCCACCAATACTTATTGATCTATATAGATCAATACGTATTGATGTATGTGGAAACCAGCCATAAAAGACCATATATTGTATGATTTCACTTATATGAAATGTCCAGAATAGGCAAATTCACGGAGACAGAAAGATTAGTGGTTGCCATGGCTTCGGGGAGGGGAGAATGGAAAATGACTACTACTAGGTTTCTTTCTGTTTTTTAATTTTTATTTATTTATTTATTTTTTGAGATGGAGTCTTGCTCCGTTACCCAAGCTGGTGCACAGTGGCATAATCTTGGCTTACTACAACCTCTACCTCCCAGGTTCAAGTGATTCTTCTGCCTCAGCCTCCCAAGTAGCTGGGATTACAGGCACATGCCACCATGTGACGCTAATTGTTTTTTTTTTTTTTTTTGAGACGGAGTCTTGCTCTGTTGTCGCCCAGGCTGGAGTGCAGTGGTGCAATCTCAGCTCACTGCAACTTCCGCCTCCCGGGTTCAAGCGATTCTCGTGCCTCAGCCTCCTGATTAGCTGGGATTACAGGCACGTGCCACCACACCCAGCTAATTTTTGTATTTTTAGTAGAGACCAGGTTTCACCATGTTTGGTCAGGCTGGTATCAAACTCCTGACCTCGTGATCTGCCCACCTTGGCCTCCCAAAGTGCTGGGATTACAGGCGTGAGCCACCGTGCCTGGCCGCTAATTTTTTTTTTTGAGACAAGTCTTCCTCAGATGATCCACTTGCCTCTGCCTCCCAGAGTAGCTGGGATTACAGGCATGAGCCACTGCACCTGGCCTCTTTCTGTTTTTCTTTTTTTTTTTTATTTTTAATTTTTTAATTTTTGTGGTTACAAAGTAGGTGTCTTTCTGTTTTATTCATTTATTTATTTAGAGATAGAGTCTCACTCTGTCACCCAGGCTGGAGTGCAGTGGTGTGATCTCAGCTCACTGCAACCTCTGCCTCCTGGGTTCAAACAATTTTCACGCCTCAGCCCCCTGAGTAGCTGCGATTACAGGTGTGTGCCACCATACTCAGCTAATTTTTTTTTTTTTGTAAAGATGAGGTTTCGCCACATTGGCCAGGCTGATCTCGAACTCCTGGCCTCAAGTGATCCACCCGCCTTGGCCTTTCAAAGTGCTGGGATTACAGGCATGAGCCACTACACCTGGTCTTATTTTTTTAAATCACTTTTTTTTTTTTTTTTTTGGTAATTGAATGAATTTCTTTTTGAAGTGATAAAAATGTTTGGGAATTGGGTAATGGTGATGCTTGCACAGACTTGTAGATATACTAAGAACCGCTGAATTATACACTTAGAAGGGTGAATTTTATGGCATCTGAATTACACTACCATACCATATAGATCAATAAGTATTGGTGGGGTGCAGTGACTTAAGCCTGTAATCCCAGCATTTAGGGAGGCTGAGGCAGGTGGATCACTTGAGGTCAGGAGTTCGAGACCAGCCTGGCCAACATGGTGAAACCCCCTCTCTACTAAAAATACAAAAATTAGCCGGGCGTGGTGGTGCACGCATGTAATCTCAGCTACTCGAGAGGCAGAGGCAGGAGAATCACTTGAACTAGAGAGGCAGAGGTTGCAGTGAGCCGAGATCAAACCACTGCACTCCTGCCTGGGCAACAGAGTGAAACTCCGTCTTTAAAAAAAAAAAAAAGTACTCAAGCAGGCAATGACAATACAGTATGATAGGTAAGCCTAGAATGGTGCCTGACTTGTAGTAGGCACTCAGTAAATATTGTTGAACTAATGAACAAATGAATGACTAAGTGGTATGAGAGAGAAGGAGCATGGTGCTGAAAGAAAGGCAAGAGACAGGAATAGACCATTTCAAGCCCATGCCTGAAACGTGAGTTGGAGATTAGCCAGGCAAGGAGGCAGGGCGGGGGGGGGGGGGGGGGGGGGGGAAATAACTGTGTTTCAAGAGGAGAATACTGTTGCAGGCAAAGGGAACAGCCCAGATGTGAGAGAACATGCTATATTCAAGGAACTGAAAGAGGCTATAGTGCTGCAATACAAGGGGCAAGAGCCAAAGATGAATGTGGTCCTCAGGAGTAGGCAAGGAGTGTGGACCACATCCCAAGGGCATGGGGAGCTGGAAAGCCTTTTTCGGTATCATTAGAAACTGTCTGTCTAGCACCAGCATCATTGGTACTATCATTAGCACCAATAGGAATGGCCTCCCAGCACTTTGGGAGGCTGAGGCAGGCAGATTGCTTGAGCCTAAGAGTTTAAGACCAGCTTGGGCAACAGCAAGACCCTGTTCTATAAACAATACAGCAATGAGCTAGGTGTTTTGGCGCATGCCTCTGGTCCAAGCTACTTGGGAGGCTGAGGTGGGAAGATCACCTGAGCCCAGGGAGATTGAGGCTGCAGAAAGCCATAATCTCAAAAATAAAATAAATAAAAGGAAAAAGAATTTTGATAGATGATAGATAAAACATACCACATGCACATTAATGGTCACACGGCTAGTAAGAGCAGAGCTGGGCTCTTAAGTTTTACGATGAACATGCTCATCAAGGAATTTCTTTTTTTTTTCTTGAGACAGGGTCTCACTCTGTCACCCAGGCTGAAGCGCAGTGGTACAATCTGGGCTCATTGCAACCTCTGCCTCCCAGGCTCAAGGGAACCTCCCACCTCACCCTCCTGAGTAGCTGGGACCACAGGTGCGTGCCACCATGCCTGGCTAAGTTTCGTATTTTTTTAGAGACAGGGTTTTGCCATGTTGCCCAAATTGGTCTTGAACTCTTGGGCTCAAGCAATCTTCCCATCTCAGCCTCTGAAAATGTTGGGATTACAGATGTGAGCCACTGCACCCAGCTGAGGAATTCTTCAAATGACAATTTTGTTTTCTCTGTATGCTTTCCAAAGGGGTGAAAAAGACTAGATCTACTTAACAACTGGTGGATTGCTTGAGGACAGGAGTCCAAGACCAGCCTGACCAACATGGTGAAACCCTGTCTCCAGTAAAAATACAAAAATTAGCCAGGCATGGTGTCAGGTGCCTGTAATCGCAGCTACTCGGGAGGCTGAGGCAGGAGAATCGCTTGAACCCGGGAGGCGGTGGTTGCAGCAAACTGAGATTGTGCTACTGCATTCCAGCATGGGCAACAAAGCGAGACTCTGTCTCAAAGAAAAAAAAGAAAGAAAGAAAAGAAAATGTCCTGTTATCTTGTTTTGTACTTACTCACAATAAACCACCGATCCACTCACCACAACAGTCGGGGGAAGAGCTGATAAAATTGTTGCCGCCAAAGCCCTTTGCAAATGCGAGTGCATATCTATTCTATTATAGAAAGTCTGGGACTTGCACTGTTCAGAAAATAGGGGAAATGGCTTGTTAGGGCCTACTCCGGAGAACTAATGGGGAACTCCCGTCCACCTCCCTGTCTCTCCGAGCCAGAGGAAGGCGAGGGTTTCCCACAGCTTTGGAGGGCGTCCCCAGCACCCCCATCACCCCCCTTGGGGGTGGACAAATGCCTTTCAGTGAGAAACTTCCTCCTAGCACCTCTCGGAGCTCTTTAAATTTTATTGTTTTGCTTGAAAAGAGACAGCTTAGAGAAATCAAGATAATGAGTAACCAAATACACATGGCCGGGAGGCTGAGCACGGGACCATGTTCATAAATATTTGTTGATTGATGAAGACAGGGAAATTATTACTGGGGCTCAGGGCAGGGGTCCAAGGTTCCCAGATGTAAATGAACTGAGTAGTCAGCTAGCTCCAAATTCTGCAGAAGAGCAAACAGAAGAATAGATAGATAAAGGATCATATTCAAATTGCATGGCTCGTTGCTGATAAGAGCCCAGCCCAGGCCCTGGATTTCTGGGTTTGCTCTGTACCCTGCTTTCCTGCGACTTGGCTAGCAAGTGTACTGAATAAACACAGGTTCATGATAAATCCCCTGTGGCCTGGTCAGCAAAGTGGGATCTACTTGACAGAGGACCCTCAGTGGTCCCCAGCCTCTGATTCAGACGCAAAATCCTAAGTCCCCCAACTGACCACCCTGGCCACTCTCCCGGGCCAAGGGGACCCCAGAGAAACCTGAAAAACTGAATTTCTGGCCATCATGAGAAAGAAGGTCATTATACCCCCTACCTTTTGGAGTTTAGGCACAACTGACCAGCATTAAGGTTTAAGTAGAGACCATAAGACTGACAGAACAGACGCTTTGTGGCAATAAAATACCAAATTCTGGCCGGGCGCGGTGGCTCAAGCCTGTAATCCCAGCACTTTGGGAGGCCGAGACGGGTGGATCACGAGGTCAGGGGATCGAGACCATCCTGGCTAACCCAGTGAAACCCCATCTCTACTAAAAAACACAAAAAACTAGCCGGGTGAGGTGGCGGGCGACTGTAGTCCCAGCTACTCGGGAGGCTGAGGCAGGAGAATGGCGTAAACCCGGGAGGCAGAGCTTGCAGTGAGCTGAGATCTGGCCACTGCACTCCAGCCTGGGCGGCAGAGCCAGACTCTGTCTCAAAAAAAAAAAAAAAAAAAACAAATTCCAACCTGACTCTGGTATAGCATTGTATAACAGATAGTAGACCCTGAAGAAAATAAAAGTATTTTACCCCAAAATATATTTCTTGGACATATTTTGAAATGGCTCTTCAAAGCATTCTGTTGTGGGGGAAATTTTGCATCTATAGAGAATGCAGCTGGGACTTTCCTGGATTTAAGACAGATTAAGAGGTCAGGTGTGGTGGCTCACACCTGCAATCCCAGTACTTTGGGAGGCCAAGGGGGCAGGAGGATCGCTTGAGCCTAAGAGTTAGAGATCAGCCTGGGCAACGTAGTGAAACCCCATCTTAACTTTTTTTTCTTGAGACAAGGTCTCGCTCTGTCACCCAGGCTGGAGTGCAGCGGCACCATCTTGGCTCATTGCAACCTCTGCCTCCCGGGTTCCAGCGATTCTCCTGCCTCAGCCTCTCAAGTAGCTGGGACCACAGGTGCATACCACCACACCTGGCTAATTTTTGTATTTTTTATAGAGATTGGGTTTGGCCATGTTGCCCAGGCTGGTCTCAAACTATTGAGCTCAAGATCCACTCACCTTGGCCTCCCAAAGTGCTGCTCTGTAAAATATTTAAAGAGGTTTATTCTGAGCCCATATGCATGCCACATGAGTGACCATGGCCTGGGGGACAGTCTCAAGAGGTCCTGAGAAAGTGTGCCCAAGGCGGTCAGGGTATATATTGGTTTTGCACATTTTAGGGAGACAGGAATTGTAGGTAAAATCGTAAGCCAACACATGGAAGGTATACATTGGTTCAGCCTAAAGAGACAAGATATCTTGAAGGGAGTGGTTACAGGTCATAGGTGGATTCTAAGATTTTCTGATTGGCAATTGGTTGAAAGAGTTCAACTGTGTCTAAAGACGTGAAGTCAGTAGAAAGAAATGTTTGAGTTAAGATGAGGGAGGATTGCTTAAGCCTGGGAAGTTGAGGCTGCAGTAAACTGAGATGGCACAATTGCCACTGCACTCCAGCGTGAAATTCAGTCTCCAAAACACATATAAAAAATTTGATTTTGGCCGGGCGCGGTGGCTCAAGCCTGTAATCCCAGCACTTTGGGAGGCCCAGACGGGCGGATCACGAGGTCGGGAGATCGAGACCATCCTGGCTAACACGGTGAAACCCCGTCTCTACTAAAACAAGACTCCGTCTCAGAAAAAAAAAAAAAAAAAAAAAAAAAAAAATTGATTTTGATTTTGTTTGATTTTTTTTGTCAACATGGAAAGAACATTTACATGGGGATCTCAGGGTGAACAGCAATGAAGAAGCAGCCAGAGAGCTCTGGATGTTGCTCCCCAGAGTCCCCACTTTCTTTTTTCTTTTTTTCTTTTTTTTTCTTTTTTCTTTTTCTTTTTCTTTTTTTTTTTTTTGAGACAGAGTCTCACTCCGTCACCCAGGCTGGAGTGCCATGGCTCGATCTGGGCTCACTGCAACCTCTGCCTCCTGGGTTCAAGTGATTCTCCTGCCTCAGCCTCCCGAGTAGTTGGGATTACAGGGCACCTGCCACCACGCCCGGCTATTTTTGTGTTTTTACTCGAGATGGGGGTTTCTCCACGTTGGCCAGGCTGGTCTCAAACTCCTGACCTCAGGTAATCCACCCGCCTTGGCCTCCCAAAGTGCTGGGATTACAGGCGTGAGCCACTGCACCTGGCCGAGTCCCTACTATTTCATGACAGTGTCATGACATATGGGTGGGAGACTCCAAAGCAGGACCTGAGGGGGCAATTGGAAAGGTTCTCCTGTTCCCTCTCCCCAAAGTTATGCTGGGCCTTTTTCCTACTTAAGAAAAGAAAAAAAAAAATTGGAAGAACAGAGTGCACCACGGACTTGAAAACCAAAGAACCATCTTTGCCTATGAACCATGACAGGCAGATTTTGAGAACTAGATAAGTATGAACTAAAGAGGTGGGAGTGGGGGAGGGTTGCAGAAATGCTCAGGCACGATGATCTTAGATCCCACTCATTTTGGTGGGAAGCAAATTACCAAGCTATGTATACATAGAGAGCTTTAGAAGAGCTATGTCTCTATCTGTATCTATGTCCAAAGTAAAACTCAAATGCCTAAGCAGGACTCTTTTTTTTTTTTTGAGACAGAGTCTCGCTCTGTTGCCCAGGCTGGAGTGCAGTGACCCTATATCTGCTCACTGCAAACTCCACCTCCTGGGTTCAAGTGATTCTTCTGCCTCAGCCTCCCGAGTAGCTGGGATTACAGGTGCTCGCCACCATGCAGGGCTAATTTTTGTGTATATATATATATATATATATATATTTTGAGACAAAGTCTTGCTCTGTTGCCCAGGCTGGAGTGCAGTAGCTCGATCTTGGCTCACTGCAACCTCTGTGTCCCAGGTTCACGAGATTCTCCTGCCTCAGCCTCCCAAGTAGTTGGGATTACAGGGCACCTGCCACCACACCCGGCTATTTTTGTATTTTTAGTAGAGATGGGGTTTCACTGTGTTGGCCAGGCTGATCTCGAACTCCTGACCTCAAGACATCAGCCGGCCTGGGGCTCTCAAAGTGCTGGGATTATAGGTGTGAGCCATGGCACCTGGCCAGCAGGGCTCTTCTTAGTCAGCCCTTTTCAACTTTCCTAGTTGTTCTTCTTCTTTGCTTCTTTTTTATGTTTTATTAAAAAAAAAAAGGTCCGGGCGCGGTGGCTCAAGCCTGTAATCCCAGCACTTTGGGAGGCCGAGACGGGTGGATCACGAGGTCAGGAGATTGAGACCATCCTGGCTAACATGGTGAAACCCCGTCTCTACTAAAAAATACAAAAATCTAGCTGGGCGAGGTGACGGGCGCCTGTAGTCCCAGCTACTCGGGAGGCTGAGGCAGGAGAATGGCGTAAACCCGGGAGGCGGAGCTTGCAGTGAGCTGAGATCCGGCCACTGCACTCCAGTCCTGGCGACAGAGCGAGACTCCGTCTCAAAAAAAAAAAAAAAAAAAAAAAAGACCAGGTTCCACCATTTTGCCCAGACTGGCCTTGAACTTCTGGCCTCAAACAATCCTCCCTACTTGACTTCCAAAAGTTCTGGGATTACAGGTGTAAACCACAGTACCTGGCCTGTTAGTCAGTTATTCAACAGATATTTATTTATTTATTTATTATTTTACTTTAAGTTCTAAGGTACATGTGCACAACGTGCAGGTTTGTTACCTATGTATACACGTGCCATGTTGGTGTGCTGCCCCCATTAACTCGTTATTTACATTAGGTATATATCCTAATGCTATCCCTCCCCCCTCCCCCCTCCCCCCATCCCCTGGCAGGCCCCAGTGTGTGATGTTCCCCACCCTGTCTGTGTCCATGTGTTCTCATTGTTCAATTCCCATCTATAAGTGAGAACATGTGGTATGTAGTTTTCTGTCCTTGTGATGGTTTGCTCAGAATGATGGTTTCCAGCTTCATCCATGTCCCTATAAAGGACATAAACTCATCCTTTTTTATGGCTGCATAATATTCCATGGTGTATATGTGCCACATTTTCTTAATCCAGTCTATCATTGATGGACATTTGGGTTGGTTCCAAGTCTTTGCTATTGTGAATAGTGCCACAATAAACATACGTGTGCATGTGTCTTTATAGCAACATGATTTATAATCCTTTGGGTATATGCCCAGTAACGGGATGGCTGGGTCAAATGGTATTTCTAGTTCTAGATCCTTGAGGAATCGCCACACTGTCTTCCACAATGGTTGAACCAGTTTACAGTCCCACCAATAGTGTAAAAGCTATTTATCCATATCTTCTCCAGCACCTGTTGTTTCCTGACTTTTTTTTTTTTTTTTTTTTTGGAGACGGAGTCTCGCTCTGTCGCCTGGGCTGGAGTGCAGTGCCAGATCTCAGCTCATCGCAAGCTCCACCTCCCTGGTTTATATGCCATTCTCCTGCCTCAGCCTCCCGAGTAGCTGGGACTACAGGCGCCCGTCACCTCGCCCGGCTAGATTTTTGTATTTTTTAGTAGAGACGGGGTTTCACCATGTTAGCCAGGATGGTCTCAATCTCCTGACCTCGTGATCCACCCGTCTCGGCCTCCTAAAGTGCTGGGATTACAGGCTTGAGCCACCGCGCCCGGCCGTTTCCTGACTTTTTAATGATCACCATTCTAACTGGTGTGAGATGGTATCTCATTGTGGTTTTGATTTGCATTTCTCTGATGGCGAGTGATGATGAGCATTTTTTCATGTGTCTGTTGGCTGCATAAATGTCTTCTTTTGAGAAGTGTCTGCTCGTATCCTTCACCCACTTTTTGATGAGGTTGTTTGATTTTTTCTTGTAAATTTGTTAAAGCTTTTTTATAGATTCTGGATATTAGCCCTTTGTCACATGGGTAGATTGTAAAAATTTTCTCCTATTCTGTAGGTTTCCTGTTCACTCTGATGGTAGTTTCTTTTGCTGTGCAGTAGCTCTTTAGTTTAATTAGATCCCATTTGTCAATTTTGGCTTTTGTTGCCATTGCTTTTGGTGTTTTAGTTATAAAGTCCTTGCCCATACCTATGGCCTGAATGGTATTGCTTAGGTTTTCTTCTAGGGTCTTTATGGTTTTAGGTCTAACATTTAAGTCTTTAATCCATCTTGAATTGATTTTTGTATAAGGTGTAAGGAAGGGATCCAGTTTCAGCTTTCTACATATGGCCAGCCAGTTTTCCCAGCACCATTTATTAAATAGGGAATCCTTTCCCCATTTCTTGTTTTTGTCAGGTTTGTCAAAGATCAGATGGTTGTAGATGTGTGGTATTATTTCTGAGGGCTCTATTCTGTTCCACTAGTCTATATCTCTGTTTTGGTGCCAGTACCATGCTGTTTTGGTTACTATAGCTTTGTAGCATAGTTTGAAGTCAGGTAACGTGATGCCTCCAGCTTTGTTCTTTTGGCTTAGGATTCTCTTGGCAATGCAGGCTCTTTTTGGGTTCCATGTGAACTTTAAAGTAGTTTTTTCCAATTCTGTGAAGAAAGTCATTGGTAGCTTGATGGGGATGGCATTGAATCTGTAAATTACCTTGGGCAGTGTGGCCATTTTCATGATATTGATTCTGCCTCTCCACGAGCATGGAATGTTCTTCCATCTGTTTGTGTCCTCTTTTATTTCGCTGAGCAGTGGTTTGTAGTTCTCCTTGAAGAGGTCCTTCACATCCCTTGTAAGTTGGATTCCTAGGTATTTTACTCTCTTTGAAGCAATTGTAATGGGAGTTCACTCATGACTGGGCTCTCTGTTTGTCTGTTATTGGTGTATAGAAATGCTTGTGAGTTTTGCACATTGATTTTATCCTGGGACTTTGGTGAAGTTGCTTGTCAGCTTAAGGAGATTTTGGGCTGAGACGATGGGGTTTTCTAAATATACAATCGTGTCATCATTATTCAGCAGGTTTTTATTGTGTACCTACTACATCCTAGTGTTGACCTAAAAGGGGGAAGCTGAGGCAAAATGAATATAAGCAGAGAATGTATTTGGGCCAAGCTTGAGAAAACAATGTAGGAACATAGATTCAAGTTGCCCTGAATACACACTCCAGTTAGCAACAATTACAGTCGGTTTCTTTTATTTTTTTGGCTTTTTTTTTTTGAGACGGAGTCTCACTTTGCACCCAGGCTGAAATGCAATGGCGCGATCTCGGCTCACTGAAACCTCTGCCTCGTGGGTTCAACCAATTCTCCTGCCTCAGCCTCCCAAGTAGCTGGGATTACAGGCACGTGCTAGCATGCCCTGCTAATTTTTGTGCTTTTAGTAGAGACAGGGTTTCACCATGTTGGCCAAGCTGGTCTTGAACTCCTGACCTCAAGTGATCTGCCCGCCTCCGCCTCCCAAAGTGCTGGGATTACAGGCGTGAGCCACTGCATCTGGCCTAACGTGGGTTTCTAAAGAAAAAGAAGGGGCAGCTCCTAAGGTCTTTACTAAGAATTTACATCAAAATAACATAAGCTACAGATTGGCTATACGTTGTTCTTTGTATCACAAATTCCAGAAACATGAAGATAATGGATAAGTCAGGAATAAAATGACTTTATTTTAATTTTAAATTTTTTTTTTTTTTTTTTTTGAGACGGAGTCTTGCTCTGTCACCCAAACTGGAGTGTAGTGGCCAGATCTCGGCTCACTGCAAGCTCCGCCTTTCGGGTTCCCGCCATTCTCCTGCCTCAGCCTGCCGAGTAGCTGGGACTACAGGCGCCCGCCACCTCGCCCAGCTAGTTTTTTGTATTTTTTAGTAGAGACGGGGTTTCTTTTTTTTTTTTTTTTTTTTTTTTTTTTTTGAGACGGAGTCTCGCTCTGTCGCCCAGGCTGCAGTGCAGTGGCCGGATCTCAGCTCACTGCAAGCTCCGCCTCCCGGGTTTACGCCATTCTCTCGCCTCAGCCTCCCGAGTAGCTGGGACTACAGGTGCCCGCCATCTCGCCCGGCTAATTTTTTGTATTTTTTTAGTAGAGACGGGGTTTCACCATGTTAGCCAGGATGGTCTCGATCTCCTGACCTCGTGATCCGCCCGTCTCGGCCTCCCAAAGTGCTGGGATTACAGGCTTGAGCCACCGCGCCCGGCCGAGACGGGGTTTCACCAGGTTAGCCAGGATGGTCTCGATCTCCTGACCTTGTGATTCACCCGTCTCGGCCTCCCAAAGTGCTGGGATTACAGGCTTGAGCCACCGCGCCCGGCCGTAATTTTAAATTTTTTTTAGAGACAGGGTTTTGTTCTGTCACCCAGGCTGGAGCACAGTGGCGCGATAGTAGCTCATTGCAGCCTCAACTTCCCAGACTCAAGCAGTTCTCTCACCTCAGCCTCCCATGTAGTTGGACTACAGATGCATGCCACCACGGCTGGCTAATTTAAATTTTTTTTTTTTTTTTTTTTTTTTTTTTTTTTTTTTTTTTTAGAGATGGGTCTTGCCATGTAGTCCAGGCTGGTCTCGAACTCCTGGATTTAAACGATTCTCTCAAATAGCAGGTGTGAGCGAATATATCCAGCCTTTGTTCACACTCTTAATGTTGAGGTGTTTTTTGTTTTGTTTTTGTTTTTGTTTTTCATAGTGTACCATATCAATATCTTAACATTATACTGAAAAGCTCAGATGTCGCGCCAGACATGATGGCTCAGACCTGTAATCCCAGCACTTTGGGAGGCCGAGGTGGGCGGATCACGAGGTCAGGAGATTGAGACCATCCTGGCTAACACGGTGAAACCCCGTCTCTACTAAAAATACAAAAAAATTAGCTGGTTGTGGTGGCGGGCACCAGTAGTCCCAGCTATTCGGGAAGCTGAGGCAGGAGAATGGCATGAACCTGGGAAGCAGAGCTTGCAGTGAGCCGAGATAGCACCACTGCACTCCAGCCTGGGCGATAGAGGAAGACTCCGTCTCAAAACAAACAAATAAACAAACAAAACACAAAGAAAAAGAAAAGCTCAGATGTCATGTTCTTCGGGATTTCAAGATGCCATTTCGGGTCGTCCATTCAGGCTCTTCTCTCCTGCCATATTGCCTGCAAGTCTATTATAATATACAAGTCATTCTGCCAAGCACATTCCTATTGTAGAGTAACCAATTGTCTCAGTTTGCCTGGAAATTACAGGTTTCCTGGGATGCAAGACGTTTTGGTGATGCAGTGCTAAAATATGAAAAGGGATCAGGCATGGTGGCTCATGCCTACAGTCCCAGCTACTCCAGAGGCTGAGGCTGGAGGGTCATTTGCTTGAAGTCACTAGTTTGAAACCACCCTGGGCAACACAGCAAGACCATCTCTACAAAAAGTAAACAACAATAACAACAACAACAACAACAAAACATAGCTGGGCATAGTAACACATGCCTGTAGTCCCAGTTACTGGGGAGGCTGAGGCAGGAGGATTGCTTGGGCCCAGGAGTTGGAGGCTGTGGTGAGCTATGCTTGCACCACTGCACTCCAGCCTCGGTGACAGAATGAGACCCTGTTTCCAAAAAAATGAAAATAAAACGTGGAAAAGGTCCAGGCAACAAGTTAGTCACCCTAATTCAAGTCTGTCTTCCCCTTTACACCCAATACTCCAGGAGGGAAGAGACCACACTTTCTTATCTCTATTCATACAGTGACTTGCACATACAAATAGTGATAATATTAACAACAGCAACAGTTTTATTTGATTTTTATTGATTTCCTGGCTTCTAGAATGGAATTAATAGTTCACAGTTGAGCATTTTCTACATCCCAGGCCCTGTGCTTAGTTCCTTATAACAACCGAAAGAGGTAAACCATTTTTCCCTTCTGTAGGGAAACTGAGACTAAACCAGTTAAATCAACATTTAAGAGCGTGGGGCTGAAGAGGAAACTTAATTATCACCCAACATGTTAGTACAGTGGTTCTCAAACTTTTTGATCTCGGAATCCCTTTTCTCTGCTGTTAAAAATTACTGAATACCCCAAAAAACTTTTTTTTGACAAGTTCTTGCTCTGTTGTCCAGCCTGGAGTACAGTAAGGCGATCCTAGCTTACTGCAGCCTCCTTCTGTGCTCAAGCCATCCGTCTACCTCAGCCTCCCAAAGTGCTGGGATTACAGGCATCAGCCACTGCGTCCGGCCCCCCAAAATTTTTTTATTTTATTTTATTTTATTTTTTTTTTGAGACGGAGTCTTGCTCTGTCGCCTGGGCTGGAGTGCAGTGGCCAGATCTCAGCTCACTGCAAGCTCCGCCTCCCGGGTTTACGCCATTCTCCTGCCTCAGCCTCCCGAGTAGCTGGGACTACAGGCGCCCGCCACCTCGCCCGGCTAGTTTTTTTTTTTTTTTTTTTTTTTTTTTTGTATTTTTTAGTAGAGACAGGGTTTCACCGTGTTAGCCAGGATGGTCTCGAACTCCTGACCTCGTGATCTGCCCGTCTCGGCCTCCCAAAGTGCTGGGATTACAGGCTTGAGCCACCGCGCCCGGCCCGGCCCCCAAAAACTTTTATATGTAGTATACAGAATTTAAAAAATGTATTTATTCATTATTTCATTTAAGCATTAATTCACGTGAATACCTTTTAAAATGAAAAAGAACCATGTTTTCCAAAATAAAACAAAAAATTCTGGCAAATCTGTTTTAATATTAGGCTTATTAGAAAACAGTGGCCGGGCGCGGTGGCTCACGCCTGTAATCCCAGCACTTTGGGAGGCCGAGGAGGGCGGATCACGAGGTCAGGAGATCCAGACCATCCTGGCTCACACGGTGAAACTCCGTCTCTACTAAAAATACAAACAAATTAGCCAGGTGTAGTGCCGGCCACCTGTAGTCCCAGCTACTCGGGAGGCTGAGGCAGGAGAATGGCGTGAACCCGGGAGGCGGAGCTTGCAGTGAGCGGAGATCGCGCCACTGCACTCCAGCCTGGGCGACTAAGCGAGACTACGTCTCAAAAAAAAAAAAAGAAAAGAAAAGAAAAGAAAAGAAAAAAAAAGAGCTGGATTGTTGGAGGGGGTATAGCTCAGAGGTAGAGCATTGGATCAAGAAAACAGCTGGATTCTCACAATTAAATCTACCTTCATTGTTACCGGAGGCGCTGCTGTATTGTATGAAACAATACATTGCACATTCAGACTTTAACATATCTCCATGGGAATCGGGATAGGCATAAGGAGAAGAGGTATATTCTGTTTGCACGAACGTTGATTTTTTTTCCCCCCCAGACGGAGTCTCGCTGTTGTCACCCAGGCTGGAGTACAATGGTGCGATCTCGGCTCACTGCAATCTCCGCCTCCCTGGTTCAAGCTATTCTCCTGTCCCAGCCTCCCAAGTAGCTGGGATTACAGGCGCCCGCCACCGCACCCGGCTAATTTGTTTTTTTTTTTTTTGAGACGAGTCTCACTCTGTCGCCCAGGCTGGGGTGCAGTGGTGTGATCTCGGCTCACTGCAACTTCCGCCCTCCGAGTTCAAGTGATTCTCCTGCCTCAGCCTCCCGAGTAGCTGGGATTACAGGTGTCTGCCACCGCGCCCGGCTATAATTTTTGTATTTTTAGTAGGGACGTGGTTTCACCATGTTGATTAGGCTGGTCTTGAACTCCTGACCTAGGCCTCCCAAAGTGCTGGGATTACAGGCGTGAGCCACCGCACCCGCCCCGAACGTTGATTTTGATTTGTAGACTGGGTCTGAACGAATGCTGGGGACTCCAGCGAGGAGCTAGTGAGGACAACAGGAACCTCACCCAAACCTGCGAGCCCGGGTCACCCACGCTTACTCGAGCTTGGACTACAACTCCCGGCAGAGCTCGCGGTAGGGGGAGTGCCCGCAACCGCGAGGAGCTTTGGTGACTCAAACCGAGTGACGGAAGTGAGCGAGGGCGTGCCTGTTTGTGGCAGGCGAGGTGCAGCAATTGGAGGAGCCAGGAAGAAGGGGCGGAGCCTGTGCTTGGGTCAACCAATGGCTTGCGTTCAGGAGCAACCGGGGTACGGGGCGTGTCCGGGCTGATTCTCCGGCTGTGTGGGGCGCACGGTCCCGGGATACTGGGAACCGCGGGGTGGGAGGGCTCCGTCCTGGGGCCGCGGCGGCCGGGCGGGGGAGATGGCGGCGCGATGGAGCAGCGAGAACGTGGTTGTAGAGTTTCGTGACTCCCAGGTGAGCTGGAGGCCGAGTGGAGCCGTCTGGGCATGCGTCCTCCCCGCTTCCCCTCCCCCACGCGGCTGCTTCCGTCCCGGGGGCTACGGGGAGACCCTCGGCCCCGAACTGAGGAGGTGGGCGGGCTGACCCGACCTCTTAGACCGGGCGGGAGAGGGAAGAAGACCATCGGGAGCCATCGGGGGCAATCGGGGCGGGCACGGACGGAGTTTCGGGGCTCTCCACGCGGGTAGGGGAGTGGGGTCCGCCTTGGGACACTGAGGCAGAGACTGCGCACCGTGAGTGCTGAGGAGAGGTTTCCCATGATCAGGGTGCGGAGCGAGGGGGTGACGGCTCCCCGAGGCCCTAGCCGCGTTTGGCGACTTCAAGCAAGTCGCGAGACTCCTTAGAGCTTCAGCTGCGTGGACTTTTAACCCTGTTGGGGTGAATTAGTTGAAACACTGTTTGCAAAGTGCCTGTTGCAGTGTCTACGCGATAAAGTGGGTCTTAATGCCATCAGAGTGGAAAATACCGTGTAGTGGATAGGAGCGACACTGCACGTGTTGCCCGAGTTCGAATC
This sequence comes from Rhinopithecus roxellana, assembly GCF_007565055.1. NCBI lineage: Eukaryota > Metazoa > Chordata > Mammalia > Primates > Cercopithecidae > Rhinopithecus > Rhinopithecus roxellana. The sequence goes on from NC_044568.1 coordinate 63,206,593, forward strand.
CCGCAACCCCTACCCTGTCATCACTTCCTACACGTTAGTTTTCTCACCTGTAGAAGGGAGATCGTCGTACTTACAAGATTGGCCTAAATATTTTATTTTTTAATTTTCTATTTTATTTTATTTGAGACAGGGTCTCGCTCTGTCACCCAGGCTTGAGTGCTGAGGCGGGAATCACTGCTCATTTCAGCCTTGACCTCCCAGGCTCAAACTATCCTCCCACCTCAGCCTCCCCAGTAGCTGGGACTGCAGGCGCACGCCACCACTTCCGCCTAAATTTTTCATTTTTTTGTGGAGACGGGGTCTTCCTATGTTGTCCAGGCTGGTATGGAACTTCTGAACTCAAGTGACCCCCCGCCTCAGCCTCCCAAAGTGTCGGGATTACAGGTGTGATCCACTGAGCACAGGCTCGAGTGAAGATTTTATGTGGTCATATGTTTAGGATATGTGGCACAGTGAAGTGTGCGTGGTAACCCTCAAGAAATGTTAGCACTTACTAGAGAGTTTTATCGTTTTTTCTTTGCCATGTCTTCCATATGCCAGGCCTCCTTCGAGGCGCTTTATCTATATCTTTTTCTGATTCATACAATAACCATGCAAGGTAAGTAGGTGTTATTCCTTTTTTCCAGAAGTGGATCCCAGTGACTTGGCTAAGGCTTCCTATAATGTGGCCAGTGCCATTGGGATTTGGATGCTGGATCTGACCCCAGAGCCCTGGTTTAGCTCATTAGACTGCTTTACTCATGGTGGGTAGCTCTGAACCTGTCATATACATCCCCTCTTCCCCAGTACCTAGGACAGTGTCTTGGTGATTCTCTTCAGTTTTCAATTTATTTGAAATTGAAAGAGTGATTCTCTTTCAATTTATTTACCTTTTTTATTTTTATTTTTTGAGGCAGAGTCTTGCTCTATGACCCAGGCTGTAGTGTAGTGGCATGATCTTGGTTCACTGCAACCTCTGCCTCCCAGGTTCAAATGATTCTTGTGTCTCAGCCTCCCGAGTAGCTGGAATTACAGGTGCGTGCCACCATGCCCGGCTAATTTTTGTGTTTTTTGTAGAGACGGGCTTTCACTATGTTGGCCAGGCTGGTCTTGAACTCCTGGCCTCAAGTGATCTGCCTTCCTTGGCCTCCCAAAGTGCTGGAATTACAAGTGTGAGCCACTGCCCCTGGCCTATTTACTTATTTTTTGTAGAGACAGGGTCTCGCTGTATTGCCCAGGTTGGTCTTGACCTGCTGGCCTCAGGCGATCCTCCCACTTTGGCCTCCCAAAATGATAGGATTACAGGTGTGACCCACTGTGCCTGGCCATTCTCTTCATTTATTCAACTAATATTTATCGAATACCTTCTGTGTGCCACACTTTTATTCACTCATTTATTCAACAAGGATTTACTGAGCTCCCATCAGGTATATACTGTGCCAGGCACAGGAGGTTGATACTGAAGGAGATCTGGATTAGTACAAGTGGGTGGTGTGGTTTCTTCTTTCCAAAACCCCATCCTGTCTTTTGCCAGAGGATGAGTGAGTGGAGGAGCTACCTACCAGTTTGCTCTGTGGTGCCCTCTGATCAGTAGCCTCCACTGAGAATTTGAGCAGTAGCATTTGGATTAAGGATCTCCAAGTACTGTCAGCACGGAGTCTCCATGAGTCCTGCTCTCCCTAGAGAGGCGCCAGACTCCTAGGGAAAAGGAACTGTATTCCTGTTTCCTTTCTTGTTAATTGCTTTCATTGGGGACTAGGACAAAATAGAATCGTGTATCATGCCTCTAAGCCTGCTAATTTGGAAGCTACTAATCTGCAAACCCTTTAATTCTCACAGAAACCCAGGTAGTCTCACCCCTGCCTCTTTATAGAGATGTAATTGAAGAGACCTGCAGAGAGAGTGCTGACACATATATTAGGATGCTATGAAGTTGTAGCAAATAATTAAATCTCAACAGCAGTTGTCATAGTAAGCGAACAAAGTAAATTGGGTAATTTTACTGGCTTATGGGAGTTTCTGTTTTTTTTGTTCTGATTTCTCTGTTTACATGCTAATTTATGTGAATTAGCATGGTTTTGTGGGTGATTCTGGTGATGATTGGAAGGGGCAGGAACCCATTTTATTTTATTTTATTTTATTTTATTTATTTATTTTTTTTGAGACGGAGTCTTGCTCTGCCACCCAGGCTGGAGTGCAGTGGCCGGATCTCAGCTCACTGCAAGCTCTGCCTCCCGGGTTTACGCCATTCTCCTGCCTCAGCCTCCCGAGTAGCTGGGACTACAGGCACCCGCCTCGTCGCTCGGCTAGTTTTTTGTATTTTTAAGTAGAGACGGGGTTTCACCGTATTAACCAGGATGGTCTCGATCTCCTGACCTCGTGATCCGCCCGTCTCGGCCTCCCAAAGTGCTGGGATTACAGGCTTGAGCCACCGCGCCCGGCAGGAACCCATTTTATTAACTATTTTGTTAATGTAGAAAGAAAAAGTTAAAACTCTTCATAATGCCTTTCTGAATAGGAACAATAAACTTTTCAAAACACTCTACATCTTTTATTTATTTTTTTATTTTATTATTTTTTTTTTGAGACGGAGTCTCGCTCTGTCGCCCGGGCTGGAGTGCAGTGGCCGGATCTCAGCTCACTGCAAGCTCCGCCTCCCGGGTTTACGCCATTCTCCTGCCTCAGCCTCCCGAGTAGCTGGGACTACAGACGCCCGCCACCTCGCCCGGCTAGCTTTTTGTACTTTTTAGTAGAGACGGGGTTTCACTGGGTTAGCCAGGATGGTCTCGATCTCCTGACCTCGTGATCCGCCCGTCTCGGCCTCCCAAAGTGCTGGGATTACAGGCTTGAGCCACCGCGCCCGGCCCACTCTACATCTTTTAAATAATAATTTTATTTAAAGTTTCTAATGAAAATATAAAAATTTCTTTCATTTTGCATTTTTTTTTTTTTAAATAGAAATAGGAGCCTCTGTATCTTGCCCAGGTGGTCTTGAACTCCTGGGTTCAAGCGATTCTCCTGGTGCAGCCTCCCAAAGTGCTGGGATTACAGGCCTGAGCCACTGTGCCTGGCCTAAAAAATATACATATATGGCCAGGCGTGGTGGCTCACACCTGTAATCCCACCACTTTGGGAGGTTGAGGTGGGCAGATCACCTGAGGTCAGGAGTTTGAGACCAGTCTGGCCAACATGGTGAAACCCTGTCTCTACTAAAGATACAAAAATTAGCCGGCTGTGGTGGTGTGCACCTATAATCCCGGCTACTTGGGAGGCTGAGGCAGGAGAATTGCTTGAATCTGGGAGGCAGAGGTTGCAGTGAGCCAAGATTTCACTACTGTACTGGGACTATAGGCACCTGCCACCACGCCCAGCTAATTTTTCATATTTTTTAGTAGAGATGGGGTTTCACCGTGCCAGCCAGGATGGTCTCCATCTCCTGACCCCGTGATCCACCTGCCTCGGCCTCCCAAAGTGCTGGGATTACAGGCGTGAGCCACCGCGCCCGGCCAGCCTCAACCTTATGGTATCAAGTGATCTTCCCACCTCAGTCTCCTGAGTAGCTGCGAATGCAGGTGCACACCACCAGGCCCTGCAATTTTTTGTGTGTTTTTCTGTAGAGATGGGGCTTTTACCGTGTTGCTCAGGCTGGTCTCAGACTCCTGAGCTCAAGTGATCCTCCCACCTTGGCCTAAAAATGTAAATTTTTTTTATTTTTGAGACGGAGTCTCACTCTGTTGCCCAGGCTAGAGTGCAGTGGCGTGATCTTGGCTTGCTGCCACCTCTGCTTCCTAGGTTCAAGTGCTTCTCCTGCCTCCTGAGTAGCTGGGATTACAGGTGTGCCCCACCACACCTGGCTAATTTTTATATTTTTAGTAAAGATAGGGTTTCGCCATATTGACCAGGCTGGTCTCGAACTGGTCTCGAACTCCTTACCTGAAGTGATCTGTCTGCCTCAGCCTCCCAAAGTGCTGCATTACAGATGTGAGCCATTACACCTGGTCTGAAAATAATTTTTTTTTTTTTTTTTTTTTGAGACGGAGTCTCGCTCTGTCGCCCGGGCTGGAGTGCAGTGGCCGGATCTCAGCTCACTGCAAGCTCCGCCTCCCGGGTTTATGCCATTCTCCTGCCTCAGCCTCCCGAGTAGCTGGGACTACAGGTGCCCGCTACCTCGCCCGGCTAGTTTTTTGTATTTTTTAGTAGAGACGGGGTTTCACCGTGTTAGCCAGGATGGTCTCGATCTCCTGACCTCGTGATCCGCCCGTCTCAGCCTCCCAAAGTGCTGGGATTACAGGCTTGAGCCACCGCGCCCGGCCTGAAAATAATTTTTAAAAATTAAAACTTTTAGATTTTTTGGCTGGGTGTGGGCTCATGCCTGTAATCCTAGCACTTTGGGAGGCCAAGGCAGGTGGATCACCTGAGGTCAGGAGTTTGAGACCAGCCTGGCCAACATGGTGAAACCCCGTCTCTACTAAAAATACAAAAATTAGCTAGGCGTGGTGGCGGGTGCCTGTAATTCCAGCTACTTGGGAGGCTGAGGCAGGAGAGTCGCTTGAACCTGGGAGGCGGAGGTTACAGCGAGCCGAGAGCGCACCATTGCACTCCAGCCTGGGCAACAAGAGCGAAACTCTGTCTCAAAAAAAAAAGAAGACTTAGATTTTTCAGAGGAATACCCCAGTCTGAAGTGTGAAAGTGTTTTTTATAGATTATAGAAGTGCCATTTACTTTATAAAACAATGCTTTGGGATATTCCTGTCACTAATTAATAATGAAGAACCTGTGCTGCTTGGCAACTACTGTGAAGTGGTTCCTGGCATCAACGAGTGTTAGCACCATAAGAACACTTAGGCCGGGCACGGTGGCGCACGCCTGTAATCCCACCACTTTGGGAGGCCAAGGCAGGCGGATCACCTGAGGTCAGGAGTCGAGACCAGCCTGGCTATCATGGTGAAGGCCTGTTTCTACTAAAAATACAAAAAACGTTAACCGGGCATGGTGGCGCGTGCCTGTAATCCCAGCTACTCTGGAGGCTGAGGCAGAAGAATCGCTTGAAGCTTGGCCGGGCGCGGTGGCTCAAGCCTGTAATCCCAGCATTTTGGGAGGCCGAGACGGGCGGATGACGAGGTCAGGAGATCGAGACCATACTGGCTAACATGGTGAAACCCCGTCTCTACTAAAAAATACAAAAAAAAAAAAAAAAAAAAAAAGAATCGCTTGAAGCTGGGAGGCGGAGGTTGCAGTGAGCCGAGATCGTGCCACTGCACTCCAGCCTGGGTGACAAGAGCAAGACTCTGTCTCCAAAAAAAAACAAAAAAAAAAACACGCACACACACACAAATACACAAGTAAGAGGTAATCTTCCAGAGCAATACTGTTTTGTAGACCTTCTAGTGATGATGGAAATGGGGCTAGTGTGTGACAGATGTATTTTCAATTTTATGACATTTTAATTGCCATTTAAATAGTCGCTGTGGCTAGTGGCTACGATATTGGAAAGTACAGTTCGGAGTACTGAGAAGTGTGGAGATTAGTTTTCACTCTCAAGGAAAGGTAAGATGCTGGAATGTGCAATTACAAGGCTAACCTAATGATATGTGCAAAAGCGCTGCGGTGGATGGCTCCTGTGTTGAAGAGAAGAACCGCAGACGCACGGTAGCTGCCTACTTCGTGTCTCCACTTCAGGATCTGCGAGAAAATCGAGCTCTGTATGTCCAAAGCAGCTGAACATACTTGGAAAAAACTCTTCCTGCACGCTAGCGTTTCCCTCTTCCATTTTATCTTCCGTATAGCCAGAGTGACTTTTTTTTTTTTAATCCAGGTTTATGCAGGTATAATTGTAGAGGCTGTTGGGTTTTGATAAATGGATGTAGTCATGTAACCACTGCTGTAATCATGATGTAGAATGTTTCCATCACTCCAAAGAGTTCCTTGGTGCCTCTGTGTACTCAGTCTCCCCCCCTTATCTCTGGCAGCTGCTGATGGGATTTCTGTAACAAATGAAATCATGTGATATGATGTGTAGCCTTTTGAATCTGGCTCTCCTTTTTGGTTTGTTTTGTTTTTTGAAGGGACAGAATCTTCCTCAGTTGCCCAGGCTGGAGTGCAGTTGCACAGTTCTTGCTCAGTGCAGCCTCCAGCTCTTGGGCTCAAGTGTCCTCCCATCTCAGCCTCCTGAATAACTGGGATGACAGGCATGTGCCACCAGGCCTAGCTCTTTTTTTTTTTTTTTTCTGAGATGGAGTCTCGCTCTGTCGCCAGGCTGGAGTACAGTGGCATGATCTTGGCTCACTGCAACCTCTGCCTCCTGGGTTCAAGCGATTCTCTGCCTCAGCCTCCCGAGTAGCTGGGATTACAGGTGCCCACCACCATGCCCGGCTAATGTTTGTATTTTTAGTAGAGACGGGGTTTCACTGACTTTTCCAGGCTGGTCTTGAACTCCTGACCTTGTGATCCACCCACTTTAGCCTCCCGAAGTGCTGGGATTACAGGCGTGAGCCACTGTGCCTGGCCAGGCCTGGCTAATTTTTAGAAAATTTTTATGGGGGTGGAATCTGGCTCTTCATGCCCAGGCTGGTCTTGAACTCCTGACCTCACACAGCCCTCCCACCTTGGCCTTCCAAAGTTTTGGGATTACAGGCATGAGCCACTACCCGACCTGGCTTCTTTTGCTTAGCCTAGTGCTTTTGAGATTCATTCTTGTTGTTGAACCTATCAGTTAGTCCATTCCTTCTCCTTGCTGAGTAGTGTTCCAGTGTATAGAGAGACTGCAATTTGTGTATTCATTCACCTGTTTATGGGCATTTAGTTTTTTTCCAGTTTTTAGTGACTGAAGAAAGCTGCTATAAGTAGATAAGTATCAAGGCCAATTTTTTAAATATACATTTTCGTATCCTCCTCAAAGAAGATCCTTCAGTGGCATTCTATTGCACTGGAAATAAAATATAAATTCCTTATTTTGGACTATTTTGTGTCCTGGTCTTTGCATGCTTCTCAGATTATTTCTTGTATCACATTGCTCCTATTTATTTCACTTTTCTTCTACCACAGTGTAAGCTGTGGGAGGATGGAGACCTTGTATTTTTGGCTCCTGTGTTCCTGCTGCCTAGAATAGTACTTAGGATGGAGCAGGTGCTCAACAAATATTTGTTGAATGAATAAATTTTAAAAACCAATGATGTCAGCTGTTCATGGTGGCTCACACCTGTAACCCCAGCACTTTGGGAGGCCGAGGCCAGTGGATCACCTGAGATCAGGAGTTCAAGACCAGCCTGGCCAACATGGTGAAACTGTGTCTCTATTAAAAATACAAAAAATTTGCTGGGTGTGGTGGTGGTCACCTGTAGTCCCAGTTGCTTGGGGAGCTGAGGCAAGAGAGTCGCTTGAACCCAGGAGGCAGAGGTTGCAGTAAGCTGAGATTGTGCCACTGCACTCCAGCCTGGGTGACAGAGAGAGACTGTCTCCAAAAAAAAAATAATAATAATAATGATTATGTCAACCAAGAATTCTAGCAGGAATTAGGAAAAAGTATTTAGGTGTCTACAGTTTTTTTTTTTTTTTTTTTGAGACAGAGTTTCACTCTTGTCGCCCAGGCTGGAGTGCAGTGGCTCCATCTCGGCTCACCACATCCTCTGCCTCCTGGGTTCAAGCGATTCTCCTGCCTCAGCCTCCTGAGTAGCTGGGATTACAGGTGCGTGCCGTCACACCCGGCTAATTTTTTGTATTTTTAGTAGAGACTGGGTTTCGCCATGTTGGGCAGGCTGGTCTCGAACTCCTGACCTCAGGTGATCTACCTCCCTCGGCCTCCCAAAGTGCTGGGATTACAGGTGTGAGCCATTGCGCTGGCTTTCCTAGTTTTCAATGACTTTGACAGTTTTAAGGAGTACCAGTCAGGTGTTTTGTAGAATGTTCCTCAGTTGGGGTTTGTTTGATGTTTTCCCATGAGTAGATCAAGATTATAGATTTTGGGATGAAGATCCTGGAGATAAAGTGCCCAGTCTTACCACACCATGTCAGGGGTTATGAATATGACGTGTCACTGCTGGTGTTATCTTGAGCACCTGGCCGAGGTAGTGTTTGTCAGGTTTCTCTACTGTAAACAGACTCTTTTTGCCCTTTTTCTGTCTTTGGAAGACAGTCTCCAAATGTAGCCCGTACTTGAAGAGTGGGGAGTTAATCTCTCTTATTTATTTACTTATTCAGTCATTTGTTTATATCAGTATGAATTTACAGAAATTTATTTTATACTTCGTATTATAATCCAGTATAACTTAATTTTGTTACTGAAATTGTTCCAGCTTTTACCATCGGGAGCTTTTTCAGTTGGCTCTTGTATTCCTTTGACACCTTCATCATTGTCGTTTTGTTTAGTTTTTACTTTCTGGCATTGTACAATGCTCAACTTTGATCTTATATATTTCCTGCCCCAGTCCTAAAAGCCATTTCTCTAAGGAGCCCTGGTTCCTTTTATTGGGGAATATTAGAAATCAAGGCCCGTGTGGTGGCTTACTCCTGTAATCCCAGCTGCTCGGGAGGCTGAGGCAGGAGAATCGCTCGAACCAGGGAGGCAGAGGTTGCAGTGAGCCGAGATCGTGCTACTGCACTCCAGCCTGGGCGACAGATTGAGACTCTGTCTCCGTAAAAAACAACAAAAACAAAAAGTAGTGTAAAGTAGTATTCCATTGTATGAATGTGCCACAACTGATTTGTTCCTCTTATTAAACATTTGGGTTATTTTCTATTTTAAATCATAGGTGATGATTCTATGAACATGGTATTTATATAGGAGTATATTTGCTGGATGATGAGGTGTGTATACTCTTTTTTTTGAGACAGAGTTTTGCTGTGTTGCCGCAGCTGGAGTGCAGTGGCCTGATCTCAGCTCACTGTAACCTCCGTTCTCAGGTTCAAGCAATTCTTCTGCCTCAGCCTCCCAAGTAGCTGGGACTACAGGCATGTGCCACCATGCCTGGCTAATTTTTTGTATTGTTGGTAGAGATGAGATTTTAGTAGAGATGGGGTTTTGGCATGTCTCCCAGGCTAGTTACAAACTCCTAAGCTCGTGCAATCCCCCCACCTCAGCCTCCCTAAGTGCTAGGATTACAGGCCTGAGCCACCACGCCCAGCCAGGATGTGTATATTCTTTAGCCTTATCAAAAAATGTAAAGTTGTTTTCCAAAGTGGTTGAAATTTTACACTCCCAGCAGCAATGCTTGAAGAGTTCCCGTTGGTCTGTATCCTCACCAACACTTGATACTATCTGACTTTACATTTCTTATCTTCTCATCAGATGTTTATTCGGAGTCTACTGTATGTTAGGCACCATAAATAAAGCAGTAAACAAAACAGAATTTCTTGCCCACATTAAACTCTTGTTCTTATATTGTACTGATTTTTCACGTATCTGGTAAATGGCCTGTCATTTTTTAGTTTAATTTGTATTTCTCTGATTACTGATGAAGGTGAATGTTTTTTTTTTTTTAAGACACAGTCTTGCTCTGTCACCCAGCCTGGAGTACAAGTGATTCTTGCACCTCAGCCTCCCAAGTAGCTGGGATTACAGGCACATACCACCATGCCCGGCTAATTTTTTATATTTTTAGTTGAGATGGACTTTCAGCATGTTGGCCAGGCTGGTCTCAAACTCCTGACCTAAAGTGATCCACCTGTCTCGTTCTCCCAAAGTGCTGGGATTACAGGCGTGAGTCACTGTGCCCAAGGGAATATTTTTTATATGTATCATTGGCAATATATTTTTTTTTCTTTGAGACAGAGTATCACTGTGTCCCCCAGCCTGGAGTGCAGTGGCACGATCTCGGCTCACTGCAACCTCTGCCTCTCAGGTTCAAGCATTTCTCATATCTCAGCCTGTGAAGTAGCTGGGATTACAGGCACATGCCACCACACCCAGACAATTTGTGTTTCTTCTATGAAATACCTGTTTATGTCTCGTGCCCTTTTAAAAATATCATTGTCTTTTTTTTTTTTTTCTTTTGAGACGGAGTCTCGCTGTGTGGCCCAGGCTGGAGTGCAGTGACGTGATCTCGGCTCACTGCAAGCTCTGCCTCCTGCGTTCGTGCCATTCTCCTGCCTCAGCCTCCCGAGTAGCTGGGACTACAGGTGCCCGCCCCCACGCCCAGCTAATTTTTTTTTTTTTTGTATTTTTAGTAGAGACGGGGTTTCACCATGTTAACCAGGATGGTCTGGATCTCCTGACCTCGTGATCCGCCTGCCTCGGCCTCCCAGAGTGCTGGGATTACAGGTGTGAGCCACCGCGCCTAGCAGCATTGTCTCTTTCTTATAGATTAAGAAGAGTGTAAACATTCTTCTGGATTCTAGTTCTGTATGGTTATATGTGTTGTAAATCCATTCTCCCAGGTTGTAGCTTGCCTTTTCATTCTTTTTATGGTATTTAAAATTTTTTTTTAATTTAATTTTTTTTTTTTGAGATGCGGTCTCGCTATTACTGTGGCTGGAGTGCCTATTCACAGGCACAATCATAGCACACTGCCTCCTTGAACTCCTGGTCTCAAATGAGCCTGCTTCAGCCTCCCAAGTAACTGTGTCTATATTTGTGAGCTACCGCTCCCAGCCTTGTGCTTTCTTTTGATGAACAGAACTTTAATTTTAATGCAGTTAAATTTATGGATTGTACTTTTTCAGTCTTGTTGTTGTTGTTTTTGTTTTGAGACAGGGTCTCACACTGTTGCCCAGGCTGGAGTGCCATGATCTTGAATCACTGCAACCTCTGCCTCCTGGGCTCAAGTGATCCTCCTGCCTTAGCCTCTTAAGTAGTTGGGACTACAGGCACACACCACCACACTGGGCTAATGTTTGTATTTTTTGTAGAGACAAAGTTTTGCCACGTTGGCCAGGCTGGTCTCGAAGTCCTAGGCTCAAATTATCCAACCACATGGCCTCCCAAATTCTTTTTCAGTCTTCTTAAGAAAAATGTTTGGGCCGGGCTTGGTGGCTCACATCTGTAATCCCGACACTTTGGGAGGCCGAGGTGGGCAGATCACAAGGTCAGAAGATCGAGACCATCCTGGCTAACACTGTCTACTAAAAATACAAAAAATTAGCCAGGTGTGGTGGTGGGCACATGTAGTTCCAGCTACTCGGGAGGCTGAGGCAGGAGAATCGCTCGAACCCAAAAGGCGGTGGTTCAGTGAGCCGAGATTGTGCCATTGCACTCCAGCCTGAGCGACAGGGTGAGGCTGCATCCCAAAAGAAAAAAAAGAAAAGAAAAAAAAGAAAAACGTTCATATCCTAGGTTCATAAAGATATACCCTAATATTTTCTGTTACCTTGAAATTGAAAATGAATCATCTTAGCAGAAAGTATACTTTTCTGCTGACCTAATAATGGTTGGTGATTTATTAGTCTCAGTATTACAACAGCTTTTCCATAAGCATAAAGATTGAGGACAGTGTTTTACTCTAATAAAAACTAAAATAAAAAAACACAGCTCAAGAAATTCTTTGGCTAGGAGCAAAATTATAAATAATTAATAATCCGTATGTTTTTCTGGAGCAATCCAACTTTGGTTCCTGCTTTTCTAGTTTCATACAATGTTCATTTTGAAAAACTATAGAGATGGAGGGGCAGAGTAGGACTTTTTGGTGTGACTATTAATATGTATACTTTGAATTATTTTTTCTTTATTAAAAAATTTATATATATGTATTTTAAAATCGAGATGGGGTCTCACTGTGTTGCCCAGGCTGGTCTCAAACTCCTGAGCTTAAGTGATCCTCCCACCTCAGCCTCCCAAAGTGCTGTGATCACAGGCATGAGCCATTGCACTTTGCCTATTTTTTTTTCTAGAAAACTTAATATCAAGATGTGGTGATGAATAGGAGGAGAGAATAGCAAAGAGATTAAGGATTTGATGCCAGACTGTGTTAAGATTTAGGTTATGCCACCTGTCTTCCATGTGATCTTGGGCAAGTTACTTCCTTTCTAAGCTTCAGTTTTTCTTTTAAAATTTTTTTTTTTCTTTTTTCACTTTTTTTTTTTTTTGAGACGGAGTTTCACTCTTGTTGCCCAGGCCGGAGTGCACTGGCATGATATCAGCTCAGTGCAACCTCTGCCTGCCGGGTTCTAGCAGTTCTCCTCCCTCAGCCTCCCAAGTAACTGGGATTACGCCCGCCACCACATCTGGCTAATTTTTTGTATTTTTAGTACAGATGGGGTTTCACCATGTTGGCCAGGCTAGTCTCGAACTCCTGACCTCAGGTGATCCACCCTCCTCGACCTCCCAAAGTGCTGGAATTACAGACATGAGCCACTGCGCCCAGCCCTGTGTTTTTATTTTTTATTTTTTTATTTTTTTGAGTCAAAGTCTTGCTCTGTCTCCTAGGTTGGAGTGCAGTGGTATGATCACGGCTCGCTGCATCCTCCACCTCCCGGGTTCAAGCGATTCTCCTTTCTCAGCCTCCTGAGTAGCTGGGATTACAGGTGGGTGCTGCCACACCTGGCTAATTTTTGTATTTTTAGTAGAGACGGGGGTATCATCATGTTGGCCAGGCTGGTCTTGAACTCCAGACCTCAGGTGATCCGCCCACCTTGGCGTCCCAAAGTGCTGGGATTACAGGTGTGAGACTCAGCGCCCGACTGAGTTTCTTTGTTCATAAAACAAGGATAATAGTGCCTCCTTGTGTTGGGGGTTCCCCAGGCCACGCCAGGCTCAGTGACTTGCAAGGAGGATTCACTGGTCGTATTTGCAGTTATGACATATTACAGCAGAAGGACACAATGCAGAATCAAAGGGAAAAGGCAAATGGCATGAGGTCAGAAGGAAACCAGGCCGAAGCTTCCCAGAGTCCGCTCACTGTAGAGGCACACAGGATATGCTTAATTCCTCCCGCATGTAACTGGAGCAATGTGTGAGAGACGTTCTGTACCAAGGAAGTTCACTAGGGACTCAGTACCCACAGTTTCTATTTGGGGCTGGTCATGTTGGCACCCTCTGCCTTAACAGGTACCAAAATTCCAGACCTTCTGAAGGAAAGCAGGCACTCATTGTAAACCACATCGTTTGTGCATGCAGTTGAGGCACAGGGAGCCTCTCTTACCAGTTAAGGAGCAGTGGAACGCTCCCAAAATCCAAGTTGTAGATACCAGCCAAGAGCTACCCTTGCAAGCAGGCTACTACCCTTGCAAGCAGGCCTTGCAAGGGTAGTAGCCTCAGGCCTGCTGTGCCAACTCTTTTCTGCAGACTACCTTGTGGACTGGCTGTGAAGATTAAATGACAGTATCAGTGTGGAGCACCTAGCATAGTGGTCAGTATATGTTAAGTGGTTGATAAATGTGAATTACTATCATTATTAAATTAGAAAACTGGCCTAAGGAAGCAAGATGCTTGGCTTGACAAAATAGCCCTCTCACCTGCCCTGTCATTTTGCAGATGAGGAGTGTGAGCCCCAGAAAGATTAGGTGATGTACCTAGTAGTATCTAGTGCATGCCATTTTAGTTTGTGGGAAAATGAGAATGTTCCCATTTAATTAAATTTCATTAGTCAATTAATTTTTTTCTTTTTTTTTTGAGACGGAGTCTTGCTTTTGTCCCAGGTTAGAGTGCAGTGGCACGATCTCGGCTCACTGCAAGCTCCATCTCCTGGGTTCAAGCAATTCTCCTGCCTCAGCCTCCTCAGTAGCTGGGATTGCAGGCACCTGCCACCACGCCCAGTTAATTTTTGTATTTTTAGTAGAGACAAGGTTTCACCATGTTGGCCAGGCTGGTCTTGAACTCTTGACCTCAGGTGATCCACCCGCCTCAGCCTCCCAGAGTGCTAGGATTACAGGCGTGAGCCACCACGCCTGGCCAGTTTTTGTATTTTAGTGGAGATGGTTTCACCATGTTGGCTAGGCTGGTCTTGAACTCTTGACCTCAAGTGATCTGCCTGCCTCAGCCTCCCAGAGTGCTGGGATTACAGGTATGAGCCACTGCATCTGGCCGAATTAATTAATTTTTTATTTTGCAATCCACCATGACATTCAAAGAATGTTCTCATTTAAAAGAGAAAAGAGTTCCTGAGCAACACCCATTTTTTTTTTTTTTTTTTTTTTTTAGGTGGAGTCTTGCTCTGTCACCCAGGCTGGAGTGCAGTGGCGTGATCTTGGCTCACTGCAACCTCTTCCTCCCAGGTTCATGCCATTCTCCTGCCGCAGCCTCCCGAGTAGCTGGGACTACAGGTGCCCGCTACCATGCCCGGCTAATTTTTGGTATTTTTAGTAGAGACGGGTTTTCACCGTGTTAGCCAGGATGGTCTCAATTTCCTGACCTCATGATCCACTCGCCTCAGCCTCCCAAAATGCTGGGATTACAGGCATGAGCCACCGCGCCTGGCTGAGCAACACCCCTATTGCTGGGCATGTGAACCAGAGTCTCCGATAGGTAACGTGTAGTGAGTATTAGACAAGGATGGCTCAGAAACAGTATTGGGCCAAGCATGGTGGCTCACGCCTGTAATCCCGCACTTTGAGAGGTCAGGGCTGGTGGATCACTTGAGCCCAGGGGTTCGAGACCAGCCTGGGCAACAGAGTGAGACCCCATCCCTACAGAAAATGAAAAACTTAGCTGAGCATGATGGCTTGTGCTGGTGGTACCGTTTACTCAGGAGGTGAGGCTGAGGCAGGAGGATTGCTTGAGTCCAGGAGTTTGAGGCTGCAACGCCACTGCTGTCCATCTGGGGTGATAGAGACCCTCCCCCATGCCCCCCCATCTAAAAAACAAAGCAAACCAGCTTTGGCAGCAGTGTTCATACCTAATTCTTTGTTTTTTGAGATGGAGTTTCTCTCTTGTTGCTTAGGCTGGAGTGCAGTGGCGCAATCTTGGCTCACTGCAACATCCACCTCCCGGGTTCAAGCAATTCTCCTGCCTCAGCCTCCCGAGTAGCTGGGATTACAGGCATGCACCACCACGCCTGGCTAATTGTTTGTGTTTTTAGTAGAGATGGGGTTTCTCCATGTTGGTCAGGCTGGTCTCAAACTCCTGAGCTCAGATTCAGGTGATCCGCCTGCCTCAGCCTCCCAAAGTGCTGGGATTTATAGGTATGAGCCACGGTGCCTGGCCAATATCTAATTTAAATAGAAATTGGATCTTGTCCTCAGACCCTTTTAATAATCAATGGTTTTTAGTTTGTAGCTTTAGTCTGTAAAACCCTTTTTTTTTTTATTTGAGATGAAGTCCCGCTCTGTCACCCAGGCTAGAATGCGGGGGCTCCATCTCGGCTCACTGCAAGCTCCATCTCCCAGGTTCAAGTGAATCTTGTGCCTTAGCCTTCTGTGTAGTTGGGATTACAGGCATGTGCCACCACAGCTGGCTAATTTTTGTATTTTTAGTAGCCATGTTGGCCAGGCTGGTCTCAAACTCCTGACCTCAAGTGATCTACCTGCCTCGGCCTCCCAAAGTGCTGGGATTACAGGCATGAGCCACCATGCCCGGCCTAGATGTGAGTTTTAATCGAGTTCTGACTGCAACGCCCGTGTACATCCTTCCTGCTGCACTAGGCTGTCTCCATTTTATATCTGGAGGAAGGGCAGAATTTTTCCTCTTTTTGATAAATTGTGGTCTGTTGCTTTGGATTGCTGAAACCAAATGCTTCAGAACACAGCTGCCTTTGGAACTTGGCTCACCAATAAATTTTTTTTTTTTTTTTTTTTTGAGACGGAGTCTCGCTCTGTCGCCCAGGCTGGAGTGCTGTGGCCAGATCTCAGCTCACTGCAAGCTCCGCCTCCCGGGTTCACGCCATTCTCCTGCCTCAGCCTCCCGGGTAGCTGGGACTACAGGCGCCGCCACCTCGCCCGGCTAGATTTTTGTATTTTTTAGTAGAGACGGGGTTTCACCGTGTTAGCCAGGATGGTCTCGATCTCCTGACCTCGTGATCCGCCCGTCTCGGCCTCCCAAAGTGCTGGGATTACAGGCTTGAGCCACCGCGCCCGGCACCAAGAAATTTTTTAAACAACGACAGCAGCAATTTGTGTATGTAGTCTAATAGAGTCTCATGGAATTGGTTTCTTTCATTAGCCATCAGTTAGCTTGACTTTTCCAAATTGTTAATTTTATTTTGTCCAAGAGAGTAAGAATCAAATATCACCATCAATTTTCATTTCATAAAGGGCATGTAATTCCTAAAGTGTTAAGTGTGCCAAAAGTCACCATCCTTCTTGCAGTTGTAGGAACAAAGGCTCCTAAGAAGAACTTCATTCTCTTCTGTATAAAGATGCTTGTTTTGATAGAGAGCAGTCCTGGATAATTAGTTTGTTTTCCTACAGTTGAGGAGGACTTTTCAGTATGGAAAAGCAAGAGTTTGGCTGTGTATGGTGGCACATGCCCATAACCCCAGCCACTTGGGAGGCTGAGGCCGAGGCAGGAAGATTGCTTGAGCCAGGAGTTCAACACCAGCCTGGGCAACATAGTGACTCCCCATCTCTACACAAAATTGTAAAATTAGCCAGGTGCGGTGGTGTGCACCTGTAGTCCCAGTTACTTGGGAGGCTGAGGCAGGGGAATCACTTGAGCCCAGAGGTTTGGGGTTACAGTGAGTGCCACTGCACCCCAGCCTGGGTGACAGAGTGAGACTCTCTGAGAGAGGGGCTGGGCCCGGTGGCTCACACCTGTAATCCCTGCACTTTGGGAGGCTCAGGCAGGTGGATCACTTGAGGTCAGGAGTTCAAGACCAGCCTGGCCAACATAGTGAAACCCCACCTCTACTAAAAATACAGAAAACATTAGCCAGGCACGGTGGCAGGTGCCTGTAATCCCAGCTACTCAGGAGGCTGAGGCAGGAGAACTGCTTGAACCCAGGAGGTGGAGGTTGCAGTGAGCCGAGATTGCACCACTGCACTCCAGCCTGGGTGACAGAGCAAAGCTCCATCTCAGAAAAATAAAAGAGAAAGAGAAAAAAGAAAAAGAAAGAAAGGCAGGAAGGAAGAAAGGAAAGGACAGGAAAGGAGGAAGGAAGGAAGGAAGAGTGATGAAAATTTTATAGTATGAAGTGTATGGGTAAGGTACACAAATCTTTTTTTTTCTCTTTTTTTGGGACCACTGTCAGAAACTATATTTTGTTCATCACATTATTCTAATAGAATGTCTCACACGGCAGGCAGTGAGCTATTGAAGTTCATTATCCTAGGAGGTATTAATGAAACAAATGAACTTTAAAAGTTCAGATAAACTCATGGGTGATAAATTATTAAGGGGAATCATCAAGAGAAACCACCAAAAATATTCTCAGAGACGTCAGGGAACACCTTGGCACATTGTGAGCTGGAAGGACCCTGATTTTGACCTGGTTCTGACCTACCATCTTTTTTTTGGCTTTTTTTGAGACAGGGTCTTGCTTAGTCATTCAGCCAGGAGTGCAGTGGTATGAACATGGCTCACTGCAGCCTTACCCTCTCGGGCTTAAGTGATCCTCCCCTCTCAGCCCCCCAAATAGCTGGGACTACAAGTGAGCGACACCCTTCCTGGCTAATGTTTTTTTTTTTTTTTGAGACGGAGTCTCGCTCTGTCACCCAGGCTCGAGTGCAGTGGTGCAATCTCTGCTCACTGCATGCTCCACCTCCTGGGTTCACGCCATTCTCCTGTCTCAGTCTCCCAAGTAGCTGGGAAGTAGCTGGGACTGCAGGCGTCCGCCACCACGCCCGGCTAATTTTTGTATTTTTAGTAGAGACGGGGTTTTACTTCGTTAGCCAGGATGGTCTCGATCTCCTGACCTCGTGATCTGCCTGCCTCGGCTTCCCAAAGTGCTGGGATTACAGGTGTGAACCGCTGCGCCCGGCCTTATTTGTTTTTAAGTGATGTGGTTTCACCATGTTTTCCAGGCTGGTCTCGAACTTCTGGGCTCCAAGCGATCCTCTTGCCTTGGCTTCCCAAAGTCCTGGGATTATAGGTGTGTACCACAACGCCCAGTCGCAACCATCTTTCATACTACAGATTTTTACAGAGCACCTCTGTGTACAAAGCACCTTGCTGGGTGCTCTGGGAGAAATGAAACAGACTGTGCTCAGCAGGGGCTCATCAGCTAGTAGGAGAAGAAAAATGTGTATGGCAATAACTAAACACAAAGCAAGTTTTGGCAAGTTCTGTGACAGAGGGGCAGAGAAAGGCTTCTGGAAAAGGTGGAACCTTCTTAGAGGTCCCTGGGAGAGCTTCTTAGAGGAGGTATATCTTGGGACTTAGAAGATAAATAGAATTAAGTGAAATGACAAATCTGTAGGTATCACATTGCCTGCCTTTTAGTTATACTACAAGTCTGTGGTAACTCAAACAGCATGGTACTGCTATAAAACTAGACATATAGATCAATGGAACAGAATAAAGAACACAGAAATAAAGCTACATGCCTACAACCACCTGATCTTTGACAAAGTCGACAAAAATTAACAATGGGGAAAGGAGTTCTAGACCAGCCTGGGCAACATGGTGAAATCCCATCTCTACCAAAATTAGAAAAAACTAGCTGGGTGTGGCATGCACAGGTGGTCCCAGCTGTTTGGGAGGCTGAGGTGAGAGGATCACTTGAACCCAGGAGGCGGAGGTTGCAGTGAGCTGAGACTGAGCCACTGTTCTCCAGCCTGGGCAAAAAATTGAGACCCTGTCTCAAGCAAACCCCCTAAAATCCCACAAAAATTCATTGGGGATGGTGCTGTGCGCTCAGGGAAGTATCATTTGAATCTGGGAGCTTGAGGCTGCAGTGAGCTGAGATCATGCCGTTGTGCTCCAGCCTGTGTGACAGAGTCTCACGTACACACACAAAAGTTTATTGCAAATTGACCATTTGTGTGTCTTTATTTGGTACAAAATTATGTTATGATTTATGAATATAATGTAGGGTAATCGGGCAAATTAACATATTTAGGAACAACTACTTTTAAACATTTTGATATACTTCCTTCAGTGTTTTTCTTTCTTTTTTTATTTTTTTGAGACCAACTCTCCCTCTGTCACCCAGGCTGGAGTGCAGTGGTATGAATTCAGCTCACTGTAACCTCTGCCTCCTGCGTTCATGGGATTCTTCTGCCTCTGCCTCCCGAGTAGCTGGGATTACAGGTACGTCACCACACCCAGCTAATTTTTGTATTTTTAGTAGAGACAGGGTTTCACCATGTTGGCCAGGCTGGTGTTGAAACTGGCCTCAAGTGATCCACCTGCCTCGGCCTCCTAAAGGGCTGGGATTACAGGTGTGAGCCTCCGTGCCTGGCCCCTTCAGTGTTTTTCTTAAACATATATGTATAGGACCAGGCGTGGTGGTGCACGCCTGTAATCACAGCACTTTGGGAGGCTGAGGTGGTGATCACCTTAGGTCAGGAGTTCGAGACCAGCCTGGGAAACATGGTGAAACCCTGTCTGTACTAAAAATACAAAATGAACCGGGTGTGGTGTCACATGCCTGTAATTGCAGCTACTTGGGAGGCTGAGGCAGGAGAATCTCTTGAACCCGGGAGGTGGAGGTTGCAGTGAGCTGAGATAATGCCATTGCATGCCAGCCTGGGCAACAAGAGCGAAACTCTGTCTCAAAAAACAAACAAAAAAAACAGGCCGGGTGCAGTGACTCACACCTATAATCCCAGTACTTTGGGAGGCTGAGGCGGGTGGATCACGAGGTCAGGAGATCGAGACCATCCTGGCTAATACGGTGAAACCCTGTCTCTACTAAAAATACAAAAAATTAGCCAGGCATGGTGGCGGGCACCTGTAGTCCCAGCTACTCTGGAGGCTGAAGCAGGAAAATGGTGTGAACCCGGGTGGCGGAGGTTGCAGTGAGCCAAGATTGTGCCACTGCACTCCAGCCTGGATGACAGAGCAAGACTCCATCTCAAAAAACAAAACAAACTATATATACATATATATAATATATATTAATATATAAAATATGAGTAATATATGAGATATATAATATATAATTATATATATATAAATATATATAAGTAGCCAATTTAAATTTAAGTCTGTAAGAGGATATAAAATGCCACTTGACATCGCTAACCTGTCTTTAATCTGCAGCAGGCACCTTTCTTCAGACTGCTGGGAAATTCTATCTCCGTCATTGCAGGGCTTCCCCTCCTCACTTGCAGTGGATCATACAAAAATCCCACAGTCCTGTGGTTCTTGATGCCATGTCTAGAATTCCCCACCTGGTGTGCTGAGGGTGGACAGGAATTGGATTGCAGACTCCTTTCCCCCACAAAGCACTCACTTTCTCTGATGAGGTCGTTTTCACTTCCCCGTCTCAGTGTTCCCTTTCTCCATGCCTTCTTTGGGACAGCTTAGTATAACCTTCCTCAGTGTGCTCCTGCAAACACGGTGGTAACCTGTTTTTTCTCGGGTAGGGGTGGGGAAAATCACGTAGCTGGTGTATTAGTGGTGGTTTTCCTTTTTTTAAATAACTTCCCCTGATATGGTTGAGTTATGATACATTATTTGCCCTTTTTGTTTTGTTTTGTTTTTTTGAGACAGAGTCTTGCTCTGTCACCCAGGCTGGAGTGCAGTGGCAAGATCTCAGCTCACTGCATGCAACCTCCACCTCCTGGGTTCAAGCGATCCTCCTACCTCAGCCTCCCAAGCAGCTGGGACTACAGGTGCATGCTCCATCACGCCTGGCTAATTTTTGTATATTTGGTAGAAATGGGTTTTCACCACGTTGGCCAGGCTGGTGTTGAACTCCTGACCTCAGGTGGTCCACCTGCCTCGGCCTCCCAAAGTGCTGGGATTACAGGTGTGAGCCACTGCGCCCAGCCCAGATTTAGCATCTTAAAACAACGTGCATTTATTAGCTCACAGTTCTGTAGGTCAGAAGTCCAGGCACTCTCAGCTCCTATATGCTCTCTCAGGTCCTTGCCGTGTCCTGTGATTGCATCCAGCAATGAAAATCTTCATGTTGAATCTCTCATTCTTTTAATCTCTGACTTCCTGTCTCTGACATCTAGATGTAGATTTAAAGGGCTGATGAGACTCAGTTTCTCAATCTCCCTGTCCTCTAACTTTTCATCATCCCAAATAGGAGCTCTGTACCTATTAAACAGTAACTCCCCATTCTCTACTTCCCCTAGACCTTGGCAACCTCCATTCTACTTTTTATTTCTATGAATTCATCTGCTTTAGGTGGAGTCATATAATATTTGTCCTTTTGCATCTGGGATACTCCACTTAGCATGTTTCCAAGCTTCATCCATGTTATAGCATGTATCAGAATTTCCTTCCCTTTTAAGGCTAAATAATATTCCATTATATGTCTATACCACATTTTGTTTATCTGTTCCTCCACTGGTGTTTATTTGTGGATATTTGAGGTCTTTTTTTTTTTTTGAGACCGAGCCTTGCTTTATTGCATAAGCTGTAGTGCAATGGCACGTCTCGGCCTACTGCAACCTCTGTCTCCTGGGGTCAAGCGATTCTCCTGCCTCAGCCTCCTGAGTAGCTGGGATTACATGCACCTGCCACCATGCCTGGCTAATGTTTGTATTTTTTGGTAGAGATGAGGCTTCACCATGTTGGCCAGGCTGGTCTCGAACTCCTGACCTCAAGTGATTCACTGGCCTCGGCCTCCCAAAGTGCCAGGATTACAGGCATGAGCCACTGCGCCCTGCTGAGTTCTATCTTAAGGTTAACTGATTGGGAGGTTAGGGGTAAGGAGGGTAGGAGATAGAAAGGGAAGTTTTGAGATATCCCAGACGCTGTAGCCACTGCACTTGCCACTGCACTCCAGCCTGGGTGACAGTCCCTTCCCAATAGTAGCTAGATTAAAATCCTTTCTCAATAGTAGCTAGATTCGTGTTCAGTGAGTGTTGAATAGCAGGAAAAAGGTGTGTGTATACCAAGGGCCTGGAATCTGTTAGGATTCTGCCTACCACAGACTCCCCAGAAAGATTACTGAGATCTTGTTAGAGGAACCGTCTTGCCCTCCTCCTTGTCGTCTCCTTACCGTCTGTAAATTGCACAGAGGAATCCTGGAAACGGCATCTCGTTTCACTGCCTGCCTTTCCTTCTGGGCTTCTCTCTGCTTCTGACTCTGGTGCACTGAAGGATGCATATTAATCACTTTGCAACGTCTGGTGAGAGTACTCCGGCTTCTTGTCCCCAATATTACCTATGATGTTTCCTGAGGGTGAATGACCTGAGAAACCCACTAAATAAGGCCAGCGAGGGTGAGGGAAAGAATGTGCTTACCATTTGTGATTTGTGATTGTGGCAGAATGTATAAAATGGATTCTTCGTTGATATTCTCTTGGAGAGAACTTAGAACATTTAATAACCAAACAGTGGCACAAACTGTTTCATGATATTGGCATGAGAATACAGCAGGATTTGAACTTGTCCAAAGAAATTCAGGGCAATAACTGCCAGGATTAAAATAAGCCTTGTGCTCAGCCTGAATGCACATTCTTTGGACTCAGTGCCGTCTCTTGGGAGTTAGACATTGAATCCTGAAACTATGTGATAGTGCTCCCTGGGAATTGGGAGACCCGGGAAATAGAAACCAGTTAAATGCACTAGAAATTTCAGAGCGAATGTGACCTGGGCATGTCAGTATCAAGCATCTTACCTTGGATTCAGCAGGGATGGTGTTTGAATATTGCCAGCTGCCGTATGGCTTGAGGAGAAGTCCATGCCCTTTGGAAAGTCATGGATGTCTTGGGTGTGTGTGGGATGGGGGTGTCCAAGTTAGATTTCACTTGGAAGAGGTTTTTTGTGCATAGTAGCTGCTGTTTTCTCCGAGCTAATCAGCCTCCCCATGGACTCCAGGACTTCTGTCTCTTCAATTTATTTATTTTTATTTTTTGAGACGGAGTCTCACTCTGTCACCCAGGCTGGAGTGCAGTGGCTCGATCTTGACTCACTGCATCCTCCACCTCCCGGTTTCAAGCGATGCTCCTGCCTCGTCCTCCCAAGTAGCTGGTATTACAGGTGCCCACCATAACACCTGGCTAATTTTTGTATTTTTAGTAGAGACGGGATTTCACTGTGTTGGCCAAGCTGGTCTTGAACTCCTGACCTCAGGTGATCTGCCTGCCTTGGCGTCCCAAAGTGCTGGGATTACAGGCGTGAGCCACCCCGCCCAGTCTGTCTCTTCAGTTTAGAAGGTACCAGCTTGGTTATGTATAGCCTTGGTGTGGGGGTAACAGATAACAACTGCCCTGTTGTCAAAAATGAATGTGTACTTGGGAGGTTGAGGTGGGAGGATTACCTGAGACCAGGAGTTCGAATCCAGCCTGGGCAACATAGCAAGACCCTGTCTCTACAAAAAATAAAGTGAATGTGAAATTTGGTTGCGAATTAGAAGTAGGTGGGTAAAAGCATCCACTGTAGAGAACTAATGATACTTGTGAGCTAGGGACTTCTTGGGAGATAGTAAGAGCCACAGAGACCTCTGCCTTATATCCCTGGCTGGGTTTGCTGGCAGCACTGACTGTGTTCTCTCTCTCAGGCAACTGCGATGTCTGTGGACTGTCTTGGGCAGCATGCAGTGCTTTCTGGGTAAGTGAGCTTGCTGAGTTTGTCTGCCATGATTTCTAGAAACGAATTGCAAATCAGGGAGTTTCTGGGAACTTGGAAGCTATTCTTCTATTTAGGATTATGATTCATAGGATTTAGTTCTGATGTCCTGTTTGCCTCAGGACTACTTGGAGGGATTATTCGCAGTTTATTTTAATCTCTGCCCTAATAGATAAGCAATAAAACACCTTTGAAGTTTTAGTGACTGGTAGCTTGAACTTGAAATTGCAATTTTCTGTTTACTACAAGACTCAAGGATGTTTGCTACTATATACCTGAAGGATGTAATCTATTATGGTCAAGCAGGTGGTTCCTAGGATTGAAGGATTCTGAGTTCCAGTTTGACGGTGCCACTATGAGCCCCTGGACATTTATTCAGTTTGGCTTAACTGGACTTTGGTTTTCTCATGGAGGAATTTGATTTCATCATGAAGGAATTGAATGACATAGTTTCTGTAGTGTCTTCTGGCTCAAAAATTTTAAGACTCTGGCAATTAAGGGCCATCTCTGTTTTTGCTAATAACCCTAACATTGTACTATTGGGATAAAATGTAATAATTAAGCCAGGTGTTGCCTGTAGTTCCAGCTACTTGTGAAGCTGAGGCAGGAGGATCACTTGAGCCAAGGAGTTCAAGACCAGCCGGGTCAACATAGCAAGACTTCATCTCAAAAAAAAAATTTTTTTTTTTTTTGAGACAGAGTTTTGCTCTTGTTGCCCACGCTGGAGTGCAATGGTGCGATCTTGGCTCACTGCAACTTCTGCCTCCCGTGTTCAAGTGATTCTCCTGCCTCAACCTCCCAGGTAGCTGGGATTACAGGTGTGTGCCACCATGCCCGGCTCATTTTTTGTATTTTTAGCAGAGACAGGGTTCCACCATGTTGGCCACGCTGACCTCGAACTCCTGACCTCAGGTGATCCACCTCCTTGGCCTCCCAAAGTGTCTCCTAAAGTGCTGGGATTACAGGCATGAGCCACAGCACCTGGTGAAAATTTTTTTTTGATGGTCACGGTCCCCTTTCCCTTTCGTGTTGCTCACGATTACAGTCCTTACCTCTAGGATCCACTGTGTTTTCATTAATGTAGTTGTTTATGAACCCATTTACAAATCAATGAAAATGTTTTCTTTTCTATCAGCTTCATTACTTTATTTTGAAATTGTGTTTTAATTTACCTTTTTAAAAAACCACACAACATAGTAAACATTTAAAAAGTTCAGAAGGATATACAATGAAAAGTAAATTTCCTTCCTACCTCTGACCACCTCCCCAGAGAAAATTATTGATACCATTTTTTTGTGTGTCATACTGGGTGCCTAGATAAGGGAAAATTGGTATCTCTTTTCTGCCTGCAGCTCCCTACTCTTTTTTTTTTTTTTTTTTTTCCTTGAGATGGTGTTTCGCCCTTGTTGCCCAGGCTGGAGTACAGTGGCACGGATCTTGGCTCACTGCAACCTCCGCCTTCCAGTTTCAAGTGATCCTCCTGCCTCAGCCTCCCGAGTACCTGGGATTACAGACACCCACCACCACGCCCAGCTAATTTTTGTATTTTTAGTAGAGATGGGGTTTCACCATGTTGGCCAGGCTGATCTTGAACTCCTGACCTAGTGATCCACCCGGCTCGTTCTCTCAAAGCACTGGGATTACAGGCGTGAGCCACCATGCCTGGCACACACTCTTACTATTTTTCAACATGATCTTGAAGCTTTCTATTTAATTTTCTTTCTTTTTTTTTCTGTTTTTAGAGATGGGGGTCTTGCTTTGTTGCCCAGGCTGGTCTTGAACTGCTGGACTCAAGCAATCCTCTCACCTTGGCCTCATTTCATATTTTCTTTCTCTCTCTCTCTCTCTCTCTCCTCTCTCTCTCTCTCTCTTTCTCTCTCTCTCTCTCTCTCTCTTTCTCTCTTACTTTCTTTTTCACTTTCTTTCTTTCGAGACAGGGTCTCACTCCGTCGCCCAGGCTGGAGTGCAGTTGCTGATGTGATCTTGGCTCATTGCAGCCTCAACATCCCAGACTCAAGCAATCCACCTGCCTCTGCCTTGGCCTCTTGAAGTATTTTCTTTTCTTTTCTTTTTTAAAAAAGTTTAATTTAATTTTAAGTTCCAGGATATATGTGCAGGATGTGCAGGTTTGTTACGTCGGTAAACGTGTGCTATGGTGGTTTGTTGCACCTATCAACCCATCACCTAGGTATTAAGCCCCACGTGCAGTAGCTATTTATCCTGATGCTCTCCCTCCCCTTCGGCCCCCAACAAGTCCCATTGTGCATTGTTCCCCTCCCTGTGTCCATGTGTTCTCACGGTTCAACTCACACTTATAAGTGAGAACATGTGGTATTTGGTTTTCTGTTCTTGTGTTAGTTTGCTAAGGATAATGGCTTCCAGCTCCATCCATGTCCCTGCAAAGGACATGATCTCATTCCTTTTTATGGGTACATAGTACTCCATGATGTATATGTACCACATTTTCTTTATCCAGTCTATCACTGGTGGGCATTTGGGTTGATTCCATGTCTTTGCTATTGTGAATAGTGCTTCACTGAACACATGCATGCATGTATCTTTATTTTTATTTGTATTTTTTTTTTGGAGATTGAGTCTCACTCTGTCACCCAGGCTGGAGTGCAGTGGCATGATGTCGGCTCACTACAACTTCTGCCTCCCGGGTTCAAGCAATTCTCCTGCCTCAACCTCCCGAGTAGCTGGGACTACAGGCACATGCTGCCAAGCCTGGCTAATTTTTTGTATTTTAGTAGAAACGGGGTTTCACCCTGTTGCCCAGGCTGGTCTTGAACTTCTGAACTCAGGCAGTCCACCCTCCTCGGCCTCCCAAAGTGCTAGTAGTGAGCCACCGTGCCCGGCCATATCTTTATAATAGAATGATTTAGATTCCTCTGGGTACATACCCAATAATGGGATTGCTGGGTCAAATGGTATTTCTGCCTTTAGGTCTTTCAGGAATCTCTCACCACTCCTATTCAACATAGTATTGAAAGTTCTGCCCAGGGCAATCAGGCAAGAGAAAGAAATAATGAATATTCAAATAGGAAGAGAGAGAGAAAAAAAGAAAAAATAAATAGAAAAAGAGGAAGTCAAACTGTCCCTGTTTGCAGATGACATGATCCTGTATCTAGGAAACCCCATTGTCTCAGCCCCAAAGTTTCTTAAGTTGATAAGCAACTTTAGCAAAATTTCAGGATACAAAATCAGTGTGCAAAAATCACAAGCATTCCTATACAACAACAATAGGCAAGCAGAGAGCCAAATCATGAATGAACTCCCATTCACAATTGTTACAAAGAGAATAAAATACCTAGGAATACAACTAACAAGGGAAGTGAAGGACCTCTTCAAGGAGAACTATAAACCACTGTACAAGGAAATCAGAAAGGACAGAAACAAAGAGAAAAACATTCCATGCTCATGGATAGGAAGAATCAATATCATGAAAATGGCCATACCTCCCAAAGTAATTTATAGATTCAGGCTGTTCCCATTAAACTACCATTCACATTCTTCACAGAATTAGAAAAAAGTATAAAATTCATATGGAAGCCAAAAAGAGCCTGTATAGCCAAGAAAATCCTAAACAAAAAGAACAAAGCTGGAGGTATCACATTACCCGACTTCAAACTATCCTACAAGCCTGCAGTAACTAAAACAGCATGGTACTGGTACAAAACAGACACATAGACCAATGGAACAGAATAGAGATATCAGAAATAAGACTGCGCATCTACAACCATCTGATCTCGATCAACCTGACAAAAACAATCAATGGGGAAAGGATTCCCTATTTAGCAAGTGGTTCTGGAAGAACTGGCTGGTCATATGCAGAAAATGGAAACTGGACCCCTTCCTTACACCTTGTAAAAAAATAAACTCAAAATGGGTTAAAGACTTAAATGTAAAATCCAAAACTATAAAAACCCTAGAAGAAAATCTAGGCAGTACTATTCAAGACATAGGCATGGGCAAAGAATTTTTTTTTTTCTTGAGACGGAGTCTCGCTCTGTCACCCAGGCTGGAGTGCAGTGGTTGGATCTCGGCTCACTGCAAGCTCTGCCTCCCAGGTTTACGCCATTCTCCTGCCTCAGCCTCCCGAGTAGCTGGGACTACAGGTGCCCACCACCTTGCCTGGCTAGTTTTTTTGTATTTTTTAGTAGAGACGGGGTTTCACCGTGTTAGCCAGGATGGTCTTGATCTCCTGACCTTGTGATCCACCCGTCTTGGCCTCCCAAAGTGCTGGGATTACAGGCTTGAGCCACCGCGCCCAGCCGGCACGGGCAAAGATTTTATGACAAAAACACAAAAAGCAATCGCAACAAAAGCAAAAATTGACAAATGGGATCTAATTAAACTAAAGAACTTCCCCATAGCAAAAGAAACTATCATCAGAGTGGACAGCCTACAGAATGGGAGAGAATTCTTGCAACCTATCCATCTGACAAAGGTCTAATATCCAGAATCTGCAAGGAACTTAAACAAATGTACAAGAAAAAAAAACATTAAAAAGTGGGCAAAGGACATGAACAGACACCTCTCAAAAGAAGACATTTATGCAGCCAACAAACATATGAAAAAAAGCTCATCATTACTGATCATTAGAGAAATGCAAATCAAAACCACAATGAGATACCATCTCTCGCCAAAGTGTCAATTATTAAAAAGTCAAGAAACAACAGATGCTGGCAAGGCTGTGGAGAAATAGGAATCCTTTTACACTGTTGGTGGGAATATAAACTAGTTCAACCATTGTGGAAGACGTTGTGGAAGACAGGTGATTCTTGAAAGACCTAGAACTTTTATTTTCTTATATTGGGTTTCTTTTTGTTGTTGTTTTGAGACAAGGTTTCACTCTGTTGCCTAGGCTGGAATGCAGATCACAGCTCATTGCAGTCTCGACTTCCAGGGCTCAAGTGATCCTTCCACCTCAGCCTCCGAACTGCTGGGACTGCCAGCATGTACCACTATACCTGCCTGGCTAATTTTTATTTTTTTTTCGTAGAGACAGGATCTCCCTATGTTGCCCAGGCTGATCTTGAGCTCCTGCGCTCAAGTGATCCTCCTGCCTTGGCCTCCCAAAGTGCTGGGATTATAGACGTGAGCCATGCACCTGACCTTTTCTTATGTTGAATTTTACAATATGTGTAGTAAATTGTATAAAGTGTGGTAAACTTAAGTAAATAGCTAAAATTTATAAATATATACACTCATGTAATCACCATTCTGATTAAGATAAGAATTTTTTTTTTTTTAGCACCTTGAAAGGCCCTTCAAATCTGGAAATCTGAATCTTTTAGTTTAGATAAATTTTTCTGTATTATGTCTTTGATCATTTTCTGCCTTTTATTTTCCCATTTTCTTTCTTTCTCTTTTTTTTTGAGACAGAGTCTCGCTCTGTCGCCCGGGCTGGAGTGCAGTGGCCGGATCTCAGCTCACTGCAAGCTCCGCCTCCTGGGTTTACGCCATTCTCCTGCCTCAGCCTCCCGAGTAGCTGGGACTACAGGCGCCTGCCACCTTGCCTGGCTAGTTTTTTTTTTTTGTATTTTTTGGTAGAGACGGGGTTTCACCGTGTTAGCCAGGATGGTCTCGATCTCCTGACCTCGTGATCCGCCTGTCTCAGCCTTCTTTCTTTTTTTTTTTGTGACGGAGTCTTGCTCTGTCACCAAGGTGGGAGTGCAGTGATGAAAACTTGGTTCACTGCAACCACCTCTGCCTCCCGGGTTCAAGCGATTCTCATGCCTCAGCCTCCCAAGTGGCTGGGATTACAGGTGAGCGCCACCACACCCAGCTAATTTTTGTAGTTTTGTAGTTTCATGTTGGCCAGGCTGATCTCAAACTCCTGACCTCGGGTGATCTACCCACCTCAGTCTCCCAAAGTGCTGTGAACCACTGTGCCTGACCTCATTTTCTCTTCTCATTCTTTCTTGTTGGAATTCCTACTAGTAGTCATTGTTGGATATCTTGTATGACTTTTCTTCTGGCCTTGTCAGTTTTAAACTTTAGCTTCTTTCTTTTTTTTAGATTGAGTTTTGCTCCGCTGCCCAGGCTGGAGTGCAGTGGCGCAATGTTGGCTCACTGCAACGTCCACCTCCTGGGTTCAAGCAATTCTGCTGCCTCAGCCTCCCAAGTAACTGGGATTACAGGCGCACGCTGCCATGCCCAGTTAACTTTTTTGTATTTTAGTGAGACGGGGTTTCACCGTTTTGCCCAGGCTGGTCTCAAACCCCTGAGCTCAGGCAATCCACCTGCCTCAGCCTCCCAAAGTGCTAGGATTACAGGCAGTGAGCCACCGTGCCCAGCCTCAACTTTAGCTTCTAACACTTCTTTCAGATTTTTAAAAAAATTTCAACTATTTTAATTTTCAAAAAATTTCAACTATTGTTTTAATGTTTATTATTATTTATATTGTCTCTTAACTCTTGGAGAATATTGGTTCCAAGATTTTTTCTCTTCTGCACTTATCGCTGTTTCCTTTGAGTTCCTTCTTTTCTTCTTCCTTTCTCTCTCTCTTTTTTTTTTTTTTTGTTATTGTTCTTACTTTGGAGGGCAGTGGGGAGGCAAGGGAGGAGTTTTTTCTTTCCTTTTCTTTTTCTGTTTTGTCACCTAGGCTGGAGCGCAGAGCCGCAATCATGGCTCACTGCAGCCTTGAATTGCTGGGCAAGCAATCCTCCCGTCTCAGCCTTCTCTGTAACTGGGACTACAGGCACATGTCACCACTCCTGGCTAATTTTATTTTATTTTGTTATAATTTTTTTTTTATACAGAGAGAGTCTTGCCAGGTTGCCCAGGCTGGTCTTAACTCCGGACCTCAAGCGATCCTTCTGCCTGTAGCACTAAGAGTTCCAGTGTGAGCTGCTGTGTCCAGCCATGAAGCGTTTTTTTTTTTTCCATTATGTTAGTCTCTATCCTTCAGGTTTCCTCCAGTGGTTGAGATCATTGGCTGCTAATGTTAAAGAGCGATTGGCATCTCTCTTTAAGTGGGTAGATGGTGGAGGAGATCAGGTGGGAACCAGGCCCCGTTAGTGAATGTTCAAATGTCATTATCTCCAGTGTTTTGTTGTTGTTTGCTTGCTTTTGTTTTTTCCTGGGCTGGTCATTTTCTCCTGAGAAGTCTATATCTGAGGAGTAGAAGGCAGAGTTGTGAGTGCTGCATAGAGAGAGGAATGATTTAGTGCAGCACTTCCCACTTCCCAGGTCTGCGGCTGCTCTGGGGAGAACAGCACCCACTCTCCACTGAGGCAACCACCTGCCTGGATGGGTTGCACATAACCCTCTCCTTAGTGGTTTTTTTTCTTTCTTTTTTTTTTTTGAGACAGAGTTGTGCTCTTGTTGCCCACGCTGGAGTGCAATGGTGGGATCTCGGCTCACCGCAACCTCCGCCTCCCAGTTTCAAGCGATCCTCCTGCCTCAGTCTCCCAAGTAGCTGGGATTACAGGCATGCACCGCCATGCTTGGCTAATTTTTTATTAGCCAGGGGTTTCTCCATGTTGATCGGGCTGGTCTCGAACTCCCGACCTCAGGTGATCCACCCGCCTTGGCCTCCCACAGTGCTGGGATTACAGGCGTGAGCCACCGTGCCCGGCCTCCCTAGTGCTCTTTCACACAGCTCTCCTACTTTCGTTCTGCTTGCTGTCTTCTAGCCCTACCCCTTGCCCTTGTCTTGAGACTAAAGCCTCCAGTTGGGGGGAAGCAGCTTGCTTCGCACTCTCTTCTCTCTTCACGCACTTTGGCTCTATTTAGCTTTTTTTTTTTTTTTTCCAAGATAGAGTCTCAACCGATTGCCCAGACTGGAGTGCAGTGGCGTGATCTCAGCTCACTGCAACCTCTGCTTCCCAAGTTCAAGCAATTTTCCTGCCTCAACCTCCTGAGTAGCTGGGATTACAGGTGCCTGCCACCATGTCTAGCTAAATTTTTAGTATTTTTAGTAGAGACGGGGTTTCACCATGTTGGCCAGGCTGGTCTCCAACTTCTGACCTGAAGCGATCCACCCACCTTGGCCTCTCAAAGTGCTGGGAATACAGTTGTGAGTTACCATGCCCGACCTATTTAGCTTTCTTTAGATCGATTACCGTTTGTCCACTTGCTTTTCATTTCCTGTCTCATTTTCTTTGTCTTTGGAGGTTTTTTTGTCTTTCTTTACTCTTATTGTAGTGGAGCACTGGGGAAAATGAAGATAAACACCTATGTTCCATCAGGCATGTTCACCCTGAAGTGCACACTTTCTGCCTTTGTACATTTGCCCTTAAGGTCTCTGCACCCCGCTATTGATACACACACTGATACACATGTATGATTACTAGGCTTGTCCTGTTGTTCTGATGGGACGATGCCAGCCAGCCATTGCAGGATCAGGTGATTCCTTTGGAGGAGGCCAGAGATTCTATGTGATCTTTGTTCTGCACTTTCTTAGAAGTCCTGGAAATTCTGTGAAATTGTGTATTCCCCTGACTTTTCTTCTTCTCCCTCCATCATCTCTACTCAGAGTTTCTGCTACCACCTAGAGTTTTGTATGCCATTTCCTGGCTCTTCTGAGCAGGGATGATTAATCTTTTTCTTCATTTTTGAGCTTGCCTATTCTCATTGAACTCCAGGGGCTTGGAGTGGTCTCTAGCAAAGAATCAATAGCTGATGGCTGCAGAGATGTTGATTCACACACCAAGGATATTTTACTTAAAAAGAAAATAGGTGAATGCAGGACCTCCCCGTTTTCAGAACCTTTGTGTTGATTGGCACCTTGAACGTTACTGGCACTTCCTTTGTTATTTTAATTGTTATTCCTTTTTGTTGTTATTGTTAAACCTCCTGATAGATTTAGTTTAGTTTTCTTGACCAGCGAGTAGTACGGGGAATTTTGAGATTTTCTGCTTCTACAGGATTTTGGCTTAATAATAAGTGATATGTTTAATTTAACTCACATTTGTTGAGTGCAGAGCACTGTGCCTAGTGATGTGAAGCATACATAGATATTCAAGACGGCCGGGCACGGTGGCTCATGCTTGTAATCCCAGCACTTTGGGAGGCTGAGGCGGGTGGATCACCTGAGGTCAGAAGTTCGAGATCAGCCTGGCCAACATGGTGAAACTCCGTCTCTACGCAAAATACAAAAATTAGCTAGGTGTGATGGCCGGTGCCTGTAAACCCAGATACTCAGGAGGCTGAGACAGGAGAATCGCTTGAACTTGGAAAGTGGAGGTTGCAGTGAGCCGAGATTGTACCACTATACTCCAGCCTGGGTGACAGAACGAGACTCTGTCTCAAAAAAAAAAAAAAAAAAAAGATATTCGAGACATGGTTCATTCTTTGAACACTTAGTTGACTCAGGACAAGAGCCTTAATTAGTAGTCCTGCTACAAGATAAATGCTGCGGTCAAAATGCAAACTATGCAATGGGAGCAATGTGGAATTAACTAATTTAGTAATTAACCCTAGCTGAGGAATTAGGAAAGGCTGGGAGAGTTGGAGATGAATCCAGGGGAGGAGGCCAGACTCTCATGGATTGATGTGGTAGGGAAGGCCATCTCTGGAGGTAGGACTGTCACAGGGACACTTCTTCCCTTTGTGTGACAGCCATCTTGAGTTACTCTTGTCACTTCTTTGTCTTTCAGCGTAAATAAATGCCATATGTGTTTGGGTTTTTTGGAGCACTGCTTGCAAATTGTGTGCAATTCCAGTTGTGCTTTTCTATCTTAATGCTAATGATGTCGGGCTTTTATACTATTATAATGTTGATGTTGGTCTCTAGCCGCAGATTCTTGTACATCGTCAATCTGGATGCCCCTTTCGAAGGTCACCGAAAGATCTCTCGCCAGAGCAAATGGGACATTGGAGCTGTGCAGTGGAATCCTCATGACAGCTTTGCACACTATTTTGCAGCTTCGGTGAGCTTATTTAAGGAATACAGGAGAATGCTGTTAAATGTGTCGTCTGGGGCTGGCAGATCTATGTCCTGTGTAGAGAAGAGAGTGCAGTTCATTGCTCAGTTGGAAAAGAGGTTTGGATGGTTCTGAAAGAAAGACAGAGGCAAGTTACAGATTAAATATATGTGGGAATGCTCGCTGGTCCCATCGGTGTCAGGCCTTGTATTTCTAGGGACTGAATCCAGATTTTGAAAAGGAAACAGGCAGATGCATCCATTTCTGTGAGTGGTGAGAACCTGTTTCATCAGCAGCAATGTAACTAGCCAGCGGCCAAATGGCAGATGACTTTGAAAGACATTCTAAGGAGGGTAACTGGGGAGCTGGTGTGGAGTTGACCTTCATTGCTTTCAGAGGGATCAGAAGACTTCCCCTACCCTTCCATTCAAAGGAAAGGATTCTTCCTTGATTGGGAATCATTAGATTTCATTAACCCCATCAAATTTTATGTGCCTGTTTATGTATGACTTTTTTTTCTTGGGAAAACATGTATAAGTTTTGTTAGGTTTTCTAATACAAAAATCTTTTCTTTATACAAAAGGATTCTGGACTAGAATCTCTCTGGCATCTTTCTCCAGATTCTGTGTCACATTGTATTCTAGAATAATGAGAGATCTAAACTTTTTGCTCTTTTTGCATTGGGCTGGCAGGAGAGTATTTAAAGGAATCCTTCTGATTCACCAGGGGCAGGACCACTGTATAGCCTGTCTCAGTCTGTTCTTGTCAGGAAAGGCAGTCTGCGGAAGGAAAGCATCTGAGCAAAGAAAGAAGAGCAACTTTGTCAGCTTGAGAAGGAACAGAAAGCCGCCCTTCCCAAGCTGTTTCCAAAATAGGATCTGCCTTTAACTGTGGATGTCTGAGGTTGCGCTGATTTTCAGGGCTGTTCTGAAAGAGAAAGGGATAGTCTTCTTGCCTTTCTACTCTCAGCCTGTCTCCTGGGTGATAGAAGGAGCTGTTTTAGTTGGTTTATACCTCGGGACCCTTATTCCCCTCTCACCCTCAGCCCCTGATCATCTAGTCCAGGATTTTTTAACCTTGGCACTACTGGCTTGTTAGGTCACTCTTTGCGGTGGGGGCTGTCCTGTGCATTGTAGGAAGTTCAGCAGCATCCCTGGCCCTACCTACTAGATCTCAGTAGTATCCTCCCCTCCCTTTGTTATAAACAATCAAAAATGTCTCCAGACACTGTCAGATGTCCTCTGGGAAGCGAAATAACCTCTGATTGGGAACCTATGGTTTAGACTGACGCCTCAGTAGTTGTACTCAGTGGATTAACACTGCATTTGTTTGGGAGTGCTAACAAAGACAGCCTTTTTTAAATTTGTTCTTTCGCAATTAATCATTTTAAAGTGAACAATTCAATATCCTTCACTGCATTCACAGTGTTGTATAATCACCACCTCTATCCAATTCTCAAGCATTTCTATCCCTCCAGGGTAAAACCCTTTACTCATTAAGCAGTTTCTCCCCATTTTTTCCTCCCTTGCAACTCATGGCAACCACCAGTCTGCTCTCTGTCTCAATGGATTGATCTATTCTGGATCTTTCATAGACATGAGATCACAAAATAAGTGGCCTTTTGTGTCTTCTTTTACTTAGCATAATGTTTTGAAGTTCATCCGTGTTATAGCAGGTAT
The DNA here is from genome assembly GCF_007565055.1 of Rhinopithecus roxellana. NCBI lineage: Eukaryota > Metazoa > Chordata > Mammalia > Primates > Cercopithecidae > Rhinopithecus > Rhinopithecus roxellana. Next base: position 63,241,620 of record NC_044568.1, read on the forward strand.
CAGAACTTCATTCCTTTTTATGAGTGAATAATATTCCATTGTGTAATTGTTTATCTATCTGTCCATCCATCAGAGGACATTTGACTGGCTATTGACTAGAGCTGGCATGAACATATGTGTGGATGTACTTGTTTTCACTTCTTTTGGGTATAAACCTAAGAGTGGAATTGCAGGGTCATATGGTAATTCTGTGTTGAACTTTTGGAGGGAACCACCAAACTATTTTCACAGTTGCTAAACCTTTTAAACTCCCATCAGCAATGCACAGAGTTCCAGTTTTTCCACATCTTCTCCAAAATTTATTTTTTGTATTTTTAAAAAATTGTAGCCATCCTAGTGGATGTGAAGGTGTGAAGTGGTACTTTACTATGTTTGTTTGTTTGTTTTGAGCTGGAGTTTCACTCTTGTTGCCCAGGCTGGAGTGCAGTGGTATGATCTTGGCTCACCATAACCTCCACCTCCCTGGTTCAAGTGATTCTCCTGCCTCAGCCTCCCAAGTAGCTGGGATTACAGGCATGTAACACCATGCCTGGCTAATTTTGTATTTTTAGTAGAGACAGGGTTTCTCCATGTTGGTCAGGCTGGTCTCAAATTCCCGACCTCAGGTGATCTACCTACCTCGGCCTCCCAAAATGCTGGGATTACAGGCGTGTGCCACTGCACCCGGCCTTCTTGTGGTTTTAATTTACATTTCCCCAGTGACTAAGGATGTTGAGTATCTTATTGGCCACGCATATGTCATTATTTTTTGAGAAATGTCTATTCAAGGCCTCTGCCCTTTTTTATATTGGGTTGTTTGCATTTTTGCTGTTGAATTGTAGGAGTTCTTTATATATTCTGGATATTAAACCTTTATCAGATATATGATTTGCAAATGTTTTCTCCCCTTTTGTTGGTTGTCTTTTTACATTCTTGACAGTGTTCTTTGATGCACAAAAGCTTTAATTTTAATGAAGTTTATCTGTTCTTTTCTTTTGTTCTTGGTTGGAAAGCAACTTTTTTTTTTTTTGGAGACAGAATCTCGCTCTGTTGCCCAGGCTGGAGTGCAGTGGCGCCATCTCAGTTCATTGCAGCCTCCGCCTCCCAGGTTCAAAGAATTCTCGTGCCTCAGCCTCCCAAGTAGCTGGGACTATAGGCACGTGCCTCCACACCTGGCTAATTTTTGTATTATTTATTTATTTATTTATTTATTTTGTTGTTGTTGTTGAGACGGAGTCTCGCTTTGTCGCCCAGGCTGGAGTGCAGTGACCGGATCTCAGCGCACTGCAAGCTCCACCTCCCGGGTTTACGCCATTCTCCTGCCTCAGCCTCCCGAGTAGCTGGGAGTGTAGGCGCCCGCCACCTCGCCCGGCTAGTTTTTTTTTTTTTTTTTTTTTTTTTTTAGTAGAGACAGGGTTTCACCGGGTTAGCCAGGATGGTCTCAATCTCCTGACCTCGTGATCCGCCCGTCTCGGCCTCCCAAAGTGCTGGGATTACAGGCTTGAGCCACCGCGCCCAGCCAATTTTTGTATTTTTAAATAGAGACGGGCTTTCACCATGTTGGCCAGGCTGGGCTCTAACTCCTGACCTCAAGTGATCCGCCTGCCTCAGCTTCCCAAAGTGCTGGGATTACAGGCGTGAGCCACTGCCCCTGGCTGGAAGAAAACCTTTTGAGAAAGCTTTAGTTAGGGAAATCTGAGGTCAAGTCCTAGTTTTAACATCCTGTCTTTTATCTTGAGAGGCCCCACAATTTTCTGAGCCTTGCTTGCCTCATCTATAATGTGGGTGATGATACCCACTGTGGCGTGTGCTGGGGGAGGACAGAGGCCAGATGCGTTAAGGTGCACTGGCACTAGCAGAAATATTCCCTCCAGAAACGGCAGGGAATATTATCAGAAGACAAGGGGACTTTTCTTTTCATTCCTGTTCCCATTGGAAGCTATTTTGAATCCTAACCTTTTCACGAGAATCTTACCTTTTTCAATTTGGAAACTGGTATTTCAGGATAAAAATCTCAGAATTTTATACATCTGTCTGTTTCTGAGCTAAAATGACAATCAGTCTATTACATATATATCATTTCAAAAATTATTAAGTGGCCTGCCATTGTTCTCAGCCTATTAGTAATCTTTATCACTTTCAGTGTGTTCCGTAAACTCATGATATGTAGGGAACCTTTGCTGTTTTGTTATATATTTAAATGAAATGTACTTTGGTGGAAGTTATTTTTCTATTGTAGCTGTGGTTTCTTCTGGTCCATTTTCCCTGTCACTTTCTGCTTAACCCTTTACGAAATTAAATACAGGCATATTTCAAGGAGTGTTAAATAATTTTGCCTTCTAGGACACCCTTTTGATGGTCTTTCTTCTTTTCTTTCTTTCTTTTCTTTTTTTTTGAGATGGGGTCTTGCTGTGTCACCCAGGCTGGAGTACAGTGGCACAATCACAGCTTACTGTAGCCTCAACCTCCCAGGCTCAAGTGATCCTCCCACCTCAGCCTCTCAAGTAGCTGAGACCACAGGCATGCACCACCATGACTGGCTAATTTTTAATTTTTTTTGTAGAGATGTGATTTGGCTATGTTGCCCAGACTGGTCTTGAATTCCTGGGCTCAAGCAGTCCTCCTGCCTCAGCCTCTTAAAGTGCTGGGATTACAGGCATGAGCCACCACGCCCAGCCTCTTTTTTCTCTCTTATGCACCTCTGTTTTTAAAGTGTCATAGGACCCAGTTGTGATGGCGCAGTCTTCACTCCTCACACCTTATTCCAGCTATCCTGGACTCTGAGGCAAGGGGATTGTTTGAGCCCAGGAGTTCTAGAAAAGCGTGGGCAATATAGATCCCATCCCAAGAAAAAAAACAAAACAAACACACAAACAAAACAACCTGTGGTAGGTGGACTCTGGCCATTTGATCATGGTAGGGTGAGCTGGAGACATCCAGTGTACCAGCAGCTGGGGAGACGAGTGTGACCTTCAGAGGAAGGAGGTTCCTTTAGTGGCCGGGACATTTTCCTGGCCCATGAAGCTCATGTGCAGAAGTGTTTCTGCACCTTCAGTTCAGCTGTGACTGTTCAAGATGTATCTCTTAAGATAGTCCTGCCTTTCCATTTTGAGATCCACAGACCTACATACTGAGCTGAAGTTAGCTCAAGCTGATGTTAATTGTACTTATTCCTGATGGCTCTTCAAAGAAAAGTTCAGCCTGAAGGATCTCTGCCATGTGTGAGATCCCTGGCTTCCTCTTCTCTGCCTTAAGCTGATTGGGGCAAGAGCATATATACCAACGTACTTGCCTGCGACCTTCTTTCCCTTCTTTTCAGAGCAACCAACGGGTGGACCTTTACAAGTGGAAAGACGGCAGTGGGGAAGTTGGCACAACCTTACAAGGCCACACTCGTGTCATCAGGTAGGCACCAGTCCTCTGCAGCTCCTTGGCTGTCTTGCTTTGTCACAGTCTCCTGGGAACGAAATGATGATGCCATCCTCCTTGCACGGCTTGACCGTCTGTGTTACACAGGCCCCGGGTGGTCAGTGGGTTGTTAGCATTCACTAAGATGATGGTGAAGAACACAGTGAGGAACAGCCGGCATTTAGAAAGCACCATCGCGTAGCTGTTGACCCCCATCCCAGACCACATCCCGGACAGATAGAGTCCAGTTCAGGGTAAAGGATTAGAGCTGATTTTTTTTTTCTTTTTTCTTTTTTTTTTTTTTTTTTGAGACGGAGTCTCGCTCTGTCCCCCTGGCTGGAGTGCAGTGGCGCGATCTCGGCTCACTGCAAGCTCCGCCTCCCGGGTTCCCGCCATTCTCCTGCCTCAGTCTCCCGAGTAGCTGGGATTACAGGCTCCTGCAACCGCGCCTGGCTAATTTTTTGTATTTTTAGTAGAGACGGGGTTTCACCGTGGTCTCGATCTCCTGACCTTGTGATCCGCCCGCCTTGGCCTCCCAAAGTGCTGGGATTGCAGGCGTGAGCCACCGTGCCTGGCCTTTTTTTTCTTTTTCTTTTTTTTTTTGAGGAGGAGTCTCCCTCTGTTGCCCAGGCTGGAGTGCAGTGGCTGGATCTCAGCTCACTGCAATCTCCACCTCCCGGGTTTACGCCATTCTCCTGCCTCAGCCTCCCGAGTAGCTGGGACTACAGGCGCCCACCACCTCGCCCGGCGAGTTTTTTGTATTTTTTAGTAGAGACAGGGTTTCACCGTGTTAGCTAGGATGGTCTCAATCTCCTGACCTCATGATCCGCCTGTCTCGGCCTCCCAAAGTGCTGGGATTACAGGCTTGAGCCACCGCGCCCGGCCTTTTTTTTTTGAGACGAAGTCTTACTCTGTCGCCCAGGCTGGAGTGCAATGGTGCGATCTTGGCTCACTGCAACCACTGCTTCCTGGGTTCAAGCGATTCTCTTGCCTCAGCCTTCTGAGTAGCTGGAATTACAGGTGTGCTCCACCACGCCTGGCTAATTTTTGTATTTTTTTTTAGTAGAGACAGGGTTTTACCACGTTGGCCAGGCTAGTCTTGAACTCCTGACCTGAAGTGACCCACCTGCCTTGGCCTCCCAAAGTGTTGGAATTACAGGTGTGAACCACCGTGCCTGGCCTAGAGCTGATTTTTGTCATAGGAGGGGAGGGATTATGCAGCAGAATCCCCCAGTTCATGGTCAGTGGTGCCTGGGAGGACATAGAGATGTCAGAGAGTGGCCCTTGGCTCTCTCTCTGGTGACAGTGGTAACAGAGCTCCTGCATCACAGTTCATTACCCAAGGGCACAGCCGCCTCCCAGTCAAGGCTTCCAGTTGGTTTTGAGTCTTCCTTGATCCACTCTTTCCCTGGGTCACTGTTTCTGGGCTAAGCTGACCTGGAAATGCTGGGAAAGGTGAGACACCTGGGTCAGGTGGAATGTTCTGTGGATTCGCTGCCTGTCTAGGAAGCAGAGCACGGGTAGGGAACACCACAGGCCTCTGGCCGTCTCTGGGTGCTGCATGGCAGTGTGATGGTTTGCTGCTGCTTAAGGATGTTGAGTTTACCCAAGGTACCTGTGGTGGAATTTGATTTAGAAAATGATAATGCAAAGATTACTTTGTGTGTTTTTCCTTTGTTTTGTCTGTTTATTAGAGAGAGAAAGGTTTTTTTGTTTGTGTGTTTTGAAATGGAGTTTCACTCTTGTTACCCAGGCTGGAGTACAGTGGTGTAATTTCGGCTCACTGCAACATCTGCCTCCCAGGTTCTAAAGATTCTCCTGCCTCAGCCTCCTGAGTAGCTGGGATTACAGGTGTGCACCACCATGCCTGGCCAATTTTTGTATTATTAGTAGAGACGGGGTTTCACCATATTGGCCAGGCTGGTCTTGAACTCCTGACCTCAAATGATAGCCCACCTTGGACTCCCAAAGTGCTGGGATTACAGTCGTGAGCCACCACGCTCAGCCCTGAGAGAATGTTTTAAGTTGAAGCACTCCATTTCTTTTCTGGGAGCAGATGATAGTATAGCTGGCAACTACCGGGCGAAGGACCTGACAGTTTCCTTCCAAACTCATGTTCACTACCAAGGAACTTTGGAGATTCTCAGCCTAAACCACATTAAGAAGCCCATTAACAATGACATTCTGAAGCCACTGAAGACTTGATGTGCTAGTGCTTCGGACCTGGACTCTGAAATATTTTTCTTTTCTTTGTTCTGTTTATTCTTTGTGTCCCAGCGACTTGGACTGGGCAGTGTTTGAGCCTGACCTCCTGGTTACCAGCTCTGTGGACACCTACATCTACATTTGGGATATCAAGTAAGAACAATTAGGAGGCATAACCACTTGGTTGGGGGTGATTTGGGACCTTTGTTTTAGAGATCAAGTGTCTTAGTTTGGTTTCCCCTCAATACCTCGAGGCAAAGATTTGAGTGCAAATATATTATTTGGGAGTGAACGACACAGTTGTAGGGGAATTGAGAAGAGAGCTAGGACCTCTCTAGGTAAGACCTTAAGGAGAAGTCTCCTTAGTTAGACTTCCTTCCTTCCTTCCTTCCTTCCTTCCATCCTTCCATCCCACCCTCCCTCCCTCCTTCCCTCCCTCATTTTCATCCTTACCCCCTTCCCTCCTGTCTTTCCTTCCTTCCTCTGTTTCTTTCCTTTCTTCCTTCTTTCTTTCTTTCTTTCTTCTTTCTTTCTTTCTTTCTTTCTTTCTTTCTTTCTTTCTTTCTTTCTTTTCTTTCTTTCTTTCTTTTTTTTTTTTTTTTTTTTGTCATGGTCTTACTCTGTCACCCAGGCTGGAGTACTGTGGTGTCATCTCAGCTCAGTACAGTCTTGAAACGCTGGGCTCAACTGATCCTCTCACTTCCGCCTCTTGAGTACCTGGGACCACAGGCACTTGCCACCATGCCCAGCCAATATTTATTTATTTATTTATTTATTTATTTTGAGATGGAGTCTCGCTCTGTCGCCCAGGCTGGAGTGCAGTGGCGCGATCTTGGCTCACTGCCAGCTCTGCCTCCCAGGTTCACACCATTCTCCTGCCTCAGCTTCCCAAGTAGCTGGGCTACAGGTACCCGCCACCACGCCCGGCTAATTTTTTTGTGTGTTTTTAGTAGAGACGGGGTTTCACTGTGTTAGCCAGGATGGTCTCAATCTCCTGACCTCGTGATCCACCTGCCTCAGCCTCCCAAAGTGCTGGGATTACAGGCATGAGCCACCGTGCCTGGCCTAATTTTTATTTTTTAGTTTTTTTTTTTTTGTAGAGACAGAGTCTTGCTGTGTTGTCAGGCTGATCTCAAACTCCTGGTCTCAAGCAGTCCTTCCACCTTGGTCTCCCAAAGTGTTGGGATTACAGGTGTGAGCTGTTGTACATGGCCTGTAGTTTGTTTTCTTGCTTTTTTCCCTTCCTTCCTTCCTTCCTTCCTTCCTTCCTTCCTTCCTTCCTTCCTTCCTTCCTTCCTTCCTTCCTACCTTCCTACCTTCCTTCCTTCCTCCCTTCCTCCCTCCCTCCCTCCCTCCCTCCCTCCCTCCCTTCCTCCCTTCCTCCCTTCCTTCCTTCCTTCCTTCCTTCCTTCCTTCCTTCCTTCCTTCCTTCCTTCCTTCCTCTTTCTTTCCTTTTCTATTCTTTTTTTTTTTTAGACAGAGTTTTGCTCTTATCTTCCTGGCTGGAGTGCAGTGGTGCGATCTTGGCTCACTGCAACCTCTGCCTCCCTGGTTCAAACAATTCTCCTGCTTCGGCCTCCCGAGTAGCTGGGATTTTAGGTGCCTGCCACACTTGGCTAATTTTTGTATTTTTAGTAGAGACAGGGTGTCACCATGTTGGTCAGGCTGGTTTTGAACTCTGACCTCAGGTGATGCACCCACCTCAGCCTCCCGAAGTGCTGGCATGAGCCACTGCGCCTGGCCAGCAGGTCTCTCTTTATACGTCTTTTTAAGGCCCTCACAGCGGATCTACCTACTCCAAGTTCCGGCTGAAAGGAAAGCGAAGAATTGTGTACAAAGGGTGAAAAATACCAGGTGGGTGGTGGCATATAAATTGGGGATTTGATTTTTTATTTTCGTATTTCAGAGACACAAGGAAACCTACTGTTGCACTATCTGCTGTTGGTGAGTGTATGCTTCTCCCACCTCGCCCGTGCACCTCAGTTTGTCTTCATTTTCTTCCTTCCAGTTCTTTACTGTTCCTTCCTATTCCTTTCCATCTTCCTCTCTGCCTCTCCCTGGGCTGTGCCATGGCCGAGTGGAATCGTGAGTTCCATGTTGTTGCAAGAGGTTCACTTTAGGCTGCTCCCAGAAGCCACAGTTAGGACTGTTGGGTGTGGAGCAGGACCTCATTTCAGAGTCCAAGGACAAGAGCCAAGTTGATTTGTTTTAACCTTTTTGTGGTGGAAAATTTCAAACATTCTGTAAAAATAGGGAGAAGAAAATGAACTGCCTGTGTTCATCGTCAGCTTCAACACTTGTCATCATACATCCAATTTTATTTCATCTTTTCCTCCACCCACTATTTCACCTCCACCTTCATTCCCCTTGTGATTTTTTTTTCTTTTCTGAGACAGAGGTCTCGCTCTCATTGCCCAGGCTGAAGTGCAGTAGTGCAACCTCGGCTCACTGCAGCCTCTGCTTCCCAGGTTCAAGCAATTCTCCTGCTTCAGCCTCCCAAACAACTGGGATTACAGGCGCCTGCCACCACACCCGGGTGATTTTTGTATTTTTAGTAGAGACAGGTTTCACCATATTGGCCAGGCTGGTCTTGATCTCCTAACCTCAAGTGATCTTCCTGCCTCGGCCTCCCAAAGTGCTGGGATTACGGGTGTGAGCCACCATGCCTGGCCCCCTTGTGATTATTTTGAAGCTAGGTATCATATCATTTCTTCAACAAGTATTTCAGTGTATATTTTTACAAAAGAAGAATCCCAGTACCATACTTAAAAATACCTAAAAATATTAACAGTAACTCTTTAATATCATCAAGTATCTAAGCAGCATTCAGATTTCCCCAATAGTCTCTCTCTCCTTTTTATTTACAAATTGTTTGAAAAATGGTTTGAATAAGAATCTACATAAAGTCCATACGTGTAAGTGGTTGACATATTTCTCATCTTTTTAAGTCTCTCTCCTCCTTTTTGGATTTGTGTTTTTCTTTTCCTGTAGTTTATTAAAGCAGTGGTTCATCCTGTGGTTTCTCCACAATTGGATTACACTGATTGTATCTGCATGGTGTTTTTTGTTTTTGTTTTTGTTTTTTTGAGACAGAGTTTTGCTCTTGTTGCCCAGGCTAGAGTGCAATGGCGGGATTACAGGCATGTGCCACCATGCCCAGCTAATTTTGTGTTTTTAATAAAGATGGAGTTTCTCCACGTTGGTCAGGCTGGTCTCGAACTCCTGACCTCAGGTGATCCACCTACCTTGGCCTCCCAAAGTGCTGGGATTACAGGCTTGAGCCACCGTGCCTGGCCCATGGTGTTAAGTTTAACATGGATGAACCAAATCTTTGTAGTTACATTCTGATCTACCTGTTTTCATTGCTTAGTTGGAACTGACCTTTTCTGGAATTCTCAGCTGGGGCTACTAGAGAATATTCCCAGCGCTTCCTGAGAGTAGAATGTGGAATAGAACTGGTATAACTTATTCCACAGAGATAAAGCTAAATTGTCAATATTTTGGCATCCTTTATAAAAGCATGTATTATCTGTTTCTTAAATTCTGTCCTTTGCCTCTCCTTGGTGCATTGGAACACACATTTGGTGTTTGCTCTGAAATGGTTACTGTACATGGTTCTTTTTCCTTCTGTACCCCCACGCCTTTTTATGTAAAGTCCTGTAGCATCATGATTGTATTAGCAGCTGGGTGATATGATTTGTGAAGTTAGAAACCTCTTTTCTTTTCTTTCTTTTTTTTTTTTTCTTTCTTTTTTGAGACAGATCCTCACTCTGTCACCCAGGTTGGAGTGCAGTGGCGGAATCTTAGCTCACTGCAACCTCCACCTCTGTTGTTCAAGCGTTTCTCCCACCTCAGCCTCCTGAGTAGCTGGGATTACAGGCACGTACCACCACACCCAGCTAATTTTTGTATTTTTAGTAGAGACAGGGTTTTACCATGTTGGCCAGGCTGGTCTCGAACTCCTGACCTCAAGTGATCTGCCTGCCTCGGCCTCCTAAAGTGTTGGGATTATAGGCGCGAGCCACCGCGCCCAGGCAGAAACCATTTCTTTCTTATTCAGTTCTGTAGACTAGTGTATGTATTTGTGCACTACAGGCATTTGTGACTGATCCAAGGAGATACTTAATATAGTAATACAGTAATCCCCCCCCACCATTCTCAGGGGACACAGTCCAAGACCCCCACTGGATGCCTGAAACCACAGATAATACTGAACCAAATATACTATTTTTTTTCTGTACATACATAACTTGGAGAAGGTTTAATTTATAAATAAGGCACAGTAAGTGATTAACAACAACAACTAATAATAATAAAATAGAACAATTATAACACTGTACCACAATAAAGGTTATGTGAATGTGGTCTGTCTTTCTCTCAGAATATCTCCTTGTACTGTACTGGGGGTGACTGACACTGCAGAAGGTAGAACTGTGGATAAGGGGGACTAAGCATTTGTTGCATGGATATATGAATCGAATACCTGTGCTTCTGTGCTAAGTGCTTAACAGTTCTACTGCTCTACCCCCCGACCCCCACCTGCTTTAGATACTTATGATCTGAGACATAGACTGGCCAGAGAGGGCGTGTAACTGAGTAGAAATACAGATGGTCTATAGATGCCTCAATCATGTTCTCCTGACTTTGTTACTTACATTTATAGGTTTCTTTTTTTTTTTTTTTTTGAGACGGAGTCTCGCTCTGTCGCCCAGGCTGGAGTGTAGTGGCCGGATCTCGGCTCGCTGCAAGCTCCGCCTCCCGGGTTCACGCCATTCTCCTGCCTCAGCCTCCTGAGCAGCTGGGACTACAGGCGCCCACCACCACGCCCAGCTAGTTTTTTGTATTTTTTAGTAGAGACGGGGTTTCACCGTGTTAGCCAGGATGGTCTCGATCTCCTGACCTCGTGATCCACCCGTCTCGGCCTCCCAAAGTGCTGGGATTACAGGCTTGAGCCACCGCGCCCGGCCTTTTTTTTTTTTTTTTTTGGGATAGAACCTTGCTCTGTCTCCCAGTCTGGAGTGCAGTGGCGCAATCTCGGCTCACTGCAAGCTGTCTCTCCCAGGTTCTCGCCATTCTCCTGCCTCAGCCTCCTGAGTAGCTGTGACTACAGGCACCCGCCACTACGCCCGGCTACTTTTTTGTATTTTTCGTAGAGACGGGATTTCACCACGTTAGCCAGTATGGTTTCGATCTCCTGACCACGTGACGCGCCCGTCTCAGCCTCCCAAAGTGCTGGGGTTACAGGCGTGAGCCACTGTGCCCGGCCACATTTATAGATTTCTGAGTTAGATTGGTTTTAGGGAAAGCCTAAAAAGGAAAGTGGCTCTTTTTTTTTTGAGACGGAGTCTTGCTCTGTTGTCCAGGCTGTAGTGCAGTGATGCGATCTTGGCTCACCGCAACCTCTACCTCCTGGGTTCAAGCAATTCTCTTGCCTCAACCTCCCAAGCAGCTGGGACTACAGGCATGGGCCACCACACCCAGCTAATTTTTCTATTTTTAGTAGAGACGGAGTTTCACCATATGGGCCAGGCTGGTCTCCGGCTCCTGACCTCATGGCCCACCTGCCTCGGCCTCCCAAAGTGCTGGGATTATGGCATGAGCTGCCACGCCCAGCTGAAAGTGGTTCTTTTTTTAGCCTGCTTGTTCTCATTGCTTTTTTTTTCTGTTATAGATCTTTCTAAAAAAATGGAAGTAGGAGACTTCTTTCCTTTGTACTCAGTGAGGTTTCTCAGTGGTGGCAGAGCTACCGTAGGGGAAAAGAGGCAAGTGAGAGGCTTGTGGACCTTGATAAGCTGCTGGACCTAACATCCCCCGAGTGGTGCAGCCTCAGGTACTGCCTGCTCCCCAGAGCCCATGGTCCCCATCTCTAAGGGGTCACATTATTCATGCCCTTTGGGATAGGGGGTCACGTTGTAAGTATTCCAGAGTGTTCTCTGTGTCTGAGAGCTTTCATAGCCTGGGATGTCCATCTGACCCTGGTGTAATGATTTTTTTTTTTTTTTTTTGAGACAGAGTCTTGCTCTGTTGCCCAGGCCGGAGTGCAGTGGTGCAATCTTGGCTCACTGCAATCTCTCCCTCATGGGTTTAAGTGATTCTCCTGCCTTGGTCTCCCAAGTAGCTGGGATTACAGGTGTACGCCAGCACGCCTGGCTAATTTTTTTATTTTTAGTAGAGACACGGTTTCGCCATGTTTGCCAGGCTGGTCGTGAACTCCTGACCTCAGGTGAACCACCCGCTTCGGCCTTCCAAAGTGCTGGGATTACAGGCGTGAGCCACTGCGCCCAGCCCCTGGTATACGTGATCTCGATAAAGTAGATTGCACTGGGGGGCTTCCCAGAGTCCTTTGTGAGCCCTCCAGTTCTGATGGCTTTCCACTGAGAAAGGTGTGTTCTCTTGGACTCTTAAGTAACTCTGTCAAGAGGAGGTAGAGCAAGTTCTTCTCATGCACTTTCTCCTCCAGCTGATATCCTTCCTTGCAAAGAAACCACCTCCTGACACTGTTCCTTGCTTCATTTTCACTGGTCTCCATTTGTTTTTAGATGACTTAAGATACCCTATGTCTCAAGAAAGAACAAGACAGACAAATAGCCTCATCAAAACCAACACAGCATATCCTTGGACAGGACCAAGTTCTGGGCCTAATGCTCTATATCCTGTTAGGTTCTGAGTCATTGCTCTGTCCTACACTTTTTGGATCTAGTAGCTCTCCAAAGCTGTGGATCTACTATGGGTTTCTCCAGTAATAAACACCAGGCAGAGGGACCAGTGTCACGGCAGTAATGTCATGTGTGCTGTGAGCAAGGGCAGGAGGAGGCAGGAAGCAGTGCTGTCACTTTGGTTCTGGTTTGGTTCTTGATTAATGATTTATTTTTTAGGAGTCAGCTAGAAGTGCCACTGTGTCCCGGTTTTCCATGTCTCAGCTCTTCCTGGCATCTCACATTGTGTCTCCTAAGTAGCCCTTTTGT